>NC_140088.1:65614126-66239126 GCF_964237585.1 Gallinula chloropus
CGCACCGCAAAACGCAGTCTCACATTATTGCTGGGGAAAGGGAGTAAGAGTAGAGATGTCCATTCATAAAGTGAAAGTTATGGTTGGTTAAAAGCCTTACTAAACAACCCTTTAAATTTTTTCATAGTCTGAAATATTGGTGTAGTTTAAGACCTGTCATTACCGCAGTCTGTAAGAACTTCTTTATACTTGGTGCCTCACATTCACAAAGAAAAGTTTAGGTTTGCAGTATAAATATATGTAGAGGTGGAGAAATCGTTGCCTGTTTTCTTTATTGTTAATGGGTAGCCTGAGAGTACACTGGCAGTCTGAGAGAAAACAAACTCAATTTTCGTAACTTAAGTGTATTGCTAAATTATGGGTTTAACTTCCCCTTCCAGTATCCCCATATTGTAGAAAATATTATCTGTAGTTTTAATTATATGTATCTTCTATCTCTTACAGGAACTGGTGTGCTTATGTTCATACCAGACTTTCACCTACAGTAGTAGTGGACAACCTGGAAACGTTCTCATCAGGCAGAGTGAAGCCTTGCACTCCACGTATTGGATCCTGTGCTCAGAGGTGTGTAGGACTAGGAAGAAAGAGTACTTGAAATACTTCAGTTATCACCAGCTGCATAATTAATGCAACCATTATTTTAGAATTTAAAAATGAAAACAGGAGGAAGCAGATTAGCATGCTTTCAGGTCTCATTTTAACATGTCCCTATAGCAAGTATAAAAGTTCATGAATGGGACATGTCCTTTAACTCCACAATACATGCTTGACATAGCTTCACTCTGGTACCTGCTGATCAGTTCAAAGTCTTCAAGTAAGCCCCGTGCCTGCTCCCCTCTTCTGGAGTATTGCAAGGAAAGGTGCACATGCACAAAGGTTTAAAGAACATATGGGAAAGAAAATCCTTTCTGTGCAGTTTTATGCTTTGTTGGAGCAAAAAGCTTCCCCTGAGAGGCATAAATAATTTTGTTGTTATCTCCCTGATGCATGTTTATTTCTGGAAGAGCTTTGGTCAGACAGTGAACTGAGAAAACTAATTGGCCCGGATAAAATTTGTAAATAATGAGCCTGTCAAATATGCAGTTTTTCCTTTGTGTTTTGGGTCCCTTGTTCTATTTTCTGAACATAAGCTTTCAGTAGTAAATGAAGTTGGGTTTTAATGCATGGGTCTAGAAAATGGTAAACTGAAACAGAAGTTGTAATGTATTTTCCCTTGAAAAATTTCAAAAGCCTCTTGTAAGTCAGGTTGACTGCTCTGAAAATTGTCCTCTAGGTGGTATGGCAGAACATGCTTAAAGCTTTGAGGTGACACCGGAAATAGTTTCCTTAGAATTTGGTGACTCTGAAATATAGTTGATGGTGTTGCAAAACTATGGAATGTACCCTGTGGTGGAGATGTTGTGCATGTGTACACACCCCCACCTCTTTTTACTTTTTCCTGATTCATTCTGGAAGATTCACAATAACTGCAATTTTTTTGGTAGGAAAATTAGCTCCTTGCGCTGCTCCAGAATAGGGGTGTCTCATACACGGTTCTGGGTCTTGTCTATGTGGAAAGGGTTTTTTTAAAATAGGTATTCCTGATTAACTCCTTTCATGAACACTTCATTTTTATGAGTGCTTTCAGGAATAGATTATGCAATGTGGAATAAGGTAGTTTTATCACTAAATAAGAACATCCATACAGCAAAAGAACTGAGAACCCTCTTGATTTCAGTTCACCTTAATCTTTATTGAGTTCTTGCTACTGAAAAAGTGATTTCTCGAAGGAAAGCTGGTTGGGGGCACGTACAAAGCTCCTGCCAGCTGCTATGAATTTTAATATGTATAATATTACATCCCTTGTGAAGGGGTGACAAGATTAACTACAGTGTAAAACAAGGTGTCATTTTTTAATTCATTGAGAGGATATTTTTTGGACTGACAGTCTTAAAATTTTTCACCCTTTCTGGAATTATTTAGATGACAATTGTTTGTCCAAAACAATTTTGTAACCATTTTATCATTGTGCTTTCTGAGATTGGAGATGTACTTCATGGCAGTGTTTAGCAACTAGCTAACTGTGCAAAATTCTTTTTATTCAAACTTTGCATTTAACATATTAAAAGAACAATTAGTGTTGCTCTGCTTAGTTTCTTCTGTATGCCCTTCTGCAGTCTGTTCCTCCCAAACTTACTTCTCTGTGACATTAAAAGAAGTGATGGGTATGGCCAGGTTATGCAGATTGTGTTGGAACACAGAAGTGAAATTGTCACTGCCTCTGCACTTCCATTCTTAAACCGTAATAACTGAGGCATCCCAATTCCATACGAACACCCTCCTTTCACTAACTTCCAGAGTGGAAATTTTTACACTTTATCAGATTAATGTTTGTATGATCTTGTTTAAAATAATCATAATGGAATGCTTCCAGTGTGCACTAAATGTGAACCAACACGGCATGTATTCATTGTGAATGCTTTTTTCACTGGTTTCACAGGAAACAGTATTTCACAATTGCTTTTTTGTCTTATTCTTTCCAGCTTAGTAAATATTAATTGTAATATCTTCCATAAAAGTTAGCAGTATTTGACTTCGGAATAAGAGATTCAGGAATAAGAGATTGAAGAGATTCTCTGAGAGTACTGAACAGACATGCCAGGTTCCTTTAAAACCCATGCAGATGATCTGAAGGTTGAAACATTAACACTGGGATTGCTATTGAAACACCAAACCCTACTAAGACTTCACTATGTTTCAGGCAGTTAATGAAAGGATACATTTGACATGTAAGATAACATAATGTACTTATATACAGGCATCTTACACCACTTGTTGGGCCACCTAAAATAAACTCACAATGGTATTGTTTTGCAGGTCCCAGGCAACAGCACAGCAAGCCTACAGAGTCAAACATAGAATAGTAACATCACTAGAGTGGAAGTGCTGTCCTGGGTACAGTGGACAAAACTGCCAGCCCAAAGGTGAGTAGAATTGTCAGGATTTGAAACTATTCACTTCAGCAAGCCTAAAGCAGTTCAATCTGGCTTGTGAGCCAATAGCTCTGCTGAAAATTAATACAATTCTTCCTGTTAATGTAAAACCATTAAAAATGCACAGCAAACTGAAATGCTTTGAGATGTGGACTCTTAGCTGCAAGTGAGTTTCCAGAGCAGATTTCTTCCACTCCAAATAAAACTCATAAAATCTTTTAAATTAGTATTTTGCTGCAATGCAGAGTTTGCATTCAATGCATCTCTACTTTTGACCTTTTAGTTATTGAGTATTGCAGTGCTGGTTATATTAAATCCAGGTCCTATATTGAATACTTGCTGTAAAATTAATCTACAGCACTGTGACTCTTGGCTTTCAGCTTCAGGCTCTAAGAATATATTTTAGACATGATATAATTTGTTTCAACTTTGTTTCTCTCTGAATTGAGTAGGACTTCTGTTGCTCACTTCAACAGTGCCTGAATTACACATGATCCCTGTGTAATTGTGCCCTTTTTTGAGGGAATAGTGTTTTACCTCTGCCCTGGTGATCAAAGATATATCAATGTACTGTAGTTTAACATCTGTATAATAGCTATTTCTTTGCTGCTGGCCTTAAACAAGCTGCCCTTGAAAAATAAGATATGGCATCAGCATACATATTTTAAATTAATGAATATTAGAAGAAAGGCCATTACATGTGGTAGGGAATTCAATCAGCAGTGGTAAAGTAGAGACTGTGATTAAAAATTAATGTGGAGGAATGAAGAGAAATCACTGTTCTTCACGTCCAGGGGGGAAATTTCAATGCTGAAGAGCCAGAACCTCAGCAGGCACAGAACTCTCTTCTGTGCAGCTGAGCATGGAGTCAGATATTAATGCAAGGCACACTCAGCAAGGCTGGCCAGTGAGCATGGATGAGATGTTTTAAAGGTTTGCTTTTAAAAAACGCAGACACTAGCAAAAAAAGATTAAAAATGCTTATTGAAGGGTGAGTCTACAGTTGATAAAATTGAAATGGCATCCAAACAACAGGGAAGCACTGACCAGGAAGAAAAAAAAAAAAAGCTGTATAACTCAATTTGTAGTGGCATCTGTGTAAAAACAAGAATAAAGGAATATGTTGTCAAGTGTTACAGAAGAGGGTTTGAAATTACATCTCCTGGGTTCTATTTTCAAACCTCTTCTGGCTTGCTGAATAACTTGGGGAAGTCACTTATAATCTGCATACCAAAGTTTACCCATCTAGAAAATTGAGATGACATTTATCTCACAGGGACACTGGGATATTTAATTAATTAATGCTGGTAGAAGTGCTTAAAGAGATTGGGATGAAAGGTGTTATGCCAGAAAGGCTCTTCCGTGCTTCTGGAATCCTGCCTCCCATGAGGAGCAGACCACCAGCACAACCCCTGCCTGTATTATTCAATTCCCAGGAAGGGATGTCAGCTAATGAACTCGAACAGTTGGGAGCCCGATAGCCCTGTCTTCAGGCACTCTTTCTGCCACGGTGGGGGGCGGGAGGGAAATTGTAAGCTCTGACTGGGGCTCTCTGGAGTCCCTGAGCTTGGCCTCCCTGCACTTGATCTGCTCAACAACAGAGCTGTTATTGAAGGGTTTCTGTGCCAAGGGAACTGGGGTATTCTGACAATATGTTTTAAATCCTGGGAAGGCGCTGTTGGTGTGATGTGGGTTACTTGTAGCAAATGCTAATTCAAAACACCTTCTGGTTTAGCTTCTATCTCAAACCAAGTGAAATCGTACACAACTATTTCAGTCTGGTAGTCTAGGCAGAAGGAAACACTTGTCACCATCTGATAGTTATTACTAGACATCTGTAAACCATATTTGGTAGTCTTGTAACTGCTTGGTTACCAATGCTTTTCAAGGTGATGTATTAGTGAGAAAGAGAAGAGTCCCTGGGAAGAGACATGTTTGGATTGCTATTTCTAATTTTACTTCCTATGTGGCAACACATGACTAAATTGGATAGGACATGGATCCTAGCTTATCACGAACAATGCCATTCTACAGTAAACTTTTTAAGACAGGAAAAATGTAGACGTAATTTCTGACAAGTGTCATGAAACAGCACAATATGGACAATTAAACAAACATCATTATCTTGATTTGGGAGTATCAAATGCTTAACTGGGGGCAAAATGTAAAAATTAAAGGACTTGTAAGTTGCAAGTTGCAAAGTTTGTGACATGTCAGCTGTACTAATCACAGCTTCTTTCTAACTTTGGGTCCTTAAGCTGGAGAAAATGTTGCATGTAGTAATGTCTGAGGGGAAGAAATCCCAGATTGCTCATGCACATGTGGACCCTGAACACTATATTGTGTGTCACAAATGATTTCAAGAGCTGGAAGACGCATCTTGAAATGTAGCTCACACTGTGTTCAAATTCAGCTTTGCTGTGGGGTGAGGCTAAGGTGACTTAATGTATATGGATTAATGTTCATCTTCCGTGGCTGTGAAGGAGAGCAAATGGCTGGTTCTCAGAGTTGCTGACAATGCCATAACCATTTTTAGCACTGAATTCTTGTGCAGGGTAGCGATGCCGTTTCTCCAGCAGATGGCTGTAAAACGTTCCACACAGGAGCGAGTGCTATCTGCTCTCCTCTGTGTGGGGTGAGCTGCAGACAAAAGGTAGCAATTCACCTTGAAACACAGGGAATTGGAGAAAACTACCAAATTCCCCACAGGGATTCCCCTTCAAGCCACTCCTGCTTCATCAAAGATATATTGAGAGAAAAAGATCCAATTTCCATAATTTTAATATTCCCTGAAATCATTTTGCATGCTGTGTTTAAAAATACATGGGACAATGAATTATACATCTAGGCCAAGGTATTCAGTGATAGGAGCCTAATGTTAAACTTCTATGTGTGCTACATGGTATTCAGAAGTGCCAAGAACCCTGAAGCTCCTGGAGTAGCTGGAAGAACTCCTTATTGCTCAGCATTTTGAATTGCTGCTTTTTTTGTTGCTGTTATTTTAAATGGCACCTATATGGTGGGTCTAAAAGTGTAATTTTTCTTTTATCTTTTTAGACTGAGCTTAATGTATCCATATTTTTTTTTAAAAGGTCTCAAATACAAATCATTTGATGGCAATTTCTAACCTAGAGAGTATTACATATATTAGAGTTTCAGTCCGGTGCTCCCATCACATCTGCTGCTGTTTAGCATCTAGGATGGGGAATCTCAGTAGTGGGACCAAGGAGCACAGAAGACTTCATCACCATATGATGTGTCAGAGTGGTTCCTTTGGAAAAGGACTACAACACACTGGAGGTGTAACGTAGGAGAAACTATGTTGACAGTCACTCTTCTGAATTTGCTTTACAAACCAAAACCCTGAATTTCTAATGCTGCCTGAGAGGTACCTTTCCTATACAGTGATGAAATTTAATAACTGTGGGATACGAGGTATTGCATCTGGGTGATTTTGTGTGTGTTCACACCACTGGCTACAATCGTTTCTGCTTTTAGAAACAGTGTAACATACTACTGGCTTGTTTCATTCCTGATTTGCTGTGAGAAAAGGATACTATGTCCTGGGTCTTACAGTGATTAAATTATCAGAAGAGTTTAGATCATTACTAAAGCAAGGACACACTGATAAATATATATCCTTGAAACTCTAGAAGTGAGTCAAACTAAAAGGGCTTGGGTATTCCACAGTGTGAAGCTGTGAGTGGGGCAGTTGGTTTAACAGGGAAGATGAAAGATAAGATGAATAGTATAAAAAAAAAAAAAAAATCTGGTGTCTGTAGCAGTAACTGACAGTGAATGCATTTACAGCAACAGAAAGATCTGTAAATGAAAGAATAAAAAGACATCGATCAGTGGTCTTTATCACAGGCAAGTAACTGATTCCCTTGTCATAGATTATATTGTCACATCACCAGCTGATAAATCCCGTGTAATGAATTGGGCTGAATGCAAGTATTAACTCTTGTCAATAACCATGCCACAGAAAGATAACAGAGGCTATTGAAATTATAAGTATTTGATGACTTTGTGTTTTTTATCAGCCAATTTCAACGAATCCTATGAAACTTTCAGTCCACAAGATAATTTCCTTTAAGGTCCTGACCTAATTGTTACTCACCACCACCTTAATTTACAACCGAAGACACCTTGTATCATCCTTAAATGTAATCTATTGATCCTCATATATACTGCTAAGAGGCTGATGAAACAGGGAATTTCTTGATTCAGCATTTTATTCTGTTGCCTTGGAAACTCACATTATGACTAGACTAGCTTTTAACATTTGAACTGGAAAATAATTTCACTATACTTAAGTTGTTCTGCTTGTACTGGACTAAAGATTGGAAATTACATCAGTGCCACAAGTGGCATTCATTAGATGTGCTCCAGCTGGAAGAACATCCACTTCAAAATATCTCATGAACTCAGCAGTCATAAAAATAGGGATGAATTTACACTAGCAAATTTACAAACTATTTCATCCATATTTAATATTTTGAAATTATAATGAAGTGAAAGTGACACAGTTTAGCCTAGTGGCTAGAGAAATAATTCAGGAATGTGGAAATCAGTTCAGTTGCCAATTCTGTCAGCTGTTCATCACCTTTTTGTGCGTGAAGGCATTTTGTGTTTCTGGACTTCAGTTTCCTCAACTATGATATTGAAATAATAATTATGTTAATCCAGTTTTTTTGCGAATTGTTTTGGGGTCTTTTGGCTGTGATGTAAATTAAACACAGAAAATCTCCATCTGCCATGACAAGAAGAAATATTTACAAACTTTTTGCTTCATGAAGTTTTCAAATGTATTTACTAATCAGAAACCTCAGATGACATCTGATGGAATTCAGAATTTAATTACATTTTGAAATGGTTTTTCCTTCTTAGGTGCTGCAACATTCTAATATCACCACTGTTTTTAGTGGGAAGATTTACATGGCTGAAGATTTGTGTAATCTGTCAAAAAAGTTTTAACAAATGTGACTGATTTTGTAGCTATAGAAAAAAACATAATTAATTTTACAGTTGACAATTTCTATGTTGTCTCAGTATTGATGTTTTTTATTGATCTAAAATCTTCCTCTAGAATTTTTGCCCTGGAGGCTTCAAAATTCTTTTTGTTATAGGGCAAGTTCTGATGTTTTAGTAATAGCACCAACCCCTGCCGGTCTCAGGAAGTCATTTATAAAGCCATTTGCTGTATTCCACAATGTGGCTTTGTGCTGTGTTATAGATGCACAAAGATTTAAGAAAAAAAAAACCCCAAACACCAAAAACCACTGCAGATGATTACATGTTGGTAAAGGTTTAGAATAGAGAGAAAGTATTTGTGTCAGAATCCTGATTGTCATGTTCAGTGTTTCATTCACACTCTTTCCTTTTTCTCCCTCTTATAGCTCAAGAGCAACCACCACTTATACACAGCAACCAGGCTGAAAGCAGCAGGACTGCCAGTGAGAGGACACCAGGAGCTCCTCAGGACCCTAGTGGGCCAGGTCAGCTGTTATAATTACTATCACCCCAGCCCAATCACTGACCATGTGACTCACTAAGATCCCTGCAAAAACAATTTGAGAAAAAGATCCCTGTCTGCCGAAGGCACCTGAAGGAAAGGTTATGGTTTCTAGCAGTCATGGTTCAGCAGTATGCTTCTCTAATAAAGATAAGCAGAAGAAACTGATCTTTAAAGGTACTAGTAACTTAGCATTTATGGAGTGTCTTGGGACTAGATTCAAACTAGAAAATTCATTCTGCATAGACATATTTAAGGTGTTGTATTACTGAGTAAAACAGATGAATTAACAGAAAAAATAGAGGGGAAAACTCCCAAAACAAAACCAACTCAGCCAGAACCCCCCCCAAATCTAGGAACAGTATAGAACAGCATTGGTCATAAAAGAAAATGTAGTGATGTTACTTGAATTGCCTGAATACAGGATTATCATTATATATCTTCTTGTAAAAGTTGGTGCTTTATTCAAAATCAGTACAAGGATGCACCAAAGTTTAGCAAGGGCAGCTTAGGTGTTGTTTTTAAGCTACCCCACCTAGGATGATCAGATGACTAAGCAACACAGGGACAGTTACAGCTTTCTACCATGGATGTTTGAGACTGTTTCTTATTGCACTGTTCATATCCTCGCTACTTCTTCAGCCTATCTAAACCATTTTATTTTGGAATATAATGCCAGTGTTTTCTTACAAGGTTATGTATAGATGTCAGCACTGTAAGAGATAGTTAGTAAAAATAATGCTTTCATTTAAATAGTGAGCTACATTGAAAATCTACCTTAGGTGACTGCTGCATGAAAAGCTTCTTCATCTCTTAGTTCCTGGAACTGTTGGGTGTGCTCATTTCTCCTTATATTTATTTTCCATTACCATATGCATGATTTAAAGTTTACCAGCACAAAGGTTCCAGAAAATTAATTTCGTGTTTGTCTGCAGAAGTATTTATGGGGATAGAATTTTATTCACTCTAGGTGTGTTTGCACCATCACTGAACTGGGAGTAGAAACAATCCTGCTT
The DNA here is from genome assembly GCF_964237585.1 of Gallinula chloropus. Classification (NCBI taxonomy): domain Eukaryota; kingdom Metazoa; phylum Chordata; class Aves; order Gruiformes; family Rallidae; genus Gallinula; species Gallinula chloropus. The sequence continues at coordinate 65,623,630 of NC_140088.1, forward strand.
TATCAGATCATTTCAATTAACCACAGTTTGAATATTAACTGTTCACTCTAAAGAAACATGAAAAGGTATCAATGATTTAGAGTTATTCAAGTAGTTGGCAGACTATGCTATATTCCAGTCTGTACCACCTGAAGGAAGATGTATATGCCTTTGAGGGTATAGAGTTGTTGATAAAGCAGAACTATTTAGAAAGTCTGCCTACTTGGAGAACTGCTGACAATCTGCATATCTAGGGGGAAGTTTTTTTACAGAGAGACTGGTGAGGTGCTGGAACAGGCTGCCCAGAGAGGTGGTGGATGCCCCATCCCTGGAGGTGTTCGAGGCCAGGTTGGATGTGGCTCTGGGCAACCTTGTGTAGATCCAGGCTGGAGGTTGGTGTCCCTGCCTGTGGCAGGGGGGTTGGAGCTCTATGATCCTTGGGGTCCCTTCCAACCCAAGCAATTCTATGATTCTATTATCTTGTTCAAATAACAGCAAAAGAAATATGTGAAATATACTTGAATAAGGAAGTTGTTTAAAAAAATTATTCTCTGCTTATGATATACTTGCTAGCAGTGAGCGAGACTGCACTTTCAGGTAAACCTTTGATGGCAAATTATACACAAATTGTGTTGCAGCAGTCTCTAAATACTGTCAGATGAGCTTGTGGTTTACATGGTGAGGAGCCAGAAGATGGACAAGATGTAAAAGTCTACAAAGGAGGCATGTTCCTTGAGCCTTCTTACTACTTTCCCTTTCCTTATAATTTGTTGATGCTTTGATTATGGGTGTTTACATTGGCTTTTTGTGTAATCATGAGCTGTTACACACTATGTTTTTGTCACTCACACAGTTGGCCTATATCCACAAACATTTTATGGAACCAGATAATAAGGAAAGTTCTGTGCTCAGGTCTGTATTATGCAATTGTCAATAGACTGTTCTGGTGTTGGGATATTCCTGCATGCTGGGAGAACAGGATGTTGGAGTTCGGACTGCCACAGGGTTTTATGGAGACAGTACACCTGGATATGTTTATATCCATATGTGTGTTTTAATTTAAATCACAATAGACAGCAAATACAAAAATTAGAAAGCATAGGCAGGAAAGGAAAAAACTGATTCTGGCATGGAGATAGAGAAAGGTATTTTCAAATGAGAGTTAGAAAGGAGAAAGCTGTTTCCCCTTGGTGATATTGTGTGAACAACCAAGGTTCCCATTGCTGGAGAGAGGAGATTGTTGTCTAGCAAAGCAGATGAGAAAAAGTGAGCTTGATCAATATAGCATTAAAACATGCCACTGGTTTTAGTGGGAATTCTGCTCTGAAAAATAATTCTGAAATTAGAATCTCAGAGCTCCAGGCTAATTGCTTTTTAGTTATTTTAAAATCAAATGGGACTATTTTAGGAGGAGGAGAGAGAGACCTGTTTTGGCTGCCATGACCTGGGGCAGACTGCTCTGGTCTGTCATTCCACCAGCAGCTGCCAGGACTCTGCAAGCCAGATTTCCAGCTCCCACTATGCAGCAATGCCACTTAAAAACCTCACCTTCAGGTTCAGCTATGCAGGTTGTCTTCCCCTTCAGTAGGAACTAATAGAAACCAAACTGGGGAAAGCATTGCACCCTGCAGATTAATTATCTGTTTGGGCTCAGGACTTTGCATAAGGCAACCATGAATGCAAATCACTTTCTCATAGCAACAATTTGAACCAGGAGCAGAAGCATCTAGACCTGTCAGAGTAATATTATGATGAAGAGTATTCAAAGAAGATCCAGCAGTGGCTTCTCTCCATGGTGTCACTGGGGAGAATTGCCAGCCTCTAAACTAGGTAGTTCAGTTATAAACACAATTATGTGCCTGCAAGTAGACACCACAGACAAAGTAAGCAGCTGGAGATGCTAACATCTGAACCTAAAGCAGCCAGGCTTATTCAACAGGCTCTCCCAATTATGAATATTACATCTGACATGACTCTACAGGAGAGCATTCTTATGGGTGTTGGCATGCTTCATCTGTACTGTCTTGGGTACATTTAGTGCATTTCCTGGATTTACCTAAATGATATCAGGTTAGATAGGATGTATTTATTTTTTATAGACTGGTTTTGAAGAATAAATGTTGAGTCAGTAGAATATGCCCTTTTATGTAAAACTTGTGTGAGGAGTCTTTAGGTCCCTGTGCTTCTACTTGATTTCTGATTATAACTGTTTGCTACCATGGGACTAGATACTTCTGCCATAATGAAAAGTGACACAAGATCAATAGCAATACTGTAAATTTACACTAGCAAGTATTTGTATGTACTGTTAAAGAATCTCTTGCATAGCAGTTTATTAAGTCACAGTGTGGCCTGGGTTGTGTAGGGTAGTACATCATGTGTCTAAGGCAGGCCATTTAGGCTGAAGTGTTGAAGGAACAAAAAAGATGCTGTATCTTTGCCTACGGGAATGAAAGCATTTAATTTCATCAGTATCTTCTGAAAATCCCAGACTAAGTATTGTTCCTGTCAGGAACTGAAGTCTGTGGAGTCTTGATTTGCAATACCAAGGCCTTTTAACTACTACCTATCTTAAAACACCAATCTAGGCCTTTTACATCTGAAGAGACTCCAAGCATCAGGAACAATTGGGGCAGGCTTGAAAATAAACCTGACTTCACAGGTTGGGCATCTTTTTTTTTTTTTTTTTAACCACAGACTAATGGTTATTCCAAAGTATTTATCTAATAGCTGGTTTTCTTTGCTGCTGTGTTGAATAAGTCCTTATTTTGACTCCAACACTGAAAAGATGATGTGTTTCTTCAGACACAAGTCTTGCAAATTCATGAAGTTGTTACAAACGGTAAGTAAAAATCAGTGCTTTTGTGATTGTGTTAAAGGAGACAGACTAAATGAGAGCTAACTGAATACACTATAGGGTGCTAGGTGGAGGAAGAATGGCATTATGCTGATTAAAATATGCTAACCATTCAAAATACTCTTGTAGAATTATAAATATTTTATAATGAATACAGATGTTTCAGTAATTAGTTACTGCTATGCTGCTGAATGTCACTAATATGTGATACATGATAAAAATCAAGATGATTCACTCAAGACTAAAAATTCAGAAACTTTTCACCCTTTTCCAGCTAATGTCTCTCAAGTGTGTTTTCTCAATCTTTTAACACTACTTTTTTTTTTCTCTCATTTTGTTCTCTGACCAAGCACTTACACAAAAAATGACTGAGAAGATTAGCAGCCAGGAGATGAAGCTGACTTTTCTCCAGAAGAAGGTTGACAGCATTGCTGCTGCAATGAATGATGTGAGCAAGACTCTTTCTTCTCTGGAAGGCAAAATCAATGAAGATAAGGGCAGAGACTTCCAGTCTTTTCTAAAAGGTAAGAAAAATAAATGAATGTAATCACTCACCCAGTTAAAGGTGCCAGAAAAAAATAAATGCTAAAAACATTCATAGCCTGTCCTATTTCATTGCTGTACATTTATAGGGAGAACTCTTTTTGTTTTCTTAGCTTCATTTCATAACGGAGGGATTTGTTTATTTCAATAGTTGTTCTGGTGTGGCAAAAAATTTATGTTCTTGGTCACTACATCATCGTGGTAACTTAAGCCACTATGAAGACATTTTCATTTACTTAGAACTTTTGCAAATACTCCTATCTCTGCTGCTTGTTTATCTGACAGGTGCTAAAGGACATAGTATTTGCTTTGCTACCAAGTCTAAACAACATTTTTAATGCATAATTCACATATGCAGGGAAAATGTATAAGGAATTCTGTGGTGGTTGTATTTATAACCTTGCAAACATCCTGCTGAATGATTTGCCTCTGATCATATTACACTACCTTTGATAAATATCTGTATTTATGTTTGGTATATGAGAAATACATGGCCAGGGATCGGGAGGTTAGACAGACCCTTGCCAGCACAATTATGCAGCCATTCTTTGTGGATTTTGCAGCAAGACCTATGCTACCCACCTAAAAATGGTGCTTAACAAACAGATTGGGACTGAAGCTTTCAGTTGCTTCATATGCAATATTTTCCCCATTTTTCAAGAATTTTTCCCAAACTGTTTGTGTTACAAACTTTAGAATCCAGAGGACTTTTCTATTGTTTGAAAATAGAATGAGGGAGCTGGACGTTCTTATCTGGAGATAAAATGAACTGAAACAAGTGCTTTTGTGTGTGTCTCAAATTCACCATGTGATCCCACTTATTGTATTTTCAGCCTTCCTCTGTCTCCTGAGTTGCTCGTGCCACATGCTAGATGGCTCTCTTGTACCCTGGATCGAGTTCATCCCATCTCTTGCTCAGTGACCTGCTTTCACCTCTCCATATATTGCTAGATGGCATTCTTGACCCTTGGGCATACATTTAATTTGTCTTTGAATATTTCCCATTTCCCTTCTGCTTTCTTTCAATTCTTTTTTTTTTTTTTTGTATTCCACTCATTCTAGCTGTCATTTTCGTTCTAGTCCAAGAGGTCTTCCACTGCATCCTGTGCTCCTGCTTCTCCATTCCCTATCTATTTTTAAGGGTCTAAGTCCTAATTAAAATGTGCAATACAAAACAACCCCCAAAACATTATTTCACACTTCTTCGCAAATATGTTTCAAGCCTTTGTTGTTTTTACCTGCAATGCTCTAAATTTTACCTGCTTAGATGAAATATCCAGTTGCTGGCCCTTTTTTGATTTATGTTCTCAATCTACCTCCTAATCAAATAGTTCTAATGAAAATGCTGCTATCAACTACTGTCCTTGACTGTAATTATGGGCACTCCAATACAGGTTGTTCTTGACTTGTACATAGGTAAGCAACAGGAATGAGGGGAGAGGGAGAGAGAAGAAGGTTAGTGTTTCTGTGTAATGTCAAAAGACAATTACAGTTTTTATCCAAGGGATCAGTCCAACATGCAAAAGCATCCTAAAGTAGCAGGAGCTGGAAGGAAGCTTCCATGCTGTCCTCTAACTTGGTACAGATGCATGGTATAGGCACATCAGACTTCATAAAATTCCTTTTAGAAACCCACCTGAAGCAAAACATGACTTTCACCACTACTACTGCCACCCTGAAGTAATGTTCTTTCAAAGCACAGTTACGTCTGTAGTTGCATTGTGCTATTCAGACTTCTTTCTTCTTTCCCTGCTTTTCCGTTTTCTTCCCATGGTGCCCAGGTCCTTTGCTCATACCCATTAATCATCTTTTTTTTCTTATTACAGAAGTTGTAGTGGCTGCCTGGCTTTGCATCTGTATTTTTAGGGGTGAGGACTGTTTCTGTTAACAAACAATTCAATACAGATCACAAAGTCTTTATTTCTTGGTTTCATCTGTAAATAGACTAGGGTCCCACAAACCTGTCCTTTGTTGATACAGGACTGCACTCTGGAGGAACTCTAAGTTTCTGTAATTTGCTTAGTGAAACCTGTTGTGCCTTCTTTAAATCATTTTCCGTACTCAGGAGACTGCTCCTACTTCTTACTTAAGATAATTTTATGTTCTCCTTTAATAAACTCTGCTTAGTTCTTGCTATTCTCACTCCTTTCACTTCAAGTGAAAGTAGTCATATCAAATTTTTTTTATAGACTCCTTTCCTCTTCATTATTAAAATATACACTCCTTTAAAAATTAACACACCAATGGAATGTTAATCACTTCCAAGTCAGAAATATCTTTTACAGATGGATATGTAAGCTTAACTCAGTCTCATGTGCACATACATTTATTTTGCACGTTATTCTTCAAAGAAATGAAACTGCAAAGGGAGTATATGTTGACACAAAGTAATTACACACTTGGATTTCAGCCAGAGAGTTAAAATTTACAATCTCATGAAAAGTGCAAGAGATCTTTAATGTTCACGTAGTTTGGACCTTTCTGCTTTAAAATGAGCAACAGAGAAATTGTTACGTCCATGTATGTACTCATGTGTATTCTCAGCCCAAGCTTAAGAATGTTCTCAATTGTCACCTACAATAGAAGTTTCCATCAGTTCTTTCCATGGAAAAGTGTGGTCCCATAGCCCCTGGCGAATTCTGGAGTAGCACTTGCTTATTAAGTACCTAGCTGATGTAACCAGCAAGTAAGGGAGAGAATCTTGAAGCTGTCTGTTTTATAAGTTTCCACACCCTTGATAACAAAAATGCCTGAAAGGCAGTGCTGAGCTTCATAGAGCACCTGTGATCCGGCTAGAGTAGGAATGGGAGATAGCAATTCTGGCAGCTTATTGACTGTCATAGAAAGGAAAAGATCTCTTGGAACAGGATGATCTACTAAGATTTGTTGCTGAGATGAAGAAATTTAATTCCTCACAGAGGATGTAGAGTAACCTCAGTTCTTTCCACGGCCACTGAACTTTTCTTCATAGTTCATTGTGTCTCTCAAAGCACAGAACATTTTTCAGCATCATAATCTGACCAGTTACAACAGTTGCTCTACATGCCTGTTATTTCACTCTACATTCGTATCTTGGTTCTGCTGCCAGGACATCTTTATTCACGGGCATCTTACCTTGCTTTTTCTCCTTCACTGACAAAGCTGTGTCTAAGTATGCATGTTGAGGTGCACATTTATGGGTATGCATCTGTCTACTCATTTACTTGCTGCTCAGGCAATCAGAAGTAAAGTGATAAAGACAATCTCAGTATTACCTCTTCGTTATTTTTATACTTTGTGTAAAAACTGCAGTGGCATCTGTGACCACAGTTGACGGTACTTGAGTTTCTTGCTCAGGAAACTTCATGCTATATTTCTGAAGTGCCTCTTTTCTAATATAGCTAACATGGACTTGCCTATTATATCCTGCCTTGCAAAAGCCCACCATCTGAACAAGTGACAGGTTTCTCACCTAAGCCTCAGAAGTATTTACTGTCCATTTTACCAGACATTGCAAAGACTGAGACTCATTTATAGCTCATAAAAAGCAAATATCTACTGCTTTATCTCTGTTTCCAGTTGGAAATACATGAACAATTCAGATGGATCTCCTGAACAGAAAAAATACTGTGCTTCTCTCTAGCTTGCTGAAAAAAATTTTTATTTTGAATCCTTTTGCACCCCTGGAGCCCAAAGTTGCATTGGGATTCATGGGTCTAATTTCCTGCCATTTTACTACTCTTGCTGAGAATGTGCTTTCAAATAAGAACATACCTTGCTGTTTAGAGATGAAGCAATAAAATCCAGGTTACAGGAGTAATTAAGAGGAAAACAGATGAAAGCAACAGAGATGTTCTGCTTTATCAATACAGTTTTAATCAGAGAACCAATGGTTCATCAAGGTATTGTAGAGGTTGAAGGGTTTAACTGTTCTATTACAGGCTGGCTTCAATGTTCACAGGGATTAGAAAAAATGTGCAAATAATGTTTCAGTATTTTAGCATTTGGAGAACAAATTTAAAAAATCCTTTTAATCTCACATCAGAACAGTATTGCTCTAATTAATTAAAATATCTTATGCAGCACTCTTGTTGAACGTTATTTTATGACTGTCTTAACCCATCTAAGACTATGTAGGGGATGTATTTTGATTGTAATCACAGGAGCAGAATCACTCCACACTCACCTCTCCCTAGTGCATTTCAGGCTCAGTACCCCTAGGAGCTATTTAAAGAGTTGTAGTATGCAAGACTAACTAAAGGTTTGTACCTTTAAAATGTCTGCCTTTCACAGCAGGTGTCATGTTTCTAACTTCAGATATTCAATAAGGTGATTCTTATTTTGCTTCTTTCTCACTATAGTGTGCTGTGTGATCACTTGTGACACAATAGGAAGGTAACAATCTGCTTTTACTCCTTGACCAGAATGTCGATAAAATAGATGGTTTTGGTTTACTTTCCTAGTGGAGAAAGGACACATAAGAAAGCCACAAAAGCACCCAGACCTCATCATTTCAGTGCTCAGAAACAGCTTACATAGGAGATAAAAATTGGTACCATATATGCAGCATCTGAGTTTGCCCTTTCAAAAGAATAGCAAAATTCCCATTGATTTCAGTAGAAACAGGGATGAGTCTTCAAAAACTATTTGCCATCTTCTACATTCCTCAGGTCTGTGGGTGCTAAAGTTCAGGCGGGGTTGTGTTTCACTTCCGTACAGCACACTGTTCACACTGTGGGAAAAACTTAGATGTTGCTAACACAATTGATTGTTTCCATATTTCTCCTTTTGCCCAAAGGTCTCAAATCCAGAAGTGTTAATGAATTGGTCAAAGACATTGTCAGAGAAGAGTTTAAAGTATTTCAAGGTGAAATGCAAGAGAGCATTGCTCAAATTTTCAAGACTGTGTCTAGTTTGTCAGATGATCTTGAAAATACAAAACAATTAGTCAAGCGCCTAAATGAAACCCAACAGAAGTTTGCTCAGGAGAGAGACAGTGGGCCAACAAAACTTGATATTCTGGAGCTCAAGAGTCACATGGTGCAGATGAAAGAGGAAATGACTCTCACTTGTGAAAAGCCTATGAAAGCTTTACAGAAAAAGCAGAAATCCTTGGAAGATAACTTGGAGCATCAACAGTCAAGAAGTGTAATTTATTATGAATCTTTAAATAGGAGTCTTACTGAATTGAAAGATGTTCATGAGCAATTGTTATCAGCTGAACAGTCTTCAAGCCAAAACATCCCTTCAGCAAATAAAGTCTCAGAGTACAATGTTACTGAGTACATGTTCACACTGCATGAGAAGGTAAAGAAACAAGGCATGATGGTGCTGCAGATCTATGATGACCTAAGAGTCCAGGATAGCAAGATCAGCAATCTCAGTGTCATGCTGGAAGTTCAGAGAGACTCTGTTCTGGGAGTCTGTGATGACATGTTGTCAGAGAGCAGAAGGGATTTCCAAATGCAGCTGGCAGCAGCCCAAGAGAATGTGCTTGTCCTAAATAAAAGTTTCTCTGACCTGGTTCTTCCACTGGACAGTAAGATGGACAAAATGAATGAGCAAATTAATGATTTGTGCTATGATATGGAGATCCTGCAACCCTTGATTGAACAAGGGGTACCTTTTAGTCTGACTTCAGAGTATGAGCAACAAATTCAAGCTGAAGAAGTCAAGGAAAAGCTTGAAAACCTCACAACTGTCATTAGCAGAATGAGTTCTGCAATCAAGGAGCTATCTAAAACGCAGGAAGGACTTAAAAATGAGTCTCAGACTTATCAGGAGCTGTTTGAGAGTCGTCTTAATGAATGCTCCATAGAAATAGAAGATGGGTTAAACAAGACCATGATAGTAATAAACAGTGCTATTGATTCTATCCAAGATAACTATGTATTGAAAGATACATTAGGTGCTCTAAGAACTGGGATGGAAGTCTGCTGTGGCAGAACTGAGAAAATGGATAGCCTTCTGGCTTTCATTCCTCACTTCCAACAGTTGAATGAATCCCTCCAGACACTCCTTACTGGCAAGAAGTATGAATTCACTTCACAAGTAGCTCCATCACCTCCTGATCTTCCATATGAGAAGTCTGATAAAAAAATCCTTTACAATTTCAGAAGACTTTTCTACATTTTAAATGAAACATCATCAAAAGTTGACAAACAACAGCAAGATATCAGCCACTTGGAAGAAAAGCTATTTGACTATGTGGAGGGATCAAAGGACCACGAGGCTCGCCTGGAGAATGTGGAGTCAAAAATTTCCAAGTTTTTGGCAAACAATTGTGTCTCACTGAAAAAAAACAAAGCTGCCTCAACAGAGAAAGACCAAGTGGTCTCCCTTCAGCTCCAGACACTGAGTTCCAGGGTCAGGGCCCTGGAAGCCAAGTCAATCCGCTTCTCAAACAGCATTCCGCTTCTTAACAAGACAGCCCACGAGGCCTGGGGACTATGTCAGGATGCCAACAGCAGCATCCAAAGAGTGAATGCGAGTATACCTGTGCTAATCAAGCTTGCTCAGCCAGATATCCCTCTGCTGCAGAGAGGCCTCAAAGAACTCATCGAATCTGTGCTTGAAATAAAAGCAGGAATTATTTTGACAAATTTAACCCACCATGTTGACGTATTGGTGGCAAGTGCAATGAACAACATCACCAAACTTCAGAAACAAGTGAAGCCAGTTATGAAGAAAGCAGCCCCAGTGAAAAAAGGGGCAGCAAACATCACCATGAACCTGGCAAGCCGAAGTCAGAGAAACACTGATAATACTATAGATCCAGGTAAGACATTTTACTCTACAGAGTCTTGCTAATCAAGGCTTATGTAGCTATTGTGATGAACTGAAGTGGCAGAACTTGACTGAGGATGAATAAAAAGTCCAAAGACTGCCATAAAAAGTATTTTGCTGGAACCTGAGGTTACTCTAGTCTCCTTCTTAGAAGAGAATTTACTTTTCTTATACAGAGACTCTGTACTAAGGTATCCAGAAGGTCCGTTTAATTTTCCTTAAATTGACATCTCATCATTTTAAGATACATGTGCATGTATGCTCACTCAGCTGAAAACCTGGTCTTTGAAACAGAGCTGGCAATTTAGACAAAATCTAAACTGCAAGAATTTTGTGCCTGCATCTCAAGTAGCAATTTCAGTAGAAAAACGTGCAAGCTGGGAGAGGAATATGGAGTTGCATCAGTTCTTTGCAGTGTCAGAGGGGATGAAAATTATCAAAAACCTGAAGCAAGTTAATACACCAAATGACTGTAATGAGGCTTTTGCCAGCTCCTTCAGCACTTCAGTGAGTTTATTAGTGCAGTTAGAATTACAACAGTATGTTCTTGCAGAATCAGGAGCCCAGCCAATAAAGTAGGTTTGACTTGAGTCCATCTGGAGAACAGCTGAGCTGAATAGGAGCTGTCCTTCAAAAAAAGGACATGTTGAATGGGATTCATTTCTGAACTTAAATTCAAATGCCATCGTAAGAAATGAGTTCATATGGATGAATTCACAGAAATACAAGCTCTGAGTTATCGCTTGGAATCAGACTTGAGTGAAAATTGCTAGCACAAGCTAATGTTTTATGGCGATACCATTTCATGGAAAGCACAGAAAAAAGAGGTTTGGTTAAGTAATTAGAAATCCTCAGAGGACTCTAATCCACACTCAGATAAGTGAGGCAGATTCCTAAATGACAGATAGACGCTTTTGAAGACTCAGACTTCATTTTTTTGCTGTAAAACTTGAACGTTTCTGCAATATTTGGTCCCTATTATAAGCAGAGGCAGGGGTAGTAAAAGCTGCCACTCCTCTTCATGTACTAAGACCGTGGGAATTTTCCTTTCCCTCTCCATGCCTCTTCACTCCCTTTCCCACCCTCTCTCCTTTGCTTCCTCCTGTTCTAGGTACAGTGCTTTTCAGTAATCAATGAAAAGGATCCTTTTTAAAGCCTCAACCACATGAGTAGCTTGGCTTCTGCTGAAAGCCACCCCCAGTGAAGGATTTCAGTCCTTCTTTTATCTTTTCAGGTAGAGAGGACACAGCTATTTGTACAGGGTCACACCTCAAAATGCACTGAAATTTGAAATATTCTTGCTCTCAAGTAATTTGATAATTTTGATAATAAAAATTGTGATTCTTTCTCAGTCATTTCTGTTTTCTGCCTGTTCCTGTTACTGCTTAGGATGGAAATTCAAGTAGAACTGAGGTAAAAGGAGGTGTGATGCCTTTGATCCTTCTAGAGTCTTCTACTTTGTTGGAAAATGTCATGAGTAGGACCTGCCTGGAGCAAAGGAAGCTTCCACCTGCTCTGTTTTTTACTCCCCATTAATGAGTCAATGTCTTTCCTATTTATTATTTATCTCATGCTGAATTTTAACAAATAGCTTGCTTAATAACATCAGCTATGTGCTTGCTTTTTCAGAAAGCACAGATCTTTGCAGATGTTGAAAAAGCACATTTTTAAGCAAGGCTTCCATGTAGCAATGTTCATACAGTCTTTTCCATCAGTGACAAGCTTTTGCACTCAATGATATGTGATGCCTAGCAATTGCATTTTTGAAAGTTAATTAGTATAATGGTCTTACTACTTCAACAAGTATCCATCTTCTGCCTGGGTAGATTTTATTTCTCCAAGAAAGCTTTTTCTAAGTTCCAGGAGATAATCTGGAGGTATGTGCTGACTTGACTACTATTTCTAGAAGAAATCCAAAGGCATAACTGGCTAATTACAAAATTTATTTAATCTTAAATCATATTTTTCTATTTAAAATATTAGCATAATATGGAAAAGCCAATGACAATCTGTATTGATTCTAACATATCCAATATTTGATCCTACTCTAAGAGATTGGGATTTCTAACGTGTTCTGGATTTGGCCCTGGGATAATGCTTTCCTCAGTAGGCATTTGAAATTAATGGGAAACAATGTGAGTTTGCATTACATATTTAGGGCCATACAGGTTTAGATACTTCCCGTGTTGTGGAATGAACAAAGGAAAAGGTTATGTCAGCTAATGGCTGCAATCTGTGTATGAAGGATGAAAAATCTACCTGATAGTAACTGTAATAGCAACCTGGGGTCACTAAAAATGGCACGGTCTTAAGACAGCTTCAAGTAGTTAACACAGAGAAGATAACAGCCTCTAAAAAAAAAAAAAAACCCAATAAACTCTTTGTTAGACTTGGTTATGGATTATGTCTGGTCCTACTTACCAATGCAGTGTTCTACTGCAGAAATGTGTGGTGCAGCACGAGGGCATTTTAGATTGGTTCCCATTTTCCTGTTGCCATTCAGTGCTCTGTTCCCTAGAGAACCTAGAGGCTTCTGTGCTTTTCCAAGGTAAACGCATTCTCTTGTTGCATGTCTTGCACTAGTTGTGGTTTAGCATTAATTCAGATTACGCCACCCTCCCATGAACGTGAATAACTGAGAGAGCAACTGTGTTGTTTGTATTTAAAACAATGCATCAGTGTGAGAGAGGTAATTTCTTTTCAATCATGTTTTCTCTATGTCTTCTGGTTTTGTTTTCATGTGAATTCCATTGTTGCTTTATCATTCAAGCCTGCAGTGAAATTAATTTATAAATATTTGGCATCTTGTGTTTTAGTTGCACAGGTTTTGATAGTTATTCTGGCTCAGTTTGATGACATAATTCAATTTTGTGTATTTACTCTTTAGACTAATGGGTAGATAGAACCATGCTTTGGGGGGGTTCATTTAATATAGTGATCCTGAAATCATGGCACTGGAAACATTAGATACCTCTACTTACCAGAGAAGCAGAGTTGCTGGAGTCCAAGTAGTTCAGATCACTCCTGACAGTCTTTGCACACACAAAACTGGGGTTCCTCAGCTGTTCCTCTGCTCCTTACTTTTTGCCTAAGAGCCCTGCACACAAATCTTTGTGGTTTTTTGCACTGCAAAAACCCTACAGAGTACTCACACCTGAATCCCCTGAATGTATGTTAGCCTTAACTGCCCTGGCATCCTGACCTAGCCCTGACACCTTAGAGCCTGCCCGTGGGCCTGCGATCCCTCTTTCAGCTCAAGCCAAAATCCCAGGGCTTTTCAATCATTCTGGGCTGTGACCTAGCCCTGGTTACCATGATCAGCCTGCCGTGCTCTGCTTGTCACGTCTCCAGGCAAAGCACCAGCCCTGCTATGACTATCGGTTCCTGGCTGCCCACCCCAGTGGGCTCCTTCTCATGCTGGTCCCTGGCACTCCTTGCATCTAGGCTGCTGGGGGACTCATTGCTTTCATCACTCTCAGGCTGGGAGTGCCAAGACAGAGGTGATTAATAACTGGAGAGTGGGAAGCAGCCTGCCCCTGTGCAAGCAGGGTGGTTTAGTAGATTCACAGGCTCTTACAACCTCCCAGTGCTTCCAGAGGGACAGTTACTGATAGCTAAATATTAAGAAAATGTTGGTAAGTTACTTCCATTTCCAAATTGGGCCACCAGAGTGTTTTTTTTTCCCATAAGGAGACCATTACATTGTTAAATATTTGATCTGCTTCTAAATAATACCTCAGTAGGTACTGTGGAGCTTCATTGTTTGTTTGAAGGTTTGTTTGTACAGCATTGGCAGTCTATTTCCCAAAAGAGCATCTGGCTGCTTGCCCTCCTGAAGAGCAGCAAAACTCTGCATTAGCTACCTATCCTCACTCCTGCCATACTGTGTGTAAAGAGCAACTGCATTCAGTGTATTCCCTGCTTTTAATAGCGGCAATTTAAGCCTTTAATTTAATTTACAGAGTCTCTCTCTTTTACTCATCTACCCTACTAAGTTGTGAAAGATTAATTAAAAATAGGTTATGTACTATAGTAGGAAATCCTTTCCTAAGCTGAACCTCTTGGCATCTTCACCCCAAGCAGAGTACAAACAGTGTCTCAGGGTGCCCTTCAGCAAGAGAAAAGAAAATCCTGGGCAGTGGGGCAGCCTCAGACAGAAATGACAGCTAAACCATTCTGTTGTTACACAGAGTTTACCTGTTCAGTAGAGATCTAGGGCATTTGTCTCTTGCTCTGAAAACCTTAGATTCAAACCTTTTCACAGCTGCTCCTAGTCCTAGCAAACAGAGCAGCCCCCCAGCTGCTGTTAAGCAGAGCTGCGCCTGGAGGGTTAATTTATTGGAAGTGAAGCTATGTCTGAATTTGATTTCACTCCAAGGTTAAGTTAGGGTAAAATCATCCCTCAGCAAACTGTTAAAACCCTAGTCTCAATCTCATTATCATTTCCTTTTTGTGATCTTTTTCCTGTTTCTTGGATTTACTTATTTACAATCAGCAGAAGCCAATTAGTAGAGAGGCTGCTGTGTTCTCACACAAAGGTTTTGTATTTTTGGAATATGATACAATCAGAACAATCAGCTGCTTTCCTTCCTTTCCTGCTTTCCTTTCATACTTGGTAAATATGTGGATCCTTGGCAAATATGAGAGAAAAATAACTTCAATTAAGAGTGCAGCAAGACTATTATCTGAGAAGAAAAACATTATTTCTTTGTGTCCAGTTGCCTGTGCTGTGACCCCAGTCATGACAGCCCTAAATTACTTTATTTCAGGCATTACAGGATGGACATTTTTTTCAGTGAAGAGAATTGCTGTTGTGTTTTTAAGTCCGTATGCTCCATGGGTGAAATTCAAGTGGCACTGTACAGATGCTTTAGCATTCTGCTTGCTGAACTGAAATTTCTCAGGGAAATAGTTTTCCTTAATGCAGCAGACTGTGAAATGGCTGGATGGGAATCTGAAGATAACTATGGGCATTACTGAGATGTGTATGTGAAGACCCAGCTCAGCATTTCCCTGGAAATAAGCAGACCCTTTTATAAAATGGTATTTCAATCCCCATCTACCAATCTAGATTTACAATCACAGGACTGTGCGGAGTTGTCTTTCCAGAGCTCTGCTGGTAGTTCCTGGCAAAGAAAATAACCTGGCTTCTATTTGATCAAAGCAAGAGAAAGAAAAAACATGTATGGCTTGGGAATTTTTTGCATTCAGAATTTTTCATAGAACTATTTAATTTTTAATGCAGTCTGAATGTGCTTCCCCTCAAGCTGCTATGACAACGTATTATGTGATTACACTCAGTAGTTACTGTCTCAGAGCTCAGCAGCACTGGACTGATGGATTTCTCCATGCTGCCTGTGTGTGGTCTGGCCAGCTGGTACTTAGGAAGAGCAGCGAGGACGTTCTCAGCGAGGGCCCTCTGCAAAACCACCTGCTTGGTATAATATCTGTTGTTTGCCATGTAAAGTTATTATAACAATCTTGGTAGATACCCTGGAATTGAGTTATTTATGGGCAAGGACAAGTACTGGAAGCGGTTTAAGATTTTTTTGTCACCAGGAGGCAGATTCTCCTGCAATGGTGGTGAGTAATGCCATAGGACAGTCCAACCTTCACACCAGCAGCACAAAATCTGTGTTTTGGTATGCTCAAGGATAAGCTGGCTCTGTCCAAAAAAGAGCAATCTTCTGTGCCTGCACTAGTGAAACCAAACCAAAGCACAGATTTGCCTGAGCCAGCAGGAAAATGGCTATTTCTTTTGTCTGTCCAAAGGAAGGAAATAAAATTGGTTATGTCAGTACTGACTCTTCCAAACTTTGTTGTTTGTTTCTGAAGGGCTCCTGCAGTACAGTCAGCTCCAAGTCTCTCAGCACATTCCCACCCCTAGTAAATATTAATTAGGTTAGGCAAAATATTTATTTAATCACATGATTGCAGATGACCTGATTTTCATTTGTGTCTTGGTTTGTTGAAGGGTCTGAGGACTGTCATGCAAGAAGGGAAGGAGGAGGCTGTGTGGGACTCAGCACAAAAAGTCCACTGCCACTATGACCAGATGGAAGTGAGCAGCTGATGCTGGGTGGGCTACAGGTGTCTCTGCCGGGCTGTGGCAAAGAGGGGTGGTTTCTCAGCCTCCCTACCTCCCTAAGGGAATGAGTAACCTCCAGATTGAACCTGTCCTAAGGATCAACTGTAGGGCTGCCCTGCCTTGTCTTATTATGGAAAGATTGGTGCAGGGAACAGCGGAAGGAGAATTTCCTCATGCTTTGCTGGCTTTATGCTTAAGTTTCAGGGATACAGATCATTAAGGAGTACAGGAGTGAAGAAATGAGTGAGGGAATGTTGGTGTTTCTTGACAGAGGTCTCTTGGACTGTAGATTCACAGCTTTTCAGATATATTGGACTTTTGATGGTTCTCATAATGTTTATGTGCAAAGCTACAAAGAATTGCAAATCTTTCATGTTATTGCACGTACTTGACTGAGACAAGCAGATCTCAGTATTTATAGGTAATTCTGAGTATCTCAGAGGCTAGCTGAGGCTATGCTAAGTTCAGGCAAAGAGGGAGGCTGGACTAGCAGAGGGTCTGAGCAGCCTGGACAGGATCTGAAGTCTCCCTTCACACAGAACCTCAACAAAAATTCCACCAGCTTTATGAATTGGCAAAGGAGCTTTCCAAAATACTGAAAACTTGGGAAGTGTTGTTGTAATGACATGGAAACTGAGGCTGTCAGTTTGCTCTCTCCCTGTCACAGGGCAGTACTCGGCTTGTGTCAGTTCTCCGTGCCAGAATGGAGGCACCTGCATCAACGACAGAGAGAGTTTCACTTGTGCTTGCCGCCACCCCTTCGGAGGAGCCAACTGCAGCACCAAGCTGACCAACGACGATTCGCTGAGTGTCGGCAAGTAAAGAATTTAGTAGCACAATATGCTAGTGGTGTGGGCCTCTGCCCCAGGGCCTAATTAGAGAGCATTCGCTGGTCAAAGACCTCACGAGTCACTTTAATGAGTGCCAACTCAAGTGGGTGGTGTCCTGTGCTTTGCTACTGGAGGCATCAATCCCTGTGGGTGACCTGTGATCTTTTTCTTTAATATGACCAGACAATGAGATTAAATTGGGATGGGACCAGCCGTAATAGCTGGAAAGCTCCCTGCTGAATGGTGGAGAGTGAAGGTGTCTAATAAATGTATTTGAACATCATAGCATGGAATTTGAAGGGGGAAGTCAAATCACATCTCTGAGGAATACTTGCTTTGGCATGATGATAAATGCTGTACAAATACCAGTAGCTCTCATGATGTGTGGGACTGGGGCCTCAAGGAGTCATTTTAGGCATGTCTCCAATTTGCATCAGCAAGGGATGCAGCCCTTGAAGGATATTTCAAAAAAGATAAGTGGAAACTGTGCTTATTGAGTCCAGAAAACAAATAATTTACATTCAGGCCACATGGAATGTGAATTTTATGCAGCTTTCAGCAGCCATTTGGCTGATTCTCACTCATGACAGCATATGAATAGTGAATAAAATCATTTGTACAGTGGCAGGCAGGGAATCATAGTGTGCAGGCTCAGCTTGAAGAGAAAAATATATACTTTTATTCCCTCATTTCACATTGGGAGTGCTAAACCTCTTTAGTGTTTGTCTAAGATTTGTAGAGAAAATTCTTGACTTCAGCATGCACAGATGAGCAATAAAGATATCCTGAGGTGGAAAAACTTGGGAGGGGGGGGATGGAGAAGCAAAATAGTAGCTCCCTTAATAATAACATAGTATAGAGAAAAATAAAGTTCCCTTGCTGTTTCTAAAATTATTCTTTTGTGGATCCACCTAGCGCTAATTTTGAAGAAAATTACTTTTTATACAATACAGAAAAGCTCTGTGTTTATGCAGAAATACTGTGTTTCCCTTGCTGGGGCTGCTGGGTGATGTGACATCAGAAAAGCTGCTCTTGATCTTTTGGCTGGTAGGAGTTGCCTTTCTACAACATAACCCTATTTGAAATTGTTCTTTATTCCTTTCCAGATTTTTCAAAAGGATCATACAGGTATGCACCTATGGTGGCTTTTTTTGCCTCTCATACGTACGGAATGACAGCTCCAGGACCCATCAGGTTTAACAATCTGGATGTCAACTATGGAGCTTCATTTGCCCCAGCAACTGGGAAGTTTCACGTTCCATACCTGGGGGTGTATGTTTTCGAATACACCATTGAATCGTTTAGCCCACGTGCCTCTGGCTATCTGGTCGTCGATGGAATAGACAAACTCACTTTTCAGGCTGAAAGTATTAATAGTAACAAGTACACTGACAGACCAATTACTGGAAATGCTTTATTAGAATTAAATTATGGTCAGGAAGTCTGGCTCAGGCTGGCAAGTGGCTCTATACCAGCCAAGTATCCACCAGTAACTACGTTTAGCGGTTACTTGTTGTATCGTACCTAAATCACTCATAAATTTAATCAGTTACCATTAAATGAAGCAACTTACATGTGAATTTATCTTAGCCTTTAAATGCTTTGCTTCTTCAACAGCAGTAAGTTTCTCAGAGTAATCAATGTGCTGGCATTTGGAGCGCTTATTTTCCAAGAAGTTGCTTGGTTGTAGCCATGTGCACACCTACAAAGAGAGTCCCCAGGATGGAGATGGGCAGGTGGGGAAATAAGCATCTTCCTTATGTAAGCATGACTAGAAAGCACAAATCTAATTACCTTCTACACTTGGATTGCATAAACATACTCCCAGAAGGTTGCTGAGAATCAGTCCTCAAGACAAATCAAAGCTGGTTTTGATTATTCCTTTACAACCTGAGTGTGTAACAAAGACGATGGATAGGTATTGATGACTCAGATGCTGGGTTACTACTTAGCTCAGTGTATCAAGTGATAATCACATGTATATATTCTATTTGGGAAATACATATTTCTTTTCCTTTTGCTTGACATTATTCACCACATACCTCAATATGTCAGCCTAAAATTGATTCATGACTTTTTTATGTAACCTGTATGACAATAAATTGGTTTCTGTTCTATTTTTATGTGATTTATTTTGTTGGCTTTTTTTTAATCTAGCAGAAAATAAGAGGGAATACTTAAAGCCTGCATGGTGATAGCTTCAGATTAGAAATAAAATGCTGATTTTTAAGAGTTAATATAATAAATCTGTCATGGGAAAAACATTACACTGGATTTCGTGGAGCCTCTCTGTTGCTTGAAACATTTAAACGACAGCTGGATTTTCCTTAGGTTATATGCTTTAGAGCAACTGTGGTTATACTGGCTGCACCTAAATTTTAGCAAGTAAACTTTGGCCTATAACATAGATTAGGTTAAATAAGATAATCATGGTACTTTCTAAGTTTGAGCTCTACAAATTCATGATTTTGTTTGGTTCTGCATTATATCCACTGATTACTGAGGCAAGGTGAAATGAACTTTGGTCTGCATAAAGCAGAATGTGATTTCCAAGCTCCAATCCAATAAAGAAATATTTTTAATACATGATGCTATGACTATCTGAAAAAAATATCATTCAGGTTCTCATCCTTATCAGTTGCAAAGTCCTGGGTTGATGCAGTTTCTTGATAGCCCATTGACTGGTGCGACTGATCAGGTTTATTTCTGGTTATTGCCTTTGTTAGCACCAGTTGCTCAGGTTTACCTCTATGTCTGTTTGTCTCCCTCCCCTTCCTTATCTTCACAGATGAAAAAAGCAGCTTTCCCATGGTCTGTGTGTCCTTACCAATCAGTGGCACTGACCCGGTTTCTCTCATGACTTCTTACCATGTGCCAGGCAGATTTGTCTCTGTGTGTTCTTGTTCATAGATCCTTTGACCAGCTGTCCTTAAAGGAGCAGATGCTCTCCTTCCACTGCGCTTACCCTGGGTTATTGTTAACAGTGTGCTCCAGAGATTCATGCCAGTTTACTGAAGCCCAGAATGTTTTAAAGCTCCATGAATTATTTTGTTTTCCACTGTCAGGAACTTTTCTTGAAAACACATGAGACAACTCAGCTCCCCTCTCAGTTTTACTTCATGTACATTGCCAGATCTTAAGGTGAATCTGCGTGAAGTGCCTGGCTTCTCCCGGGCTGTGTGTGGATAAGAGAACTCACAGCATCTGTCCTCAGGTGTGTTCTCCACCTGGAGCATTGGTACTGGAGCGTGGCTGGGGGCTGGTATGCTGCCTGCCCAAAGCATGGAAGCGTGCAGCACTGAATGGCACTCCCCAGCTTGAAGGGGGAGGCATCCTGCTGTGGCTTCAGCTTAAGGACAGCAATTGAGAATTGATGGAAGCTTTCAGTCTGGGCCCGTTTTCTGAGGCCCTAAATCTAATAATTAACTGTTAAGGAATCCTGAAGCACCCAAATATCTATTAAAATATCCTATGTTTACTTGAAGGATCTGAAAAAAACAGAGCCACTACTGTCAACTGCCAGTCTGATTGGGAGTTTGGGGGGTTTTTGGGTTTTGTTTGTTTTGTTGTGGGTTTTTTTAAGCCAGAAATCCTTTCCTCTTTGTACTTGATGGAATCTCAAAGTACCAGGAGCCCTGAGTGAGCATGCTACAGGCGCTCTTGTTGTATACTCTATTTTTCTGTAAACATTCAAAATCTTTGATTTGACATTAACTCAGCCTACCGTATCATTGAGATTTATCAAATGTAATGACAACAAGTCCCAATCTCTCCTTGTAATTTTGTCATTTTAATGTGGTTAGCCCTCTTTATTCCTGCTGTGGCTATGGCTAAGTGGCATGAAAATTACTCTGCAGATGAAATTCAAATGACCCACCAGAGACTGCACCTCTGTTTTAATGTGACTTTCTTTGCCCGTGATGCCCTTGCCACTAAATTCTTGAAGCTGGGTCCTCATCTTCACAGGCACTTTTTTCCCCTGGCAGCCAGATACTTTCGATGTCATTGTACTGAGCTTCCTTCCTCTTGTCTCCATTTTCTTTTCTCACAAAAATCCAAATTGATTTGAGATAGAGTAAGAATTCTGATTAAAATCACATCTGAAGGGACAGCACATAGAAAAATAATTTCTTAATAGAGACTAGTACAGAAGTTGATTCTCATTGCATTATTTAAATATAGAAGAAATAATAAACACACCCTCCCCTTTTTATACTGTGCAATAATCCATTCAAACCTTTCCTCAGTTGTATTGAAGCGAGGGATACTTGGCTTTGTCTATTGTTAAAGACAAATTCTTCACCGTGAAGATAGGTCTGTGTTGGCCACTGAGGCTTATTTGTGGGCCCGTGACTAAGTACCTGGGCTGCCTGGGCTAATGAAGCAAACAATATTGAAAAATAACTGAGGATCAATAAGATCAGTCAGCCTACCCATTATGCAGAATAGACAGCAATCAGGCTGAACTCCCAGGGGAACTTTGTAGGCATCAACCAGTAAAGGTGGTTCCTGAGGCACCTTGTCACCCCTCTGCTTTCATTTCCATGCTCTGATTTGCATTCCCTAATGACAGCAGACAGCAAATCTGAACATTCATCTCTACCCACAGCCCTTGTGAGGGACCACAAAGCCATCCGCAGTCTTTGTACTTCAGAGTGAGCGGTGTTCTCTTTATTTGGGTGACTCAATAACCATGGCAACATTTTGTCTGGTTTGGCTTTGACAAGCCCATCCAATTTACTCCAGAGCTTGCATTATCATTTCCCCACCTACACCAACCAAGTTATCACTGAGCGCCTTCCCCAGCCCCTCCTGTACTTAGCATCCATGCTGAGACCAGCGGTTTATTTTCCTTGCTGACGTTTGGGTGTTGCATCCCTCTGTACATCCAGGGTATCTTTGTTTGACTTTTTTTTCCCCTCCAAGCTAACAATGTCTACAGTGGCAGCAAGTGGAAAGAATGCCATTATTTTGGAATTCAGGCATTGACTTAGCAACAGCACTGCAGCTAAGCCTCACCAAAACCAGTGGGTATCTGATGATTGGGGACCTTTGAAAGTGGGATAGAAAGTGCATTGAGACACTTGTAATACTGAATCTAAAGCTAAATTCATCTAAATTCAGGCAGGCAGGTTGCAAACCAATACAAAACAAAATAAGGAAAAAAATCCCCACTTTTGACATTTCTGAAAAACAATAATGTATGCTGTGGCTTTGTACATCTTTCACTGGTGGCTGCTACTTGGGTGCAGGAACTATTGCCTAGCAACTCCATGGATTTCATTAACCCTTTCAGGCCATCAGACGTATCTCATTTTTTTTCTTCCAGTTTTAATTTGCTTAATTCATACTTCTTTCTTCCCTCAGCTGAGTGCCAGAAACCCTGAGCCCAGTACCCCTGTTTCCACGCTAGAATGTTACTGAAGGCAGAGGCAGGAATTCTTTTTACTGATTATGGAGAAAGTTTTTTGTATTAACTAAATCTTCCTGGTGTAATCACATTTTCAGCAGAGTTCTATAAG
This sequence comes from Gallinula chloropus, assembly GCF_964237585.1. Lineage (NCBI taxonomy): Eukaryota > Metazoa > Chordata > Aves > Gruiformes > Rallidae > Gallinula > Gallinula chloropus. Next base: position 65,646,214 of record NC_140088.1, read on the forward strand.
AAGCACAAGTATTTATCACCGCTCTGCATTTAAAATACAGAGTCTCAGTCCCATTGTAGTTGTCTTCTCTTTGCAAAGCTGCCATTCTCCCTTTTTGTATTACAGCAGGGACTGCAGGAGGGTTGTCAAGAGTGAGATATAATGAAACACTGTATTCAGATGGGACTCCAGTCAAGGGTGCTTGATAAGAAAATGTTATCAGCAAGCTGCTTCCTAGCTGAAGTTGCTATAGATATGTTATAACCAACACACTGGCTCATCATGAACTTCCTTGCCCTGCTTCTCCACCCTCAGAAATCTGTGGTGGCTGCTAGCTGAAAACAGTCTTCTGCCTTCACTTATTACATGTAAACAAACTGAAGTGTTTCTGAAAATATTTATTGCCGTGGTTGCTGTTGAAGATTCTTATCTTAGAAAATGCAAGTTGCAAACAAAACAGACCATGGCTGTTTACAAACAGCTTACAAGTACTTCTAGAAAGCTTGCTATTCAAATCTGCAGGGGTTGGGAGATACCATGCAAATGATCCGAAGTGCCCAGAAGTTCTTTATAAATATCAATGAGCTTCCGGAAGCTCTTTGACCCCATTATTGGAAACCAGTGTATCTCACATATATGCACAGATTTAGTGTGACTGACAGCTTGTATGTCTCAAATTAAATCACACGTTTGACACTAAACATCTGCTAGAGCATCCTTCCTTCCTACCTAATAGCGAAGTCAAGAGCAGGGGCAATTAAAGAGACCAAACCAAAACAACAAAACTAAAATGATGGATATGTTTAGACAGAGAATTATCCTCAGCTGTACCTGACTCCTCTGACTCTGCAAATTGCCTTGGAAGGGAACAAAAAATAAGTTCAGCCATCCATTGCTAGGCTACTTATTGCTACTTACTGAAGTGAAAAAATACACATGAGAAAATTGTTTACAATTACTTCCTGACAAAGACCATTACCGGCTTACATAAGCAAGAGACAATTTTCAGCCTCAGCTCTTAGACACGTTCTAGAAGAACATACTGAACCTCAAGAAGGGTTTTCATCAATTATTTCTAAGGCCTAAGGTGATCACTGTGTTACCTTGATCCCCACATCTGGGCATTACTGCAGCTTGTAATAGGTTCACAGTCATCATACATTTACCTCTGGTAAAAGAGGAAAAGAAAAGAGATATGACTAAAAGGTAAGAGGCAACAGAAGAAACTGTGGAATGCCATCAGCAATGCATTACATAGTCTCTCTTGGCCAAAAAGTGCTAAAGGTCATCCCTTTGCATGTTACACTATTGGTGTGAGCTAAACAGGAATATGATGTGAGGGAACTCCCAGCTTCTAGAGCAGAAGATAGGGGTCTAGGTCTGCTATTCAGTTTGCCTGTGAGCTTGTCGTGTTTCTGAAGGTTTGGACTTTGACTTCTCCAGTACATATGGCCATTCTTCCCAAAGGAAGTTCAGATGCTCAATTAGTTGTGAAGGAGAGGCACAGATGCATAAACCAGAGAAACAACTCTGGCCCTCTTTGTCCTAGTAAAGCATTAAATAACTTTTTCCCCCTTTTACTTGGTGGATACACCATACAAACAGCCACCGATTAAACAGTCCACAAGTTGGGGTTTTATCCAGCAAACATCTGCAAAATGAGACAATTGAAAGCTTTAAAGAAAAAGCACAAAGAACAATAAATATGTGTCCCTAAATAGGAATGCTGAGAAAATGAAATTAGCACCAAGATACTTTAATATACAACAAGGGAGAGTGTTCATCATCAAATAGGATGCCCAGCTGAGAGGGACTGTATGAAAGGTGAGCTTTTATAGCAGCCTCTCCTGTGGCACAGAAAGGCTTAATTTTGAAGTATTTCAGAATAGAAACCGACTTTCCTTGTGGAGTTGTTGTCTAGGAAACCAGGTTCCATGTTTCCCTGTGTGAAGTAGCTTTTCTTGTGGGACTTCACCTCTGTGTTGAGCTCTGAAGCTGAGTTGGTGGCTGTGCGATATTACCATATGGGTTCAAAGCCTCATGACAAATGTCAGTGGAGGCAGAGCACTTAACAGCTGCTCCTGTAAAGCCCCGTGCCAGGTGCCCTCAGTATGTGCTCTCCAGGCTCCCGCAGCATCCCTGTATGTTTGCTGTGATGAAGCTGATGCCCAACCCTGGCTTTTCTCAGCCCTTTCTGTCTCCTGCCTTGCATTTCTTTCTACTTCCCCTGGTTTTCAGAGTGACTGGACTGTAGTGACTGTAGTGACTTTGGAAATTGTTTATGATGCAATATTCTTGCACCAGGCTTCTCCTGAGTCAATAATTAACCTCTTTTTTTTGGCAAATATTTTTACTTTGTTAAGTCCTATGGGCACCCTAATTACTGTCATTTTAGTTCCGTTACACCGCACTACAAAACTCCCAACAGCTCATGTGGAAGAAGGGGTGGAGTACTCTTTCAATCTATTTGTACACAAATTCTAGTTCTTTGTGGTTGTTTGTGTGTGGATCCTCTTTTGGTTCAGTTTGTTTTTTGGTTTTTTTTGGGGTATTTTGTTTACAGGCAGTAGCAGGAAAAGCTGGTGGGGAGAAACTGCTTTTTGCCTAGGTGAGACACACTTTTTTTAGAGGAGAAAGTGCACACGGCTGAGAAGCTCTCTAGTGGTCCCCTTGTTTTAAACTTCATGCCACTTCAAGCCATGTTTTTCATTTTTACAGATGTATATACAGGCTGACAACTCATTTGGTAACTTGTTTCATACCTCTGTCAGCAGAGTGTACTCTCTGAGGCTATTTCCCCAGTGACTGTTAATGAGACAACTTGTGTACATCTAAGGCTCTGTACTGGCAGAGAGACATAATTTACCTCTTATAAAAATACCTGAAGCTCCTGCCAGGTCCACTGTTGATCACCCAGCAACACTGCCCATCAGAAGGTTGTAGCCAACAGGTAGATCTCAATCTATTTTTTGAAACAGGATGAGAAGCAGGTTCAAAGATATGGAGGTGGAAGAGCTGTCCTGTAAAACCAGAGAATAATTAAAAACATTGCAGGATGAGTTAGTCAAGACTGATATGTGAATTTGTTGCCTGGTGTACGGGATAGACCTGTAGAGTTGGTTTTTCACTGCTGCTGAGTCAGGTGTAAAATTCTCTTCTGTGCTGGTGAGAAAAACTTCCTATTTGCTGAAAACAGGCAACAAATGGCAAGGCATGTACATCTGTAAAATTAAAATGTTTAAAGACAAAGTCTTGATGCCCACCTGAAAGTAGTTGGAAGGTACAGAATGAAGACTCGTGTGACACCTGAAACCTGCCAGGAAAGCTATTGACTGGAACAGCAAAACTGCATCTGAGTGGATCTGAATAATGTGCTCGCTTTGCTACTGGGAAGAACATGATTAAACTGGGGGCACCTAAAGCATCTTTGGCAGTCTAAGTGTTGTTGTGCCATCTCCAGGTATTAGACCAAAACCAGGGTGTAACTCACAAACAGGTATGTAACAAGCCTAACTCCAGCTGCTGCCCTGATGTGTATGTGAGCAGCTTCCCTTGGCTTGTGAGCACTGATAAAAAATAAACTCGTTGAGCGAAGTGTCTATCTCATGTCAAATTACCTGATGTCAGCTGCATCAATTCCAAACACACTTTTGCTCTATCTTACTGTGGGGGAAAAAATAAAAACTGAATCCTTATCTAAATGAGAACAGCTCAGCAGAATAGAAGCCAAGTAATAGCTATTACAAAAGTTGTTTAAGAGACTAATGAGGTGACACTTTGCAGTTAAAAATCCCAAGATAGACTCCAAAAATTGCAACAAAATATGCCCAGCATCTATTGAGGGAATCTAAAAATGGGGAGTTGGTTTTGTAGGCCTTTAGTTCTGCTAACTGTATTGAACCAGTAGGAGGGAGGAAGGCTATTCCTCTTGCTCCCAGACAGGGTGCTGGTGGCAGTATTAGTGTGGCAAAGATTTTAAAATCTCAGGCCTAGGTGGTTATAGCAACGACTAAATACCAAACTGTGCATGTGTTGCTCTTCTTGTCTGAGAGAATAAAGCTAGATGCAGCAACAAGTGCACAGCAGGTCCTTTGCTGTGGTGAAGTTAAAAAGAGCAATCTGTTTGACAGAAGTGGATTAACATTCACGGTGGGAAAATAAAAAGTTGAAGTATCAGAGGAGTAGAACTGCCTGACAGGACTGACAGGTTAAGAGCCGGAGTCCTGCTCAAGTCAAGTGTTCTTGCTTGTCTCGCATTGTGTTTGTACCTTTTTACCTTCAGGCTGCTCAAAGATGTGATCACAAGCCTCACAGCTTGCATCCAGCATGATTATTATGAGCAGCAGTATCTGCTTGCTGTCTGTGAAGAGTGTGACCAAAACTAGTGAATGCTGGTAACTTGCTCCTACACCTCCAAGTGTTGGGGTGGATCACTGATCTCGGGATGAAGTGTTATCTGTAGCCAATCATGCTGCTGTCTTTGTAAATTGGATAGCTCTTCCTTCTCAATTGTTGACTTAAATAGTGATGTCTGTCAGTAAAAGGACAATCTTAGTGTAATCTTTCATCATCACCCGATCTGGTACTTTTCTTCCCATGATCATTTTCAGAAATGCTGGCAGTGGCACTTTGGTTATGAAGCCATTTCCCAGCTAACACCATTAGTGAGAAATTTTTGTTTGGGTTTTGATCTTTCCCCAGCACGATGTCTCTCCTCTGCAGAATTACAGCCCCAGCCATGTGCTCGTGAGTGCTGAGAGCAGCATGAAGCAAGTGCTGATGTTGTTGGACCTGTCTCTTGTACCTGACAGGATCGATCACAGCAGTTCACCTCTGAAGTGGTCAATACTTCTGCAGTATTTCAATCCTTTTGTAGAGAATCCCATATAATTTGGGCTTTTAACTTGCTTTTATCCCCTGCCAGTTCACTCCAGACGCATTGTGAAATGCCATGAGGGCTCATTTTTTGCATCCAAGCTGCTCTGAGCTTCTGCATTTCTTTGGAGCAGGCAGCCCACAACGTAATTTCCATCGTTGCTGTGCTGGTGATTCACCAGTGTATTTATCAAATGCTTGAGAATTTTCTTTCAAACCCTGCTACTGCCACAATCCAGGATCGTAAAAGAAATTGCCTGGGGAACAGCATCTTTGCCTCCCACCTCAGTACACCTTTGTGTTTGTTTTTACAGTGTGTGGTATGTGATCTCTGATCCATTTCATCTTACGAACTTCACAAACACAACTGGGTTCCCATTTAGGGACCAGGCAGTGACCATACTGCTTCAGTCGCCCCTGAAAATTGATGCACATGGGCTACTTAAAAAATTAATGTTCCCTTTTGAGGTGGCTTCCCTTCATGGCTGCACCTGACCTGCTTTCCCTTCCCCCTTCAGTGGCAGACAGGTATCTTTCTGTGACATGGGGATTGCAATTTCAATCTTACCAGCCTGATCTTTCCTGCCTGGCTCAGGGACACCCAGCCTGAGTGAACAGGAACAACTTCTTTAGGGTGGGTTTCACATGGAACCAGAAAGTGCCACAAATAACCAGAGATAAAGATAAATGAGAGACTTCTGTGTCTCTTGGCATACAAAACTACCTTCAGGAAAACTACATTTTCCTGTGGCTGCAGAGGCTCTAGCTCCTAATGTGATGTCACACATGGCTTTACAGATTTTGATTGTGAAAAGTAATTTAAAATACATTGAATGATTCTGTTTTCCTCTCCTCCTGGGACTGCTTTGATGTCCATTACTTTCTTCTTGGAGCTGGACTATTTGTTACAGCATTTCAAGCAGTTAGCTTGAAACTGTGTATTCCTCTGGAGTCCCCAGAACATTTGAAGCTAAACACTTTAAAATTCAAAGAGCCTTTGCTCAAATACATAGATACTAAAATGCTTTCACAGAAACACTTGCAACCCTTTTATGAAAAAAGATTCCCTCAGTTGCACACCCTATTGCATGGCAAGAGTAATTCTCCTCACAGTTAGCTGCTCTCAATGGAACCTCCTGAAGCCACAGAGCTTCCCTCTATTCTCCCAAGAGCTGTGAGCCCAATTCCTCCAGAAAACTATCCAGACCGCATTAATCTTTCAGAAAATAGTGACATTTGGCTTTGGAAACTTGCTCTGATTTCTTTGCATGTTGCCAGTTTTATGTGAATTGCCGGATATTCCTGCAAACGCAAAATCCTCCAAATCAAATGTCTTTATGGCTCTTGTGTCCTCTAATTTGATAGCTATAGTATTGTACAGAAGGGTAACAATTCCAGACTTAAAGACAAACCCCATGAAAGCAAAAGGAAAGCATCTTGCTTCATCTGTCCTCGCTTTCTTTTGTCCCAATGCCATCTGAAACATTTTTCCCCATTAAGATTAAAACAAGCAGCTTGATTCTTAACGATAGCAATTATTTTTGAGTGCTCTGGTGAGTATAATTACACTGTCAAGAGTTCACTTATGTTCCTCTGGTAGCCATGTGGCTCTGTTGCAGACTCCCAATTTCTCTCTCCTACAGAGCCTGCACCCCTTAGCCAGCTGTGACGTTGCCACCAGCCCAATATGGCTGTGCTTGTGCCACGAGGAGCAGCACACCACCTGCCCACCACCGTAATTTCGGGCTGAGCAGATAGATATGACAGTCTGTTCCCAAGGGGCTCCTGCTCTCTGCTTGCTAACAGGTGGCTTCACGGCAGGATCCGAACCTGGGAGCATCACTGGAAAACTGAAGTGGGAGAGGGAGAAAATGCGAAACTATGCAGAGAGTGTAAAACCTCAACCAGGGAATTTAAAAGCCTGGTGTGAGAGGCATCCTGATAGTGGTGAAAGGAAGTATGTCACTGGTGTGAGAGAGGTCAGCATTAAAGGAAATGCCTCACAGGGAAAGGAGAGAAGATGTGCTGTGAGCTGAAGCCCTACAGCTGGAGGAGAGCATCCAAAGCTGGCAAGCTGCAAGTGACAAATGAAATGTAATATTTTACAAAACATACTGAAACAGAGAAGAAAAACATAGAAGAAAGCAGATTACAGAGAAAAATGGTAATACAAGAGAAAAATTATTGTGGCCAGTGATTTATTAACCAGGATTTGTGGAATCTGTTTGGTTTCCACGGGGCTAAAAGCTCAGGTGAAGGTACAAGAGTCACAAGAATCACAAGGTTGGAAGAAACCTTTGAAGATCATCGAGTCCAACCATTCCCATCCTATGCTAAACCATATCCCTAAGTACCACATCTATCCTTTTTTGAACACATCCAGGGAAGGTGACTCAACCACCTCCCTGGGCAGCCTATTCCAGGCCCTGACAACTCTTTCAGTAAAAATTATTTTTCTAATATCCAATCTAAACCTGCCCTGGCACAGCTTCATGCCATTTCCCCTTGTTCTATCTTCTGTCACCTGGCTGAAGAGACCAAATGCTTCTAAATAGATCCAGGTCTTCTCAATGAGGGGAAATGAGTCTAGCTGGGAAGCAAGCTAAAACAAAGAGCAGGAGAGACATCAAGAGCTGATGGCCACTGTGCTTGGGGAAAGCTTGGATGTACCTTCTATTTGTGTGATGTGAGAGACCACTAAAGCCACACTCACTTGGCTATAGGTGTGTTGACTTTAATTGTTAAAGAAGTGGAAGGAACAGACAGGGAACAGAAATGAACACAAAGAAAGTGTTTTGGGCTTTTTTTTTCATTTTGCTTTTTACCCCTTCTATTGGGATGTGTGGGCTAATCTCTGTGTACCATTTCCTATTTCTCTTCTGACTTAATTTTCTAATTTGTGTTTATGTTGATAATTGTCAGCTATATAATGATTTTTTTCTGCTGTTCTTTTGAAAAGCCCAAGAAAGCATCAGACTGGCAAAGGGGCTGGTATGGCAAGGGGTGGAGGGAAGAGGAGCTTTCTGTAATGCAAAATTAATAATGAGAGATGTGATGCTGTTTCTCATCTTTTGACCAGTGCTGCTGAATCAGAATAGATGCTAGGAAAGATTTCCTTTTTGCAGTGACATGACGCTTTGTTGACAGGAAAATGATCTATTGGCTTTTCCAGCATCTCTGCACAGGACATGCTTGTCACATGGAGACAAGTCCTGATTCACTGGGTCTCTGCAGAAAAATATGTCTTCTTTTCTTGTATTTTCATAAAATCAATCCATGGGTGCCTTCCAGATATTCCCTGATTCTGTGGTTCCATTCCTTCCCCTGACTCCAGTGCAAGTGATACAAGATAAACATGGGATTAAAGAGTAAAACAAAAAAGTGGAAGCCCGTGTTTATTGATTGCCTGGTTGTGGTGACAGAAGTTTACTCAGACTCACTGTAAAGTGCAGATGCTGCAGCAAGGTGCATCCTGTGTGGATTTGGCTCATCACAGGCAGCACAAGGGCAGAGAGAATATTGGCTGGTTTTATCGGATTAAGAGACAGAGGAAGAAGCAAAAAACAATCAGTATGAAAGTAAAATCAGCATACAAATGTTTTTTCCTTCAAAAGTCTCTGTAAAGCTGACAAACCGGCCCCTCCCTGTGATTTAACTTGTTTTCAGGAAATCACTTTCACATTTAGAGTGAGAAATCTCAGGGAACAAAAACTTGCTTAAAAGTATTTATTTATTTATACTTTTATTTGCCTGACTTTCTAATTCTAGGATCTTTGGCCTGAAAACTCAGGAATAGAAGTGTGTGTGGAACGGATTGATGGACAATGTCTGTTTTGAGTTGTTAAGGCTTTTGTGTATACCTTGTCTTTGTCATCTGGACCTTCAGGAAAAAAGTCCTGTGAGGCTTTTGGAAACTTAACGTCGTGTTTGCTTGTACTGGACATCAGGTTTGTGTACCACAGCCAGTGGTACGCATAAGCTGTGTTATGAATAGGCCTGCCCCTCCTTTTTTTCTTCTGGCACAACATTCACAACTGTCCCATTGCTGCTTAATACAAGTAGAACAATTGCCTATTATGAACTTCAGGGCTATGCCAATAATTAAATCCTGGAAGTGTCAGTAAGGCTGTATACGCAAATAATCCTGTGATGCTTTTGTCGCTGGATCTCAAGTATTCAAAGCCCAGTGCTATATCCTGCCCAACTAATACTTTGCATTTAAATGTAACTCACAGTTAGTGACAGATGCTGAAATAAATATATGAATGGGGGGGGTGTGAAGGTATTAGTTTATATACAGTCATTTATCTTCTGATAGCATGAGCAAAGCTTAAGTCAGATACAGCTAAATGAACTGAAGCTTTAACACTACCTTTTGAACTGCTTGAATTAACAAAATCAATCCTCATAAATTAAACTATCATTGATCTATGATATAATTAAGCTCTATAATCAAAATACACTATTGGTGCGTGCAGTGTAACCGTGTTGGTTCCAACGCTGAATTTTAACCACTGCTGGCTAGCAGCTCCTGCCATGTTGCATGAGGCTCCCATCTGGCACGGGAGATGCTAACATTATGATACAGTATTTCTTTTCCATTTTTCAATTTAGGCTGACATCTGCTGGTCCCTGCAAATGGCAGGCAACCCTGCTGAATGCAAACCAATTTGTGCTGGTGGCTCATTCGGTTTTTATCCTTTGTCATTTTTCCAGAGCTGGGAAAGGCAACCAAACCATTTAATTACAAAGGAAATCCATGCACAATAATAACTCTCTGGAAGAAGAAAGGCAGGAACAATACTGTAAAAAAAAAAAAAGAAAAAAAAGAGTTTGCCACAATAAATTCCACACATGCACGCCCAGTATGCTGTGGGAGTCCTCAAAGGAGCCAACCGCAGCTACTATGTATTGGCCAATTAGACCTACACAAAAAAGGTGTTATTTAGGGGTATCACACTGTGGGTTGCAATGAGGAGGCTGTGGATGGGAGTTCTCTCCTTTAAGCTCTGAATAAGGCAAAAGAGAGGGGGAGTGGCACCATGTTGGGCAATCAGCACTAAACTTCTGAGCAGGCATGTGGTAAAGGTTGGGATTGGAGGGGGTGAGAGGGCCCTCCAGGAGCTACCAGCGCTCTAGACAGAGAAGTACTACATGCGTCTGTCCAGAGGCAGGAACAGTGCTCTCCAACACTGTGGTTAAATAAAACAAGAGACACCTCCATGTTCCCAGCTCACATCTGACTGCAGTTTTAGAAAAAACAAATTAATTGGCATCTTGCACTGACTGCAGCGCTCCTTGCCGGACAGTCAGCTAGCTTCAAGGCCATTCAAGTGTATCTCCAGTGGTCCACTCTCCACCTGTGCGGACTTTGAGTTACTGTTTCCAGGTAGTTATTTTGGATAGGAAACTATTCACTACCAGCTGTACACCTACTGCTTTCCCAGTAAAATTGACTGGCAAAACCAGTCATCTCTGAATGAGCTGAGTCTGGGGGGGTATAGCTGGTATGTGAGTTAGGATGCAGGTACTGGATAGGCAGCATTTACTGATTCCCCAGGGGTAGTTTGCTGTGCACTTTTCAGTCCAAACTGGCTTTCTTTGCTCTTGCCACCTTTACTTTCCATTTCCATTCCAGCTCTTCATTTGAGACTACTGGTGTCCCTGCTTACCTCAGCAGCTTTATTTCCCACTCCAATTGCATCACTTTGTCTTTCCCAAGATACTCCCTTCCTAAGCAGATGGAAGACAGAAGGGAAGCTTTAATTATGCAATGGCAGCTACTCCTGTAATGCTAGTGTGTTTCAAGTGTAGGTCACTGACGCTGACTGCTGTCCATGCCACCTCCAGGCTGCCCGGCCTTCATCAAGAGATGTGTGAGAGCCAGAGTTCTTCCAGTAGTGTTTAACCCTGCTTTTCAGCAACTCTGAGGCAACACCCCAAGACATTTCAACATGTAAATAATTGCACAGGGCAGATGCGCTTTAAATCTTTCACAGTGGATCCCCTAAGCTGATTTTGGCTTTGTAGGGTGTAGAAAAAACTCAGTGCTAGTTGTGATAGCTCATGGTACTGACATTTCTCCTTTGGAAATTGGCTTGAACTCCCCCCTTCCTGACTTGCAGCTGTAGCTTGGAAGAGCTGAAAGCCAAAGGTGCAGGAGAGTCCTTCCAAAGCTGCCTGCTCCACCCCGGTGTGCTGCTGAGGCTGGCAAGGTGCTGAGATGCAGCCACAGAGCACACACGGCAAGAGAGCAAAGGCAGGTATGGTCTAGGTCCTTTTATTGTCCTCTCTTCATCTAACATCACATTACATCACATTACATCTCACAGCACTAAGGATCCTCCAGCTGATCTTGCCCAGAAAAGCAGAAAACCTTCCTGGTTTGGGGAGGAACAAGCAAACTGTATGCAGTTCATACATGCTGCTGGTATTTCAGCCAGGAATCTGAAGTCAAGTTAGTTTTTGGCACAGGTTTAGTGACGGTTACTAATTATAATTAATCATTATTGTCTGTTAAGTGCTGACAGACATGAAAAGAGACAGTGCCACCCCCAAGCATGAATAACAATCAAATAAATCAGCAGTTCTTGCCAATAATCCAGATCCCAGGTGCTAAGGTGCAGCTGAGGTGCAGACCTGGGCTTGATGAAGATCCTACAGACAGTGCTTGGTTAATGTTGCTGTGATGTAGGAGCCAGCAGAGTCTCTTGATTTCTCTGGCTGAAATAGTTCTGTAGGACTCACAAGAATAAAATGCAATCTCAAAAAGCAACAACCTTTTGGATCCTGGCTCTGAGAATGTATTCAGGGAGACTGGCGAGCTAACTAGTGAGGTGAGGTTTTTCTTTTCTACCTCAAATCATGCCAGTTACATGAACTAGAAAGCTACAGAACTAAAGCTGGCACCAAAGTCAGTCTCCGTTTTTCTAAGATATATAACATGGGGGGATTCCCCCCCCCCCTTTTTTTTATTCTTTTGCATTTAAATTATGGGTTAGAGCTTAAAAACCTCATTGTAAAAATGATGTAAAAAATACTAGTGAACTGTAGAGTGGATGCCATGGCAATATCAGTGTAAGAATCAAGAAAATCCTTAAACCGCCTTTAAGCTTTTAAATGACTTCTTATATAGGAGTTTGGACTGCTAGGTAAGTAACCGTAGTGGCATTTGGTCCTTCTTCAGGTTAAAGCCCTCTGACTGCTCCTAGCATCTCAGAATTACAGCTCAGATTACTCTGTGCGGAGTTGCTTCTGAATGAGTGCATTTACCCCTGAACTGCTGTCCTACTGCTGGTGCTCATTTCTCTCACTTGGGTTCTGCAGACACTCTGTTTCTATCAGGTGTTTAATAGTGACATTAATATACTGACAGATACACCCAAGTATGATGCAATTTACTGGAGCTGATGGGGAAATGTTCTCAGACCTACACTTGCAAAATGTAGCTGTTTTATAGCTTTCATGATTGCTGTTCTTGAGAACTTCACCTCTCTGAGAATGCTGATAGACAATTTTCCCTTCTATTCATTCCTCTGCTTATCATAATAGATATTTTCAGCACAGATCATTGAACTGCAAATCTGAGCATTTCATACTGTGGAAGAGGGGCATCAGAGGATTCAAATTTGTAACAAAGCTAAAATAAATTTTAGCACAGATACCTTGCTAAGGTGGATTTCAAGTTCAAAATCTTCAATGTCAGAGTCAAAAAACCTCCTGAAGCTAAGCTTTTGCACCTGTCCTCTGCTAAGCTTTGGGCAGTAGGCTGTGAAATGAGTGATACGCTGGATGGACCTCTGAAATGGTGACCTGATGGAGCAATCCTGGGGCAGCTGTAACTAAGACAGCACGATGAGGACCCCTTTGCACAGCAGAGCTCAGGGTGGCACAAGCTGAGTGAAACCGGGCAATGCAGTCTGTCAGCTCTCCTGTGGCATCCGCCTGTGAGAAAAGAGTGGGATATAAATTGGTGGGGCTGCTCAAAGTCATGTTGGGATAGCTGATCACATCCTGCCTAGCTCTGAGGATTTGGGGGCTGCAGGGTGGGTGAAAATCCTCTGTAAGCCTCAGCAGTGATGGGCTCAGGCCAAAAAGCTTGGTGCTGTTATAGAGTCTTTGCCTCTGTTCCTGTTCAACTCTCTCAAGAATGCTAAAGCAGCAAAGATTAAGCTTAATCAAGTTTTATGACCAGTAAACCTTTTGGCATTTCTTCTTGCACTACCACATTGATCTGCTTCTAAAATATTTTGCTTAAAACAAAGGCAAAGATTTAGAATTCTTCTAGCATAGTGTCTCTTCTTTACCTCCTGACCTTGCAGCTCTGTGACTCGGGTGGACTTGGGACTGCTTGGCATATACATCTGTGAGGAATATTACAGTCTGTACAGCTTTCACTTGACCTCAGTCTTCAGGAGGAATGTCAGGATCTGACCCTGAATATCTGAATTAAAGGCTTAACCTTGAAAAGCGCAGTGCTGAAGTGGTCAGAAGGCCGGTGGGGCACACAAAGCAGGCTATTGTGCACTTAGACCCCTGCATTAGCTTTCCATCTGTTGCCAGCAGCCAAGGCTGAAAGAAAGTGCTTGTGTTGCAGGTGAAGGCATGAAAAATAATCTGGGATGAGGAGTAGAGAAGCAAAACTCCTTGTTAAAAGCTCTGTTTTGTAGAAGCTGGCCTTTCTATCTCCTTCCTTACTTCTTCACAGTAATGAGAGGCCCAGCGTGCTTTCCTCTTGCAGGAACTGAGCGCACCCAGTTCCCTCGCCATCGCAGTGTCCGTCTAAAAGACCCTTGTTGTCTTTTAGAAGTGGCACCCGTAACAATTATAAAGCCTGAAGCGAGGTAGGGCTTTGATTTTATAGATACCAACGACGCACTCAGGGACGTGTCTCTCTTGATCCCAGCCCTCGTCAGCCCATGTTTCCCATCTCATTGGGAGTGCAGGAGGAATGGCTTGCGTCCCGAGGCACTGCGACTCCCAGGCATCCTTCTTCATGATTCACACAGAAACATTTAATTTATAGAACTGACATATTAACTCCAGTGGCCTAAAAGAATAAATGAGTTATACTGTAGGGTCTTTCGCTCAACAACAGGAATGTTTTCCCAAAGATCTCTCTTTAATTGAAGCCATTTGTCATTTTGAATGCAGAATGTGTTCATTAGAAGGCAACACCTCAGAGGGGACTTGGAAAGCTCAGGAAATTAGTAACAGGGTACAAAGCCTTCTGCCTCCAGGTTGCCAGTTTCAAATCTGGCCGTGTCATTATTGATCAGAAGAAGTCTTTACAGGCTGACAGATGTTTCACCGCTTATATAGAAATGACCTTGTCAGATTAGTTGAATTCTTGGTTAAGAGAGACCTCTCTACTCGCACACACAGGCAAAAATTCCTCATTAGCACCTTGTTGGTAATCCTTACAGCATCAGTAAGAACAGGGCAGACTTTTCTATGCAAAATCAGAATGGAGGGATTTTTGAGCCATGTGAAGGTTGATTGAAACATTTTCAAAGCATCATATGATGTTCTTTGAAATTTCCAAGTTGATTCTACACTGCATAATTTAAAATGAATCCTTCTTACAATATTTGCCACACTTTGATCAATATGAGATTTATTTTTTTAAGCGTTTGAGAACAGAGATTAATATTTTACAATCATCAATATGTTTAGCAACAGTAAAATACTGCAAAAAACTAACCAAAAAATGCATCTGAAATGACAGCAGCAACAACAAAAGAGTGATACCATATATGTCTTATTCAGTACCTTTCAGAGTAAGGCCCAAATTATTCTTAGTCATGTGCTGTGTGTATTTGGCAGATTTTGCTGACTGATATTAGGGAAGAGAGAAATCTTACAAAATCACCACAGGTGTTTTAGCTCACCCTGCTGTAGCTCATATTTGGGCCACGATAGCCACCAGCAGTGAAAGCAGAAATGTCCCTTCACGAGGATGTGCTACCCTTTCAGAATCACCCTGGTCTTTTAAAATCACCCAGGGCAGTCACTTTGGAGAGCGTAGCTTGGAATTTCCCATTGCAGGCTCTTAGAGGGATCCCTTTCCCACGGCCTTTCAAAGATCTTGTGAAGAAGATAATTCAGCTTAGAACAGGTCTTCGTCTGTTGTCCCCCATCTGGGGCTCAAGGAGATTTTAACTAAGCAAAGGGGAGAGCTTTGATGGAGAAGGGAACCTGTGTGCAAATAATCTGTGTGGGAGATACACTCTGTTGCTTCTCTGAAGTGAAGGAAAGAAAATGCCAGAAATCCAGTGGGAGCTCGGTTTGCCACGGGGAAGAAAAGGTTGGGTTTTTGAGCTTTGCAGCCCGTGCTGCAAATTGAGTTTGAGACAGAGAAATTGCTTTGGGGTGTTCATACTTTTTACATCGTCAGCAATAAATATCAAAACTAGTTTGATAACTTTGTTGGCAGTAAAAGCGCAGGTGACATTGGTCTGTGTCGCAAACAGCAGGTAGAGCGTGTCTTAGTCAGTGGGGCGGGTAGGGGAGAATTTGTGCTGTTGTGTTTTTTATTCCAGGCTGTATTCTGCTTTTAGGGGAATGAATCAGGTTTTTTCTTTGAGCTAAGCTTACCTTTATACAGGGGCTTTGCACGGGGTCTTCTTTAACCCTCATTGTAACCTCTCTGTGAGGGCCATCCAGGGCACTGAGCACATTAAAGAATATCTTTGGGCTGGGTTGGAGTGCTCTGAGAAACACCACATTTTTGGCACGCCTTGTTGTATCCTTTGAGCAATTGCAGCATGTGACTTTGTCTCTTTCCGTGTCAAGAACATTTGTTGTAAAATGCTGCAAGGTATGGGAAGGTATGCCAAGGCTTCTGTGCACCTTCAGCTGTTCTCAAGGTGATGAGAATAGAAGGGTGCTTACATCACCAACTTAAAAATGGCAAATTAGCCTTTTCAGAGCACAGAACAGCTCACACCATTCAGGACTTGGGCAAAAAGATAAGATAATGTGCCATATTTTAGAATTAAGGGATATTATATATTTGCTCCTTTTTTTTTAATGTCACAAATGTCAGCCACTAAACTGGACTGATTTGATTTTTCTTATCAATGAGGAGCCTTTAACCTGCCTGAGATACTATTTCTTTAGGGAATAAGTAATATTTGGTCTACAAGAAATAACATTTCAGCACATGTACTTTAAAATCTGCCTTGACTTTGGGTAACAACAGCCATAAGTAAAGCACACTGCATACTTAGGACCCTACAAATGGGAACTTCTGCTTGTATCCCAGTAACATGGAAGACATCAACCCAGAGCAGGCCTATGCATTTCATAGGGTTCCAAAAGGGAAAACAAAACGATGGATTTCTCAGTGTATTTTAATGGGAAAAAGGTAGAATCAAAAAGCAATCCTAAATTAGTTATCGTGGTGATGAATATTGTATTATGGACCTGCATATGTGCCTTGGGCTTTGTAGGCTTATAATTACTTTAGGAGATATTGCTTTGACATAGATCTGTTATTTACAATGATTCTTTGGCTTGAGATAAACAAAACCCAATGAAAACTATCAAATGCTGTATACCAAACATATATTTGACATCATGTAGCATAGAGAGTCCTGGATAACAAAAGGAACAAAGATATCAGCAGAAAGCCATTTCAGGGTGGATCTGTGAAAGGGAATATTGATGGATTTGTAAATATGACTGTAATGGTTTTTCTATGACGGTGCAGCTAAAGTGAAGTTTGTTTTAGTAGCCTGTACCACCAACCCTCCTGGAGGAACCCTGTCCTGATTGACTTGGAGAACATAGCCAGTTTGAAGGCAGAATTTTGAATGTTTTCAGAATAACTTGGCTAATTTTTCTAAGTGGACTCTGCTTTCACATTGCCTGGAAAAGCTGCTTAGCTTTGATGTTGCAATGAGGTAATTGGGCAGCAGCTCTTTAAACTGTTCCAAAATAATCATGAGTGTTTGTAAAGCAGATGAAAGATGTGGAGTAGTACAGTAGAGCTGTATCAGAAGGCTAAAGTAGCAAGACACATGATTTGCTTAAGACTTTCCCTCTGTTTGAATTAATTTTGTTTCTTCCTTGCATAGAATTGAAACTATACTTTGAAACAAAACCTTAAAAAAAAGGCCAAGAATTTTGCAAGGTCAAAATTAAAGTATTTAAAACAAATCTTGTGAAAATACAGTTCTATTGTTATGAAATACATTTAGAAAAATAATATAAGGATAAAAAATTTAAAAAGAGAACATAAAGAGTTACTGAGTATTGCTTTTTCAGTGTTGTTTCAGCTCTACCCAATGGCCAGGCAAAGATAGCTAGGCAGTAAATGAAAAGGAACAGTGGATATGAAGGATTACAATTTCAAGGAAAATAAAATAAAACCAAACCCATAGCACAGCTTGGAAGGCACAGCTATTAAAGCAGAGATAATTTTTGAAGCTATAGGTAGATGCTATGCACCAGGAGATACTGGTGCACAGAAGGGAAAACTAAGCTTTGCTAACCAAATTGCCTTTCACAAAAAAGAGTAACCACCACCAGTTGTGAGGGTTTATGTAGTGGGTGGCTTCACTTGTATTTCTCATTTGTTTCCCGCCAGGTTTCCTTTTCAGATCAATAAATACTCTACGTGTTCAAAGTGTGAACTCCTAATTTCACTGGTGATTTCTTTGTGTGTTTCCAAGGCCTTGAAGTCAGACAAAGCTGTAAAGTCTGTGTAGCCTGAGCCACAACCTCTTGAGGCTCTCTAACAGCTGTCAGTATGACTGAGCCAGACTTTGCAGGGCAAGCAAAGGGAGAGGCAAAAGAAAGTAGCGTTGTGCTGCTTGGTGCTTTGGCCAGTGCTGTTTTACCCTGTTTCTACTCCAGATGTTTCTATTCTGTCCCAGGAAGCCGCTGCTTTCGGCAGGTGTTATCCTTACTTCTTCAACATTCCCAATGAAGAGACAACAAGAAGGCTTGGGCTGGGGTTCCCCAGGACGCACGTGTCAAAGAGCTCTTTGCAAGCACAAACACTTTCTTGAACAACTAATCACTCTTTAATCTTACTAACCTATTTGCCTCAGCCGTGTGCTGGGGTTAAAATTCCCGCTGATAAGATTAAGTGCTGTCTTGGACTAGGGCCTACATAAATAATAATGCTATTTCCACAGTTGCACTCATTAGAATAAAATGTAAAAAAGGATGTCGGTCTTCCTGCTGTGG
The DNA here is from genome assembly GCF_964237585.1 of Gallinula chloropus. NCBI lineage: Eukaryota > Metazoa > Chordata > Aves > Gruiformes > Rallidae > Gallinula > Gallinula chloropus. Next base: position 65,664,265 of record NC_140088.1, read on the forward strand.
GACGGGAGCCAGCTGCTAATTGTTTGTGATCAGAAAGTTCTCTTCTTGCCATCCTTGAGGGGCTGTGTGTGTCGACATAATTACATTTTACTCTTGTGCTGAACGCAACTATATTTATCCAAAATGTTTGAGCTGGGTTTTTTACCTTGTGAATGCTGCGTATCGGCAGGTGAACTCAAGGTTGTATTAACCACCTGCCTTGTCTTTAGCTTTCTTGTAAGGTTGCCTTTTTAATCTGAGTGATACCCGCTATAAAACCCTTCTGAATGGCAAAGATGGTCACATCTCAGATTTAATCCCCTCCTTATAAATCTGATGTGTTTTCCCCATTGTCACACTGTTTGTGACTGATTGCTTCTTTCTGCTGACAAGCAACCCATTATATTACGATGAGTCTGAGAAGTACAATTACTTTGTTCTGCTAATCTTTATTTTTAAAATCCATCAGCAAATGTCAGAGAAACAAAGCGGCCAAATGTTATTTTACTGAATAATCTAAGAAGCCACATCTGTTAGAGACTGAGCATTGAAATTGTGGCTTTAGTCTTTGGAGGTGTTCTGTGCTCTGCCACCAGTTTAGGCACAAAACCCCTGAATCATACGCCTAGTTTTAGGTAAACCTATGATTATCCTGTAGTGACTAAATGCTTTGGTTGCTTTAGCCTTGTGTTGGCAGACTGAGGAGACCCCTGGATGCAATCAGTGAAGCCTGGAAAGTCTTCCAAACCAAGTCACCTATAAAGACAAAACACTCACTCACACAGCATTTTAAAAACAAACATTGAAACAAAACCACCTTTCTCTTGAAGAAACAAAGAACCCAACAGAGGCCAAAGACCAGCTTTCCAAGTAACAAGTGTCTTGTGCAGAAAAGCAGTTGTGCCTAAACCCACTTCTGATGTCAAGTGTGTGATGACATGTGTGACACAGCTCCATTAACATTTCCAGTGCTTTTCATATGTTTGAATGTGTATTTTAAAAAACCACAAAAACATTTCCTTGCAAACCTCTCTCCTGGGGGATAGGAGAAGGGTGGAGTGAAGGAGTATGATTTTTCCCATTTTGGGAATGTTATGCAGGGATTGCTTTAGAAGTCCTAACTGAATGGCTGTAATCATCAACAAGAGGGGCCTGTCTGATAGGGGAGCAGTGCTTTGCCGAAGGAGCCATGTAGGGCACGTCTGGATATATGTCAAATAAGACTTGTCTCTGATGCCATTCCCAGTTGCATGTGTCATGAGTTATCTTCACTGTTCCTGAGTCGTACACTGTTAGGATAGAAATGCAAATTGCCTGATGTCTTCAGGATGGCCATGGAGGGAAGAAAGTGAGGAAGGAAATCAAAGAGAATATATTATTGGTGACAGCAGCTACACTAAGTGAGAGATGCAAGCACGAAGCAAATATCTAGTTAATGAGAGCATGTGAGGGAAAGCAGGCCACCATGCACATTAAACCTGAGACTAGGGGAGGGGATGGGAAGAGGAATTTGGAGGAAAGAACAAAATAAAGCTCTTCTGGAAATATTTCTGACACTGCAACCCTGTCCTTTCAAGCAAGCGCCACCGACTTCAGCTGGCATGGTCAGAAGCCCCCTAATCCTCTTATTCTTCTTGATATGATCCTCCTCTAGTGCAGAGGTGTTCTCTCCCTTTTCCTAATCTCTGCAGCCCTCCTGTTCTCCAATACTGATGTTAAAAAGATCAAACCTTGCTGCTACTTTGAAGATTTGCCTATCACTGTAATGAATTTTCTTTCAGTTTCCAGTTCTTTACTATTGTATCTTCTAATATTTTCAGCATGATATGTTTTCTTTATTAAAAAAAAAAGAACTTCCAAGTAAAATAGTTTTCTTCCTAGAATATTTCTTTCCTAGGGAATTCAAAATTACCATTTTCTGCTGTAACTCCTATTGAAGCCAAGACAGATTTTGAATTACTTGAAGTCTTTGCCAGATAATATTTTCATCCTTTTGCCAGGTCTAGTTGTGACTTGTAGCAAAATAGCAGCAGAATATACTTTGTATTATATATTCATCTTGGCCACTCTTACACAAGACTTGTAATCAAGAGTGTGTGTCCTCATCTTGGCCTGTAACTTAAATTCACTGCTGGTTTAGTTTTATTTTTGTTACATTTTTATCACAGCACTGCTCTTTCTCTCTCCCTTAAGGCTCAGAAACCACATGGAAGCAGCAGAGTATCCTGGTACCGCTGCACTTATGGTAGGTACTTTTGGGAACATTTGGTACCACTGTTTTGAAGTTAGTATCATCCTAATGTAAAATTTCCAGACCTCTTAATTTATACATTTATGCAATATATATATAAGCATAAATATATTCCCTCAGCTTCTACCAATCATTCTTTGTATTTAACTCGTATTGGCATTCTTTCATCTATGATTAAGGTGATCTTCTAGGATCAATACAGTCTCCAGATGAACATTTTACATGCACTGTCTTATTAGCAGCTCTCCACAGAGATCTTGCCTTTGTGTTCTCTGTGACATTTAGGACTCCTTCAGAATATTCTGAAATAGTAAAATACCCAACCAGGGTTACCCAAATTTTCTACATAAGAATTATTGTCATAAGTGAGCAGAAAACTAGATGTATTCTAAGTATTGTCTTTTTCTCTATTAGGAACATTGTTTTAAGTTTTGTTTTCTCTGTTTCCAAGTGGGAACAGACAATTTGGTGTTTGAATACATGGAATGTGTTAAAAAGCAGGAAGGCTCAAATATTTTAGAATCAGACTAGCAAGTGATGCCTGGATGCAGGGACTTTCAAAATCACTCCTGGGAGTTCTAGTGGACCCGTCATACTTTTGAAAAACTTTACCTTGAAATTAACTATTAGAAACTGGCTTCATCAGTGCTTAAGCTTTGATAGCTAGTCTTCATGGTGTGCTGAAACAAGCTGTGTCCTGCATTGTGGGTAGAAAAACATCAACACTTGAATGGACAGCTTTTATGAATGCAAGCAGTGTGTCCATCTCACTCATATTGCCATACTCTCTGAAACTCTCACCTGATGAATATGGAGTCCAGGAATGTGCTGATAAGTTTAACAGCCAAGTACCATCAAACAAGGCCTGCAACAAATGTTACAGGTATCTTCAGGGGGAATAGAAAAATGAGACTTCAAATAAAAAGTTGTATTGGATTTGGATATGAAATTATATACAAGTAATTTTGAAATTTAGATTAGTAGATTATAAATCATAATGGAAAGTGATTAATATGTAAACCATCTTTAAAATTAATTTAAAAATATCTAGTGACACTTTGCTTTCAGATCAGGTAAGAATGATAGCATGTGTAGGTGAAAGCTCTTTTCTCCCACTCCAGTAAGGAAAGTTATTTCTGATATTCTCTTTGACAGCACTTCTGACAAAAAGAGAAGACAGGTCAGTTGAAATGAATTAGTATTTCATACAGAGAAACAATATAGTCATTCTATCAGGACACTGTTTGAAAAATAAAGCTCATGATGGACAGGTAGGAATAGCTCCTTAGATGACCAGGTTTTTGAAGACCAGTCATTCACTTGAAATACTGTGAACTTAAATGAGCCCATTTCTCTTACTCTGATAAAAAATTAGTTTATGCTCTGTAACATTTTAAACACAAACTAAGTGAAATCACTCAATGATTTTTTTAAAGGCTCAAATAAAAAACCTCTGTGCCATTTTTATCCACTTATCTGATCCCAGTAAGCTCATACTTCACATGAAGCTAATGTTGAACTAAACTGAGACTTCTGGTAGGATGCAATGTGTTTCCACAAGCATCCTCCTGCTCAGGAAAACTGTAAACCCTTCTGGCATTTGATAAAACTCCTTGAGTTTTCCTGCTCTTCAGTATTACTGTCCCTTGAATGGGAGCATTGTGCTGGTTGGGGTTTTTTACCGAGCCTAGTAAGCACAGACTACAATATACCTCCAAATCTAGTAGAATACTTAGTACATGTCCTTAGAGAACCTAATTACTACTTAAAGTTCCTTCAAAGTAATTCAAAACTGAAATAGAAGAAGAGAGGAAAAGGATTGAGTCAAGCTTACAGGACTGAGACATTATTTTGCTGTTATACACGTAGTCCCTCATCAGTGAAGACATGTTGGGAGTCTGGTAACAGAGCAGTGACAGACCCAGAGACTTCTAGGCATGAATCCAAGGCAATCCAGATAAACTTGTGGAGCGAAAAGAAATCATACAGCACAAGCAGCAGAGCAATGCCCCTTCAAATGTTCATAGCTGCCTGGAGGTCTGCATCTGCAGGGAACTCCCTGCAGACTTCCTGCTGAGTGCAGTGGTAATGCAGCAGAGGAAAATCCACAGTTTAGGAAAAGCCGAAATCCATGGGCCAAGCATCCTCCAGTTCTAAGAGCCTCACCCTGCAGGGAACACAAGGTGCCTGCATGCACTTTTTCCTCCATAAACACTGTCCTGGTTTTAATCAGGATGGAGTTAACTTCTTTTGTAGCAGCGGATGGAATGCTGTGTTTGAGAGCTAAAATGAAAGCAGTGCTGAGAACACCCTGATGTTCTTAGTTGCTGTCAGACAGTCAAGGACTTTCTCAGTCCTTCATATTTCGCTATTCATGAGAAAGGAGGGATGAAGCCAGGGCAGGTGACCCAAACAGGCCAAAGTATTCCATGCCAATTACGTCCTGCTCAGTATAAAGGGGGGCTGATGGGAGGAGGAGTGGGGGTGGCTCCAGGACACACGGTTCTTGGGGGACTGTCGGGTTCCGGGATGGCTCTGGGTGGCATGGCCTGAGTTGTGGGTTCGGTGAGAAACTGCATTGTGAATCGACAGTTTCATATATTTTTTGCTCTAAAGTCTTGTTAGCATTGTTATATTTTATCTTCCTGATATTTCAGTAAACTATGCTTATCCCAACCCACGGGCTTTTGGTTTCTTGGTTTTGGGGTTGTTATTTGCCCCTTCCTTTTCCCTTCCCTTGCCACACACCCCCCCCCCCCCCCCCCCACACCCCCCTTCCCCTGCTCTTTTCCTTTAAAGAGCAGGCAGCTGCGTGGAACTCGGCTCTCAGCCGGAGTAAAACCACGACAAACACACAACCAGATTAGAAGGTGATTGAGGGATGATGATTTCACTTCCCTCTTGCCAACAACATGTCTAGCTGCCTTGTTTTTAGTACAGTTTATAAAAGAAAAAATATCAACAGTTCTCCAGACAGTGAATAAAAATCTTTTAAATTTAAATGTTGAGATGCTAGGAAATGATTGCTAACTGGAACATTAAAAAAGTTTAATAATTTTATAGTCCTTTTTTAATGTGGAAATACATGAATTTGAATAGAAATGTCTTCCTAGCTCAGGCATTGTCCCCTTCCTAATTAGCAATTACAAATCTGTCTGTCAGTTCCACGTAGGAAGTAAGTATTGAGCTAGAAAGCAGTCTTGTAGTTCCCACTCTTCTCTCTGTGTATTTGTAATTTGAATGCAGAAATCCTTTTGTGTGAACATCACTAACAAAAGCATCAACATACTTTCTTTTTAACATGGGTATAAACCTATGCTCACAGAAATCTCAGTTTCAGTGTTCGCTTATAATGTGTGTCAAGAACTCCAGCTATTCTGCAGAGTATTACTAAAAGAACCAATTACCAGTCAATTTCTTCTCTTTTTACTGCGTTTTACCTTGATCAGAAGCTGATGGCTCCTGCTATGGACACAGTGGGTGGAAAAAGAAAAAAGTATAAATCCTCTGCAAAACAAATAACCCTAATTTGAATTCTTCTCTCCTAACAATGGATTATGGATACTTTTTCCCTTTTGGGAAAGGGGTAACACAGACTGTAGCAGCTTCCACGCATTGGCTACCAGCAGGTTCAGACCACAAAGATTATAAAGAGGGAAATACCAACTCAGGTGGGGTCAGTCCTGAAAACTGCAGAGCAATCTGGCCCAGGTTGAGCAAAGGACGCCCTTAACTATGAGTCACTTCAGAGTCACATGGCAGATAAGAAAGCAACTTTTGTACTTAAAATTTATCGCCCTTGAAGTGCTATTTTGGACAAAGTTCAGTGGTGTCTCCACCTTGCAGGACTGAGTACCTGACGTGACCTGCTCAATCTGCCCAGGTCTGAATCCAAATCTGCTGAAAGCTGGAAGCAGCATCTCACTGTTAATGGACACCATCTCCATCAGCCCTTGTGAAGAGGGCCCTCTCACAGCAACAATTTTTCTTAGCTTTCCTGAACACTTCGTAGCTTGAATTTGAACAGTGATGAAAATTTTAACACACTTCTTTTTATACCCATCTCTTAACAAAAATCTAAAAATTCAGACCCTATTAGCTAGACCTTCATAATCCCTCATACTTCTTCACCTTTTTTCCTCTTCTGGATGACTGATAAGACAACCCTGCTTTTATAAACATCTGGTTAATTTGGCTATCCCCCTCATTTAGCAATGCACCTGCTTTAACCTGCTGCTTCTTTTATGCTCGTTCCTTTATGCAGGCTTTTATTATCACCCTTAGCTCCATTAGCTAGCAATAACTCATTTCCTTTCTCCACCATCTCGTGTCTGCTGCTGGTTATTCTGTGCTGTGTTCTTTTTTTCCCCTCCCATTTCAGGTGCATCTCTTCCTTTCAGCTCTCCACAAAGCAATGGTATGCATGTGTTTTTAGCCATACACCTGCCATATGTGGCTCTGCTTTGGGCAGCTCTGAAAGTATGGAGAAGACATGAGATGCTCCCTGGACAGGTTCCTCTGCAGACCCTACTTGCTCTTCAGCCTGTCTCCCCTTAGAGAGGTCCAGAGCAGACAGGTCTCAGGAGTGAACTGCTTCAACTGTTGACAAAACATGAGCTCGATTCACGTTTACTGCTGAAAATCAGTTTGCATTATAAATCAAGAAGTGCAAGGATGAGGTTACAAAAGGGGCACATTTATGCTGGAGGGAGGAAAGAAAATATTCCCAAGTATTTCAGTATCGTGCCGCTATACTGTTGCATGCTATGTTTGGTGGCATATTACCTGTTGCTGCACAGGTTTCTCCTGTGAAATCCCTGCTTTTCATTCAAGTAAAACTTCAAAACTACCATTAGTTTCAGTGTGACTTGAAGGTCGTTGACTTTGCTAGTGGTGGAACCACAGCTTGGAAAGCCTATGCTCTTCCTTCAGCTCTGCCACCACACTGGCAACCAGGTTCAGGGTGTGTCTTCCTACACCCTCTTATTTCACACACCCTTTCTGGTAAGTGTGCTTGACCATTTGATTTCCAATATGTTTTTACTGAATACTGGTGACAGGTGCTGCATAATGCACATGGTGCAGAACTGCAGATCCTAAAGCCTCCCTGTGGGTTGATCCCTTCACTGCTGCTAGTTCTTTGCTATTAACCTCAGTGATCAGGCTGAAATCCAAAAAAGGATCGCTCCTACATCACTCTTTCACCCTCCCCTGGTCTCCTACATCTGAGAGATTTCTAGCTGAGGTGCTGCTGGTCTCAAAAGAGGGAGGAAATTCTGTAGCTTAATATCTTCTGTATTCTTTCACGTAATCTTTATTTACGTGACCAAAACACTAGGATTAGACTAAAAACACAGAAGTAGTCCCAATAGGAACAGCATAAGCAATTCTGTTGCTTATTTCTCCAGAGACCTCATCATGTTAAAACCTCTCAATCTCCAAAATTGGTAGCTGGAGAAGAATGTAAATGAATACTCACAAAAGAGCAAAGTAATGCAAACCCCCAAAACGGACATGGAAGAAAAACCCTCAAGCATACAGCTGTATCAGCTGGAACTGTGTCAGCCTCTACTACTTAAATGTGTTTCACTGGCAAAGATTTTAGACTGCTATGTGTATCCTGAGAGTCGCTTTCAGTTGAATTACTGGCTAAAAACCAAGTAGGCAAATGCTGGTTCCTTTAACTCTTGTAAACACGATTAATTTACCCATTCCAAAGCACTTACTCTATTTTCTGCTGCATTTTTCTATGTTCATTAATACTTTTCCATGGTATGACTCCAAAAATCCAAAACATGTGTGAGGTGCTATACACCCAGATAAGGAGGCACAGCTAACAGTCATCGGCTCCAGTTCATGTCATCCCTATGTAAGGAGCCAGGCTCTTCAGATGGAGGAGGCCACCTTCACATGTGTTAAATCATAGCCTAGGCTGAGGGGAGACTGAAAGTCTTTGACAACTATGAGGTAAAAAATTAACTTGGAGGGTGGGATTATAAATAAAGATACTAAGATTGGACACATAAACTGATGTAAGGATACTACATTGATTTCTTGCTGGCATCTCATTCCAAAAGCCCATTCCTGGGAAGGCACTGGCAAGCACGGGTTTACTTGATCAGTGAGTACGTGGATTGTAGAGAATAGTGTGTCACCCAGTGTTTTCTTTGTAAAATCCATACAACTGGAAAAAGACACAAGAAATATGACAACCTTATCCCTACCATACTCAGCTTTTTCCAAGTGTTCCCATACTGGCAGGTGGAAATATAGACCAGAAACACTTAAAAGCTGATCAGCCCACTTACCTTCTCAAATGAAAGGATGCTGCAGAAAAAAGAAGCACAAAATAAATAATAACCCCCTCTAAAAACTTGAAAACACTGTGAAGCCAGTGTTTCTTTAACACTCGCAGCCTTCAGTTACAGAGCATCATGATGGGTAGGGTTACCTAGAAGATGCAGGCAGCCTGTTAATGCATGGACATTTGTTGTCTTGGGCAATATACTTCCAATTCCCATTGGAAATTTTTATCATGAAGTATGCTGTTCAACACATAATATCCATCAGGGTCAGACTATAATTTTGTTTTGCATTGTTTTATTGATAGACCTCAACCACATAGAGAAAAGTTTATTGTATCTACTCTGTAGAAAAACAGCTTTGAAGAAACTGTCCACATGAAAGACCCAAACCCAGAGCTCCCACATTCTGTTCTTTCTTATCAGAAATGTATCTTGCTCTCTTATTTTTTCTGGAGACTACCATAAACCATGACATGGCTGCGTGTTGCTTATAATGGGATCATTATTTGCTTAATCCTCTCACTGTGATTTTTTCCCCCCTGTGTTTTCTTTTATAAAGCCCCACACGCATGCCAGCTGGGACACTGCACTTGACAAGGGGGGGGGGGGGGGGGGCTCGATTTTTGGATACAAGATTTCTTCTCAGACCTGTCATTAACAACTCCTACATCTCTCCTCGACTTTCTGTCTCCAGTACGGGTCTTAGTCTTACATAAGTTAGCGTATCTTGCCAGTGTGGATGGGTGACTAATAAGCCATCATGACCTAGATTTTTTAAGAGTTATATATTGCTGCTAAACAGATGTGACAAGATAATATTTAATCACTGTATCATTCTTGACATCCACTGGGCTAAATGCCTAAAACCCACCACTCATATCAGAAGTGCGTGATTACAAAAGAAAAAGGGAAAAAAAAAGATTATTTGCCTTTTTATTCAATTGCTGTGGAAACATAGATGCACAGCTGTTCTTTTTCATCACCGTGTAGCAGACGGGGAATAGTATTCATTGTTGAGTAAAATAATTGCAGAAAAAGAGGCAGAGATGAAGAGAGAAGAAAGACTTGTCTAATTAAGATAATTTGTTTGGAACTGAGAAATCTGTAATCCTTCCACACATAGCTATTGTTCACTTGCACTGAATTTGCTTCCCCATAGCTGAAAATAAGCTTACAGATTTTTTCATCAGAGAAAACCACCAACTTTATTCATCTGGCATTTATGGTGTGCATTCTTCTGTGCCCTCTGTCAGACAGCATTGGCATATTACTTGGCTACTCAGAAGCGGTATCTGACAGAGGAATGAAGCGGGGGCAGAGAGGGGAATTGACTTTTTCAACCCATGACCATGCAGCCACATCTGGAATTGTGGGATGTCGCCAATAAATCCCAGCTTATTATCCTGCATACGAAATATAACTCAGCTAATTACCATATGGAGCAGATTAATGCGAGCAGAGTCTAATTTAGTAAAGACAGGGGAAAAAAAAGATACTTCTTGCTTAATTATCTAGAGCAGAAATAGAGGAACAGACAGTGTAACAGGAGGGCCATGTGTAAGGGATCTCCCATCAAATGTTTTAATGGCATATAGGGCCCAAGGCAGCTCTGAAGTTGCCTGGCACCACTAACATACTTGTAACGTGGATTTGCTTTTAAAAGCATTTTGGCTAAGGGTTCTGAAAATGGTTTAGTTGCTAGGAATATCTTGATTTTTTTCTGTCTGCACAACTTGCAACACCTCCAAAGGGAGGATGTTTAGCTGACTCAGTACAGGAATCACATAATTATTGCGAGGCAGAGCAAGGTAGGCTCTCAAAAAAGCAAGATGCCCCAGACTTGCTCCAAGGGGGATATAGCATGAGCCAAATGTAAGTCCAGATCCTACTAAGTGATACTCCAGTGATGCTACCTCATCTGGGATAGCAGACTTTCATCATTTTAGCAGCTGTAAAAGCAACTTTCAAATATTTAGACTGTGTGGGTGGTGGTCCACCATGTAAGGTCTTTGCTTCTGATTGCCTATCCAACCCACTTGTTTTCTCGTATATTCAGATTAGTCCTAGTGGATGAGTGCTGCATGAAAGCCGATGGAGCCTGTTTTTCCTCTTAAAGCAAGTTTGTTAACTGATGTTACTATTTTTTCCATAGCACTGAGAGGTCCCAGCTGCTATGGACCTTGTGAAGTGTGCTGTGCAGGCACATAGCAAAAGGCATTTCTCTCTCAGGGAAAGCTTTCTGTCTGAGAAACAAAGCAGGAGAAAAGTGATCTGTAGAAAGCCAGAGAGAAAATCTAAAGAGACAGTGTGTGGAATTTTATGGCAGCTTTCACGGTAAATATGAAGTCTCTTTTGATAGGGTTTTTTTTTTTTTTTTTATTGTCAAGTTTACATAACTATGTGAAACTAGTGAAATCTGAAATATTTCCTTTTTTTTTTTTTTGTATTTACCTATAGTCCTTGAATCTTTTAAAATCCAGGAAATGGCACACAGTATTTCTTTGTGTTCCCGACAGCCTTCCTTCAGCCAAACTGCCATCCTCGCCATGAAGCTGTTTTCTGTGTTGTCACATATATGACATTGGATGGCTTGGATTATGTACAGCAAAATGTAATTAAAGTTACATATTCCACGGCTGAAGTAGAGTCACCAAGGAAAAGAAGATTTGCCAACGCTGAAACGAGGATTAAGGAAGAAGGAGGTTTGGAGAGACCTGAATGCATTAATTTTCCCAACAGCTTACATAGCAATTCAGAGACTTCTATTGTGTAGAGCGTAGTTAACACCTCCCTTGACCTGAAATCAGGAAGAAAGGGTGTACCTGTGTGGAATCAGATGAGAGAATATTTTATTTCTGAGTCAAAGAAAAAATATTTTGGGCTTGAAAAGAATAGCTGCTAGATTGTATCCAGGGATTAAAGTGGCTAGGTCATGGAGAGAAACAAACCACGTGTTCCATCTAGCCTTTTGGGACTGCAGTTAAGTGAAAACTAAATGGTCAATGAGATTATTTTTCAAAATCTCACTGTTTTGCAGTACTCATTGGACATTTTGTGCCTCAGACTCATGATGAACAGTATCTGGGAATAAGATAAAAATGTGTTGCCAGTGTTATCTGTGAGGTGCTGAGTCTTAAGTCTTAAACCAGTCTCAGTGGTTTAAAAAGAGCAAAAAAAATCTGTGTAAGTAATAGAAAAAAAATGTTATTTAGGATCTGTGCTGCAATAGGGAGGTATGTTGACAGTTATCCTCCATTGTGAGCAGGATAAGTGGATGAGTGAATACTGCACAAGCAACTACAGTGGTTCTAACATGACCTTGTTGGTACAGTCGTGAAATAAACACAAAGTAAAAAGAGGGAAAAACACTTCATTACAGTGTGATGATTTTCATGATTAATCTATTTAAATCTCTGTTGCATACAAAGATATGTCATATTTGTGAACAAACAAACAAAAAATCGGCGAAGATGTGCTGATGGGAGGAACAAGTGTGGCGGTACATACACTTGCCCCAACCCAGAGGTGACTGAGCAGGTGACATTGTATTACCTTGCAGCAAATGCACAGGACAAGTCACAGACCGGTGGATAGTTTTGATATCTGCAAAGGGAAACTCTTATTGCCTTCTGAGGCAAGAGAGACATTGCTCCTATAGAACAAATGTATATTCTGCCATGAAGACACCTGGTCTTTGCTTGAACTTCAGGAACCCAAATCACTGTGTGGTTTTTTTTTTTAATCCTCTGGAAACAGCTTCTTGTCAACTAATCTTAGTACTAAGGAATTATTTCTTTGCAGCCTTTTCTCTGTGCAGGCACAGGCCTGCTTTCAGCTCTGCTGGGAGGCTACGCATGCCCTTGGAAGGCTGGATCTTTCCAAAGCCTGTTGCGTGCTGGCCAGCTGCCTTTCTGTTGGCTTCCCAGCCCTTTCCCCAGCTGCTTTTTTTTCGATTGGAAAAGCAGTCCCAGTGAGGTGCACACACAGTTTCCTGCCAGTCACACAGGACAGGCCGCGGTGTTTGGTCATGTGTTAAATACTGGCCCTTGTAAGCACTGCACTACTTTGTGTTACGTCGCTGGAGTGTCTCAGTCATGCACTAAGAGTGCTCTCTATGTGCTGGAAACCCTTGCCTTGTTTTAATAGGAACCCATGTGATAAAATACTGCTTTTCCTGGATACACTGAAATTTATTTGTGGAGCCTAAGGAATGAAAAATTAAAAAACATGCAGCCAGCCTGAAGTTCAATGAAACTTTACATTTTGTCCTGTCATCTGTGCACGCATAAGTGATTTCTTCGTGAATAAAGATTAAGGCTTTTTTAAATTCAAGGATTATTATGAGGGCTCAGCTTGCTTTCAACCCACCATTTGTTGGGAAGGTGACAGCAATTCCCTATGAACTTTATGCCCCACAATAAACGCAGACAGGCCCATTTAATCTGAGTGTGAAACCATATGCCATATGTCATTTCTCTTGAGTTCTTTTATTTTGGCTGTATTTTGCACTAGAGCTGGTGGGACAGTATAGTGAGAATCCATGGAAGACAAGGGGATTGATTTAGCCAGGATTTCTGGTGGGGGCTGCAAGGTGTCTCCCCCTCAGCTTCAGCCCTGCCCTGAGGACCAGCTCATGCATCAGCTTAAGCTTGGTCCTGCTGCTGGTGTATCCTCTCTGGGGACTTCTCTGGTGCTTCCCAGAGCTTATAGTGACACTGGGCTCCTTTGCAGCACAGGCTGAGGCTGCTCTACCATACCGCTCACATCCCTGATCCCCATAAGCTCTGGGAGAGGGACACAGCGGAAAAATTCTTGCCTAGAGCTGAGACATTCAGACCTGCTTTTGTTTGTCTGGTGGGAGGGCTGTCTAGGGCAGCCTTGCATGCAACAGTCCTTTCTTCCATGGGCAGCATCCTCTTGGAACACAGCCCTGCGTTGAAGCAGATCAGCATGGGTAGATTTAACCTATTATACACGTTTCAAGAGTATATGCATGGATTGTATACTAGAAAATGCAATGTGTTTTTGCTGAACTGAATAGTTTGAGTGTCTAGATAGCACATGAGATCATTATGCCTGGCTTATCAGAATAATTACACTATCAATGACCTTGACTAAGAAGGTCAGATCCTTTTCACTCATTTCCCAGTTTAGTGTTATCTTTTTCATGCAGCTTACATTGGCACTTAAGTAATCTATACAATGCAATTAGCAGGGAATGGCTATGAGTTTTAAGTTGAAAAGTGGGGAAAAAGGGTAGGATTTCTCTAGTACACACTTGACTTCACTAATTAGCTCCTGTAGTACCATTAACATCAAATACAGATCTCAGGAAATGCAGGCTAGCTAACGCCAAAAACAGGCTACACAGCGTTAATTCACATACACATCATTTGCTCTGCAAAAATTTCTGTCTATTCCTATAATGATTTGTCTTACTCAAGGCTTCATAATCTCAGGTGCTATAGAAATATTGGGAAGGATTCTTTTTTTTTTTAAGAAGAGGCAAAGCTCTCTGTTATTAACTGTCAATTTGTAGTCTGGCATGAGAACACTCTGAATGGTGTTTACAAGAGCTGACGGAATATGTTGTACTTATTTATTTTTAAGAGAAAATAATATGTAAAAGCTGGGCTTTAACTATACCAAGTGCTGTGTAACACTGTGTGCTCTGATAAATCATGTGATGCGTTGGTCAAATGAGAATCCTGTGGTGAAAGTGTCTTTTTATTTTTTCCTGCTGTCTGGGCTTCAGTCCCTTTGCTGTGTAACTGAGATGCTGTCACCTCCTCATCTCACAATGAGGGCAATGAAAATAAATTAACTAATTTTTGCAATACACCCAGGTATTAGCGTAATGAGATTCCAGCCCTCACCCCCCCTCCAGCTTTCTGTAACACCTGATTCCTTTGCCTCTTGCCGACTCCTACTTTGATCTTAACATCCATGACCCTTTTGAAAAAAGGCACTTGTGCAAAGGTCCAGAAAAAAATTAAGAATAAAAGTGTTGTCCGACATCAAACATTTCTTCTCAGGATAAAGACTTCCACTTTCAGCTTATTTAGCCATCCTTTGTGAACAAAACGAACATATTCTAGCCATTTTAAATGGTCTTAAAACTCTTATCTTTTAAAAAAACCCCAAACTTCCCCTCCTCCTCTTCTATTTTACAGCAGGTATTTTTGTTAAATTCAACTCGAGTGCACAAAACCCATTTTGTTCCTGAAATAAGCTAAAAGTGGCTACGGCTGAGTAGCTAGACCTTGTCTGGAATAAAATAAGTCCTGAATGCTGTGAATTAGTTCAGCTCAGAAATATCAACAGGGTCCTGCATCAGGTGAGGAGTCATCCTTGGGGCTTGCTTTAAGGTTTACTCATAGCAGAGCTTCTATTTTATCACTTGAGGGTTACTCTAGCCTGGTCAAGTGAGGGCAAGAAAAGGAGTGTCCTTTTCTTCTCTCTGTTTCTCAGCAGGTGTAGTTGTATTATTTCTTCCATCTATTTTGTGGAAAACAGGGCTGGCTAAGTGGACTGGCTCTGGTCCTGGAAGAAATATGGTGCCTTTTTTTTTCAGTTTATGAAGCCTGGAAAAAATCAGGGAATCAGTTTAATTTCAACTTATAAAGGGATCTTTTTTTGGTTTGTATTGTTTTTAATGGAAATTGAGTTATAGCGTAATTTTTTCAAGGGGCCCTTATGTTTTGATTGCTATCCTTATGAGCAACACATGGCTACATCATGAGTCTTTTATGACCCATAGATGCCAGCTGAAAGCCATCTTGCTTTCCTTCATTGGTTCTTAATGGCTGAACAGGAGAGGGGTCTTCTACATGTTATGTGGTAGAGTAGTCAGAGTAAACCTTGTTTCTATATGTATGTGCTTGTGATGTCTGTGAGCAAAGCTCAAGAAAGAGATGTGAGCAGAGCCAAGAGGAGTCTGCTGTGATTGCTCTCAGCATCCAGAAAGTCCAATTGCAAGCAGCCAAGTGATTTGCCTTGCTGCCCTTGGAGTGGTCCTGACACACTTTGAAGGAGTGAGACAGCAGTGCAGAGGCAAATCCAAAGAGTAATTGTTCTGGCTTTCAGCTGGAACAGGGTGAATTTTCACAAGAAGCTGAGATGGGATGCAAACTGGCCAAAGAGATAATGCATACCATCTGCAGTTGTGCTATGTGTGTATCTGTATGTATTATAGGAAATGAATAGAAAGTAGCTTCTTCAGTTGAGCAGAAAGGGAGTAAGGAAGAGACAGTGAGTTATCCTGGTTTGCATGGACTCTATTGTAATTACAACAAAATGACTAAAGAAAATAGCAAATAGTCACCCTTTCTTAAAGAATCCTCTTCTGTTTATTTCATTAACTGCATAAAACTGCTCTCAATCTGAAGCAGTTGTGCAGTTGCTGTGTGGCCTTGTGCTTATATTCTGCCTAATTGTCAAACTGGTACACTGGGGAGATGGGAAATTTCACGCTATAGTCTTGACTTGATCCATAATATTCCAGTTATCACAATAGCTAATTAAGAGACTGTGAAATTAAAATGTGTTCTTTTCTAAGGGGACCAAAATGAAAAGTGGAAGAAAGATGCAGTGCAGAGTCTTGCCCGTTTAACATCCTATCACTGTAAACTGCTTTTGAAATACGATGGAGAAATCTAGGTATTGGAAAGTCAGCTCAGGGCACAGCCATGCATTAAGAACTGCCTAAGCTCCTTTTACTACAGAAGTAAATATGATGTCTGTCCTGTGAATTTAACACAGTTAATATAGATATTGTAGATTCCGAATGCTAGTTCTAGAAAAAGATCTATGCAGCCACCCTACTCAAAACTCTTGTTAATCAAACAAATCTTCACAAGACAAAGTAGTTGTGAATTCACACGTCTTGGATCACAGGTATTCTGACTGTTCTTGTACCTTGTTGTCCAAAGGAATTAAAATTGCTATTCTTAAATTCAATTGTACACGTCTACAAAATGTTTGCCATGTAGAATATATGTACTTATAGATACTTATTTGTATGCATCACCATAGCTTGTATTCAAGCAAGGCTTGATCTCCTTACCTAACCAGTGACTCCTTCCTGAACAAGAGTTATCATGGCATTGAGGGTCTTTATGGATTTCCTTTCCCTTCCATGCTTGGTTTGTCCTCCCTCCTCACAGTGTATGCAGCAGGTGATGAAATTTAAAATGAAGGATGTGTGTCGCTTTCTGCCCGCACATTTGCATAAAACTGACAAGAGGATGTCAGCTAGCTCTTTCTCAGACTTTGTTCTCACTGTTCTTTATTTTGGCTCTGCAATGCTTCCACCTATTAAAATTTGTTTTGAAGGGAGATGGTCTCAGGTAATGAAACCTGATACTATGAGAAATTGAGTGAACCGTATGTATTCTACCTAGGGGTGCAAAGCGGTATTTTCTGCTGAGGGATGTGAATTGTACAATTGTAATGGAAATTCTTACTTAGCAGATTCCATGTCTAGTAATGAAGGGGTCACTAGTATCTATTCTTACACCATTTTTTTTTAGGAAGTTATGATCTTCTTGAAGATTATTTCTGCAGAGATACTGTATAAATATAACTTAATGCTAGGGGAAAAAGAGAATGTACAGAACATAGGGAAAATAGATCCTGTGTGCTACTGTTACCAGGAAGATAGAAACACCTTTTAACTCTTTTCAAGAGAATGTGAGGTCCAAGAAGTTAGCAAATAAGGTGTCACGGTGCATGTCTTCCTATATTTTTGTCAAGGTCTTCTCAATTGCATAGTTACTGTAGAGCTGTGTCCTAGCAGCCCCCTTGTCACTGATGCCCAAGACTAGAGGTGCACTAGGCCATGCTAGGCAGGCAAACTGGGACTTGTTGCCCCTAGCATCTTCAGTTCTCATTTCTGAGCTCCTTAAGAAAATACTAACTTGTCTCTGAGTTCTGGGGAAAAATACTGTATGTGATAACATCAACTCCTGCTGCTTGTGCTACAACTCATTTCCACAGAAGTGTTTTTTCCACCTAAGAAATGTATGATGTCTGTGCTTTCTACATAATTAAATAAGTGCGTGTTAGTGTAATTTTTGGTCCCATTCTTTTAAGAATTTCAGCAACTGCCAGCTTCACTTGAAAAAAAGATAGCATTAAAGAGGAAAACAACCCAACCTCAGCAGGTCTTTTATTGATTTCATTTGAAGCCGTGGATCCATAGAAAGTAAGCTAATACATGATGAGATGTGTACCTAGGGAAGGATTAATTCTGTGTTTCTGAAAAGTAGGGGCCCAACACATGAATCCAAGAGCTTACTGATGTCAGCAAACTCAGATCTCAGTCCCCTTCAGAAAACACAAGGACTGTAAGTTAGGAACGCTCACTGCTGCTGACATGTTGCCCTGGCAGAGACTGGGAGTTTAGGTAGAAGCTAAGCAGCAAACACAAGACTTTCCTAACAGGTGGCTGGGCATTTTGAAGATGCTGGCTCCAAAACTCAAATTCCTTGTTTCAGGTGACAAATATTTCATAAAACCCAGTATCCAACATCTGTCCACGGTAATACGGGAAAAGATACTCTCTTCTGTAGTCACCAGAAAAAGAACAAAGAATAAAGAGTACTAGAAAGTGACTGCTTTAACTTATCTGGATTTAAGCCTGAATTCATCTATCAAAAAATACCTTAATCTTTCTGCTATGTTATGTCACTTTGAGAGGTGAAAAATGAATATGCCACTGACTGGGTGGGATCAAACTTGCCATTTTCTGCTTACTTGGAAAAGGTGAACCACATAGGGGACAATAGACAGCTTTGCATCTGTGGCTGATGCTCCCCCTAAAATACTATTCCTGTTTTGAAAATGTGATTCATTTGTCTGTATTCTAGTGAGCACATATTAAAGCGTGCCTCTGATGATGAGCACACATGTGGACAGTAACCTGTGAAATAAACCCACTATCTTTTTTTTATCACTGGCCTGTGAAAGACTGCTCAAGCTGTAGAACAGCAAACCATTAATTATTGCAGGTACCTCTGTTTCAGTAAGTGACAGAGCTGCTGATCTCTTCCTGACTCCTCCACTGGCTTCTTGATGTAGGGAGGTAAATATTGTTTTCAATGTCTCTACAGCTTTTCTACGGTGGTGTACAGCTTAATTATATAGGACAGTTGGAGAGACTGAATTACCAGTCAATAGTACAGGACTTCAAACCTGCTAAGTCACACCTCTCAAGATTTAATTTGCATTCTCAGAGCTCTGTAAGCTGACTTGAATTATGGCTATGAATGAATCTTGTGTAGACATCCATATTCTATACACTAGAAAGGTCTTTTGCAGATCTAAATATAAAACATTGATCTGGAGTGAATTTAAGTGATTCTTGGGAGGATCTCTCTGCAGAACTGGTGAAGGAAAAGCTCCAAGACTCTTTTTAAGATTCTGTTCAGATACTTTGTCTGTTGAGAGGTAATTGCAGATATTTGAATAAGCTAACATAGAAAGATTTAAGCATTAAAATTAAAATAGTATTATCAAGTAGTCTTAATTGGTACAATTAGTGACCTCAGTGGAGCTCTCTAGGTTTTCACAATGTGAAAATCTTGCCATTTGGTGGTGGATCTGGGTTTTCCTGGGGTTTTTCTCATTTCCTTCCACCTCCTCCTGTGGACACACAGATTGCTTCCCTTCCTCAAGTCCCTGACTGCTGCTTATTAAAAGCAATATGAAAAATGAATAGCATAAGGGTCATATTATTCCAAGTAATGAAGAAAGCTAATTATGAGTTTTAACGTTTACTTCTAAGAGCAATTAACCATTGGAATAAATATGCCTAGAGGAAAAAAAATGGATTTTCCTTCATTTCACATCTTTTGATCTTGAATGAAATTGGCTGTAGATGTCAAAAAAACATAGGAAAGGGTTCTTCAGGTACATAAACAACAAGCAGATGATAATACTGGCCCACGGTTAAAGAGGAGAGGTGAATTTGTCACCAGCAGTGCTGAAAAGGCAGAGCTTCTCAACATTTTCTTCACATCTGTCTTTACCAGCACTGTTGGCCCACAAGCCTTGGGAACAAAGATCGAAACACAGACTCACCATCATTGAAGGAAGATTTGGTATGTGAACTATTACAGGAGCCTGACCTCAATGAATTGATGGACCCTGAAAATATCCACATGAAGGTGCTAAGAGAGCTGACTGAAACGGTTCTGAGGTCACTCTCCATAATCTGTATGGAGTTGTGGAGATCAGGGGACATCCCAGAAGAATGGAAGAAGGTTAATGTCATTCCCATCTACAAGAAGGGCTTAAAAGAGGACCTGGGAAACTACAGACCCATCAATCTTACTTCAGTCACTCAGAAAGTCCCCTCCTGGGGACTATCACAAGTCAAATGAAGCATGTGACTGGAAAAACCATCGTGAATTCACCAAAGACAAACTGTGCTTGGAAAACCTGATACCCTTCTACAATGAAGTAACCTAGTCAGTTGGTGTGGCAAGCAGTGGACACTTATAATTTTTCCAAGGCTTTTGATATGGTTCCCCAGAGTCTTCTCCTAGAGAAACTAATGCATTACAGTCTGGACAATTGGTCCATGCAGTGAGTGGGGAACTGGCTGAAAGGCTGCACCCACAGGGTGGTGGCAAACAGCTTCTTTTCAAACTAGCTACCTGTCACATGTGAGGTTCCCCAGGGGTTGATATTGGGCCCAGTGCTGCTTAGTCTCTACATAAGTGATCTGGATGATGGGATCAAGGGCACCCTCGTGAAGTTTGCTGATGATATGGAAATGAGTGGGGAAGTGGACACTTCTGAAGGGAGAGCCACTCTGCAGGAAGGCCTGGATAGGCTGGAAGAGCAGGCTAAGAACCACATTATGAAGTTTGACCAGAAGATGCATAGGTCTTGCACCTGGAAACACATAATCCAGGAATGCAGCCCAGGCTGGTATCTACCCAACTAGGGGGCAACTCTGTTGAAAGGGACCTGGTGGACAACAAGCTCAACATGAGTGAAGTGTAATGCTGTGGCAAAGAAAGCCAACAGGATGCTGGGTTGCATCAATGAGGGTGTCACCAGCAGTGATAAAAAAGTCATTATTCCAGTCTACACAGTGCTTTTCAGGACACATGTAGAATGTTGTGTTCAGTTTTGGTCCCTCTTGTGCAAAAAAGATGTGGACAGATTGAAGAGGGTCCAGGGAAGGGCCACAAAGATGATCAAAGGACTGGGAAGCCTACCTATGCAGAAAGGCTGAGAGTTTGGTTTGTTCAGCCTTGAAAAAAGGTTTAGGGGAGACCTTATCACAGTGTTCCAGTATTTAAAGGGTGGTTACAAAGAAGATAGAGGTTCCCTTTTTAAAAGGGGTCACATGGAAAACACAAGAGGTAATGGACACAAGTGACTCCTAGGGAGATTCCAAGTGAACACCAGAGGAAAAATTTTCCCAATGAGAACAATCAGCCATTGGAATAATCTCACCAGGGAAGCTGGTGGATTCCCCAACATTGGACGCTTTTAAGATTCATCTGAACAGGGAGACTGTTGGGCCATCTTGTCTATATTATCTCTTGCCAAGAAAGGTTGGATCAAATGAGCCCTGAGGTCCATTCCAACCTGGTGTTCCATGATATCTCTTAACAAATGAAGCTATTGTTAAAGCTTATTTTAATGTACACATTTCTAGATTAGACTTTTAACACCTAAACTGGTAAAGTATGTGAGTTCATGCAAGATACATACAACTCCTTTTAACTAGTTAACTTAAAAATATGAGGTAATATTTGGTTTGATGTGTGAAGGGAACCATAATATTGCACTTGTGGAGCAGGATTATTGGATTACTATCTATTATGAACTAGATTAGGTTATTAGATATTATCTTGGGTATTAGGAAGAACTTCTTTACTGTAAGGGTGGTTGGGTACTGGACTAGGCTCCCCAGGGAAGCGGTCACAGCATTGAGCTTGACTGAGTTCGAGAAACATCTGCACGATGTCCTCAGTCACGTGCTCTGACTTGGGTGGCCCTGTGTGGAGCCAGGAGTTGGACTTGATGATACTTATGGGTCCCTTCCAACTCAGGATATTCTATGATTAAATATTGTTTCTTATTCTAGCTAGTCAGAAAGGTGGAGTCATCTATTGTGGTTATTAGAAACGTGTAAGAACTGACTATCTGAGCTCAAGATTGAGGGGCATTTGTGAAAAAGGATTGTGTGAGATACCTTTGGCTATTGCAGGAACCTTCCCTGAGCTCAGGAGCCAAACCCGTCATAAATGCTGAAATATGTTTTGCAGTTCAGAAAGGATGATTTAACTGTGCTGCCTACTTGAAACATTTCACTAGGCCTTATCTGGCAAGTATATTTTTATTATTGTTATGTGACCCCGTTTATCAGTGAGTATCTGACAGCTCAGACTGTGCGATAGGCATTTTTAAGGTATTTGCTCTTTGTCCCTGCAGAATGAGATGCAAAAATCTCCATTATGTCATGTGGACACTGCTGTACATCATGTCATTACACTATTTCATGTGCCATTGACCCCTCTGAGAGTGGGCAGAGACGCAGTGTTAAAATTACCCTAGTCCTTCAGTCTGAGTCAGTGTTGTGACAGTTGCATGAAGACCGTGGACTTGGGGAGTTGATCTAAAGCTACAAGGACGTGACAGTGATTTAAAGCTTTCACAGTGTAGACACACTGGGGCCCTGAATGCTTCTGTCCAGCAGTGCAGTCAGGCTCAGGGTGAATGTATTTATGCTGCTTTTCAGCACAGAATATTGTCTGCTACTGAAAGAACTGCATTGAGGAAATTTGTGTTTTATCACATGCTTAGATGAGAACATCTATAGTTAGGGCTGACCCGGTGCTCTATTTATTAGTAATTTCTGAATGTATTGGGAAAGAATGAAATAAATCTAAGCCAGCTAAACGAATATTGAGTGAGAGCCACGCAAATGTTCCTACTCCTGTATGATAGCATGAAGCAGCTAAGGGAAGGAGCTGAGTGTACTGTGGTAGAGGTGACACAGCAAGTGCCTAGAGCCTTCCTCCTATCTGATACCATTCTCCGTAGCACAGAATTGTCTCCAGTATAATGCAGGTTCCCACCTATGAGGTATTTTGCAACCAGACCCACACATTCACTACAAACCCAGTTCTCACCCAACGCATTTTTTGCTGCAAACATGAAGTGTCTCCCAAAACCAATCTTCCCATTTTGGTCTGTAGTACAAACCTGATTTCTGTAGACAAATAACAATGCGTGTACTTTGCTGTCACTAATTCTTTATTGTGTAAGATTTCCAAGACTCTGAGAAGAAAGTACTAGAATAAATAGCTTAAAAGTTAGTTTTATCATGTAGTCTATGCAAAAATCTCTGTTTCATCACAGAAGAAAATAAGCCAGTCTGCCCAGAAGATAAAGGGCTCAGTTTCCTTTGTGGTGTCTTGGTGTACAGTAACTCCCACTACTCTGGACTGTAGTTACAGCATGTGCGGCTCATAAAAATGAGGGCTTAGCTCAGCAGAAAGATGACAAGACTGGAAATAGGCCCTCCCTCTTTTCTCATCTTTGGGTTGTGGATACTGAGGGTTCTTATTATTGCTAGTACTTCTGATAGCGCACATCAACAGTGTATAGGTATGGTTATCACAGGAAGAATCAAGAATGGCTATAGACTTGTCTTCCACCTCCTCCCACACACAGGGCTTCCTTGCAGCCTCCCGGCACCCTGATGCTGACAGTCTGTCTGCAAACGTCTGTCTGTGTCTGTTTTAAGTTGCCTCCTGTTGCTGGAGATCTGATGGACGGCCTCTGGCTATGCTTGGGGTCATGCTTGAGGCAGCGCTGTTGTACAGTCTCTAAGTTTGGTCTCTGAAATAGCCCTGGGGAAGCCTGATGTGATGATAAAGATGCCATTTTTAATTTATTTTTTTCCCTCCTTGGAGAGTGCTGGGAGTCGGCTTGCTCTGGGAAGCCCAGGAGTGACTGGCATTGCTAAGGAAGAGACTTTTGCTCACAATGTGAGGACTTCTAGGTTTGCGGTGATGCTCTTGTGCAAGTTCAGAGTGCAGGCAGCTCATTATGGCTTGCACTGATCTTGTTCTCATGGATCTAGGGTTCTGACACAGCAGTTGTTTGCTTTGTTTTATCCTTGTGGTGGGCATTTGGATTTGTCTACAACTGTCAACAGTAACAGGCACAGGGACCTCCAGATCCTCTGTGTATTCTCATGGCTTCTTAGAATAGTTACAAATGAACCTAGTAGTTAGCAATAGGAAAAAGTGTACTGAGGAATAAACAAGAGAGACTAATATTTTTATTTTTCAACTGCTGGTAAAACTTTCAAAGCTGTTTGTACCATGACTGCAACTTGTTTGATCTATACGGTCGAGTATTTCCAACAGATGAGCATGTCTGTTAGTAACTTGACTTTCTTGGTCTATTTTCTACCCACATAGCAGATCAAGAGGAATAAATTAAGAATTTTTCTTTTTAATGGTGTTTTAATACAATCAATGCAAAAGCACCAGTTAAAGTACTATTTTAAACATATATTATCTCTTGTTTAGTTAAAACACAAAAAGATTTGTCAAGATAAGGCAGTATTTTTTCCCAATTTGAAACAGAGCTATGAGTGCACTGAGTGCACAAAGGCTGCTGCCGCTCCCACTGGAAGATCCGGATGCGGAGCACAGAGCTCCCAACCCATAACCACAAATCACCCTGCAGCCATCTTCACCCATCAGCTCCATTTTGTAAGTATAAAATGGAGTGTAAGCGGGTTAAGTGAAATACAGGTCTGTCTCCTCACGTACTTGAAATAACAATAGAAGCTGTTGACTGGATTTTCTGTGGATGTGCTTGCTTTCATTTATTTTTATATTTGTATTGACTTGGCGATCTTTGACAATTGATGCTTCATTTCTCTAAAAAGATGAAATAGAGAAATGCCTTGTCAAGTACCATCTGATTTATGATGGGATAGTTCATGAATGAAGACAAGCCGTGGGCTTTATGAAAAGCAGCATATTGAGTAGAATGAATTCCAAGGATAAGTATTCATTTGTTTTGTGAGTTGTACATCTAAACCATATATAAGGCATAACAATTTAACTATCCTTTCTGAATTAATCTGATGCGGCTCAAATGCTACTGATCATTGTAACTTATTTTTTTCCCCCGGTGCTAACATGGACACTGGCTGTGTTGCCATTTGTGCTGTGCAATTATCTAGTGGCATTAATTGTTGCACTCTTAAAATAGTTTACCATGAATTCACATGTATTGTGAATTGCTTAGGTGGTAAATCCATATGCAGCTACAAGATCTATCTGCTGCTGTTTATGAGTGCTTAAACGCACACAGCTATTGTCAGTGTATTTTAATGCACATATTACTATTGACGTTTATTCCATTCCTTGGTAATTAAGTTCCACAATTAGTTTTAATTATTACTAACCTTGCATTAGCTTTCTGCCTACCGTAGACATTTATAATGAATACAGACGGTAGTTCTCTGGAAAAAAATAAAACCCAACCCCTAAGATTTGAGCTTTCAGCAAAGTAAATGACTTGAAAGGAATAATAGAAACACTTTTGTTGTTATTATTCTACAGTGATGTATGCAACACTTGATTATTTAACATACATGCAGTTTAAAAGGAGACACATGGCACACATGGTCCAACGCTGCTCATATTACAATAAATGCTGTTCTTTCGTGAGCCAGTACCTGCAATATTTGTTTTAATGTGGAAAAAGCCATACATAGAAGCAGCAGCAGCTATTGAAGATTATTAAAGGTTAGCTGAGCAATAAAGTTCACTAGAAAAGGTGGGACTTTAAGAGCTAAAGGAAATACAGCTGGTACTTGGCCTTTGTTAACGAGGCAATTGTTTTAAGTGGAGGGGCCGACACTGAACAAGTAGCAAATTGAAAAAGAAGATGAAAAATAAAAGGGAAGGTTAAATGTGCAGCTTCAGTATTTGTAAGTCAGAATACAAAGCAGCTCTTGATTTACGCAGGAATAGCAGGGTTATGTTTTGCCTGCAGTTATCCTTGGTCCTTCCAGGCAGGCACAAAGGATGCCTCAATGGGTTGGGCTGGGCAAGAGTTGTTATGAGTGGAAATCGTGCAGACTCCAAAACCACCACCACCACCTTCCATGACATGGAGCAGAAGCCAAGGACAGGTTTGACTCTGAGAACCTCAGACACCGGAGAAAACTGAAGGAAGGCATATCATCTCCCTTGCTCCTTCCGAGCACCAGCTGACTCGGCCCAACTGGTGCTGTATTGGAGGAACTGAGATATATCTCAGCTGAGTTATTCTTGTGTTGACTGAGAAAGCCCATGTATAATGTGATTATGCTGTTGATTTTAAAAAGGAAGAGGCGAAACACCATTCAGAGATTCTTCTTGCATCTGCCTGAGTAGAAGTATTCTTCAAAAAAAATATTCAGTATCTTTCTTCTTAATTTCTTCATGCTTCTTAATTTGCATGTCAAATAAAACCTCAGAGACTAATTTTGATGACACTGCAAGTGTTTAGCTCTGTATACAATCACTGTAAATTGTCATAGATTATCAGATAACCATAGATAAACTACCTAACCATGTGCTTCATAGTCTAATGTGTTAGCAATTTTTTCTTCATAGTAAGAAAATTCAAGATCCTTACAAAACTCTGCCTTTAGTTTGGGAATGCATTATGTGCAACGCTGTAAAATGAGAGTCAGCTCAGGGAATCTGACTGAGGTTCCTTTTCCCTCTGCCCCTAAGGCAAGTTTATTTTTGAGGCATCAGCTATATCCCACAGACTGTTTCAACCAAAAGTGTTCTGTATCCTTATCGATATGGAACTACCACTGTGCTTTCACCGCAACTGGACTTTCAGGATTATCTTTGTAGAACTGGTGGTGCAGATGTCCATCTTGATCTCAGCCCTGTCTTTTCCTTTCCCTTCACACTGTTTCCCACCCTTCCCCTGCCATGAATAGAATTTAAGTCTGTGAAAAGCCATTTGTTACATTGCAGCATGAACCTGAGGCAGAGAGAGGGGAGTACATGCGTGTGTATTTTGCCTGGCAGGGGGTATGTCTTTTTCCAAGCTATGGGGAATGTAGGTACTGCATTTTCATGATGGGCACAATGGTAGGCATCAGGCTTTAGAGCTCAGTTTCCAGTCAGCTCTACTCAGTGAGGTGAAGTGATCCATACTAAAGAGATTTTTCAGCAGTATCTTAGCAAATGTCGAAAAACCACCTCTCTACTTTGGACAATTATTTTCCCCAGTGGAACGACATCCTGTTTTTACGTGATAAGAACAACAGGAAGGTGCAAAGCTGGCCTTGTCAACTGCGATAGAAGATTTGGTTGAATGCACAGTGCTAAAGAATAATTAAATATATAGGCTTCCTTTTGCTAGGGTATTTCTGGTTCATGTAATGGAACATTCTTTCACATTTCTTTTATACTATGGTTAGCAGACAGACGGAAACCTTTCAGACCTGCATGCTGTTATTGGCTGTTACTTATCAACATGGGTTGGCATTAGTTCTAGGGGCTGACATAGAACTTGCTAGAAATGTTTTCTTTCTCCTAAAAAAGACATGTTTTTCAGAAAATGTGGTTCATTGGTTGTTGTTTTTTGGCTGGTTTTGTGGGTTTTTTTCTTTCATAAATGGGATTCAAGTGTATGCACTGTATAACATTTAAGAAGAAAGGAGGCGGTGCTATGGAAAGGTCACATACAAGCTTTACCTCATTTAAAAAGTAAACTTGACGTGTTTCTTAAAGGTCTCTCTCTAGGGTTTGGTAATAATGTAGCTACCAGAGCAAGAGCTTTTCCTTTAGCCCATTCCTAGGTTTTCCTGAAGGGAGTCCTTGTCTTCTGCTCCTTGCCTCTTTGATTATGAGGTGGCTTTGCAGTCCCTCTGCAAATGAAGGGCTCATGAGAGACCTGGACACATTGGGTAGGGATGGTCTTCAGGCACCTAGATCCAGTACACAAAGAGCCTTGCTTTCTTTATTCCTTAGCTGCAAGAGGGGCTGGGAAACAACTGAAAAATGCTATAAAATGTTTATCAGCACACATCTGTCACCACATGAATAGAAATGCTGACCTTTGTGTTGTATGTGTGCCTCTTCTTGATGATATTAAGTTATTTGGGTGCTAGTTACTTGCTGGTTAACTATTTTGAGAGCGTTTCTTAACAGCTCCTACCCGTGGATGTAAAACTTTGCCATTTGTTCAGGCATAAATACACTGAAAATGCTGCAAAGGGCCAACACAAAAATTTGGGAGCCTCTGTTTTGAGGGTCTGCCCCAGGTGCTGGCTTCAACACACACCCCAGTATGGAGGAAGAAGCACAACAGCATGAAACTGCTCACATGTTCTTATGTCACTGGGTGCTTGGAGGAAGTGGCAAGCACCAAGGGCACAGCTGGGGCAAAGCAGCTTTCCAGCCTCATGGTCCAGCTGGGAACTTCTTCTCATTCACCATCTGTGCACCCAGCCTGGCCTCTCCTGAAAGGGAGAGGAGGCGCTTGGGTCAAAGAGATGGTATTTGGTTTCCCAGGAGGTGGAAGAACTTGAATATCTGGTTCTGCCATGGTTCACACAGTCTTCTCACTAAAGACATCAAAGCATGTGTAATTCTGGCACCAGACCTGTACAGATTCCTGCTGCTGTGTGTCAGTGGGGCACGGATGAGTTCTCTGACCATCATGTTCACAGTAACCACACCAAAACTGTGACACCCCTCGATCTTCTCCATTTTGGCAAAAGTCTTTTAGCTACCTGACCAACTTGCCTTATTAATTAGTTTGTAATTATAAGGCATACCAAATTTTATTTACTATTTTCTATTTTGGATAGTTGCGTTATGGATCATGTCTTCACATATTTTCAGGCACCCAGGTGGAACAGTTGTGAATCAAGATGATCATCTGACTCATCTAAAGTTATGCAGTAAAACACGGTTGGATTCAGCTTAGAGTTTAACCTGTGTCTAGCTGTAGCTGTAACCAACCAGTGAATCACCACTCCTGCCTCACTGACCATTTCAGTGGTGCTTGGGCTCTGTGACTTGGGTGTGTGTGTGAAAAAAGAGAGTTTACATGAATGGTAGAAACTCTCTGTCCTTCAGTACAGAGCCATTGTAATTATCTGCACAGAAACTATTTTTATGTTCAAAGTGATTTTTTCATTCTTTTCATACATTCCTCAGAATTTCCGGTCATTTTATGAAGGGGCTGGTTAGTCCTCAGCCTTTCCCCACAGCACTCTGCCACAAGAGCTGTCATGGATTAGGGTGACTTTTATTGAGCTACACTTTCTTCTACTGCACCTATAGTATTCCTACCATTCTTCCTCACATTCTGCCCTGTATTTTCTTTAGTCAAACAATAATTCACATACTGATGGTATTTTGTTTGAGTCTGTTTCCAAAAGAGATCTTAGCTGGGGTTTCAGTCTGTACTTTCTGTTATAAAGATCTTTTGAGATTTGGAAGATGTTTGTTTTTTTTTTAATAGCCTATGTTGGTAATCATCAAGCAGTGTGCTTCATAAAATCCCTTGTGAAAAACAGTGAGTAGGGTATTTGCAGTAGTACAGCGGGGCAAAAGCAGCATTACAGCTCTGTTGTCAGAGTCACTAATTCTGGTCTCTCTTTTCCTCTTGACTTTATCAGCAATCCCTCTTTTACAGGGGCAGATCTGACATCTTGGAGGGTCCACAGACATGCCTGTCATGGTGAAGATGCTTAGGAGTGCTGCAGTGCTTGCAGAGGAGGCAGGGTGCTCATCAGGTCAGGGTCAGCTCCTCTGAGTTACCCCATGTGTGTGTTTAGCATAGGGGCCTAAAGTGGGCATCCAGGCTCCTTTGGAAAAAAGCCTGGGGAAGGGATGCTCTGTTACCAGAAAAGCCCCTACTGCTGGGAACATCTAGGAAGTCAACATCAGAAGAAGGAACTGGAGTTCATGTATGTGCCAGACCCCCCTTCATTTGAGATTCAAAGTGTGACCCTTTTCTGGGAATTTATTCTAAAATGTGACATCAGTTGGATATGTCTTGAAGTGAGACCTGCTTTGGACCAGGTGATCTCCTGAGATCCCTTCTCACTAAATTTTTCCTCCCCAGTGGGAACTGGGTGGAGGGACATAGCACAAGTTGCCTGGTTTCCAATGACTTGTGTTTAAGAGGCCCAAGTTCACGTTCCTGTTCTACCTGTTTCCCAAAAACATGAATCCCTACAACGTACTCTTCAAAGGGACTGTGCTGGCAAATAAGCTAGTAGATACTCTGGAGGACTGACGTCTGCCTCAGTTTCTTCTTCTGGAAGTGTTTACATGGCAATACCTTGAGAAAGAAACTGGCTCCATAGGTTACTCCACTTGCCCACCAACACAGAACAGCTGGGCTAATAAATATGCAATTATTTATGCAGTGCCGACTGTGAAAAACAGAAAATATTTAATATTTACTTAAGAACAGGATTGAGATGGGGTCTGAACATGACTCTGAGCCCCGGCTCAACTCCCTCACTGCACTAGTACATGTTTTGGTACTTACCATTGCTTCAGACAGCTTCTTGGCTCTTTAGGCAGCACCCCTATATATGCAGTTAACAGCATACTGGTATCTAAGTCATATTTGCAAGCAGGTCGTGGTAGTTGCCGACCTGATACCAAGGGATAGCAGCAGTCCCTGCATGAAGCTGAAAGATGCCCTCATTTCTCTCCAAATCTGGCAAAACCTTGGCATGACCACAGCGAGGCCCCAGTAACCTTCTGACTGTTTTGTTTTCTCAAGAAAAAACTTATTCTACAATCAGTGTCAGGAGGTTTTCTTATACAAATACTGCAATAGTGGGCACAAATGAGTTTTCCAACGTCATCCCTCCTTGAAGTGATGAGTAAATACTAGAATCTTCAGTTTCTAGAAATTTATCCTGTGGTGGGTCAGGGCATATTCCCACTATATAAGTAAGATCCAGGTAATTTTATGTGAAACTTTGAACTTCTACACACGTGCACACATCAAATTCTATTGATGTAATGGGCTTTCTATTGCAAAGGAGAAT
This sequence comes from Gallinula chloropus, assembly GCF_964237585.1. Classification (NCBI taxonomy): domain Eukaryota; kingdom Metazoa; phylum Chordata; class Aves; order Gruiformes; family Rallidae; genus Gallinula; species Gallinula chloropus. Next base: position 65,694,884 of record NC_140088.1, read on the forward strand.
TATTATTTTTTCCTCTGGCCTGTGGTAGCAAACCATTTCAGTGTGCATTTCAAATTATGCACTTTAAACATAAATCGATGCATTTGTTTATGTACAACATATAGAAATAGTATTTTGGGGCATTTTATTGGAATACAAGGAACTGTTCTGCAAAAACTGCTTCAGCCTTCAGCCCAGCATCCGTGCATAGTTAGATTAATGTAAATGGAATTGAAATAGGTGAGCCTGGATCGAGTCCAAAGAACTATTAGATTGCAGTGGACCCAACACTGAAGTCAAAGGTAATTTTCCAATTGATTTTAGTAGATACAGGATGCTGGAGCCAAGAAGGGTGCTACGAAAACTGACATTGTTTCTGCTGTTAGAGCTGCTTCAGACTTCCCCACCTATTTCCTAGCCCTCCAGTCCCGATTCCTGTAACTGGTTTTACCTGTTAAATGTCTAGCTGAGGGTTTCTGAAGCTGTGCAGGGGCATGGGAAAGGTGCACGCAGCGGGCTGGGAAGAAGACTTCTTGCAGGAGAAATGATTGAACCCAGGCTTTACGAGTTCAAACTCTAATACAGCATCCTCCTAGCAGGCCAGTTGTGAAATTTGAGGCTTTAAAGGCAAACCTGTTATTCTCAGAACACGCTGTTAAATATCTGATCAGTCTTCTGACAAAACAACCCAGGTACTCATGCACTGGAGGATGTCGGTGGTGTTATTTGCCTTGCTGTGGAGAGAACCTGCACGGACCTTTTAGATAATTGAGTTGCTGGGTGGGGGCTTGTTTTCACGCTAATTAAACGTAAAACATTTTGAAGTCAGTCACTCTCCATTGGCAAACTGCCATACTGACTGGTGCAGGGGCACAACGCCTTCACAGATCTCTTCACTGGCTACAGCATACGCTGAGGGACAGAAGAGATCGCTGAAAAACAAACTGTTCAGTGGAGATGTAAGAAATGGCAATATTAGACCAATAAAATCAACAGTATGGGTTTTTTATGTACAGCTGTAATTATTTTCCGCTAAAAAGGCTGCGGGGAAAGGGAGATGCGTAAGGCACAGCGATTCCCATTGCCAGCAGCCGGTGTAGCAGAATGCCTGCCGCCTCCTCCCGCATACGCACATCAAACAATTGCATTAGCACTTCTGCTGCCTTTCTTCTCCCACCCTCTTTTTTCACACTATTTAAAAGCTAAAGCAGGGTGGTGTTGATAGTTGAGCCTAACAGCCAGTCTTGTTTGAACACAGCTCGTACTAGCAATGATAATTCAAAAATTTCTGCTTGTGTTTTGAAGGCAAGTTTAAGTAATTTTTAAAGACACATTTCTCCATTTGCAAATAACAAATAATTCGTTCTCTTTAAGGCTTCTGAGAGGGTGTCTCTGTGGAAAAGCTAGGTGGTGAAAGGTGGAACAGGATAAAATTCTGCCTCTGCTCACAGGGTCTACTACTAAACCTACTATTTGTAGGTTTAAACAAAACCTACTATTTGTAGGTTTAGAATAGGTATAGTTTTAAAACATATTTTTATACCTTTTTTATTTTATTAAAAAGCCATTACTGTAGAGGAGCAAATTTTAATTCTTCACCTTTATTGCCACTTCTGCTACTGTGGGAACAGCTGTTAAGCAATGGCAGTTCCTCGTAACTCAGGTGCTTTCGGAAGACAACTGCTTTTTTTCTTGACATTTTAACACTATTTAGATCAGGCCCTAAGTACCTGTAATTACCTTTCTCTTTTTAAAGCTGTTAGAGTGTAATCATAACCCCATCCAGGTTTTATGTTCTGGCTATTAATGCTACAGATGCTTCCAGCCCCACTCTGTTCCTAATAGCTAGGGCCCAAAATCCATTTTTTGGCTAAGAGGCATGGAGAAAGTCTTGGGACTCTGAATATAAGTACCATCCTTACATTGGGGATGTGTTTAGTACCATGGTTACAGATAATTCACCCACTGATATGACTCCATTGCTACTCCCATTAAAATTACTAGGGCCTTTGCCATCAAGTTCAGCAGATACAAGTTTGTGTTCTTCACTTAACTATTAAGCACAGTGTATGTATATTTCATATACATGAAACTCATCAGCCTCATCAGCTTCCGTAGCAAGCTTTCTCTTTCACTAAGTCAGTTTGTCTTCTACAAGGGCTGAAATTCGGTGGTCTTCTATAATGCAGATGATAGTTGTAATTTTTACATAAAATCTGTCGGCATCACTGTTGGTATTTTTCAGAGGTCCCAAGTTTTATAAAATAAATATTTCATGTAGACTGCAAAAGAATATGTGGTCTTGAAGAGCACATCCATTTAGGATGGGACATTTGAGGAAACCTGTGGGAGCTGGTGTCCAATTTCCAGTATTTTAATAGGATTAGGTCATTATCTCCTAAATACTCTCCAGAATATCTCAGATTTATTTACTCCCCAAAATTTTCCATGAAGATCAGAATTCTGTTGGACTAAAACACAGACTAAGGGACAATTTCTGCCTGAAAGAATCCTACATATAATCACTTCAGACATAGGATCCAGTCAAATACAAAGTTTGTGTAAAAATGCCTTATACCTACAATATAGAAAAAAATTTTGGCTTGTCCTAGTGTTTTTTAGTATCACAATTTAATTAATATAATTATAGAATATAATTTTTTTTCTTCTCAAAGATTAATTCAGTATCTTGGAATTAACTGGAGGACCTATGTCTCCTCAGGTTTCATGGCAGCTATACAAATGTTTACTAAAGAGAGAAACATTTTAGGGACATAAATCCACACTGCTTGTTGAGGCATAACTTGCTGTTGGCCTTGGGAGGGAAAGACACACTGCATTTGTGTGTATGTGTGTGTGTACATGAAAATATATTTAATATACTGGCACATTTTACTTTCTGCAATACTCAGATTCTCATTTTTTATTTTTATTTAATGTCCATTCCAATGGGACATAATTTTCTATATACTGACAAGTGAAAGTAATCTGAAAAACTCTGAACATTAAATAAACCTGGTAACAAATAGCCAAGCTTATTTCATAACTACTTTGTACATGGATCTCAGAAGGAGCCTATTTATTACCTGCATATGATTCAAAGATTGTCATGATAAATATAAAATTGTACTCAGGGGAAGAGTAAATAAGGAAATAAAAGTCAGGAAATGTCATGACACATGAGTTATTATCACTATATGTTAGTGAAAGAAGTTCTGTGTTTCAAACAGTTTCTCTTACTGATTCAGTTCTGAAATGTATGTATTTGGCAATTTTTGGCCACCACTGAGCTCCACAAGTCTCTGGTACCTTTCTACCCTCATCCTCTATCTTCTCTGTTTGCTAACTCTTTTGAAACCCACACTATTGAAAATTTGGCTGTTGAATGTCAGTTGTGACATTTATGTGACAATAGACAGCATAAATAATTAAATACCCCAGGATGGAATTAGCACCATTCTGGTGTCATCCTTCAGGTCATTTATACCAGTCACCTTCTAGGAAAGAAACTTCCCTGGGGGAAGAGCAGTTGCCAGTGGTAGGGAGCTGGTGCCTTTTGTTGAAATCCAGACTTGTCCCATTAACATAGGTCCTCTCTTCCAGATGCATGTTCCCTAGGAAAGGATTTATTATAGATTTTTTTTCCTTAAAAAAAATATGCGCTTCAGGGACCTGAGCCAAGATAAGAGCCTGTTCAAATACTCAGCGCATGAGGCAACACTGAGCATTTCTATATTTGGGGAAGTGTGCTGATTTTTTTTCTCATACTGACTATGATAGAGCTATACATCATGGGTGTTTGTGATGTTCATAACAATAATACTGTGTAATAATAGAGTATGTAATGGAGTAATAAATACTCCTTAGGATGTGAGCCAAATGCCAATAAATTCATTAAGCAGACTAGATTTCCAGCCACTAGCAGCAGACCTTGCACTCAAGTCAGAATCATGACATAAATTTCAGTGACTCTGTCTCTAAAAGAGACTAGAATATTTTTGGAATCCGACTTAAAAATGAGATGTTTGAATAAAGAAAATGCCCTTTCTTCCATAAATACTAAGTATGAACCCAGGCACAATAGACATAAATGTAGAAATCATCTTGGCGTGTTTTTGCATCTCGTTTTGATTGCACATTGTGAGAGCTTGTGGCTTGATGCCTTGCCTCCTGAAGCCTCACGATCACACACGCCAGTGCAACAGCTTATGGAGCAAAGCTGCCCTGGCTGCAACAGCAATCGGAAGTGAAATGCAAAGCACCAACTTCCTGCAGAATTTGGTACAAAATTTGGAAATTTCCATGGAAGTACTATGCTGTAAAACCACTCACACTTAGGGATATCTGCCTGAGACTGAATTGCATGTGGTAGCAAATGCAAAGTAAGGGTGGTGCTGTGGAAAAGGCAACAGGGTCAGCCCGAAAAAGCTGTCTTCTAAACCCAGCTCAGAAAAGGACTTCCAATGTGAGACTGTGAGTTCTTTCAGTCCCATACCTCCACCTCCCCTCGGCAGCCTTGGGTCGGGCACAGGAATGCACTCGCTGAGTATTCCAACCCACCATACATATTGTGGCAGCCCATTAACAATCTACCTCCTGGATTAAGAAAATTTAAAACTTTAGTTAAGTCTAAATGCTTTAACTTTTACTTGGGTATGTCTTTACTGTTGTACAGGCATTCAAGGTCTGCCACTGGTTGGTCTGTGTGAATGTGAAAGATCCAGCAACTAACGTGCTTTTCCTGTGCTTGAGGAAATACAGAGCTGATGTTTAATACAAAGACCAATCCCCTGCCTTCCTGAAGAAGCACTGAGATCATCCACGTACAGGTTTCCAAATTGTTGCCAATGTGAGTGCTACATAGTGGGTATACAGAGATAATGCATTGAGAGGAGCTCAGAAGTTACTGTGTGTTTCTTCCCAGGTAGATTTCCCCTACAGAAGGTCCAACTGAGAGTCTGTGTGGAAGAACATCAGTTTTGTCATTTCAGGGGAGAAGTTAGATCTACAGCAGGAGAAGCAAAAAGGAGAGTTTGGGAAAAGAAAGATGGCATTGCTCTACCTGGATGAGTGGTACTGGGCAAAATCTGTGATGCAGAGTGCCTGTCACATTGTAACACTGGACTGCAGAACCTTTAGTGCTGGAAGCCTTCTCACTAACTGCTCTTTAATGAGTTACAGTGCTTAATATATCGGCGCACCTCATATGTTTCCATGTATTCACCTGGACACCCTACATTCCTCTGCATAATCTCAGGTGATGCCAGACCTGTCCTATCTCAGATTTTTTTCTCACATGTGGTTTTTCATCTGCAAAGTAGAGAAGCTGCTGCTCAAAAAAAATATGTGAGGAAAACTTTTATAATTCCATACTAACTGAACAACTTTAGGTACTATTTAGGCCTAAGGCAAATCTAATTAATGAGACTTAAATGCAGAATTTGCTCAGTCCCCCAGGTTCAGTGGTACCGTGGAAAGCTCCTGCTGTGATGATACATTACTGTCACAGATATGATAAAACAAGGCATACATTATTCTTGTATAATCCTCTATTTTCTGGTACAGAATACCACCCTCATACCGTGTTTTCAATGTTAATACTTGATCTGTTTCAAGCAGAACTCCAGTTCCCCCTTTCAGCAGATTTCCTTCCTATGCTGTACAATGGGTACATAACAAAGCTGAAAAGAATGCTTGTCAACTTCAATTTTGCCAAACATTCAAATGTTATAAAAATAACATTTAAAAAAAATCCCCAGACAAACAAAAATATTTCCACAATTTAAGTACAAAGATTACAAATCTGACCAGACAAATTACAAACAAATAAACCCTGGTAGCCTGGAGAACCAAAATATTTTGCCATGGGGATCATCCAACTGAAAGAACTTGGAATGAAAAGTACAACTGACTTTACGCAGACTTTGGCTGACCAGACAAAAAGGCATGCACACACTGAAGGCAGCTACGGGGTGCTTTTGTAGGCTGATGTTTGTAAAAATATAATGCCTGAGTCCTTTGGAGTCCTTCAGATATACACACCCACATGGAGCTACAGGGGTTACAATGGAGAACCAGGAGTTTGCGCACCTATGGCAAGTCTCTCAGCAAGTGTGTAATATATCCCTCTGAGTTAGGACTGTTGCATTTTTCTTTGTGACAGTTTTGCCAGTGAAACACTGAAATGAATGGATTTACACTTACATGAAACTGTATTCTCCAGTCTTTACCTGGAAATGCAAACAAACTGCACCGCTAAGGTAATTTATTAGAACTGATAAGATTTTAACTGTTTTGATTGTACTGATAACAGAAAAGTATGAAGACTGCATGTTGGCAGTGCTAAAATTCAGACTAGTTAAAAAAATGTATTCACAAAGCTGGCCTGTTAAAGAGAAATCTTTCTGCTGGCCCTCTGTGGTACAGTCACTGACATGACAGTTTCCAATCATGGACCATCACAAATCTGAAAAGAAATAGCAGAGCCAAACCTGAGCTATTTTAAGAGGCTAAACGAGGAGTAAAGCAAGGGAGTGGGGATTGATCCTTTTTTTATTGCCAGGCACGTGATTTTTCATCAAAGGGAAAGTCACCTGTGTTATCTCACCACAGAGACAGTGAAATAGTGTTTCTTTGTTCAATTTAATAAACAAAATTTTGGAAGTGTAAGGAGCATTTCTCTTTTTGAATTAATAGAATCTCTCTATTTCCAATTCTAACTGTTCTTTCTGGCCTCAGCCCCAAAGGTGGTTTTATCTTCTTAAAAAGTGGTGTCATTTGTGCCATTGGCACTGAGGGAGCCCAGTGACGGAGACTATAAATCAATTTACAGCCTGTTTAAAAGCAGGCAACAAAACCCATGAACATTAATTTCAAAACTGCTTCAGATTACTATTATTTTATGATTGACTAAAGTGGACTTCAATCTCCTTTGAGATCTCAGTGTTAAGGGGATAAAATTCATTGCTTTTAACAAACTGACCCTTTTTTTGTTCAGTACGCTGCACATATGTGCCACTACACAGCAAGTGGAAGGTCACTTGATTAATCCTCACTCCAAAGGCCTAACTGGATATGATTGTATGCAATACAAAACCAATACATATTGATTAGCATGACAAAGCTCCACTGGAAAGATATTTCTTGAAAGGAGCATGGAAACAATTTGGAACAAGAGGCTTCCTTTGCCCTATTGTGTGATGGTAAGGTAAAACCACAGTACTTCAGGAAGGTTGTGGGGTAGCAACATTCCCAATGATAACGTGGCTCAAACTGTATTGCTAGAGAAAAACCTTTAGTGAAGTCCATGTGGCCATATATATATGGCAGATGTGTATATGTATATGGAGATACACACACACACAAATATATATATATGTACTTTTATATAAATATATATATCAATATCTCCCTTGGACCTCCCAAGATGCTCTGGAGCATCACAGTGTCAAAGGTAGGTTCCTTTCCCAGCCTGTGGCTGTGAGTCACTGCTTGGCATACCTAGCTCTCCTCCCAGAACCGCTTGCTTTGAGGCTCATAAAACGCTCCTACAAAACAGAGATGAATCTGTTTTATGCCACAAGGACTGTTTATAGCTATGGCCAACCTCAAACTCCGTGGGTCACTTCTGTAGACAACTACTGAACATCTGGTCTGTTGAATAAGGCAAACTAGTACTTACTTATCTGTGCTGAAGGCTTGTCTCAGAAATGCAGAGGTGCCTGTTTGGCAAAGGGCTGAGACCTTACACAGGGGTGTATACTCCACCCTGGACATGGCTGTCATAACCGATTTGATCTCACATGCCTCAGCTCCCCCTGCACCTACCCTGGGATGAATCCAGGCTGATGAGAGGGGGAAAAACAAGGTCAGGCAACAAGGAATGAACACAAACTGAAGGGGAATGGAAAAGGCAGACACAGAATGCAGGGGAATAAGACATGTCAGTCATAGTGACTTTTAGGACATTTATTTCTCAGTTAACAAGAACATCTTGTTCCTGGTGAATCTGCACATCTCTGAATCTGGAAACTCCTCTTAACATTTCACTGTGCTAGCAAATTAGTGAAATAATGTCACACATAGAGATTTCCTAATGAAGTCATAGGGCCATCCCACTAGGACACTGGTGGGAGAAAAGAATCAGGTTATTCATGCTTGGGCATGTCCAGGGTGTGGTGACCATCAGTGTTCCTATTCCTGTCCCTCCCATAGCTGTTTTCTGGGGTCTCAGCAAACCTCCTTCAAACCAGGTATTGCTTGATGCTTAAGTTTATCAAAATGTTTGGGTCTTTCTTTCTCCCCAATCCACTAGAAGGCAATTTAATGTTGGCGAAGCTGCCATTATTCTGTGCAACCTCTAGCTGCTGGCTGTTGTTTGTCTGCTTGTGTCACCAGGCTGATGAAAACCTTGCTGGCTTCATTGGAAGCATCACTTGTGAGTGCATCTGGAAGAGTCGCTTAACCACAAGAGTTCACCTTTCAGGGCATCATCAGACAGGAGATCTTACAGAAACATGCCGGAGCCTTTAGTAGAAGGCTCTGGGAATCTTCTTCCTTCCTACAAGGAAGTAGGAGGACCGTGAGAGACAGAGTCTGAAAACCATGCAAGACTCTTAGGAGAACCCTGATTCAGCAAAACACGTATTCCTCTTCCTCAATCTTCAGGCCTGCCTCAGGTTCATCAAGTGGCTGAGCAGACTCATAATTTTAGTTATGGCAAGTATTGCAGTCTTCATTGCAACAGCTCATGTGTGTGGAGTCAGGTACATGCTTAAATGCTTTGCTGAGTTGTGAATTAGCTCTCAGTAACACAATCTGGTTACTTCATGCTTTTGTTTGAAATTCCCATTATGAAGGTAGGTACTTTCAATATTGAGCCTCTACTCTTGAGCTGGTGTCACATAAGATTTTTTGCTTTTTAAATGTGGACGACACAGGTTATTAAAAATCTGTTTCTGTCCATGTAGCATAGTTGTAGTATGTCAAACTTTCCTCTGTGATCATAGAACATTTTATCTGGATTAGCTTTATTATCTGGCCCAAGAAGAAACAGAAACACCTTTAGGTTTGGTTAGTACATTTCATAGCATGGTCACATGAATGCATTGAGCAGACTGAGGAGAGTTTTAAATACAAATATTTTGAGCCCACATGCTTGAAAGTTTGTGTTTTGTAAAGATGTATTTAAAAACATTCAGTTTCCCAACCCCTTCATGCCAAATGCGCCACAGACGTGGCTGCTTCTGCACAGAGTTCTGATTCAGAACTTCAGCAGAACCTCATCGTGGCTGTTAAGTTGTAGCTGGGTTGGTTTTTTTTTTTTTTTTTTGAAAATGTGTTTTACTCAAGATTCTGCAAAACACTCATTAACTCCATTAGGATTGTTTCCCTTTAGAGCCAAGATATTTCCCTTCCGTACGAGATGCAGGAGAGGCGGCAAGATAAAACGGTATGAAAAGCCAACCACTTTCCCAAAGTGTTAGTTGCAGGGAACACTGGCATTCCTCCGTTTCACCTTTTCTGTCCGAACTGAACAAGGAACTTAATTCGCTGCGTTTTATCGCCGCGTTACTGACCTCTGCCCTGACCCAGCATCGCCAGGGGAACCATCCCCGGCCCCGCAGTGGTGCGGACCTCGCTGCGCTCACCAGCTCTTCCTTGTTCCCGTCCAGGAGCGGCAGCGCGCCGGGATGGCGATGGAGCAACGGGAAAATAACTACAAAACACGCGTTTGGGGGGATAAGGAAGTGAAACCAGACATCTCCACCGCCCTGCGGGAAAGGGGCAAAAACAATAAATACAAACCCGTGAGCAGATGGCGAGTGTAAACACACCGGAGCGGCGCCGGATTCCTCCCCGGGTGACTCGGACTTTCCGCTCCTCCCCATCCCCCCCGTTTGCCTCTGGCCGGAGGAGGCCGGGGAAGCTGCTCCGCGCGGCCCGCCCCCGGGCTGGCAGCGAGCCCCGCGGGGTGCGGCCCCCGGGCCCCCGCCTCGCCGGTCCCGCCGCGGCGGAGGGCAGCGCCGGCAGGTGGCAACGCGGCGGGGGGACGGGACACACAGGGACAGGCGCGCACACGCGCGACCCGCCGCCACGCCACAGCACGCCACGCGCACGGACACACACAGACACACACAGGCACACACACACACACACACAGACACAGACACACACAGACACACACACAGAGGCCGGTCCGCATCACGCCGCGGGCACACGCGCACCGCACCGGCACACGCGCGGAAGCGCCGCCCCGGCCCGCCCCCGCCCGCTGCCTCCCTCCCCACACGCCGCCAATCCACCCGCCGTGCATGCACACACCACACACACACACGCACACACATAGACACGCACACGGACGCCTGGCCGTAACGTGACTGACTGAGGTGCCGCCGCTCCGGACGGATTATTCACCCTGCGCCGGGGGAACGCAGGAAGCCACCCACCCGGCGAGCCAGCGCGCAGGCGGGGCGGTGGCGGCGCCGCAGGGGGCCTGGAGGGTCCCCAGCCCCCCGTCGGCGGACGGCGAGCGCCCTGGGCGCTGGAGGAGCCCGGCCAGGTAACACCTCTCTCCCGGGCCGAACGGCCGGGATGATCCTGTCGGCGCGGCGCAGGGGGGAGCCGGCCCAGGCCGCGGAGCGCCTCCGGGCTCCCGGCGTGTGGTTACCCCGGGAAGGGGGGGGCGGTTGGTGGGGGAGGGCGAGGGGGTGTGCGGCTGCTGGGGCCGCCTCGCCTCCCTCCCTGCAGGCGCTGAGGTGATGCGGGTGGGTGTCGCCCCGGGGCGCGGGCGGCCCCCTGTCGCCTGGCCTCGCCTTCCCCGCCGGCGGGGCGGCGGCTCCCGGCCGCCCTGCGCCGACCCGCGGCGCGGCTGTAGCGGCGGCGGAGGATCGGAGCTGGCTGTGCCGCAGCTCAGCGCTGATGCCCAGGAGCCGCGCTCCGGTAGCGGTGGGGATTAGCGAGGGCGGCTGCGGAGCGGGTGGCGGTGGGGGGAGCACACACGGACACACACACGCACCGTCACTAGCGTCTTTGTGGTGGGGCGGGCAGGGGCTCGCCGCCCGCAGGTGTCACCCGGGAGCCGGGGCAGGGGCAGCGGGGCCGCGGTGCTGGAGGGGGAGGCCCGGGGGTGTCGTGGGGTCCGCCGGGCCAAGCCTGCAGTGGGGCACACAGCGGGGAGCCGGTGCCGTGGCGTCTGCGGCTGCACCTCTCTGGGTGTCAAGCCCCGGCCTCGTTGCTGCAGGTGAAGGGGGGGGAAGATCAGGTCGGTTTTGTTTGTTTGTTTTTGACGTTTCTTCTTTCTTCTGTAATTTTCCCTCTTCCGTGTTTCTTAATCAGTCAGTCAGCAGTTAACCCGTGGGGATGAGAGGGCGAGGTGGTTTTGGAAATGTGAGTGGGTAGGGCTGGGGCACTGGTAGGCGCGTGAGGCCTTTGCTGTGGGGTTGGATTTGGAGGCAGGAGCTGGAAGATGCTGCCCGTGTTCCAGAAACTGCATGGCATGCTTAAAAGGTGGAGCAGATGGTGATGGTAGTGCTCACTATGGGAAAAGCGTGTTTCTTACAAACAGTTTTTGCTTTGCTTCTCCTGTCTGGAAGAGGGTATCTTTCACTTTTGGTAAGGAGAAGAAAGTTCCTGTGCGGTGTCTGGCAAAGGAATGGAGTAGTTCTGCTTTTCTACCGAGAAGGGACGACCCCACTACCCCAACCTCCCTGCCCCCGCCCCCCCCCCCCCCCCCCAGCTTTATTTCTGTTTTGCCTTTGAGATTGGCAGCAGTGTGTGTCTTGGCATAGAGAGAAACTGCAATACACTTTATTTTCTTATTGCATGCATTTGTAGTTGAATGTAACTAGAAGGGAGGCTCAGAATCTCCTCTTATCCCTTTCTACACCAGATGTGTTTTTCTGTCTAGTATTGTGCACTTTAAGTGTTCAACTGTCAGGGGGCAATGGAGGTGGGGATGTGAGGCAAGGTCTACTAGTTACTTCAAACAGTTCTCCATGCTCATGCTTAAGAAGGAGAGAAAGGAACATGTTGTAAAAGCAGCTGAGGAATATATAAAAGTGAAATATTAATGAACTAGAAAAGCTCAGATAGCGAAGACGTTGCACCTAATCATTCAGGAGGGTGCTTGTCCTTTTTACAACTCCTGGTTGTGAGAGTCTCTGTAGTACAAATACAATCAGCATGAAGGACTGCAATATTTGTTTTTATGTAGCTAAAAGTAGCAATGGTATATAAACAGCTTTTACGTTGATGATCATCTCTGCAGTGGCTTGTCTTAACCATGCTGTTGAGGCTGCTATAGGACAGAGAATTATTGCAGAAATGGTAAAAAAATATTTCAAGAATGTTTTCTTAGAAGTGGAAATGGGAAGGGCTGGCTGAGTCCTGGAATAACCTGGAGGAAGGACTACCCTTAGAAAGTTCTCTTAAAGACATGATGATGACTCTCTTCACCCTGAAGTTTTTACTCACCTCCATCATCCCAAATGGAGAGCAGCATCCCCTAAATAGGTAGGACTGTCTTAGAGGAAGGTAATATGTGTCTGTGTCTTGCAGAAAATACTCCTTGCTTGTAAACTGGTAGTGCAGCTGTCCCTGTAGCTTGGAAGCACAAAGTGTAGTGGCTTTCTCTGGCAGTTCAGTGAGGAAATTTAGTTCAGTGAGCAAGTAGTCTGTCAGTCCACAGAGTTAAGTTCTATAGCTCTGGCAGAACTTTTTGAAATAGCTGGTGCCTGTTGGCTTATGCAAAGCCTGCCTTCTGGAGAGCTTGGTGCAGGCCTGAGTAGGGGGTTAGATGTGATGAGTTATACCAGAAAGAGGGCCTGGAACAGTACTTAGGGTATGTACCATGCCTGAGTTACAAAAGATAGCGTTTGGTATTTAACTCTTAGTCACAGAAGATGCTGAAAAAGCATCTTGTATCATCAGGTCTAAGCATATGGTTGTGTGAGAGCATCGTCTTTTGTGCTGTGTAAGCTGTATGTGTGTGGTTGAACTTCTCCTTCCTAATTCAAGCCTAATGCCTCACATAAGCCTTTGTAGTTAATAGCTGAATGTCGAATGACTTAAAATAGATTTGGCAATGTTTTTGTTCACTAGATGGAGTGTTTCATAAATTACAAGAGAGATGCAGAGCTAGGGCTCTGTCAGGACAAAGTCCTACTCTTCCATAAAGGTTCATGGAAGATACTATGGAATAGTAGGAAGGTCAGAATTGCTTAAGGTTTTCTTATAAGTTGGTGTGAATTGCACAGATATAAATCAATGAAAAGAAGTATTTTGTCAAAATAAACTTAATGTTAGGTTTTTGAAAAACACAAAAATCCGCATGTTCTGCAGAGGTTAGACTTACTATTCATAGAGTTTGAGTTCTGGGATTGTTTTCATGGTACCTCTGGAGGTGTCCTAATGTGAGTAGGCTGTGTACTTACCAGGTGTTAGGGCAGTGTGTTTTCCTGAGGTTGATTCATACAGGTAAAGCATTGGGTGAAATGTCATTTGTGTGTTAGGGGAGTATTAATGGGAGAGAAACCTACTGACACTTCAAGTCAAATTAAGCAGTGCACACTATTTTTGGAGTAACTACCAGCTTGTTAGGGGAAGAACTGAACGGTATATACCTTCTGCCTTGCAGAAGCTACTGCTTGTTATAAGCCTCAGTGCCTCAGGTCTTCCCCTGGCAAGTAGTTCTGCTGTAGTTGGAGGGGCTGGTCACAGGCAGGAGGGGGAAGTGAAATGTGTATATAAATAACGGCAAGTAGGGGCTGGGTTTGTTTCCTGAGAAGTAACTACATAGCTACTCCAGTTTTTTTCTCGCAGTGCTGTGTTCATTTGGCAGTTTTCTGCAATGACAGTAAACTGGGTAGCCTTCCTAGAGTAAAACTGCCTTGGGATTAGACTTTAGCTATTGAATGTGCTGTCTGTGAGAGGGGTCATTTAAAAACACAGAACTTGTAAGTGCTGAAAATGTGGAGAGTGATTTGTATTTCTAACTTTTCAAGTATACTCTGATTCAGTGAGGGCCTGTAACTTTGATTGTGGAAGATGCAGCTGTATATTTTACATGTAATTGTTTTAAACCTGTTTGCTAGTTAAACATGGCTATTTGTACTTACTGCTTTTTGACTTGCTCTCACTGCACTGCTTGGCAGAGTGTGTTGTTTAGATAGTATTAACTCTCTCAGTCTGTGACTGAAGACTTTAGTGTATTATAGGAACCTTCTTCGGCAGGGGGATTGGACTCGATGATCTCTTGAGGCCCCTTCCAACCCCTACAATTCTGTGATTATCTCCATTGTATGGCAACAAAATGTCAATGCTTGCTATAAAGGCTACTGCTTTTACCTGAATTGTGGTCTGTGCTGTACAGGATGGTTGTTTTATAATAAAATGCAACAATAATGTAAGAGAAAAGAAAACATGTGGAAGCAATAAGCGAAAGTAGAAAAATCCTGGATGTTGAAATAGAAAATTTTGATGTATGTGTTGTAATCCATGGCATGCATTTTGTAATTCTGCACAAAAACTACTAAACCTACCCCCCCCCCCCCCAAACTCCTGCATATTCTATTGAGGTGTATCGTGAATGACAATATTTTTGTATCAGTAGCGTTATAAACAGATCTTAAGAGGTGTTCCAGAAACTTTCTGTATCCAAATGTTCTAACTTGACTGAAAATGATATTATTTCTTTGCCCTGGCTGTTGCTATGAGGGCCCCTGTGAATTTTTGAGGTATGAATGTGTAATTATTTTTTTCATAGATGGAAAATCAGTGATTGCCTTGAACTCACAAAGATGATTTGTGATGGTTGAACTGGAATAAGCATCCCAAGTCCCATAGTGTTTTCTTAATGACTTCACTGTGTTAAGACAGGGGTTTTTTTGATAATTTGGCATAGACGTGGAAACTTGCTACAGATCCAGCTGCAGCATTTTCTCTATAAAGATTAATTCCTGGTGGATTATTTTTTTTCATTCTAGGAGGAAAAAGATTTTCCTGGATTTCATTTTTGTTGGTAAGTTTGAGAGAAAGCAGTTCAGCACTCCTAAATTGAATGATGCTTTTACATTATTTAAGAAAATACCCCTTAATTTTTTATAATGCTCTAGCATGTCAGGAATTTGAGATCCAGCTCAGTTGGTAATGCTTATGAGGGTCACAGCTGTCTTCCAGCATGAAGAACCAGTTGTGAGAGACTGGTAGGAAGCTTTAAAAGATCTTATTCGCCTACATATACTGGTAGTGCAAATCATGGCTTCTGAAAAGACAGTGGTTCTTGTGCATTTCCAGCTCCAGCTTTCTTATCTGTTTTTGCTTCTTTCAATCCTATTTTAAAATCCTTTTTCTGCTCCTCCTTTGTGCCATCTTGATGTGGACTGTTCAGGTGTTTTAATGTGAACATAGCAGCCCTCAAGTGGTAAACTGATTTTGTATAGTAGAGTGAGGTTTAGATCTGGGTGAGATTACAGAAGTATTCAACAGGTTCTTCATCTCTGTTTTGCTTGCTGCGTAGCCTAAACCTGCTTCGTTGTCTGAAGCAGAACCTGTGAAGCAATGACACCTGTGCAAACATCATCTCTCAGTGATGTTAACCTGTCCCCATTAGCCATGCCAGCAAAATCTCAGGCCCTGAGAAAGACACCTGGTACAGCCAGAATGTTGTAGGGAGGGGTATGCTGTGCTAAGGTGTAATATTAGGCAGCTGCTGCCCTCTCTACCAGTAACCAAACACACCAGCATTTTGTGCTTTGTATTTTCTTTGTTGTACTAGGTAGTAGCTCCAAATTATTTAGTGTATTCTAGCTATGTTTAGTGCAGTGCCAACTGGGGGTATGTTTCTGGACTAGCCTGACTCACCTGTTTGTTTTGTTTGTGTTGGGTTTTTTTTTAACTATCTGATTGGTGAGGAGAGAGGAGGAGAAGAATGAAGTTTTGTTATTGATTCTTGGAGATGTTTTGGGCAGTTAAGTAAATGGCAGATCTGCTACTGGTTTGAATAGGAGCCTTCTTGACTGTTTCAGCTGGTTTTATAACTTTAAAATAGGCAGGCAGGATTTTTGATGACCAACTGAACATGTTGGGGCACGAGTACAATGGATATAGAGTAACAGTCCTGCCAAAAAATAAGATTGCCTTTAATTTTCTATATTAATAGTCACCATACTTATTACTTCAGTCTAAGAAAAGTAGTATTTATTCTGCTATTAACACAGAAGCTTTAAATAAGAACTTAATCTACATGTTGAAAGGATGAAAATGCTAACAAGCTAATTTCATTTCCAGTATTAAAAAAAAAATAAAAAATTGGCTTGGTAAGCACATTTTTCCAATGATAATATTAATGTGTTTTTCTCTTGATATTGCTGAAGGGAGGTGATTGGCAGAAAATGGCATTAGGGAAAATGATGTGGTTTTCTCCATGTTTATTTAAAGCAATGCTGCAAATTGTAGATTTTTTCAGTTTCACAGACCTCTCAAGTACACTGAGAGCAGCTCAGTCCATCAGCTGTGAATGCAAGGTATCAATTGTGCTTAAAATGATAAAGTAGCTATAGATAACAAATAATGATGCATACTGAAGTTTAGTGTTTCTTTATATTTAAAGCAAGTGTTGTTGGGACACAGTGTGTGTAGCAAAAGGCATTTACAGATTGATAGTCATGTAACACGGATGTTAGTTTCAGTGTGTGCAAATGTTTGGTATGATCTGATTTTGTGTGAGTACTTGGCTATTTGGGTAAAAACGTGTACTGTGTGAAAGCACACCTGTATGTCTTCCAGAGCACTCTAGGAAGGTTTTCTAATGCCTCCACGTACCTTCTTCCTTTTAGACATTAATAAGCTGCCAAAGATCCTAGGGTGGGAGGATTTGTTTTCAGTTTTGCTCGTTCTCAGTGTAAAAGTAGATGTGGTGTAAGGAATTTGGCATGCAAAGGCTCTACCCTCACTCTAAGAAGCCAATGGCAAAGCTTCTCTAATTTTAAGGAGCTCTTGATTATAGTCTTAAATAGTATTTCAGTGTCAGCTTGCTTTGTAAAGCATTTGGCTTTGCCAAGGACTGATTTTCAAAAGTTACCAAGCATGCGTTCTTTAGATGGTTTTTGCTATATTGTTGAATTCTTAATGCTCTAAAATTTGATTATCAGAATTTTTCTTTCAAAGACTTGAGAGTCTGGAAGAGTAGGAATATCAGAATGGTCAAGATGAGCACAGTGAGGATAAAGTAAAAGTAATATAGAGAAACTGAGTTGTCAGCTGTTAAGAGTTGACACCACAAGTGGCTTCTTTTTATCTGGTCATCTTTATTTTATAGCTAGTGAACTCAGGAGCTTCTGCTGCAATGGGGGAAGAAAAAACGAGGAGAGGTAGTGGGGAATGAAGGAAAAATTGGCTGCTATGTTCCCCTGGCCCCATGTCTCTTTTCTACTCTGCCACAAAAAGGCTGTTAAAGAAATTCCGGGGCTGGTCACATTAGCTACAAGGTAATCTCTGTCCTCTTTAAGCCCTCATTTTAACATCTTGATCTTGGCTGACTATGTTTTTTGTGTCTGACTCTCTGTGGCAGGATCTCAGCAGATTTCACACCAGTCTGTAGTACTTGCTCATGGCCCTTAATAAAGGAGTAGCATACAATTGTCTGTTAATGATAGGTTTTGTTACAGATTAAACTTTTAACAGGCAGAAATCAGAATCAGAAGCTACAGGGCTGTTTTAGACTGTCAGATCTGCAGCTCTGCTACACTTGTGTGTATTTCTAATGCCCAGAAAAGTTAATTTGAAGTCCTTTCATTTAGTGTTTGACGTAGCTGCTTGCATGATCTCAGCTCAACTTACGTGGCACAGCTAAAGGCCTAATAACTTGATTATGCATCTGAATCCTCTTTGTCAAGAGACGCATATCATTTATACCTACACTAGTTTCAAATTAAGAGTATTAGCAGATGAAGAGGACTAGGGCATTAATAAGACTTGGATGACGTTTTTACCTAACCCATCCTGGGAGTTGCTTGCGGGGATGCGTAATATTCCCTAGACACTGCAGGGGTCAATTTTCTGAGGTAGGTGCTGTGTATATACTATGCAAATAATGTTTGTGAAAGTCAGGAGGCAAGCTGCAGTGCTTTCAGTTAAAAGCTATGCTCTGTTATAGAGGTGGAATAGTAAATGGTTCAGAAAAAAAAAGATTTTTTTAAACTTACTTGCTGTAGTAAATAAAATCCAAACATGTAACTTGACAGCTTTTAAAGTCATTCTCAGGTCTCTAAATACTTAGTTCCTAGGGGGGGAGGGAGAACGAAATAAAAAAATACTACTCATCTCAGTTTTAAGGAGTTTAATATGTTGTGGGCAAGATGTTCCTTAAAGCTGCATCTTAGCAATATGTGCATTATTTGTAGCCTTATTTTAAGAGGATCTCAGGGTGATACTGCTCATTGAAGAAGGTAAGCCAGAAGTTACTATTTAGGAAAAAAAGTGAGAATTTTAGAGTTTCTATCTGTTTCCTCATGATTTCATTTGAATTTTAGTTGCTGTGATTCTGTATGCATTAAAAATAGTCAAGGGAAAAAAAGGTGTGTATAAAGGAAGCAATTCTCTATTCGCATTAATGATACATTTTTAGTGCAATTGCCCAGGACATTGCATGTGACTTCCAAAATGCTGAGGCTGAACACCAGAGAAATTGTAAAACACTTACACAGCACTATATCTTCATGCAGCATTTTCTAAACATAGCCTAAGTCCTTGTCATAAAGAGTTTGTATAGCTAAAATAAAACAAGACTTGACATGACACAGAACAGCTTGCAAGAGGCATGAGAGCTATTGGTGAGGAACTGTGAGGAACTGAACAACTGTTTCAAGTCAAGGATTTGAGGAAGGCTTGAAAGGACAGTGAAGATGCCCCCCTCCAGTTAAAAAAAAGAAAACAAAAAAACCCCCAACCAAATGAAGGATTCTGAAGTCCTTTTGTTGCCCAGGTTTTAGTTACTGGTTTTCAGAAACCACTGTTACTTTCTAATTTAGATAGTAAACCCAGTAACTATATCAAATCTATGGAGATTTTTTTTAATTAATAAATAATGAAGGAATGAAAAGCTGTTTACAAATGTATGGTTATGTGTCTAGATCCTCAGGTAGTGTTACTGTATGGCTTTCATCAATGGAGCCAAGTGTACCTATTGCTTGTAGCTCCTGTTTGGCCTTGTATTTTTCAGGATGAGCAGCGACTTCTGACTGCTGGGTCAGTGAAGGATGGAAGAAGTTGTTTGCTTTCAGAAATATTTGACAAAATAATGGAAGTTTCGAAACATAATTATATTTTTAATATGTTTGAGAAATCAGAGGAGAGAGTGAGCCTCATGTAAGTCTCTGGCTGAGAGAAAAGCTGCTAGGTGACTTCATTCTATGATGACTATCAAAGAGTCAACCTAGGAGAGTAGTCTTGTATGTGTCCTGTCTGCTGGGAGCTTCTTAGACATTAAAATGAACTAACCACAACATTCAATTGAGTAGGTGACTAGGCCTTGTTAGATCTGGTGCTTATAATGATATGTGAGAAAAAAAGTGTGTGAGAAAGTGTCTTTCCTAAGGTTGATTATTTTTTTTAATTTTATATATATGTTATTATATTTTTTTTCCTTGGTAATGGCCTTCCCCCCTCCCCTGGGTTATTTTTATACCACCTTTTCTAAAAGCTTAGGGTGGAGCACTCATTCACAGTGTTGGACTGACGCTTGCCTAATGAGAATTGATTTGTTTAAGCTTGTATGTTGTATCTGTTTACACCACCTCAATATATGGCTTTGGTTTTGTTTTTAATACTTACCTACCTGAAGTCCTCAAGGAAGCATGTTGCAGGAATGGAGTTGTTGTTAAACTCAGGTTTTGACTGAAAAAGCAACAGGTATTGTGTTTTTAATTTAGTCTGTTTTAATTGATGTCCAAGCAAAGAAATCCAGACTTGTTTTTGTTGTGTGGTTAGAAAAGGATGGGGAAAGGCCAAACAAACCCTACTGTCAAGAACATTACACGTTAATTAGTTTTCCTTTGAACTAATGCAGCTAAGCACTTGGAAGGGCAGAAGTATCAGCACAGTGAGCTGTATATGGGCTGGCCATAGTAACTGAGGGAAAGATCCTAGCTGCAGATACTGGGCTGAAGATGGGAGACTAGTAAACTATGTTCTGTTGCCATTCAGTGACTCTGGTACCTCTGGTTTCATGAGGTGTGTTTAAAAGTGGGGAAGTAGGGAGACATGTCAGAGGCTTTTTTTTTTTTTTTTCTTTTTTTCCTTCTGTGAAACAGCAAGATGCTCACCCCTTAGTAGTGAATACAAAATCCAAATATTTGTAGTCAAACAGCATGCAATCCTACCAAAGTGTCTTAAGTGGTTTGTTGCTGTAGTAGAAAATGAGCTTAGAAATAAGCAATGGGACTTCTCTGTCAAGAGAAGCTTAGCAGACACGTGGAGCAGTAAGTTTCAGTTTTTGTGGGAAGATTCAGAAAGTGTTTTGTTTCTGAACCTGAGCTGATCACCGTTTATGGTGGAAAACACAGAATAAATATTAGAGAGAGTGACTGTGAAAAATAATGATACGGTGTGAGTGTTTGGTATAGTAACAGCACCAAAAACCTCATGTGGTTCTTTATTTTGGAAAACAGTTTGGGCAGGGTGCTGTAGTGGTTACTCAGGTGTATGTTTATGTATAAAATGAGCTCGGTTTGTGCTGTCAGACAGGTGTGCATTGCCATCTTCCCGTGAAACCATTTGCTGAGCTTGTGTACAGAAAATGCACCTGTTTATTGGAATGAAAAATTTCAGCTGAGAGAAACTGGGATGCAGAGTACAGTGAAGTGCCTCGGGGTGAAGCATCCTTTTTAAGCTGAGATTCTTGCTTTGGCACTGTGATTTTTTTTGCCTTTGTTTGTTAGTTGTGCTTCAGTCAGTGTTGGCTGTGCTCCACTTGTGCTCTGGTTACTGTATATGTGTATTCTAAAGGCCTTTTATAATTTATCAATTATGAATGATTGTTATTCAGGAAAGTTGTTTCATGGGCTACATTATTATCTCTAGCACTGCAGACCTAGAATACTTAGGGGTTTACCAGAGGGACTTAATGACTCTGTGACAATAGAGACAATTACAGGGGTGGTGGAAAGAATCCTTGAATGTATTATTTTTATTTCCCTGGAGTTAATCTTCACATATCAAAGTAAATTAACCAGAATATGCTGCTTAGATGTCTTCTGGATTCCCAAGTCAAAAGCTATTATGAACCAAACGTAATTCTCTTTATTCCCTGTCCTACAATCCTCACTCAAAGTATGCTCCTAGTTAAGTCAGTGTAACTGAACAAAGTAATATTCTACATACGTTCATTGTGTTAAGGAAAAGATGCCAGTTATTGCAGTATGTATAGGGGAAATTATTTCAGGAGATGTTTTGCCATGGGTTTGTTTGGGTTTCTTTCCCTTTGTTAACTAGATTTTTGCTATTAGTTAATCAGTGCAAAAAAACCTGAACAGGTACTTTTTCTGTAATGAATGGGTTTTTTTATTGCGTAGCCTGCAATATCATTCTGGGAAGATTTTCAGAAGGGGACCGGTGTTTTGTCATGAATCTAGTTTTCAAAATCAATTGAAGACCTGCAGAGACATGTCCTCTGCTAGAATGGAGTGTTTGCATG
Organism: Gallinula chloropus; assembly: GCF_964237585.1. Lineage (NCBI taxonomy): Eukaryota > Metazoa > Chordata > Aves > Gruiformes > Rallidae > Gallinula > Gallinula chloropus. The sequence goes on from NC_140088.1 coordinate 65,716,554, forward strand.
CCTCACTTTGTCTGTTTAATGCCCTGAGGGTTTTCCTACTGAGTGGCACTTGCTAGAGAGGTCAGATTTGATGGAATTAGAATCATATCCTGGCTGGAGATGAAACAGAATTTATTTCATATTTGTTTATGAGTCTAGGAATAGATACATATAGAGATGAATTTCACTGTAATCCACAAACTGTTTACTATGCTATACTAATCTCTCCAGCTACATCTGATTACCAAAGAAAAAATGCCACCAGTAGGCTTTAAAAGTTTCTGCCATCTGTCCTGCTGCTTACCCTTCCTTCACCGTAAGGATGTACTGTGAGCAGCTTGAGGGGCTCTCCACGTATTGCAGTCTTCTTTGCTGTTTTTACCTTCTGTCTCTCTTCTGGGCTCTGTTTGTTCAAATGCAGCAGCGTGTGGGTCTTCTGTCTCACCAGAACAATGCAGATACACTCAGATACTTTGGTTTGGTTGCACAGCCTAGCAGCTTTGGGTTTGGGACCTTCTTTTGGTACTGTATCTACGGCAACACCTCATGCAGTGAAGTTTTCAGAAGGAACAGGTCTCCTACGTGTATTCCAGCAAGAGGAACTGTACTTTCATCCTTGGGATCTCAGTGTTCACGGGCTGATTGTACCCAGTTTGTCTTGTTAGCTGTCTGTGTCTCCCAATCCATACCATGTAAATGACTGTACCCTTTAGCTAGCTTTCTGGGTTGTGCTCATCCTTTATCCTCATCTGACACCTCAACTGTTTATCAGTTAGAGAGATCTTGCTAGATTTGAAACCACAGGAGAAGGAGGATGGCGTATGCTTCTAGCAAGACAATAACTTGCTGTCAGTTCCTCGTCTTCTTTATGGTGTGTACAAGTTCATGTAGTTGAAAGGAATATGATTACTTGTGACTGTTGTGGAGGAACAGGCTGTCTTCTTTTGAAGAGCTGAGTAAGGCATACAATTCACAGCAATGTTTTCCATTCTGAAGTACCTCATTCATCTAAATCATGTTTTGTCAGTGTCCTAAGTGTAATAAACAATATGTCATTAAAGCTAGTCATGACCTCCATGGGCTTTTGAGAAAATACTATCATTACTGAAAAGCTGGGTTAATCTGTCCCTAAATCCATAAGTAATTCAGGCTGTTACTGTGGTTTCAGCACTCTTCCCTAGAAAGCACAGACCAGTTGAGTGATGAAGATCAAGAAAATAATCTACAGATACAAAAATCTCAGAACTAAGCCCTGTATTTTAAATATTCAATGAATAATTTACTAGAATATTTTAAATATTTTAAGTGTATTTAAAGCACTGTTTCAGCAACTCCTGCTCTTTTGGATTTTTCTTTTGATTTTTTTTTTTTTTTCAGTTCATGATAGAAGTTTCAGTTATGCAGTTGTTTCTCCCCCCCCCCAGCTGTACTGAAATGAAGTATTAGCTCAAGATAAGAAACTGGTGATGTCATGTCTGGGTTACAGTGAGGTATAGATACCTGTGAGGGATTTTCACTATTAAATTTAAAATCTTTAAGTTGTGGATTTAAGAAAGAAATCTGTACTTAATTTTAATTATTCACACAACTTGATGGAAGGAATGAATGAATGAGTACTCTCAGAAAATCAAGCTTTAAAGACTTCGCTTAAGGGAGTTTTGCATCCCCAATGTATGCATTCTTTAGATGAGTTGTGATGTGAAAATACAATAAGAATAATATTGGCATGTTGTTTTGTATGCTTAAAATACATTATCTGTGTTTATTGACTGCAAGAAATGAAATTAGGTGTAGCCTCTTGAAAAATATTTCCTAACATGCTTGTCATGCAGTGGTTGTGTAAACTTGAAGCTTCATGCTAAAGTGTGTTGTGAAGTCTGTATTTTTGTTGGATTTCCTTTCCAGCTTGTCCTGCATTCCCTTGAGGGTTACCCAGCATGCAGAACCGATACAAAAATGGTAGGACATAGGAATATTGTTTTTTTTGGGGAGAGAATTTTATGTTCTTCCTGGACATAAGAGTTTGCCTGTGCCTGAGGCGAGCGTGTAGGCTGGCTGCATCTTAGGAATGGCTGTGCCAGATCCAAGCTCTGTGTGTTCAGAGTCCTCAAGCTGAAGGGTGGAAATTAGGAACTGAAAGCCTTTGCAAGAGTTAGTTATGTCCTCAGTGCCCAAGATAGTGCAAATTGCATGAACTGACAGTCTTATTCTGTGAGCTGAGGGAATACTGCTGATCTTTCTTTCTGTTGGGGGTTGGTTTTGGTTGGGCTGTTGTTTTTTTTCACTTTGATAATCTAGTACCCATGTGGCCAAACAAGGGAGATCTTGTTTTCTATGAATCAAATGATGGTGACAATGTCTTGGCAGCTGAATTAATTTCAGATTCTGTAACATGACTTCAGATATTTCATTTACTAGCTAATGTTATTTTAGTCTCTCAACTCCTTTCATTGGAAGAAAAAAATCCTTACTCTGAGAAGTGTTTTAAATCTGATCTTCCCAATGTTCTTGATAGTGTGTGTGTGTCATGGTTTGAACCATTAGCAGGTGAGCACTGTGGCCATGACTAGAATCACTTCTCAAAAATCTAATCTTAAACTTTCAGATTCTAGGTGAACAAAAAGGTTGTTGGTGTATACATAGTTAATATGGGAGCATTTTTCATTGCTTATGTTGATTACTCTGTCCATTAATTTGTTTTACGGCTTAGAATAGGAAAAGGCTCTAGCCTCGTCTATCTTCATATTCTTGCATGCTTTGACAGACTTAATAAGAAAGTTGGAGAGAGGTTAATTAATTTAATTGGTTTCCTTGGGATTTAAAAAAATAAATATGGATACAATTCCTTTTTTCACAGAAGTCTGTTTTCTGAAAGCCAGTATACTGAACTAAATTTTGTAAAATCTGTTTGGAGGAACTTATTTTGACATGGTGTAAGAGCTAGGATGGCTCAAGGCTTTTGGGTAAAAGGTGGGGTCCGGGACCTGAAAAGTCCTCCTTTCCATCCATGGCAACAAATGTCAGCCCCCCCAGCCACTGCAGAAGTGGCATCAATGTATTCCAGGCTGTGTTCAAGAGGAGGTGTTCAGCTGCTAGGGCTGTGATCACCGCTTGAGCAGCTGTTCTGCCTCTTCCAGGTGATGGACCAGATGGAAGTGTCCCACGTGCCCCGTTTGGCCCACAGGCTGTCTGTCCTCTGGATGGTCTGCATGGCGAGCCGGTGTTTGTAGCTCTCATGCTAGCTTTCACCTGCTAGCGTGAGTTATCTAAAAGCTTGCACTTCTCTTGTGCAAGCCTACTCTTGGTCTTGTTTTCTGGAGAATGCTGAATGAAAAGATGAGGCATTTCTGTAAGCTAGAAATTGACGTATTATGGATTTTGCTAACCAGAAACTTATGCGTCCTCTTCCCACCCCCAGATACAACTGCAGCTGCTGTCTGCTGGCCTTTTGCCTTCTACATCTGTGGATGCATACAGTTACAGTCGCTCCCTATCCTACATTAGCAGTCTGTGCCAGGAGGAGCCCTCAGAGACGATGGCTTAACTCTGCTTAGGCTTTGCTGTGCAAGCCTGTTGTTAGACAAAGCTTTGCATTGAATTCACATTTTCATTATGAAAACGTGCATGTAATTTGTTCTTTCAGCTGACTGAAATGAAAGATGGGTGGCATCTGTTTAATATAGTCCATCATCTGGAAAGTAAAGGTGGGAAATATTTATGTTTTCCTGTGTCTTAGTGTGTTTGCTCTATTTTTATAGGGGTTTGAGGCTGACCCAGAGCTTTAGAAGACACTTCATGCAGTCCATACATGGCTTGAACTGTTTTAATGTGTTTCCATATTGACATTTTCGTGGACTCTAGTGAATATCTAAATAACTTACCCACAAATTTGAACCCACTGAAAGAGCTTTATCTGTCTTTTAGTCTGAGCTGTCCAGTACAAAGACCATAATTCGTTCCACTACAATTCTCTCGTGCAATACTTGGTATTTCTAGGAATGTTTTTCTTTATTTCTTGGAAACCATACATCTCCAAAGAAATCTTCTTGCTAGGAGCTACATTCAAGCACAATGATGGTTCAAGTGAAAAACAAACCAAAGAAGTTTCTAAGTAGTTGAGGCTTTTACCGTATGTTGTCCATCATTCTGTTGCAGCTGGATTCTTCAGAAGACTGTTGTGGCAGCGTTTCATGGGGTGACTTGTGTGGAGGAGGTGTGTTCCTTGCCTTGCTATGAACTTCTGGTGTTCTTGTGTATAGTACTGGTATAATGCTTTTTTAATACAGATTATGTGTGTGTATCTATGAGAGAGTTGATTTTATCCTCCCGTATAGTAGAGTAGTGCAATGAGGCATAATTAGGCAAGCTATAATTAAACTACTACTGAGTTGTATAGTTTAGGATGATATGTGATTTCCTTTTGGATTGAGGCCATTTCTTTCATGTGGTTTCCGTGTCTGATTTCTTGTTCTTCAAACCGTGATTAAAGACTCAGAAGACATACACAGCTAATGACGTAGTTGGAACTCCAATATTTTAATGACTTTGAGTGTAAAGACCCTCTCTCACCCCATGTTTATTTCTTTATTAAAAATGTTATTTAATACTTAACCATGTAGAAATCTGTGCTAATGAAATATGACAAAAATAAAACCACAAAATTCTGCTGTGAGTAAAGGGTTAGTAAAGGATGGGTACAAAGGCTGTTCTTTGTGCATCAGCTAAAACTACTGGTGTGCCATGTCATATTAACAGACTGTAGTGGGAGCACTGGTTGCTGACCAAGATGCCCGTTTTAAGTATTTTGGTGACCGAAGGATTTGGATGGAGTGCCCTGTTGTAAGAACTGACCTTGTTTCTGCCCAGTCATCTGTGTTAGATATTCCTGGAATGTTTTTTGTCAACTGCTTCCATACCATCAATTCTGGTTGTATCGGATCAGAGGGATCCTCAGCACTTTGATGGTGCCTGCATCAGAAATGGAAATATGCCCTGATGGAAAAATGTGGACCATGAGTGATACAGGCATAGGGCTCTAAGGGCCTGGGAGGAGGGAATGGAGAACTGGTGTCAAGGAAAGAGTAATGTTTTATGTGCACGTGTGCAGGTTGTGTGCCGGGAGCTTGATAGCATGTTAGAAGATGACAATAGGACTGCTGACCTTGAGTGATGCTCCTTTTGCTTTGTGACAGCTGGACAGCTGTGGCTCTTTCAAATGAACATGTTTGGCTGAGGACCAGTAGAGGCCTTTTCAGAGAAAAGGCGGCAGCACCAGTATCAGATGGACATTCTGGCGGTGCATGTTGCTTTGGGTATCTTTTTCTGAAAAAAATCTGAGTAAACATAATGCAGGCTGTAGTTGTGCATGTGTGCTGTGCAAAGCTTCGTCACGTAAGCTTCCTTCCTTTTGCACACACGATTTCTATAGTAATGTTATTTGTTATGGCCTGGTAAAAGTCATTGTGTTCTCCTCTAGATGAAATTTTTTTTTTGTTGAGAGACTTCTGCAGCAGTGATGATCTTATAATAAAAATTTAATCCAATTTTTTTTCTGAAATTTTTAATTTTCCCTGTGACCTGTGGTAGAAGTAAAAGTGAGATGGATTAAACCTTAACAAATATCTAGTCTCCAATAAGAATATCTAATGTTTTATTAAAACTAATAGCATACGTTTTTCAACTACTTCAAAACCTGTTCTATTTCCTTACCAAAGTAACAACATTTAGTGCTTACACAGCTCTTGACCTTTTCAAAAGCCCTCTACAAATATTAATTAATTGTTTTCTGAGGTTGAAAAAGCAGCACAGTGCAAAATGTGGGCAGGAGCAGTAGGGACAACCAGGCCAGGCAATCAGGGTGCACCTAGCTACAGCTCATTATTTCCTGTTGTAAAGTCTATTGTCAAAGATGCCAGTTGCCTTTCACTGTTCCTCTCCTGATAGCTCTTATCTTCAGAAGTCCACCCTGTGTATTTCTTAATAAGTCTGTTCTCTGACAATAAGCCATGAAGTTTTGCCTCCTATGTTTTTAGAGGCCTGCTCAGGTTTTCACTGGTAAAGAGCTACTATAGCTATATTCCCTTACTATGCCTCAAACTAGGAGTAATTAACATTTGCATGGTATCTTCCAAATAGCTGTCTCGTGGATTTGAGCAAACTGCCATTTCCCCTGTTCTGCAGATGTATATTAAAAAGTGAAACCTCAGACAATACAGAATTGGAAATAGCATATTGGTCTCCCAGCAAATAGCTTCTCCTTCAGTGGCTGCCTCTAATATGGAAAGCAGAAGTGCTTTGAATCAGGAACAAGAACAAGATTAGAGGACTTGAAGGTGCAATATATATTACACCTCACATTTCAGTCAGAGGAAGGGAAAAGCCAGTAGTATATCTGTACATTTAGAATTGGCTTCACAGTAACATAGTACATACACCTGGGAATTTTTGTAGAGAAATGATTGCTACTACTGTTATTTAATTTCATTAGCAGATTGATTATCAATGGCCAAGTAAGTGAGCTGAATAACAACAGCAAAAGAGATTCTCAGACCACAGCCATCACCTGTGCATTTCAAAGGACCTACATTGATATTTTTTTTTTATTATTATTTTTTATCAGCAGAGGAACCAGCCCAAATCTCTGTTTAAATCCCAGTTTTGCTGCACTAAACAACGTTCACCCTGAGCACTTCAGAAAGCACCAAGCCCAGTTTTCTAGTGCTCTTTCACTGCTACATCAAAACCAGGACCACTGTGGTTACAGCTTTTTCTCAACTCCAGCTGCCAATTACAGGCATAGCTTTAGTTTTGTGCTCCTCTGCCTTTGGTGACGTAAGACTCTAAAGCGTGTCCTGGGCTCCCACAACCTTTTAGGTTCTACAGTAGCTGCCTGGACTGTGGCTTGCCAAGTTGTGTTGTACTTTGTACAGCTTGCCCCATCTTGTCCAAAGAGAACAGGATGTCATTTCCAGAGATTCCACAGGGGCTTGGAGTTGAAAAACTGAATAGGAAAGGGAAGAAGATGGCAAGAATGGAGGAAAAAGGCAGAGGAAATCAGGAAAGAAGATTCATGTTAAAATGTGTCAGACTTGTTTTTATACTTGTATTACATTTTTGTAGAGCAGCTTCTCTCAGGAAATGGTACTTGAAGAATTAAACAGTTTTGCTTAAAGTAATTTCTCTTTCTGGAAGGTCAAGAAAAACATGATTAGCCAATTGTTATGATAAATAATTGTTTCCTGAGAAGTCAGACTCAGCTAAGATGATAATTACATTTTATCATCTTTGTTAGCTAAGAATAATCAGTCTGGCACTTTATTGCCTCTCTTTGCTGTCCTTTCACAGCACATCTTGATTAAGGTTTGAGCATTCTGTTAGGCATTTTGGGAAGTAAGAACATGGATATGGCTGAAATAGATGAGTCCACATCCTATTAAATCCAGTGTCCTGCCTTACATGGTAAAGGATGGCAAGTGCTCCAGGAAGAGTTGCAGATGTGACTCCTGCAATGCTTTTATTCCTTGAACTTCCAAGATTTACTAAAGCCCCAAAACTTGAGATTTAACAAAATATTTTTGGTAGAATGTTGACATGAAATACTGTAGTCATCATCATTGCCTTCTCCAAAAATTGAATGTATTTTTTGATTGATTCTGAATTTGAGCCGTTGCAACTGGTCATGGGCCAGGTGTCTGCAGTGCTTGGTACCTCTCAAGAAATGAGAGCTGAGAATGTAAGTCACTGGTGTAAAGCATCTGTCAACGTGCTGAATTTTGATCATTGCATGCAGCATACTGATTACCATTAAACAGTAGAGGGATTTTTTTTCCCAATTAAAAAAGGCAACTAGAGCTTAACAGCATAGTCAGCAAAGTATCTTTGGAGTTGGCCTTTTTGTGCTGTTACTTTGAGAAGCAGCTAAGAATGTATGATTATTTCCTGTTAGAGGCTCCTTGTGCTAGTAAAAAGTGTAACCACCTGGAAACCTAATGCATATGCAGAGGTTAGTTGTAAGTAAAAGCTCAGTTCTCGCTTTTGGACTTTAATTTTGGTATTCATCTTTGTACTCTCCACTTTTCAAGTCCTCAGTGTGTTTGTGTGTTCTCTATGATAGTGTATTCTAATGTTTAGGAATTTTTCAAGGAAGTAAGACTGGAACAGCTAATAAAATTTATCTTTTTAAAAAGACTGATCTGAATAGGTGTAATTAAACGCCCAGTTCATCACATCAGCAGGCAGCAATTCCACTCTGGTTCTAGGGTCTCATTGCACTGCGTCTTGTGGCACTTGGTTTATATGTTACCTGAATGTTTTATCTGAACTGATCAGAGGAGAAGTTCCTGAGTTGGTATTTAGATTGCTGAACTGATGCATCGTTTATATGAATACCAGCAATCTAGTATCACACACAGGCCTTACACTAATCATCTATTGATACAGAGAAACAGGTTTTTTTTTCTTTCGAGAGAGCTGAATTTCCATATTAGTTATGAGGACTTCAAAAATAGTGACATGATGCTTATATCTCTTTATTAATAAGTCCAGGGTTTTTAATCATCTGAGTATCGAGTCTGATTTATTTGTACATTCTGTTACTAGTGTTGTGAACAGTAGCTCTAGCAGCTTCTCAGAGCTTAAGGCATTGGTACAGCTGAAAAATATATGTTCCAGAATAGTAGAGTGTTGGAGATCTCAAAGAACCACTCTTAGGCTACTGCATATGCAAACAGAGTTATGCTTTCCACTTTTTAAGTAGGCATGGTGTTGATCAAGGATCAATTGGAACACCTCAGGTAGTGAGAAGACTTAAAACAGGTTAAATTTTTATCTCAAATTTAGGCTAGTATGACCCTGTAATAACTCTGCCAAGGACAGTAGGATTATTCTATGTTTATGTCTGAGTAGATGATTATCCAAGTAGTTGAATAAAAGAAAAAGACTAGAAGAAATTGAACTAAAATAAAATTGGCTTCATTAAGGATTTAGAAATCGGTGATTAAAAAGTGAATATAGAAAGACAAGTTATAGGAACAGCCTGATTTTTTTTTTTTTTTTTTTTTTTTTTTTTTTTTTTCTCCTAGCCAGGTTTACCCTATGATCAGTATTGTGCTGAGAGAAATATGAGAGAAATATTTTTCATCTGTATTGGAACATTTCTCCTGGAAGCACTGAACATAAACACTGTATAAGGAAACATTTTTTGCAATTTAAATTGGCAGCATGTGTTCTGTCAGGAAATGTCACTGCAGATTGCCTGCTGGAGGTCAGAGAGTTAAACACTGGAGTTGGATTCTAACAGGGCCAGATAATTTAATAACCCATAACAGCGTTAGGAGTTATGCATGCTAAGATAAAGGTTATCATGCTTTGCTCTATAGGCTGATTGTTGTAGGGACCTGCGGTGCTGCTTCCTTCTTCTCTACTCACTTCAGAACAGTGCAAGAGTGAGTGGCATTAAAGGGATAAAAAGGTTTTCTTGCAGTTGAATCATCTTTGTAATGAGTTAGTGGACTTTAAGGTTCAGTGATCTTCACTTATATAGTGAATGCTGCATCACCTCATCTATACCAGTGAGATGCTTGCGATGCAGAGGTGTTACATGAGGGTTGGTGCATCACCATGGGGAGATAAAGTTCTGTGCCTGACACAATTGCTAGAAACATCATTAGGGTAAAGTAATAGGAGCAGCTTCATACGAGTTAAAGAATTTACAAGTGGATTAGGAACTCTTAATCTATGTGTCAGTAGAGGTGGATACCTCAACAGGGTGAATCTGGTAAGCTTTTTGGGAAAGATGCCTTGAACTGCCTTACTGAGATGATCTTAAGAGCTAATTAGTGCTGAACAGCATTAATGTGTTTGTTTACTCCTGAAGAAGTACACATAAGGAAACATGGAATAAAAAATTAATTTAAAAGTAAAATGTTTCTTGTTTTTTTTGATTTAGCATACTAAAAAAAATTGCAGTCAATTAACAATGTGAGAGAAGGTGGCAGACTACATGAGCGAGACAGTCAACTAGGAAAAAAATCTGGTTGTTACTAACTGTTTATTCAGGACTGGCTACAATTTCAAGTATGTTCTCTGTTGATCTGGACTTAATGAATGAATATTGAACAGAAGGTACTACTTTTTTTGAGATTATTAGCTGATGGCTCAAACACATGGATACAGCAGCTGAATATGTGCTAAAACATGTTATATGCTGATAAGCAGTCTGGGTATATAGAAGATTTCACTATAGCTAGTTAGATTGTTAACACTGAAAGGGGGAGAGCTGTTAACCCCAAATATAATTACCTTGTCACTCAAAATATTTGTTCTCATAGTTTGTTTCCCTTTTTATATTACATAGTTACTTTGTTTCTACCCCATGTTCTGTTGGAAATGTATTTCCCTCTTTTCATCTACATTCTCCTAATTAATGGGGAGGTGAAGAAATATTGGAAGTGTTGAATTATTTTTTACTGTGTATTGTCTTTGCAGTGAAATGAAACATGGGTTCCTCGTTAAAACAAAGCAAAAAATCAACTAGAAAATCTCACTTGGCTCTGTCTCAGGCAATTTAGCATTAAACTTTACACCTCACTGTATATTTAACGTGAAAATTTGGACCTGCTTAGGCTGAAATGTTTTACTGGGTAGAGTACCCTGGCTTTTGTGAGCTGTTGCTCTGATCAGAGCAGTATGTCTGTCTTAACCATTTGGTGCAGTGGTGCTACAGGCATCTACTTAATATCAACAGATACTTCAATGAGACTTGGTGTGTGAATAAGATAAGCTTCATGCTGTACAAATTTAATGGATAAGGGAAGAAAACATGTGAATAGCGCTTTTTATTGTTTCATTTTACAAAAAAAAAAAAGGATTGGACTTGGACTCAATCCTTATGGGTCCAGTCTGATTCAGGATATTCTATGATTCAGGGTATTCCATGACTGCAAAGGGACTTTGGCTTGTTCCCTATTCTTCTGCCTTTTTTGATCCTATGGTCACACAAAAAAAGTCACAAAACCAGAAGCCATAACAGCTAGGGATATGCAGATGCCTCAAGTCTGCCAATAGCAAGGTGGTTGTTGTCTTGTCTGTCATCATCCACCTCATCTGAGCCTCAGTCTGCTGAGCAGAAAACAGTCCCCTCGTCTAATTGAATATCTAACTCCTTTTTCATGCTGGAGGTTACTGCAAATCTCATGTACTGAAATTGGTCTGGTGGACTGTAATGGACACAATAAACGATAATAAATTTACATAAATAAATCTCTTGGAGAGTGTGTGGTTTGTCTGGTGTCATTGTCCAGTGTCAGGAACAATGCACGGAGATTAGGGCTTTGGCACAGATTTTGCCTAATTCTTTGAAATTGCAGAAACCCTTTAAATCTGATTGGAAGACAGAAGGAATGCTTAGTTTTGAGTATGGGTCTGTTGGTACCCATCAGTCCTCCAATAATATGAATATTTATACTTACTGAGTTCTGAAAACTACTTGGAAGCAATGATTAAAACAAAGCAAAAAGAACTTTAAAAATTGAGAAGACTTTCAGGCTGTTTTTGCCTTCACAGGAAGGGAGAAACTGATTCATCCAGGAGGAATAATGAAGTTAGTTTAACAAAAGTTTGTTCCTGCTAAAGCCTTGCAATAACATCAGAAACATCTTTTACTATTGCAGCTATGATATTGATGTTGGAAAAATACTAAGTAGAACTTCTGTTAATTACTGAGTTAGGTGATGTACTCTTTGCTTATGCTAAATCTTTTTCAATTAGGAAGACTAAGTATAGCATCTCAGCTGAAGACTTGTGCAGGAGATGCCTATCACGGAGTTACTTAGAATTTGATGAGGGTGGTTACTAAGATTCCTGTGCAAAACTTTTCATCCCTTGGAAATTATATTGATGGCACATGGGCTAGAGAGCTCTAACTTCATCAGAGGTTAAAATTATTGCATGGTTGCTACACTTGGAAACGGACTACATTTAAAACAGTAAAAATTGTAATGCTATACAAATTCATTGGCAGGAAGGAAGCCTGCCTGACTTGTTGATGGCTCATGATATTTTAATTCATCATGAAGGAATGACCACTTCTGGAGAAGAACCTGACGTGCTGGTTATGTGAGAATTGGTTATGATAAACCATGCAAGCTACACCAAGGGAGGCAAGAACAACGGTTTGAGATACCTTGGGTTCAGGTGATATCAAAATAAAATACTAAGCCTTTCCTCCTAAAGTTGTACTTTTAAAAAAATAAGTAAATAAACCCCCCAAGTGAAACTGTTGCTTGAAAATTGGCGTCAAGTTCGTTGTGTGTTATTTAAGCAGAAACAGTCTCCAAAAGCAAGCCTTCAGTTTCCAGCCAGGGAACTCTGTTTGTGCGTATTTGATAATTACAAGGTTGGTAATTGAAATGTTATGGTAGAAGAAAGGTTTTATTTTAATAACCTTATTTAAAATACTTTGTGTGTGGGTAGTAATTACAAACTTTTGTGCAGTTGGCTGTATTATAATGTATTACATTTTGCCAAAACCATGAGTATGGACTTTTTTTTTCATATTCCGGTGTTTTTAATTTTTCTTGTTGGTGATTGTGAGGTGGTTACCTTAAAGCCAACTAAGCTTAATGTGGTCAAATGGGTTATTTTTCTGGTTCGAATTCCCTCATATGCTTCAGGGAACTTCCAGAGTTTTTCCTGCTATCCTCAAGATCTGTTGGGCCATATTTATCGGATTTCAAAAAAATATCTCTGTAGCACTGCAGATACAGAATGATTTAGGAGCAGTAGAACAACCTCCTGGAAATAATGTCTTCTCCATAAACCTTCCTAATCTCCTGCATCAATAAATTCAGGCTCTGAGCTTCCACCTCTTTGGGGCTATGTTGCATTACCACAAATTCAAGATTAGAATAATTTTGATACTTCTCAGCTAGGAGAGCAGTGACAAAGAATTTGGTGGTGGTGTTTTAGCTTGACTAAACTAAAAGTGTGACTTCAAACACCACCTTGGTGGGAAAGCGGGGTCTTGTCACTTTTGTGGTGTGTTGGTATGATGTAAGAAACAGGTAAGAACAGTATTCTGCTGATGTCATTGATGAGAGGTGAGTATGTGTAGTGGAAAACTTGTAGGTTACTTGCTTGGAGGATAAAACAGTGTTTTGTGCAATAACTGCAATCTTGGTTTACAAGCCAGTGAGTGAACTGGTCCTATGAGCTATTACAGTGTTAGAGTGCAGAACTGTGTCCCTGCAATCACTGCAGATCCACTTAGCACCAATTCAATAGGCGAATGTGACATGCCTTGTCCAGGTACTTTCTTCTTCAGGGCAGGTGAGATGTGATGTAGGAACGTATCTTTTCCAGATACATTAAGAGATGTAGAGATGATGTAAGATTTATATTGCCATTGAAAATAACAAGGTCCCCATGCCTTGCAACATCTCATTCAGTAATAAAATATAGTATTGTGCTACATCCTGGAAAATAGCTTTTCATGACAGGGGTGGCAAAAAATTCAGACAGTTGTAAGGAGTTTGTGATTGTGTCTGCAGCAATAGTCTTAATCATGTCTGTGACCCATGTATTTGTTTTGAACATTATGCAATTGAGAGAGTAATGGTCAGAGAAACTTTTAGAAAGGATTGTATGTATGCTTTTGTTTCTATATAAAGTAATTAATTGACTGATGTGAATAAAACTTCTCTAGTGTGTGGGTTTTAAAGATGTACGTGCAAGAGTTTGGGCTCATCAGACTTATACTGTAAATGTTACTGTCTTGATGTATTAGTATGGGGCAAGTACTGCTTTCAGATTTCCATTCCCTCAGAACTGGCACACAAATGCAGAATAATTGCCAGCAGTCAGGTTTTCTCCCCAGCTGACAGTTAAGCAGGGGTTTTTTAAATAGTTCTGGTGAGTTGCATAGGATAGCTTTGCGTATTTGAAGTTAATCATTAGCGAAGTGCTCTGTTGGATCAGGGTCAGTGCCTTCACTTCCTCAAAGGATCCCGCCTCTATTTGTCATAATCTGTTTTCAGTCTTCCTGTAATTTCCAATTTAAGGGGGACATGTTTTGCTGTTGTCTTTTTATTAAAAAAAAAGAAAGAGACTTGGAAGAGGTCAGCGCAGTGTCAGGCATTTGCTCATACTTGATTTCAGAATGTTCTATGCCTCTGAAAGTACAAGCACAAAGTTCCCAGCCCCAGGGACTTGCAGCCTGATAGGAGGCAATGGGAGCCAGGGAGGCAGCGTTCAGCTGGCCAGGTCTGGGAAGGGAGCCCAAAGGTTGCGGGAAGATCACAGAGTTACTCAAGCATACGCATGTCTTGATTCAGTTATTTCAGTGCATCAAAACAATAGCTCGTTAAGCTGAAACAAAACATACTGAAATGTAAAAATATGTTCTTGGAATTTCTTGCTTCAGTGTCTTCCGTACAAAATAGGAAATGTTAAAAATGAGTTCCAAGTCAACATTGTTCATACTATCTGTTACTCTTGTCTCTTGCAGTAGCATATTCTTGGGGCTCTTGATGAAACAGCTGACATTTTCATGCAAAAGAAATGTGTCATGGAGAGCAGCAGAATAGCCAGAGACACTTTGGTTTAGATTGGACAAGGGTATTAAATGAGAAAATATTTAGAAGTCTATGTGGTCTCTTTGAAATATGGAGTTACATCTCTTTATAATTCCATAGCGAAAGTAAAGTCAAACATAAATGGGAGAGTATTCAATTGACAAGTGTATCTTGTCAGAAAGGACGTAACATAGAAAAAAATGTTTAAATGAACTATAATTCTTTTACTGGGAATATTTGGGTTTAGTGTAGATAAAATACTCTGAGAATAATTTACATGGTGCTAAGCTAGTAAGCTCAGTGAACTTTCAAGGCTTCATCCGTACAGAGGATAATACATACATATATCTGGAGATAAAACTACTTGACAGTGTCTGAATGACTGATTTTAAGAGCTGTCCTATTGACAGCAGCACAAATCTGCAAAATTAGAGAATTCAAACCAAGAAGGCCACAGTCTTTTACTGAGAATGCTAACTATAGCCTGCATGGCCTCTGTCTTTATTCTTTGCTTCTTTTAAATCTGTGAAATACTTAATGCCAAAACCCTGAGTCGTGTAACTGGAAAAGGGCCTGAAGGCTCTGAGTGCAGCGTGGCAGTGACCTGTCATATCCTGGAACTGAGAGACAACCCCTGCAGCTTGGGAGCAGGGCTTCACCTGGCAGCCAGCACTACGTGATGCATCAGTGCCTCGTCCAGCTTGGCCCAGCAGTGGCTTGGCTTCGCTTGCTGCTCAGGCTTGAGCCAGCACTCTTTCTGTGCAGTGCTGCCTACACATTCCTTACAGCAACTTTTAAACGTTAAAAAAAAATCTGAATTAGATTATTAGTGACCTAGCAATGCTGGACACGGCACACAGCATTTGAAGCAGTGACAACGTTACCCTTGATCTCGGCGTGCATGCATGTGAGCAAGCTCTAAGATGACAGTGCTTGCACAGTTACGCCTACCAACTTAGATGCTCCCGCTTGAAAGCTGCCTTCTGGTGATGTACAGTGTCGCACTTCACCATCATCCTGTGTCATTTGCAGGGTGTACTTAAGATACTTAATATATATACATGTACCATTAAAATAAGTTGTCAAGCTGTTTGACTTGTGGGTATCCATTTTTTGCTACTGCTAACGCCAGTGTTGTTTTGAAGGGAAAGCATGTGATGCAGTTCTCTGGCCTGACCTGACACCAGAGTCTGCAAGATCAGATCATGAAGCAGGGTATAGGTTTGGGCTACAGTCATGTTTTGCAGAATGTCTTGATATATTCTGTTGGGATTTTTTTGAAAGAGTTTTATGGGTGTTTTCATCTTTTACTTAAAAACCTTATTATTTTGGCTTGAAATGGGAATTTTTATTTATTTTTTTTTATAGAAGGGAGGGCAGACAAGCAGTCCTTTCTGTCTTCAGATTTAAAACATTGGTATTGTCTTGGGAACAGGTTATTTTCTGCAAGTAATGGCATTTGGACTTAAAAATGCATTTTTTGGAGTATGTTTAAATGGAAATTTTCATTGTGTAACTGTGGAATATTCTGTTCATTATTTGCAAAGCTAGTCAGGCTATATAAATTTCAATTGTATGGACTGTTCCTGATTTTTATGCCAATCTATAAAGACAGAACAAGGAGTGACAGGGCTAATTATAGTCTCTTGGCTTACTCATCCACATACACTTGCAAATGCAAGTGTAAAATTCAAGCTGTTGTATATGCATCTCATGGCACTCAAAGATATATTTGCTCAGAAATATTAAATATGTGCTAGAGATACTTGGGAAATTTTAGGGGAAAAAAAATCAGGAGAAAGACTGCATCACCAAATCACTCTGAACTCTCCCTGATTCTGTCTGGGGCAACTTGAAAAGCAAAAAGCATAGGCTGCGAAGGTGGGTGAATATTCTATTCTGGTTTCCATTTGGAGATAGTTTTGAAAAGCTCACGTCTCTTTAATGAGAGTCTCACAGCTTCTAAGAAATTTTTCTTGGATCTTACCATTTATAGAGCTTATAGTTACTGGAAGGACCACATGGCTGTTCTCAACATAATGTATAGGAACTTCATTTTGTTATAGATTAGTTGTCAATCAGAATTGGGAATGCCCAGTTTACCATTACTGTGCAGTAGTACAGATACTGCCTTCATAAAATGTTGATGAATAGCTGATTTAATTGAATCTAATTAGTCAATCATATCCTAGTATTGTCTTTTGTGTTCATTTTTACAAGTTGTTTAACAAGCATTTTCTTTCTCATAGGAGTGTTTTTTACCCCTGTAAAATGTTCTCTGCGTGTTCTGTGCATGCTCCATATATATGCACATATACGTAAGGCCTCTGAACTGCACCACAGAGACAAGCAGTGAAATGAGTCTACTCACCACATGCACGTTCTCTATGCAGTGCAGGACTAGACCTTCACAGAGCAATGGCTAGATTCTGTGTGAATGTTTGTACCCTGAGGGCATCTGTCCCCTCCTTGAAGCGGTGTATCAGATCACATCTGTAAGCAGATGTAGCTGTATTGAGATTGAGAGAACTCTCAAAATGCAATTGACAGTGATTTGTAATCCACTTACAGGAATCTATCTATGAGTTATTTTTCTTGCATTCATTTAGTTTAAAGCTGTGTCTTACTAAAGTCAGGTTGCCTTTTCATCAAATGCATTTTCTCAGCTTCTTGGCTTCTTAAGGTAAGAATGAGTGAAAACGTAATGTCGTGTTGTGACCACCTGCTCCAAACCAAACAAAGATGTATATGTTGTATCAAATGCATACATAAAATACAGTCTGAACTGAGATGTGATGGTGAAATGGTCCAGAGTCAATAAAAGTTAGCTACAGTTCTTGCCACTTAGCTGCATTGTTTCAGCACTGAAAGAAGAGAAAGCTGGGGTCCTAGCTCGCAGAGGAGAGAGATCTACATTCTAGGTGTTAAAACATTCTCCCTGCAGAGCCCAGCTTGTGTTAAATAGTCAGTGCATCGCGCTAACTCCAACCCCATTTCTTTGCAGGATTCTTTCCCCCTCGTGAAGCATTTACATCAAATGGTGTCAGTTCTGTTTGGTACGACATACTGAGGTGTGGGGATTGATGTGTGGTATAAATTTGATAGCCAGTTGGTGGAAACACCGGGCTTTTTTTTTCACGTGCAACCGAAAGGCAGGTGTCCGACAGCAAGATCCTCTACTTCCCTGTAATGCTTTGGTAGGGTTAAACCTTCAGGAAAAGAGGCACTTTAGTCATGGGACTGCTAACCCTCCTTCAGAAAGAAGGTAAATGTTGAAATTAAAGGTGCTGTCACAGCAGACACAGCTTTGCTGTACAAAGAGGGTGTCTTGGAGGTGGACTATTGTTCATCTGCTATTTTAAGCATTCATCTTAATTGATGCATATTTTCAAAGGCATTCTTGGGCCTTATTTCAATATTCCAGTAACTGGTGCCTTTCTGGCATTCTGTGTTCAAAGGCAAATGGCTTCAAATGTAATAAACTTCTGCTTTAGTGAGAGATATAAAAAGTAGCTGGTAAACAGTATTGAATGTGTCAAAAGAAATACTTAAGACTCTTACCTGTTAATGCAAACCTAGCATGGATGTGTCTGTGCGTGTAAGGAGGAGGCTAGGTAAGGATGTGGGATCCAACAGTTCTTCCAGAACCAAATTCAGTCTTTTTGACGGCTTTTGAACCAAATGCAGTGTAGTGACAGCTATTTGTACATTACTATTGGATTTTGGGATGTTTTATTTATTTAAAGTCTCATGAACAGCAACCTGTAGTTGGCACCGCTTGTTAGCTTTCCATTGACCAATACAAAATGAGCTAATGCTCCTGGTTTGTTCCTTTGCATGGAGGTAAGCTGGTGATGTTCAACATGGCTACTGGCATCTGCTCTGAATGCCTGTTTAACAGGAGCATCTTGCCTTGGACTTGTTTTCTAATGTCTAATTGATGATGATTGGCAATCCTGTAGTGTTACTTCATATTGCACTAGTTGTCAACAAAACACCTTTGAATTTTGTAGCACTTCTAAGCAAGAAGAAATGTGGTAGAATTTCTGTAATGGTTTTTGCCTTTGTTTTCTCTTCTTCAGACATTTGTAGTAGAAGCCCTAAAAACATAGATCTAAAATTAAAAAAAGAAAAAAAATAGTTAGAGACATGGCAAAAAAAGAAAGGGAAAACATTTAAGAGATGGTCATAGGGCTTGGAATTAGCCTCGTTTTGGGTCCATTGTTCTGATTTATTGAAAATATTCTGAAAATAAGTATTCAAAACAATAAGTGAAAACATGCATATACTGTCCTTAAAGATTCAGTAAAAGTGTAGGGAAGTTTTATAGTAGTGGTACTGATAGAACAGAAAGAGAAAGATGTATCCTCAGGACATTTTCCTACCATTTTAGAGCTTTTTTGATATACTTTCATTAGTAATGTGATAAAAGCTTCCAAAGGCCTGTTAGAAAAAGGTATTTCTTGTGCCATCTCCCTGCCATCCTCAGCATGGGTCAAGGGGAGCTGAAGCTTGTGACTTTCTCTGGAAAATGGCCCTCAAGAAAATAGCCTTCATTTGTGCATTAGACCCGGAGCCAACACATAATTCATCAAATGCATCTGATATCAATGTGTAGTGGAAATTTAGGGAAGGAGGGTAGAAAACAGCTGAAAAAGGTGGAGGGGTTGATGTGGTGGTGTGTATGTTTTGGGTTTTTTGGTGTGGGGTTTTTTTTGGGTTTGTTTTTTGTGGGGTTGGGTTTTTTTGCTTGTGGGTTTGGGTGGTTTTTTGTTTGTTTAAGAATATATATCATTAAATGCTGCTTCCTTTTTTTGTGATGTCCCTTTTTTTTTTTTTCTAGAGAGCTGATTTCCCTGGAGCATAATAGTGATTGTTTTGGAAAACTACCAGGTATCATATAATAGACCAGTATATTTCGTCTAATGGAAGTTACTCTTTCAAGATGTCAAAATGAATGCCATGGACAACTTAAAATTAGAGGCAATAGAGGAATGAATTTCCCTGATGACTTTTCAGAAATTTATGTTTACTGTGGAATTGTATCCAAGCACTAAAATATATATATGCTTCCTTCTTCCAATTTTGTGAGCAGAACTGTTCAGGGCAGTTTTTACTCCCTTTCTGTAGAAGAAACACAATGAGTATCCTGGGTTGCATCAAAAGCAGTGTAGCCAACAGGTCAAGGGAGGTGATTCTGCCCCTCTAGTTTGCTTTCATGACACCCCAGCTGCAGTACTGCATCCAGCTCCGGAGTCCTCACTACAGGAAAGATATTGAGCTGTTTGAGCAAGTCCAGAGGATGACATGAGGATGATCCAAGGGCTGGAGCACCTCTGCTATGGAAACGGGCAGAGAGAGTTGGGATTGTTCATCTTGGAGAAAAGTCTCTGGGGAGACCTTAGAGCAGCCTGCCAATATGTCAAATACTTCCGATTTCTGAAGGTGACCTAGAGGAAGGCTGGAGAGGGACTGCTTACATGGAGTGACAGAATAAGGGGTAATGGGTTTAAGGTGAAAGAAGATAGATTTAGGTTAGATATTAGGAAAAAAAATCTTTACGATACAGGTGGCGAGGTCCTGGCACAGGCTGCCCAGAGAAGCTGTGGCTGTCCCTTCCCTGGCAGTGTTCAATGCCAGGCTGGATGAAGCTTTGGGCAACCTGGTCTAGTGGAGGGTGTCCCTACCCATGAGGGGGGTAAACTAGATGGTCTTGCAGGTCTCTTCCAACTCAGGTCATTCTGTGCTTCTATGAAGTGATTCACAAAATCAAACTTGGAAGATTCATCTCTGAAGAATGGAAGGCTTGTAAAGCCTGATGTAGTGGTTCTGAACATTGTTTAAGAGGATAAATACTGTTATTTTGAGTTAGCATGAGCAGAGTCTAGCCTAAATAGGAAACGGTGAAAATTTATGAAGGTTTCTCCTTCCTCCCCCTTGGGTGTAAGATAAAGTTGGATAATATTTGACAGCCACTCAGATTGTGATGCTTGGAAAGTGGAAGTATCTCTGTATCCTAGGTCTGGCTAGTGCTGGCTGCAGTTACTGTATCTGGAACACAATTAGTGGTGACAGGGCAGCCTTCCTGTGTGCAGAGCAGTTTGCAAAACAGCATGGATTAGCTTGCAAAGTCTTTCTGCACCAGAATGCATGCGAAGGAAGGTCTTAGTGTGGCCTTGTGATTACAGGAAAGAGATGGTGGGAGCACTGTGAAAGCTTCCTGCAAAAATTTGGAAACCTGTAAAGGTTCAGATGTTACCCTTTACTTATCTCACAAGAGAAGAAATTTTAACCATTTGCACTGAAAGGAAGGAAGGAATAATTTGTTTGAAACTGCGGAAACAGTAGAGTTCCCTTACATGTACACAGGTGTTTCCTGGATTGAATGTATCCATATATTAACATGTAGCTTTGCATATCTTTGGGCATTCTCTGGAGCCAAAGAGGTGAATGAGCTTTTCTTTCACAGTTGGAGCAGCAGTTGGCAGGTTCTCAGCGATACCATACATGTTATTTCTAACACTAGTATTACTCATTTTATTATGGAATATTTTTGACACAGTGTGTAAAGGTGGACAGGGATTGGTTTCATAAGGATATCAAATCAGCAGCAAAACCCAGTGATCTTTAATGCTTTTGATAAAACTTTACTGAAATCATCCCCTGGAGGGTAAAGATGAACAAAACGTTTGAGATATGTTTTAAAACTAATCCAAACAAAATTATAGCAGGACAGGGTACTGTCACTTTATTTTTTACTTTTAGGGGTGCTTAATGTTGCAGCTGTAGTCAGTTACTTCAAATGTCTCAGACATCCACGCTACCACAAGAGAGAAGATTCTACAATCATCTTTGTCCCAGGCTTTAGCATTGTGTGACTCTTCCTCTCCGTAGCTGCATCTTAGCTAAGCCTGTGAAGAATTCACTTTGCTTTTGCCTGATTAGTTTTCAACTAGTTAAGTTCTCTGATTTGATTTATTCTG
This sequence comes from Gallinula chloropus, assembly GCF_964237585.1. Taxonomy (NCBI): domain Eukaryota; kingdom Metazoa; phylum Chordata; class Aves; order Gruiformes; family Rallidae; genus Gallinula; species Gallinula chloropus. The sequence continues at coordinate 65,738,086 of NC_140088.1, forward strand.
TGCTCTAATAGCACCCGTGCCAGCAGAAAAGGACGAGGGGTAGCGAGAGCCATCTGGGTGGGAGAGAAGGTCAGGATGTGTTTGCAGTGGCAGGATGAGTTGAAGGGTCTTGCAACTGTTTGCTGTGTGATTTGGCAGGCCTGAGAACAAAGAGGAAAATAAATATTGTATTTAACTTTTGCTGTTAAAAAAGGAAATATTTAAAAAATAATTAAAAAAAGATGTATTTCTTTCCGGACTGGAAACAGGGAGCAGACTTGTATAGCTACATCTAGTCTGCAGTCACTGTTCCTCTACTACTTGAATATTCCTCAGGTCCACACATTGATAGCTGATAAGCTTCCTTAATGGAAAGTAGTGTGACAGCCAGGAGGCACTTCCAGCTGTTGGAAAATACGCTGGTGCACCAGTTAGGCAGTGGAAATTATGTAGAATGCACGTTGTGCCCTTCTGCCCCTCCCTGCTCCAGATACTCTGACTCTTGCCAGTTCCAGACTGGACCACACTCCTAAGTGCTGGTCTTTAGCTCTCCTGCCTCAGCTGGCCAAGCACATAACTGTTCATTTGTGTGGCCAGTCCATTGCTGCCAGGTAGAATTCCCATTTCTTGTTTGAGGACTCTTTCAACAAACCAGTGAAGTTGTATGAAACGTATTTAACACTTGGTAAACAAACCCTTGAGCTAGCTCTTGTATTTTTCCAGTTAATTTAGTACTTGGCTAAGCATAGCTATACTGTCCCTTTCTAAATGCATTATGCATTCTGTATCTTTTGTCCATACAGCACATTTGAAAAGGATTTTGCTAATCACAGTTCGATAGTTTGGACCTATTGCATGTTGACATCATTCTAATTGCATTCTCCAAACCTACATCAAGCTTGATGTTGATACTGAGGAATCTTCTTTTTTTGTGGAAATTACTACCTCATTTCGCATCCATGGAAATGCTTCCTCTCTGAAACACAGGCATTGTGAATTGCTATGATACATGTTAATTGCTAAATGATAGTCAGAATCTCTTGCTTGAACCTTGTGACAGGTCCCAAATTAGAACTTGTAAAGCATTTTTCTGAATGTATGGGTATCACAAGACAAGACATGGGCAAAAATAGGTTTTAGAAAATATGTTAAAGACCCCCACAAACAGACAGCCAAAACACTTAACGTGTTCTTGGCATGAGAAGGGATTCCTTTACCAGTGGATTATAGTGATACACTTGACAATACATATTTGCTGCTCATTGATGTATGGAAAAAATATCTTTGTTTCCGGTTTTTGTGAGATATGCTCCTGCTACAGGCTGTTTTATTACAACTTAAAACTGTGGCTACCAGTAAATTCAAAAATTTCCAAATAAATATTAGAAGCAGTTTCCATCTATGAAAAAACAGTAATTCCTGAAGGGAGAGAAGTCTGGGTCTCAGTTCTGGTGACCAGATCTCAAAATCATTGCACTTGTACAGAGACCTCCCGCTTCTGGCCATAGATTTCCATGCGTGTTCAGGTATTAGCTAATAAGTCTAACTTCATTTTGAATGGACAGTGCAGCCGATGACTATGAGGCAGCACAGACCTCTCAGTCAGGTCTTTACATGTGTATTTGCAGATGGAATGTTGTAGTGGAAATACAAATGCACTGTGATCACTTCAGAAGATTTAAGAATCCATCAGTGTAGTTCATGATTTCAGTAGTTGTCTGTGCAAGGTCTGCTGGATTAGTATAAAGACTCTATGATTGCATGAAAGGTGTATTTTAACACCAGGTTTATTTATAAAGGGTAGGAAAGTGATGTTGTACACATGTATATTGAAACTCTTCTGGTGACAGGCTCTCGTATTACTTTAACTCACCTTAATACCTTGAATCATTAGAAATCGGTTCATGGCTATGTGTACAATAAGTAGTATTTTGTACTGAAAAGTGAAAAAGAGCAAGGGTTGATTTCTGTTCTTTTATGTGTATAGCACACACACAGTTTTGCTAATGAGTATCCATCTATGTACACATGGATCTAATTTGCCATTAATTTTTTTATATAAACACGTATCACTCTGCATATTGGAGCCTTTTGACTTCAAAAGGTATAATTGCCTGTAAAAATGTCACATGACCTTTCCACTTGGTTTTATTTAAGATTTTTGGTCTTATTTTAGAAAACATGTTTGCAGGAAAAAGGTTGCTTTATCCCAGTCTGGGTGATAGTGATGTTGTTTTGAGTTTAATAGGAGTGTGCTTAGTATGTGTGTTTAGAATGGCATCGGTGTGTTTCTGAATGTTGACAGTGCTTACGTATTGCATAATGAACATTGTGTGTTTTAAAGATTGGATAAGAGGATTGCTAGGTTTTAAGAATGAGGTGGAAGTGTTTCTGTTACTACTTGGTGCAGCAATGTTGCTTATATTTCCTCATGCTTCTCTGCATCTTTTTTGTCTGTCCTAACTCTTTTTATTTATTTATGTGCTTCTTCCAAAAATACTTAAGTTGGAGCCAAAAAATTAGTCTAAGGTGCTGTCTCGCTGGTGGGGTTTTCAATAAATAGTTGATCTTCAGCTTATAGATGTCTTGCTCCTTGAGAGCTATAGTTGTACTCAACCAAAAAGTTTGAGGTCTGAAATTTCATTGATGTTTAGTTTGGAACCTGAACTCCAAACCAAAAAATTGGCTTGGGCAACAAAGGTTATTGCTTCAATATACAGCAGACTAGAATAACTAATTTAACTTAAAAACTGCTTTATTAAGACAGAAAATCAATTAGTTTTGTTCTGAGTCTCGGACATTTTTCAATAAACAAAAAAGATGTAGAAGTTCCCTGCAGTTTGCAGGAAGAGGTGGGTCTGTTGATATTGATCTTCTTCCTTAGGTGTCCTTCATTGAGTTCTGTGGGGGAGGTAAGTCACTTCCATGGGACAGCTTTCTTTTTCTTTTCTCTTGCTGGCCTCCTGTATGTATTTTGTACATAATGGAATTGATTTGACAGGAGAGACTGTTGGGGAGAGTGCCAGCACCCTCACATCCTGTCAGTGAGGCACTGGCTGGGAATCAGTTATCGTTTTTTTAAATGGGTTTTACTTGATCCATTTTTACTTTGAAGAATTACAGTCTGGACAATGAAGCAATCACTGGTAGAAAAACTGATCAGAAGACCACTTAGAATACAGAATTTGAAGGCATAGGAATGAAATACTAATTAAAAGTATTGGGATGTGAAGATGGAGATTTTGGGAAGGAATGGACTTGTGTGGCAAGTGAAATATGAGGTGGTGGATGTATAGAACTATGTGGTGAGGTTATGCTGTTTCAATACAGTTTTAATGATACCTTCTATGCCCCTAAAATTGACACAATTTCTCTGGATTTTAGAAAGTGAATCAGGCTTTGTTTCTTTGGCCTAATCTGTACAGATATAAAAGTACATCTTTGGTTAAATTTGCATGGGCTGCATATAAGTGCTGGTACCTTTGCATAGGCAGTGAGAAGGAGGCAGACTGGAGGTAGCTGAGCTTCCAAAAAATACAGCGAGGGAGACAAGATTCTGCTTCTGCACTTCTCTTTCTTAGCAGTAAGGTGTTTTTGTCCCCTAAAACAATAATCTTTGTTTCTTCTAATATTAGTCACTAACCTCTCTGTAAGCTCACTTCTGTCTTAAACTTCCTTTCCCTTCTTTTTTCCTCTTTTTTTTTTTCTTTTGCAATCCTCTCCTCTGGACTCTTACAGGATTCTTAGCTGTAACCTTTCCTGCTGCCTCTGCTGTTTTTCCTTGCTCTCTTGTGATTCACGAGTGTGCTTCTGATACTTATTTCTACAAATGTATCTGACACCATCCAGAAACACCTTTGAATGGCAAATTTTGTGACAGACAAATTGCTTAGGAGAAATACAGGTAAGGGAAGCCTTGTAGTTGGAAAGTTGTATCCTTGTTTTATGAGACTTTAACTTGAGTAAGTATCATGTGACAATATTTACAATAAGACTTTGAAGTGATTTACTCTTTTATTTTCTTGTTTGAAGAAGAATCGGATTTTTGCATTAGGAAACTTTCTTCTTCAGAACAGTTTTATTACCGCTTTTAAAAGTATTCAGTGTAAGCAGCTAGATGTTACTAAGAATGAAACAGCATACAAAATTTAGCAGCTGGTTAGTGCCAGTTACAGAAAACTACTTCTGCAGATAGTTGGGTAAAAATGAAGATACAGTAATTTTTTTACCTGGTTAAATCCGTAGTGTATTAACTTTCCTTGCCAGTATAGATTTTCTTTATTCTTCCTCAATATCGATTTCAGGCAGATAGACTTTTTTTTTGTTTTCTTAGGGAATAGACCAAGCAGAGCATATTGACCCATTCCTTGATTGAAACTACAATTGCAATTTAGTAGTGAGGGTTGAAACAGACTAAATGATCTGACTGAACTTTGCACTCCCTGAATGAGATTCAACAAACTTTTTCTTGGTTCTTAGAAGAAGGAAAATACTGAAAAATTCAGATCTTCCCATGCTTTGCTGTACGAGAAGCAGATTTAACCTGAGTTCTATATATAGACACACACACATAGTTACTGAAGTTTTGCTCTTATTTTTAACAATGAATGAATTTCATTTTAAAAATTCACAAGTTGATGCAATATTCCCCTGTATCCCAAAGTAGGGAGACTGCTTTCAACTTTGACACATTTTCCATGTTTGACCATCAGTTTATCCTTATGTCGTTGCCTGTCAGGGGTGTGTGTATGTGTTGCATAGATAACATCTAAAAACCACCCAGGATATTCAGATTAACAAATTCTGAGAAGTTTTTGAATGAGTCTTGATTTTGCAAGGTAGTTCATAAAATAACACTTTGAGGTTTGAGTGTTGTGATTTGGGGTTGGGTTGTTTGTGGTGGCGTTTGGGTTTTTTGGTTTGGTGGGGTTTTTTTACTTTTGTTTTTTACTTTATTCCCTCTTGAGACACTGCTTAAAATGATCATAAAATGTATTCCTCTATCCCTACATAGTTGCCTAAGTGTGGGTTTTGTGTTTTTTTTTTTTTTTTAATTGTCTCTATTGGATGTTCTTTATTGCTTGCAAAGTTCATTCTGTGTGTCAGCTGAATCTGAATTGAGTTGTAAAATACGAGGCCTTGGTCTATCTTGTAAATTGCTGGATCATCTTGTTTTACTATAATGTGAACTCTAGTGTTTGGTAAACTCTGTAAGCTAACTCCACTCTAGAGGGAGTAGGGAGAAGGACAGTGTAGTGACACCAGCTCCTCCGGGAGAAGACGCCTGTGGACTGCACTTCCTGATGTTCTGGATGGTTGGGTAAAAGTCCTAAAGAGGCTTAAACAAGGAAACGGCCTCCCAGGTTCTGCATTATAGATCACTCTACTAAGGGGAGGACTCCTCTTCATGTAGTGATGGAGTGCTAGGTGCAAGTACTTGGCATTTCAGAGAACAGGGACCTTCAGCTTCCTCAGGCACGGTCATTTTATTATTAGTTTAACATAGTCTTCCAAAACCAGATTATGTTGCTGATTGTGTCTCTACTCAGTAAAATACTTGAACCTATGGTAGATTTTTGTTGTAAGCAATGGTTTGGGTGGTTTTTTTTTTTCTTTTTCATACTTGTTCTTTGTTATGAGAAAGGAGAGATGTAAGGGAAAAGAGGAGGGTGTTGTGTATTCAAGCACCCCAAACTGTCCTACCACCTGCTGTTCCCCTGTTGGCCTCCTACAGTTCCAGGCTTCTGAAGAGTGCCAGGAATTTGGATATTCAGATTCTCTTACATGGTAGGAAGGAATACTTAAGTATGTCTCTTACCTGGAGTGAAACAAGGGAATTTTTTTTTTCATTGATTTTTATTTGAAGAAATGATGTAATTCTGGTGGTGGTTCAAAAGCAATGTTTTTACATGTTTCCTGAATCCATCATTACAGGCAAATATTACTTTTTTTTTAATCTGAAGTGAGTACCTATCCTCGTTTTAAGTTACACTGGTACGATGAGGTGTTAATTTTAACTATTTAATTTCTTCTGATTTTTGCTGTCATTTAGCTTGTGCCTTAAGTACGTATGGAACAGCCTCTTTGTTGGTGTGGGTTTTTTTGTGGGGGAGAGCTGTTTTCGTGGTTTGGTGTGGTGGTAGTGTTGGGTTGGGTTTTTTTTCTTGTTTTGCTTTTTTGTTTAAAGAGGCTACCATTTACTGTAACACACTCAGAGAGGAAGCATTGCAAGTATTAAGTGATGGTGAATGTAATGTTAGAGGATTAAAGCCCAAAGCTCATTTTCCCTGTACAGATATAACAGTTCTTTGTTCTGGTCAGTGTTATGCCACAGATAGTGATACCACAACCTCAATGACTGTGAATCAAGTCAAGCAGAGAAAACACAATGTTGAAGAGACCGATAACTGCAATGTATCACTTCACAAACTGCTCTGAAATTCTGTTGATGGCATGACTGCAGCATCAGGCTTCGGGTCTCTTGATGTGAGCCCTTCTGTTTAAAAACCCTCAGGGAAGAAGCATACCTGTGAATACTGCATGGAAGAGTTTATCTGTTTGTGGTTTTAAAAGTAGGGCGATTTTTCTAGTTGTGCTACTTCCAAGAGCTGTTCTGTTGTTGCTTTACTGATCATATATGGGAGAGTGATTTTAGACACAAAAAAGTTTCCTGGAATTTAAAAAGATACATATTTATAATACAGATTTCTGGTCCGGTATACATAGGGGGGTGGGGTGAGGGGATGGGGGTGGCAAAAGGTAATACTAATAGTGGTAACTTTGAAAATCTTAGAGAAAGCAAAAGCCTTGTTCACTTTTTTAGATGTTTGATTAAACAGCTTAGAAAGGTTTCGTGGTAATCTGGGTAGTAACAAATAGTATGGCTATTGCAATATGTGCATTAAGCTGTCTAGACTCCTGTGATTAGGCCTCCAACATTTAGGTGTAATCAGGATATAGATGCATTTAAATTAGCCCACTCATTGATTACATGGGACAGGTATACTTATGAAGCTGGCACTGAAAGTCTGTAGGTGGTCTGACTTGTTATACACCCATCTATGTGCATGTGAAGCATGTAGAGTCTTTAGATGCACGAGGGTCAACAGTCGTATATTATATTAAACAGAACATGGCAGTTATACAGCGTATTCCCCAGGATTCAGAGTACATTTCATGAGTAGATCATTACACCAATTACCCTCCTTTCAGAGATGGGGCAGGTAAAGCACAAGCACATTAGGTTACCTACCTAAAGTCACAAGAGAGTCTGCTGGCAGGAATTGACTCCACATCTCATAAATCTCTTTTCCATGTTATGTCCATAAAAATACACGAAGACATTTGATTTGAATGATTTTCTTAAAAACTCTGAAAGTGCTGCTCTATTGTTACAGGCACTGTCTTTCAGAATGCATTCAGATGTTTTTAAGCATTATAATTGTCTGTATTCAGAGAAAAGAAAAACTGAGACTTTTTTTTAATAATTATTTTTTTTTTCTTGCACTGAAAAAGGCATTCACACCCAGACGCAAAAATCCCATCCTAAAGCAAATTTTACAGCTCAATTATTAACCCCTGGAAGAGAACTCATAATAGAAGTGCTGACAGTTCCTTAATTACAGTGCTTCTAATAGAACCTGTAATAATGAGGTAGTACCCAAATTTGTTGAGCTGCTGTGTCAGCTGTCGAACCTGGGCTCACAAAAATCCTTCTGAGTGGAAACGTGGTGTGATGCCATTCAAGGGTGACTTGCATCTGCCATTCTTAGCGAGCACACTGGCTAACGTATGAACTGGGTCTTGCTGTGATTGTGCCTGCATAGTGTGCCCCTGAAACTGCCTATTAACACACTTACAGTTATCTCTGCTGCTTTGAAAGAAAAATCATTTCATTCTAAGACTGGATAAAAGCCAGTGTTATTCTGGGCAATTGAGGAAGAATTAGCAGTGTTAAAAATAAAAAATGATAATAGTTCTTGTTCATTAAAAAGATCTTTAAGGCAAACTTTACTTTGAAGCACTGGTATTTCAGTTATGCATAAGTTATGGTGGCATTTTTCACAGCAGTACTTGCCTACGCAATACAGAAGACTGATATACCAGTGACCCAATTTTTCAAACTGTCCGTTTTCCATTCTACTGCATCATAAAGTTAAGATTTTTCCAAGTTGTTTACTTGAGACTATAGTAAATAGTTAATGAAGTCAATGTTGGTGAGAGCAAGGGTCTTAAACCGGCACTGCATGTCTGGTGCTGGAAGTTCATCTGGGAAACAAATCATTTCCCAAAAGTGAGCATTGGTTGCCCTGGTGACTGTAGGTAGACCACAGCCACTTTCAGTCTCTAGGAACAGCTGATAATAGAATCATAGAATCCTTAAGCTTGGAAAAGACCTCTGAGATCATCAAGTCCAACTGTCTTTTGGGTTATGAGCACATTGCCAACACAATACCTGATAATGCCAAACTAGACATCTGTCTTAGTGTGGATGTTTAAGAATGAGATCTGCTAGTATTTAAAAATGCATACATGCAGGACTGGCACTTACATTGCTATATTTTGGGTTAGCAATGAGACCTCTTGTCATTGTCTGTCTAAGAATTGAACTAATTGAGCTTTAGCTGTCAGTTTTATTTGCAACAAGGCTTTCAGAGTAGAAAGAAGACAAAGATTACTGCTAAAAACAAACAACTGTGTTTGCCTATGGTTTTTAAAACATAGTTCCAATATGGGATGAGAAAATGCCTTTCTAGAATAATTTTGTGCAGTTAATTGGGCATTTCAGATAATCACTACCTTCAGATAATCACTGTCTTCGAAGAGCTAATTTTAGAGAGTTCTTCTGATGATAGCCAATCATTGATCATTCAGTGCTAGTAAGGCATATGTGGTTCTTCAACCATTGATCCATGATGTTATGAAAATGCTTTGGGCAAATGGTCATGAATGAAATGAATTTGGTTTATTTTTCAAATCATGTAGTGTCAGTAAAAATAAATCTTTACCAATACTAAAAAAAAAGGTTTGTATTTATTACTTCATTCATAGGAAATGAGCAAAATTGGTTTGTTTGGGGTTTTATTTCTGAAAGTGCTAAAATACTAGCTGTTAATTTCTCTGGCTTTCTTGAGAAATGGAAGAAACTAGTTGTTGGGGTTTTTTTGCCGGTGGATTAATGAGCATGGCTGTAATGTCTAACAATGCAAAGGTTTTTTTATGTTATAAATTAAGACAAGTGCCAGTATTTTGGTTTTGGTGCTACTGGATGTTCACTCCTGCTAATGTTCACTTTTGGGGAAGGAAATGACTAGAAAATGCTTAATAAAGATTTAAGGCCTGAAGCTACAGACTTGCTTCAGAACAAGTTGTTGAGAAACCCTCTGAAGGCTACCTTTGACTTGCAACCATTTTTATGCTGTTATAAAAGCAAATGGGGGGAAAAAAGTGCATAACCTAGGAGTACTGTATGCAGTTCATGGTTCCTAACCTAAGTAGCAGTATTGATTTGTAGGTGCTAGGGAGTCTGTGTGTGCCTGCACAGGTCAGTTCATTCATTCAGTTCATACAGTCAGTCATTTTTAGTGCTTTGGTACTGATACCACCAAAATTAGTTCCAATAGACATGAAAGTGAAAGCTACACTGTGCCCTACAACCGAAACGGTATACAGTTTTGTTATAGTTTTCTTCAGTTTTCTTACTCTTTCTTTGTCGTGTATTGATGACTGTGGTAGTGTGATGGGTCCTAGCTAAAGTTTACCTGTAAAACTAGCACCAAAGGAAGATGTTGGGAAAACCCACCTTTTTGTCACTTGATCAGCAGACAAGCCATTGTGGTAATGTGGTGGGACAAAATTTCTTGTCCTTTTGTGCTGCATCATGGCAAGAAAAATGCAGGGATAGGTGTTGCAATTTCTTCCAGTACTTCTAGTTAAAATATCTCGGTAATTTTTAAATGTTTGGTTTTAGACGTTGATCTCTGAGGCAGGGAAGGTTTTTAATTTATGTAACCAGTTTGGCTGTCACATTTGACTTTTCAAATTAAGATTGGGTTAAGATTCCAATTTTTTCCCTTGTGTTCTGTTTAGAGTTGGTAATTTTCTTTTGCCCATCTATGGTAGAGAAGGTGGCTGAAATAATACTAGAAGAAAAGTAGCAAAATAATTAATGTTCAGGTGATGAGGATATGGTCTTGCTCTTATCTCTTTTCCTCATTCCCATTCACCTCCTTTATCCTCACTTTTTTTCTGCTTTCCATGCTTCCAGTTTGGAACTGGGCTATTTAACCTTTTTGGCCTGCATTTCTTCCTGTTGCTCTTTGCTGTGCTTGGATCCTGGTTTTAAAGAGATGGTGAGTTCTATTTTCAGCACTTAGTGATTGGCAGTGGAATTTCTTTGAGGCAAATTGTACAACTAGAGTCTGTTCTCTGGCTTCTGCACAAGTGCATTCTTTCCAGAGGGCTTTCTGTTAAATGTGGTGCTCATCTTTGGACGAGACAAAACCTTGGCACCTTTGATTCATTAACTATCTGTTTTGCGTTTGCTTCCCTATATGTCCAACGCTGAAGTCATGTTTAGAATATTTAATACAAGCAGTTAGAAAGCTTTTTGGCTATTGTGTTTTTATTTTTAGAAAGTTTATGATGCAGGGTGAGGGAGTTACCTCTAGCGAGTGCAGCCATCAGTGTGTGCTTTAGATTCCATATGTGGAAGACATGAATTTCTGCATGGCTCACCAGACCAAACTGCAGCCAGTCTGTGTAAACTTGTAAAGCATGGGCACAAAAGAAAGCTTCTCATTTTAAGTGGAGTACTATAGTAATAGATAAACTTGAACAATGTGGTAGATAAGCAAGCAAGGTGTGGTTGGGTATAATTATGCCTTCCCTGTATAAAGTGGTATGAGTTGTGCATACTTTTGGCTGTCCTGTTGTGCCTCAGCCAGTTTGGATTATGAATTGTGAACCGTGTTTACAGATGAAGTTTCATAGGACCCTTGTTGAATCCTGTCAGGTTGAAGTCATTTCAGTTGACATCTGATACTACGTTCCTGTGGCATAGCTGCAGCCATCCTCTCTTGGGAGTTTGTAGTTCCTTGCACCTTTGTGCCATCACAGCATCTGGCCTGTTATGCGCAGGCATTTGTCAGCACAATACATATTTCCTCCTTCTTAATGGGTTTGCATATATTCTCAGAAATAGGTGTTGATTTGACCTTTTACTGACCAAATGAATAAGTATAGCTTGATGGGTTATGCTTTCCAATTGGCTTTTCCCATGCGGTTTAAAGAGATTGTCACAACAGGAGCTTGTCTCTGGGATTTTATTTCCCTCAAGTGTTCCTATGTTCCTCAAATAAAGAGAGAAAATACTTAATGTAGCTCAAATCAGAGCATAAGGGAATTGTTGCCAACATCTTTTCTAGGTTTTGTCTTGGAAATGCATCCTGTTGGGTATTGTGTTCCTGTTCAGCTGATCCCTAAGTTGGGAAATGACTCCAGTAAATATTCCTGGCCAGCCTTACAAGCCTTCCCCTCCCTCATTCAACATTGCTTTTGACTTGTGTCGTCAACAGTAATTTTTGAAACCATTCAACAGTCTTAGTTATGTTAAAAAAAAAAACAAAACACAGTTGCTTTAATCAAGAGAAACTGCAGTTACATGGCAATAGCAAAGCATCGAGTGCCAATCCTACCTCTGATCAGCCAATTCTTTTACTTGATCTACCTTACTTATATCAGCACTTCTGTTCACAGTATTGAGATGTGGTGTTTTTATAACCTCCAGTGTGAGCTGCTGGTGTTACGTTATAGTACTATCACCTGAACCTAGCCCAGTTGCCCTGAAATTTGTGTCTTTCAAAGGGTTGCTTCTGCTTTTACTGCAGTGCTTTCTGCATTTACAACCTTTCCAGAAGCTTGCTGTGCTGCTTTATATTAGTCTCAGCTTCAACTGCAGAGTAAAACCTGGGTTTGTGCTATTTGATCAGTTCTTGTCGTTTCTGTGTGTCAGAGCTTGTGGATTATAGCTGTCACTTTGGCTATTCATTCATGAAGATTTTGAAGGTCTTTTAGATGTTACAGTCTGAAGCTTGAGAGGTTTTTTTTGGAACAGATCCATGGGCATGGTGCAAAAAAACTTCTGCTGGCACAGTGGACAGGTATCAGGTCCAGACTGGGAGGAGCCATGCAGGTGTGTGCCTTGTGCAGCTGTCTCCAGCTCGAAAACTTTACACAAACTAGCTGAAGAGAAGAAGGTCAGAGCAGGAGCTGCGGGAGCAGAGAGGAATAAAAACATAAATTCACCTCTTGTTTCAAGCAACAGCTTATTCTTCCACCACACCTTTAGTGATTGTGGGTGACGTGTATGAATTGGCTGATCAGAGGTAGGATTGGCACTCGATGGTTTGCTATTGCCATGTAACTGCAGTTTCTCTTGTTTAAAGCAACAGTTACATGTATTGCAAGTGGAGATGAGTAACTTGTAATCAGTGAAAGAAAGGCTGCTGTTAAGCTTCTGGATTTTTAATAGTATCTTTGTTGTGGAAATTCCCAGCAGGGCTTTGTTTATGTGGGCTGAAAGTTTTGGTTTGGGCTATAATAGACACTCTCTATTACATTAAGTAACTTTAGTTACATTTTCAGTACAATCTCAATTGCCTGTCCAGCCTTATCTCCTACGTATCTTGAGGAGTACTCTGATAGTTTGGCTCCACCTCTATTTTTAGTAACTTTGTTCCTAAGCCTCACTTTCCTTCTATTTTCCTTTTGTAAAGACTGTTCTTCCCCCACCCCCCCCCACCCCCCCCACCCCCACCTCCCCACCCCCCCCCCCCCCGCCCCCCGCCTTGTATTCTAATAGCTATCTTCCTGAGCAAAGTTTAAAGTCTGAGTAGTTGGCTGCTTTCTCCATTTGATGGGTGTGTCAGCCTTTTGTTTCTTTCTACAGATCTTCTGTATAACAGGAGATTCTTAAAGCTGGATAAAGCTGTCATAATGGATAAAGAAGAGAGCATACAATTAATATAATTTATTAGCCTGAATATTGCAAATATTTCCTTGCATGTGATTCCTCAAGTCAGATGGGAGCAAGTGTGTGAAAGTGCAACTTGCATTGCATGCCTATGAAATATTTGCATAAGAGTGAAAATAACTTTTAACAGGCACGCCTGCATTTGAGCTTTGACCTGTTTATCGACTTCCTCATTCAATGAATTGTGGAATGCTGAATTCCTCTGCTTGGCAAATTCAGACCGCTAACTTGTCAAAGCTGAATAAGAGGGAAATACGTATTTTGTATTTCATTGCAAGTGTGTAAGGAAAACAGAAACTTTAGTAAAATGAGCAGTAAGATGTTGAATATCCTTTTTTTTTTTTTTTAATCTGCTAAAAGCAGATGACACACAGTAGGACTAATCCATAGCATCCAGTTGCCTTTGTGTCAAATTCAATGATTCATCTGCTCAAATAAACACAGGAGTGCCTTGCATGCTGAAGAATGGGTGCTGGTAAAGTACGTGAATAGTAACATGTTCAAATAAATAGGAAATAATTTACGCTCATTCATACACTTCACATTGGTGAGCACACACAGGTTAGAAAGTTTTTGATGAGCGTATTTTTGGTACAAATTTTAGGACAGATCGTGAGTCTGATGCTGTCAGAAACTTTTCCTTTTTTTTTTTTTAATCAAAACAAAGGTAATTGTGCAAATAGTTATTTTCTGTGGAGGTTAGGTCACTCCTTCCACTACTCCAGAGAGAGGGAGATGTCCTTTGCTCCTTTGTCTCCTAGCTATGTATTCAGAAAGAAAAAGTGAACAGTTCAGAACAAGGCCATGCAAACATGTGCCCAAATCCTGATGCACAATGGTAGAGCAAGTTCTGTGTGGTTAGTGCAAGATGATGAACAATGCAAGTGTTTCTCAAGTTATGCTTTTCTATCCAAATTAAGTGCTGTATTCCCTTAGTCAGCAGTTCCTGTTACAATTGCACCATATGTTCTCAGCAAACAGCAGATGTACGGTCTAACAATTAGTAGCAGAACTTTCCCACTTGAGGATTTGGGATAATACTAAAATAATTCATAATTAATTTGTGTTCCATTCATAAGGCAGTTACTCTTTTTGGTGTTCTCTGTCACCACTGTTTCTGCCTCAGAAGGGTTTGCCATTTAAAGAGTTTTAGAGGTCTTATACAGACGTTGCATTAAATCCTTTCAACGACCCTGAGAGGATTATCTATTTTAATGCTTGAATAACTAGATGACTTCCCCAAGATCACACAAGGCACCATGGAGATGTAGGGGGGGGACACCACGGGTGTCTCGAAGACTAATGTTTCTTCAGAGACAGCCACAGCTGCAGGGTCGATGGGGAGCTGCCCGGGGGCATAGCATCTGTTAAATGACACAGTACCACCTTGGAGGCAGTATTGAAAAACATTGTCTCTTCTCTCTTCACCCCTTTCTAATACTATATAGTTTATTAATAAAGGGAATTCTAGGTACTGGATGTTAATTCCAGTTGTCTCTGCTAATGGAAGGTGCTTGCTTTCAATACCATTGAGTCCTGAGGAGAGGTGGAAGGTAGGTATAAAGCTCTGTCAGAACAGGATGCAAGATAATGGGAACAGGGGAAAAGAACGGATTTCCACTGTAAGTTTTGATAGATCAGCTCAGCCTGACAAATACAATCTGAATTCAAAGTCCCTTAGGATCAGCTTTGCTGTGGAAAGAGATTGACTGAATGTAATAGGATATATTTTTTGTCAGTTAAAGTTGTACCTGTCTAGTCATGTACTGTGGGAGGGATCTTGTGGTGTTTGTTGTGGATAGTACGTTAACACTTATAGTCTTGTGAGGAATGTATTGATTAACTTTCTTTTTCCTCTTCAGCCTTACAGTTCTATGAAAAAATGCCTAATATGTGTATAATATTTCTGCTGATTATCTTATGGGTTTCTTACATAGCCTTTCTTTGCTAGAGTTATATGTAGTCTTACAGGACTTGGATTCTCATGTTCTTGAAAATGGTGCTAAAGTTGGAAGAAAAGGCAAAATACTTCGCTTTTATTCAATATTTTTTTGACTGCAAAAATTATTTCAGCAGTTTTGCTAAGTGTGAAACTTGACCTATTCCCTACAAATCATTATCGTCTCTTTCCACAGCTTATTTACAGCGTACTGGAAGTCCATGACTACTTGTTTGGTTTTCTTTTTTTATACTTAAGCCACTCAGTAAGTGTTAGATCTTTCCTTGGTAATAATTTTGCAGGCTGTAGATGTTTGATCTCGATCCCTTGTCTAACTGAGGATGAGTCAAGGCTAAATACTCATTTTTTTATGTGTAAAGTTATCAACAGTGCAATAAATGAGAACAAATGGCATGTTTTTCGTAAGTGGACAAATTTCTAACAGATGTCTTTGCACCTTCTATTGTTTTGTCTTACTGGATCACTGTGGTGATCTTTCTGCTTGTGTTTTATCCTTAGAAGGCAGTTTGACCTTCCATTGTTCAGTGATATTTCTTGATTATATCTGGGTGCGTGATCAAGCTGTGAAGACTGCATTAGTCTAATTGCACTAATGTTCTGTACTCTTCTGGGATATAGACTGTAGTTCTGGTGGTGAGGCACAGGTATTATTTTCATTAGGAAGACAGTTATTAAGTTTCGTACTCAGCACCTATTGAGCTTTTGCTTCATTTTTCAAAGGAATAGCCTCCCAAAGTCCCACATAGCAGCATTCCCACTTGGTCTAAATCCTAGCACAGTTCCACATCTTCTCCCAGTCAGGTATCATTCCAAAGTGTATACCATGCTGTTAACTTTGCCCCTACGTCAGCTACCTCCAGGACCTCCCTTGGGCATTGAAGTTGTCTGATCATGAGGTTCACAAAAAATTTGGGAGCTGTTTTTCAGTATCTCTGTTATTCTGCACTTGTCTACAGCTGCATTTGTAGCACGATTATTTCATTTTTTTTTTTTTTAACTCCTCCCTAGAGGTGTTAAAAGTGCAAGTAACAATCAAATAATGTGCTGCTGATCTAAGTTAAATTTGTATTAGATGCAAGCATGAAACCCTGGTTTTGCAGATGTTTAACTCTGACCATCATAGAAAGAAGTGCAGTTTAATGAAGGTCAGTTTTAGTGAAGCAGAAGCTGTCATGAGGGGAGAAAGTTGCTCTGTTACTAACTTGTCTATTCAAAGGACCTGTTGACTTTTTTTTCTGTGCTTAATTTTTACAGGACAGTCAGGTAGCTATAGGTCTGAAATGATGTTCTCTCTTAAACCAACTGGAATGGATGGATCTCAAAATATCCAGCTCTGAAATTAGGATTACGATAAGAAAATAGGTAATAAAAATAATTCTAGACTTAATTCTGATGGATTGCTTGCTCTGAATTACTGGAGGCATTGATGAAGGGATTCAAATAACTGAACTTGCAGTAGAAACACAAATGATACATAATCAACTTGTTTTCCTGGTTGGAGTCTTACTGTTAATTCACAAGTTATAGAAGGGCATTCATATGGCAAAATTATTGCTTTAAACCAAAATGTGTTGCATATCTGGGTGTTTTGGGGTTTTGCTGCTTTTGTTTGTTTTCCTTACTGAGCTACTATTTCATACTGATGAAATCAGTCCAGAAGTCCGGAGAGGTATGTTGCTAGCTGTTAGGAATAGCACGTCATTCATTTTCTGGTGACATTTCATATGGTATATTAACTATGGCATATTTTTTTCTGATGAATTTGGCATTACAAGATATGTGCATCACAGCAGGAAATTATGGTGATATAAGGAATGGTCTTTATATCTTTTAGTCCCTCCAAAAAAGCTTCTTGATTAGTTATGTGCGTATGATCTGTTTGTGTACGTGCTTTTACATACCTCATTGGGAATGTGCTGACTTCATGAAACATACACAAAATCTGAAAATGATGGCTTTTCAGACCAGATTTAGAGCAGTTCACCTTTGTCCACTGACAAGGGGAGTCTCAAGCCCAAACAATACATAAGTCAGATTTGCCTCCTACCTCTTTGCACTTTATCATTCATTGGGTTCCTGTGCCCTTGGGTTTGAGCTGGGTGGCTTTTCCCTTCTTCCCACTGGAAAGTCACAGCTGTTACAGTGATGGGTTCCCAAATGCCTGCTTTGATTTGTAGTAATAGTTAACTTGGCTTAAAGTTGGTCAAAAACACAATTACAGTACCTATGACCTTGGCTGAGGTGAGAGTGTGTTCTCTTTGAATGAAGAGGGATGTGTTACAGGGTCAACAGAGGTGTTTTTGCAGTGGGGCTAGTACCAAGAAAACTATGTTGGTCTGTGAAGACATTTGAATGTGTTTAACTTAGAATGTGAAAGCAACTTCCCTTGGGACTAATTATAGGAATAATAGGATTCACAGGCAGTGTAGGAGGGGTCTGATTTTTGTGACTGTGCTTTAACTGCTGTTGATGCAGTCCTTGTTTCCTTCTTTCATTGGAGAATCCTGAAAAATTAACATGAATGTGATTTCTCTTTGGTTGGGAGTAGTTTGCAGCATTGCTGTGTGATAACTTGCCTTTGTATCTTTGAACATTCGTTTTATGTTACACTTAGCTGGGAGTTGGTTTAATATAAAATATTTATTATTGGAGATGTCCCAGTGCACAGGGACCTCATTGCTTGCTGCATCCACTGCAAGGTCCTAGCCCGCCCTTGAGCCTTGCTGGAGCTATGCATGTATGATCAAGTGGAGAAATGCATGCCCTCAACCTGCAAGTCTTCCCACATTTTCTTCTCTTCTCTTCGGAGAATGTCCTCCTGCAGGCAACAGTGATGCAGATGCCTAAGGTACTTCATAAAGTGAGGATTTTCCTTCAGCTGACAGATAAACTCATAGCTCTTGCAGAAGCAGTTGTGCTGGCATATCCCTGGAGAAGCTGAGGGTGGCTGTCCCATCTCCTGAAAATGATAGGGCAGGGAGCATAAAGTAAGGAGCAGGGGCCTTGGGGTTGAGACCTCTATGGCTGGTCTTGGCCTCTCTTGGAGAAACCCCAGGCTCTGCTGGGCTGCCCCAGGCAGCAGGTTGCACAAAGATGACATCAGACTGACTCTGTCATTTTCCTCTTGTGATTGAGCCGGCCCTCATTTTTACTTCATAGCTGAGACACGCTTCTGCCTTCTGGAGTTGGGCAAAGGGCTGGGGAAAAGGTAGAGGACCTCTGGTGCTTGCCCTGATTTTCTTCTGTGCATGGACTACTGGTACTTTTCCTCTGGATTATTGGCTCAAGGCCTTGGTGGGTCCTGGCTCCCAGCAAGTTGGCACCATGCTACCTGCCTGACTCCCATCACTCACCTCTCTTGTGCGTCTCTTCGCTTTGCTGTAGATGCAGCAAAAAAGCAAAACTCCACTGAGCAGCAGGCTCAGGGCTGAGGTTAAAGACATCACCTCCAGAGACCCCAGCTGGACAGCATATTGAAGATGGTCCATTGGGCATGACCAGTAGGAGCACTGGCTCCTTGTGCCAGTGCCCTGTTGTTCTAGGTCCTGGGGAGGCACATCCCACACAACTGTGGCCCAGGAAGGACGGCTGTAAAGGCTGAGGCTGCTGGGAAAAAGAGAGACCGTGTAGAGAGCAAGAACCAAGGAAAGCTGTGGGCTGAACATGGTGCTGCTCTCTGATCAATTGAAATCTCTGCCCAGACAATTCCACGCCACTGTCTTGAGCCAGACTTAGCCAGTTGCCAACAGTGTCGGCATCTGCACAAGGAAAGTGTAATGACATGGGCTGTCACCCACCATGCTGCTCCCAAAGGCTCTATGATATCACAAGCCCTTTGCCTAGCACTCAACAGGTAGGGAAGGTCAAGGCAAGGATGGAGGGTCTGAGGGTCAGGCTATTTCAGCCTGTCTCCCCACTGCGGGAGTGGGCTTGAGCACCAGGGGCTTGGGATGTGGCACAGTAGGGGCATTGCCTGGGCCCCCAGGCCCAGTGGTGCTTCTGGGCAGCCATTGCCTCCACAGGATATCCTTGGCACACCTCAGGCTGGGCCTTGGGCTCTGCTGAGGATTACAAGTCCCACGCCAGGCTTTGGCTGGGCTGGTATGGGCCAGCATGTAGGACACATGCTGTCTTTTCTGGTGACCCAGGTTTCTTCATATGCCTGTTAGTAGACCTGAGCTGCCACAACATGCATTTTGGCAGGCAAATGTGGGCTTTGCCTTAGTTTGCTTGCGTTCCAGGGGTCTCTGTTATGTCTTGGAGCAGCCCAGGGTGGTTCTGTCCCAGGGTCCTCCAAGTGCCTTCAGGTGCAACCCAGCCACCTCCCTTTTGGCACAACCTGGTGCAGTATGTACAGTATCAGAACAAAAGTTAGTTTGAAGTAGTAGTCAATAAAATATTTCGCATGCTCACATTTCCAGTTGTAAAAATGTTGTATGTGTTCATTTTACATGACTTCTATTGTCAAGAGCTTGAAGAGTTCTTAGTCAAGGACAAAGTAAAGCATAAAAGCAGTCAGCTACTGCCTTGACATGAAAACCCCCACATCCTGCTCCATTGCTCTAAAACAGAAATAAATCTAAGAGAGAAAGAGACCTGACTATACGGATCTGAGATTATATGTTTACTATTATAGCAGGGTGAAGAATTGTGTGTGTTGTGTTTGTATTGTATACTTAACAAAGGGGAAAGTAACTTGTAAGTATCAGGGCTGCTGTCAGTTGACATTTCTGAAGCTACAACTACTTTTCTGCTAGCTTTCTCTTCTAAAATAGTTTGTGACTGGACCACAAGAGCAGGTTGAAAGAAAATGCATCATAATATTTTACAGAAGGACCTTTGGCCCACATCCAGAAAATGTTCTAACCCTGGACATAATTGTTAAAGCAATAATGATCTTAAGAGGTAATCTGTAGTATAATCTCTGTCCTGCTTGACAGGATTTCTGGTCTAAAGCAGAGGTGTTATTTTTTTCCATGTTGTTATGCAAAATACAGCAAAAGTGTTCTGTAAAATATTATGAGGTATTTTCTTCCAGTGTATCTTTAGAGTCAAGGTAGAGGAGGAGGAAAACAAGTTTCTACTGACTTTCATCAGCAGTCTATGTGATGTGTAATTCTTGTTTGTAGGACTAAGAACCACAATACAAAACTTCACAGCATGACAAAATTACTGTAATTTTGATACAGTTATTTTAATTTTTATCTTGTGCCTTTGGTAAATTCATTATCTGAGTTTTAAGCCCATTGAAGCATGGACCATATTTTCATAAATGTAGGTGTATCATGTACCATAGTGTGCCTGAGACTGGACCTACAGGCACTGATCTAATCCAGATAATAAATGGCTTCTGAAAGAGGCTTTTTTTAAAATACTAGATACTTTTGTCAGCAAATGAAGAAGAAAAATTATCTTGAAACATCTTTCAGCAACGCTTTTTTTTTTTAAATGAAAAGACTTTATTTCTGTTCAGTATTTTACTTTACTGTGTTGCACTGTTTGTTCCTTGTCAGACGCTTGAGGTTTATTACCTCGTTTCATGATCCTCCTGCGTGCGATATGTGTGAGACTTGCTTTTGTGGAATATGCTCTTGAGAGAAGAAAATGAGTGAGATTTGCCGATTTTAGGTTATCACAGAGCAAAAAGGTATTGAATGTAACTCTGTGAAATGATCTCATGAAGTCTATGCAGCTTTTTGCCGCAGCCTACATTAGTAGTAGTCAGATAATAGTATAATTCTTTTAAAAGGAGTACTTGTGCCCCTTCAAAATTGTGATTTTTCAAAAGATCTCATTAAGGTTGACTAGTTAGACTGCTGTGTGTCAGATGTTTTTCAATACCTCATCCAAGCTGTCAGATGGCATAGTGTGGCACTCATTCAATTTCTGGGTAGCCATTTAGAAGTTCTAGAAATTTCATACAAAAGCCATCCTGCTCTGGTAAAGCAGAGGGGTTGGTTTGCTTGCCCTGAAGCTGGCAGTTTGCAGTTCGGCAACGGATCTTTCCTTCATTACTTCCAAATATTTCCCCTTTGTAGGCTAACTTTGTCATTTTGTTAGCTTTTTTTTTTTTTTAATGCTGTGCAAAGACAATCTGCAAGCATGACACTTGTTTTAATGTGTGATTTACAAGTACAAAGCAACTGCTTATTGTTTAATGCAAGCAGTTGATGGTTAGGACTAATAAGAGCTGCTAGGATAAATATAAATATACTCACCATCCTTGTGAATCTCCTGGACAGTCTGTGCTTGTTCCTGATTCATGCTATCCATATCTCAGATATGCCATATATGCATATCCCCACAAGAATAACAAGTAGGTGTACTACACTAGGATTCAGAAGGTGACTTCAAAGTTTCAAAATAAGGTTGCTTAATCAGACTACCACTGTTGGAATTCAGCTGATGTTGGGGCTTTTTCTTTTATTGCTATTTACATCTTCTAACAGAACATTCCCTGTTTGTGTTTTGCAAGTAGTAGAGCACTTTGATTATACAATTTGGTCTCTCTTTTGTTTTTTGTTTTGATGAGGAATAATCAACACATTTCATTTCTGGAAAATAATTTATGAAAATACAGGGACAGCTGCAAATATGCAAAAAGATATTAACTGTTGAGCAAGTATGTTCACTTTGGGTAGTAACAAGAGGTATTACTCACAGAAACTGGTAATACTAGAAGTGTAAGCGTCCCCACTCTGGCTTTAATTTACCAGTTTATGCAAGGTTGAAAACTTTTGTTATGTAACAAACATAAAGATCAAGGAGTACATGAAAATTAGAATATATGGAAATCAGTAGATGCTTATGTATTTAGCTGTACATGTGCTGTGTTTTGGGAATACAATCACATGTGCTACAACGTAGGAGGGCCTGGACCAGCAGTTGAGTTAAGCAGTGGGTCACCTGGAATTCAAGTTTGACCCTAGCATCTAGGGGCTCTTGCTTTGCAGATTTATTCTAGCAGGCTTTGTGCAGCTGACAGGGTTAGATGCCTTCCCACACTTCTTTATAGCTCTGGGAAGTAAGCAGGCTCACAGAATGGTTTGGGTTGGAGGGGATCTTTGAACATTATCTCATTCGAATCCCCCTGCCATGGGCAGGGACATCTTTAACTAGACCAGGAATTTCCCTGACACATACACACTTGATCTTGTTGAACTGCGTGAAGTTTGCAGTCCTCAAGCATGTCCTGGTCCCTCTGGATGGCACCCCTTCTCTGCAGTCTGTTGACCACACCACACAGCTTAGTGGTGTCAGCAAACTTGCTGAGGCTGCACTTGATCCTGCTGTTTGACATTGATTAAGATATTAAGTAGCATTGGTTCCAGTAGGGACTCTTAAGAAACATGACTTGTTACTGGTATCCACTCGGTCATTGAGCTGTTGACTAATGAATCAGTTGGCTTTGCTTTCCAGTGCCAGAGCCTTCTGACTGACATTTTCCACTTCAAAGCAGATAGATCTAAGCAGAATAAGCCACAGTTATTGAAAATGTAAAAGCAAGCCATTAAATGGGAAGGAACAGTCTTTGTGATATAAGCCACAGTAGGAGTAATATTTACTGCTGGGAGGGTGAGTTTTGGTATCTGATTACTGGAGGGTCATGGAGAAAGGATGAGTCTTGAATAACTGCTTTTACAACAGCTGAGAGGCTGCATGTTTGCATTCACAACATGCTTTGTAGTATTTGGCCACTTTGGAAAGTAGTTGGTATTGTAGAGCTTGGGTGTGATGTAGTAAGTCATGAGTAGATGCTATAACGAGATAAAGTTGTCCCTAAATGTTACCTGTGGGCTTGTAGTTACTCAGTTGTGAGTGCTTGAGTATTAAATGAGATCATGCAGCTTATTTTTCTGATTTTTTTTTTACTAACTCCTGTTTACTAACCTCTCCCCCCCCCCTTCACTCATCAGTGCTACTAAAGCAGCAAAATAAGCTTGTGTAGAATGAACAGTGTTCAAAACTACTCATTGTGCTTATCAAAAGAGCATAACTGAATCAGTAAAACCTCAGATCTGTATATAGATAGAGGCCAGAGATATGCAAATGTCAGTATCTCATAAGTACACATAGGGGAGTAAGATGTGCTTCTGCGTCCAGGTTTTCCACCTGTAATTATTAGCCTTCAAATAACCAGTATGCAAACTTATTACTTGTTAAGAGTGATTCAGGTAATTGGGAGATACCCATGCTTGCTTTTTGACCCCTCTTTTATGCATTCAAAACTGTGTTTAAAAAACTCATGGAAATATGGAGTCCTGCTGTATTTAGCTGTCTTTTAATCAGAGTTTTGTGTTCACACACAAGTGTGTGAAATCTGCTTTTAAGTCTGATTTTTGGAACTGAGAACCATATGGTATCTTGGTTTTGCATTTCTTAGATCTTCTTAATCGTGCCTGCATAGCAATTAACCTTGTGCATAAATTTAAGGAAATAATATATTCATTTGTTCTTACTGTGTAAAATATACTGAGAATTCATTTCAGCTCTAACAATAACCCTAAAAAGTGTTCAGAATAAGGCAATTTGGTTTGCAGTTACTATATAGTTAATCTTACCATTGAAAGTTTGCTTTTCTATGCTGTCTTTTATTATGAAATGGCAAGTCACAGGATGTCCAATTTATCCAGTGAAAGGGGGTAGGGAGGGGGGCCCGCTAAATTATATCCTTGTGCAAAAGGATAGCCAGCAAAGCACTCAGCGTTGTGCTTATGTCCCATTGAAGTCAATGGGACCACTCATGTTTTGAAAGTTAAGTATGTGCTTTTAAGTGTTTTACTGAATAGGGATGAGATTATTCTCATTCTTAAAGTCAAGCATGTGCTTAAGTGCCTGGCAGAATCGAATTAGTGTCTGTGGGTTAGCAGAGAGAAACTGAACCTTGTCACATGCTTGTTCAGTAGGTCCTTTTTGTACAGCTTGGTTGAGTTTGGCTCTGATGTAGTGTCATTAAGCAGTTAAGTGTCGGTAAACTCTTCTGAGTGAGATATTGTAATGGGATTTAAAAAAATAAAAAATCAGGGTGATGTTAGGACTCTTCCTTGAAGTATTTATTTGGGAATCAAATTTAGTATTTGATTATCAAATAGTAGTGACCTGAGTGTGAAATGTGGTTCTGGCAGTGTGGACAGGTTATTTCTTTTCATACAGTGCTGACAGTTCTAATAGTCTTGAGTTTGTAAAGTGTTATGGCTTCAAAGAGCCTTAGTCTTCCACTTAATGTGTGGATATTTATTTAGTACTTGGAAAACCGTGATATACCTCTTTGTGTAGACTTTGTGTTTAACTTCGGTTTCAATCCTAACATTAATGGATTCCTAAATTCAGAGGAAAGCAAATGAGATTAAGTGTTTGTTTTTCTACAACTCCTATGAACTGTGATGCTGTTTGGTTTATTTTTTCCTGGTAGTCAGCTCTGAGCTTGCAAGCTGGTTGCTTTTTCCCCTTTCTGTGCTTGCTTTGTGGGCTTCAGTCTTATGCTTAGACCGTCTTAACCTTAAGTTTTCAAATTAAAATGTAGGTCTTCACTATGTGTGTGTAAATGATGTGTGTGGTTCTGGGCATTACTATTATGGCTTTTCATTTTCCTGAAGTGTGCTGTACTCATTGATGCAGAAATGTGAGCTGCTGTGTTTTAATTAACGTGCCACAATCAGAATTTGAGTATATGAATGTATTTAGTTGTCTTCAGTTTTCTTCTCTTTCATTGTTTTTATTAGTAAGAAAAATTCATCAGGCTTATTTCAACCTAGAAATATTTTCAATATAGCAAAAGGGAAATTGCTTGAGTCTTTGCTAAGAGCCATGGAAGTCTTAAGTAGAACGTAGCAATATTATAATTTATTTCTAAATGTAGTATGATTGATTCCTAAAGACATACTCTTATTAGTGGTGTCCAGTGGAGTACATTAACATATAAAGAAATGAAAGCAATTAGTTTGCAATAAAAATAGTAAAATTACACGATATCAGGGGTGGTAATTATGAATGTATTTAATATTCAGCCCCATGAGGCATGCATCTTCTGTGTGGTAAAACCTGCAGGGAACAGGGATCATGTGGTTCCCTTTCATTAGTTTAGTAAGTGCTGAGTACCTTGCCTGGAAGAGGCAGGCTGAGGGTTATCAGTTCATTTTGCACCACCAGACAGCTTCTTTCAAGGCACAGGTTGGGAGTTGCTGTTCTCTTCTGTTAAGCTTAGGAGAATTTGGAAAAGAGCATTCTTGCTCCTGTTGCTGTTAATGATATATTATTTGGTGGTAATACAGTCAACAGCTGCTACTGTGATATACTACAATTACCTTATTAATAATCAAAGACCAATCTGTAAATTAGGCTGCCTAATGTTAGGCAAAGCTTTCACGGTTTGCTTTCATGAATACTATTAGGCACATTGATTTATTTTGTTTTTCAAATCCTTCCACTTACCGGCATCACCTGGAAGAGTTCTTATTGCCCAGTCCTCCTCGTTGTGGTGTTGTAATACGGACCATGGGTCCTGCTATCTCAGTACTCTGTTTTCAACAGCGGCTCTAAGCAGACACTTAGGGAGAAGTAGGGATGTTGTGCAGCTGTATAGATCTTCAGGAATGCATGGTTAATTTTTTAGGGTTTTATCAATTTTTATTATAATCCATCAAGGGAATCTATACAGGTCAACACACAAAACAAAAAAAAGATTCAAGCAAAATCCTGCTTCCATCCACTTAAATTGTGAGTGTGTGTACTAGCAGTGATTAGATCATACATATCCAAGTGTTGCTTTTGCAAGTGTTAAAGAAGAATTACAGATGGGGTGACTGAGGCTTATAGGGATGAAAGGCCAAATGGTTTAAATCAGCATGATTCACTTCAGTGGAGCCCCATGAATTTACAACAGATGAGGATCTGATCCATTTTATATGCAGTTAAGGTCATACATTCAGCCGGTGACAGAGGTAATAAATGACCCTAGCCCTTGTTGTCACTGTGGTTGCCATATACACAGCAGAAACAGGCAGCACTTGAGACTGAAAAGCAGCCAGAATGGAAAATGTTTGTGAAGCTTTACCATTAAAAAAAAAAATAAAAAAAAATTGCTGATGACATTGATGTTGTGATTCTAGAAGACAGGAGGAATAGACATGGGAAAGCACAGAACAAAGACCCACGATTCTGCCCATACAGTGTAGTGCTGAGACGGTTATGAGACGGTTGCTTGAGTAAGCAAGAGGTACAAATTTGTAATATATCAAAAGACATATTCTAGAAGGAACACATTGAAGCCAAACTTGAATTCACTACCAAATACGCAAACTAACTGGATCATGCTTGAGAGACAGTTATGTCTTGTAAGCCAGCAGAATGTTTTGAGGAAGTTGTTTGGTTAGATATTTGTTTGGGGTTTTGTATTGTTTTTTTACTGGTGGGTGGGGAACTGACAGAGATGCTTTGACTGCTTGTGGGAGTTTTATTCACTCTCGGTGCTTTGCTTCATGCTACTGACAGATTTTATGCAGTGAACAGTGCCCCATGAGTACAGAGCTAGGGCTGTGTTATTCCCAGTGTTTTCCTTGTGAGAATACCAGCCAGCTTGCACAGCGGTGATCTGTTCCACTCGAATTCCAGAACAAACAGCTGGCAAGGAGTCTCTCCCTCTCTTAATGTCCCAGGCTGAAGCAAATGCTAGATCTGCTATTTTCCAATGTGCAAATGAGTCAGTGCTCTAGTGGAGGCAGTACCCTTGATTCTTTCTAGGTTGCTTTTCCTTTTTGGTTAAAATATATCTGACAGTCAAATCACTGTCTATAAATGAATGCACCCCACGTTTATGACTAAATCCTAGTATTTAGTATGAAGTCAAAAGATTGTTTTTTTCCTTAAAGCCTTAATGGAACAAGATTTTCAGCTATCTGTAAGCATCTTAAAAGAAACTTGCCAGGTGCATCATGAGTGGGGGGAGAGGAAAGAAAGATAAGAGGGAAGAAGAATGGCATTTGATCCTGTGGAATCCTGCACAGTCACCAGACTGCCAGCTCTATGTTCACCAAAGATGTGTAGATATTAGTCATTATCTTTTCATCCTGCTACAGTTTTATATTTGATGCCTGCCTTTTATCACTGACATATCTATAGAAGCTTTTCTTGTTGCCCTTGATGTCTCTGTCCAGATTTAATTCTCTCAGGGCTTTAGTTTTCCTAACCTGATCCCTTGCTGCTCAGACACTCTCTCAGTGTTTTCTCCCAGGCTACCTGTCCTTGCTTCTATTCTCAGTAAACTTCCTTTTTGTGTTTAAGTTTGTCCAGGAGCTCCTTGTGTATCTGTGCAGGCCTGCTGGTGTGTTCACCTCACTTGCTCTTCGTTGAGATGCATCACTCTTGAGCTTGGAGGAGGTGATCCTTGAATGTTAGCCAGCTGTCGTGGTATTCTCTTCCTTCCAGGGTTTTGTCCCATGGTGTTTTCCCAAGCAGATCCCAGAAGAGGCCCAAGTCTGCTCTCCTGAAGGCCAGGGTAGTGAGCCCTCCTTGTTGCCCTGAGGATCTTGAACTCTACCATTTCATGGTTACTGCAGCCAAAGTTGCCCTTGAGCTTCACATTCCCCTTACTGGTGTGAACAAGGTCCAGCCATGGCATGGTACCTCTAGTCATTGGCTCCCCTGTCACCTGGAGGAGGAAGTTGTCATCAGCACCTTCCAGGAACCTCCTGGATTGCTTGTACTGTGTTATTCCTCCAACAGATAGTGGTGTGGCTGAGGTCCCCTGTGAGGATCAGGGCTTGTGAATATGAGGCTGCTTCTGTCTGCTCAGTCTTCCTGGTTAGGAAGCCTTTAGCAGACCTGCACTATGGTGGTCTCTGTCCTCCCTTCAATCCTGACCCATAAACTCTCAGTTGGCTCCTCACTGAGGAGCTCACTGGGGAAGGGCTCACTGGGGAAGGGCTCCACACACTTCAGCTGTTCATTGACATAGAGGTCAACATCTTCTCACCTCTCTGTCCTTCCTAAAAAGCCTGTATCCTTCATCCCAACACTCCAGTCATAGGAGCCGTCCCACCCTGTTTCCAAGATGCCAATAAGTTCATAGCCCTGCCGGTGTGCACGTGTCTCCAGCTGCTCTAGTGTTTACTCCCTATGCTACCTGTCTTTGTACAGAGCCACTTCACCTGCTCTCTGCTGAAGCTGACTGACTGGCTGGAGTTTGTTCAGGTGCTCTCCAGCTGACCTGTGATCCTTCTGTCTCTGGGCATCTATTGCTGGCCCTGGCATCAAACTGGTAGGAGTGTGATGGATTGAGCTTCTCCTCCCCTTGCAACATTAAAGCCATTTAATGTTTGGGGTTTTTTTTCTTCACACAGTCAGCTTTTTGCTAGTAGATCA
Source organism: Gallinula chloropus (assembly GCF_964237585.1). NCBI lineage: Eukaryota > Metazoa > Chordata > Aves > Gruiformes > Rallidae > Gallinula > Gallinula chloropus. Next base: position 65,766,417 of record NC_140088.1, read on the forward strand.
TAGGATCACAGAATGTTAGGGGTTGGAAGGGATCTTGAAAGACCATCTAGTCCAGTCCCCCTGTCAGAGCAGGATCACCTAGATTTGGTCATGCAGGAATGCGTCCAGGTGTGTTTTCAATGTCTCCTGAGGAAGACACTCCACAATATCCCAGCTCTTACACTCATCAGCCAGTTACTCTTCCGTATGTAGAGACTACCAGTAAGAATGGTCACTTCTGCACCGATATTTTGTTTATTATATTGAAGTGCTTTGAGAGAACCTTTGGTGTGATACAGAGACATTTGAGGTAGGCGATGATGTAAATGTATGTAGGAGAGAACTGTGGTCTCCAGGTTCCTAGAGATCAATTTCCCTGGTTGTCTTTTAGTGGAGACACAGTTCACCTGGTATAAGTGGGATGAATTTACATACACAGTGATAATGAGTGAAGGAATGAGTCATAGGTGATGTGTCTCAGGCTAACATTTGCCTTCTGGATAATTAAAAGTCAAATAGATTTTGTACATATAAGTATACCTGCTTCCTCCATTTTTCTTCTATGAATGTTTGTTGCACTTCTAATTTCATCACAGCACTGGGAATATTAGATACAGACATAAAATAGCTGTCTTCAAATGGTTCAAGGCCAGTTAAAATGGGAGACATTTTTGGTGTGTGTTGTGGTTTCAGATTGATTTATTGCAAATTTGTCTGCCTACTTCCTCTCTTATTTCTGGAAAGCAAAGGAGCATTTGAAAGTAAAGATGAGCCTGGGCTGGAGGACATGGAAAACAAAGAAATCTCATGTCTTACCTTAGGATGCCTCAGTGCTTGGTTTCTGTGTTTTGTTTTGTTTTTTCCAGATATGTAGAAGGTACTTTGCCCAATCAGTTTACAGAGGGGAATAAGTCTGTGGAGTTGTATGTGTGTGTGGATGTAGACACACATAATAAGGTCTAGCTCTGGTTGTCATCTTTGGTTTATAAAAACTGGTGAGAAAAATTTAAGCAAGCACAGACATGGTAGTAGCTTAGAAAACTTTGTACAGGTAATACACCTGTGGCTACTGTTCCATGAAATACATTCTTGGGCTCTGTCCTGTGCTGCAAGGGTGAAATGTGCAAGGGAAGAGTGTTACTCACAAAAGCAAGTGGAGCTGTTATGTGTTAGAATGAACTTCACTGGTTTCATTTGCAGAAACAAATTGCTTCAGTATCAACAATCCCATGTTTCTTAACTTGTGCCTTCTATTGTACAGGCATTTTGCTTTGTTAGTATTTTCAGTAAGGCCCTGTTAATCCAGTTTTGTTGTCCCTGATGACCACTAAATCCCTAAGTATTTATATGTAGGTGTTTCTTTGCTTTTGTTCTAAATGAAAAAAATATATTTTAATGGCTTTGTTTTAGGCCCTTATGTTCTCCTCATGAGCAGTAGGATTGCTCACATGTAGATAAAAACAAGTCAAAACCAAGTCACAAACATTAACTAGAGACATAAAAAATATTGCAATAAAATTAAAACCGTATTGAAGGTGGTAATACCTAAATGTTAAGGACAATATAGAGCTGGAATCTGAATGATGGAAGCTTCATGATTTGAGTAGGAGTCACAGGTTACGGGGTTACTGTTGTGCTAAAGAACCACTCGTAATGAGTGCATCAGCTGCATTAAGACTTGTGTTGACTCTCCAACAATTAAAAAAGTATTTGTTTACTTTTGTTTCTGTGAGTATTTGTAGTACCCTGGGATAAACAATTTCTGTGTTAAACCTGGAGCCAGCTAGTCTGCAGAGACTGTGGATCATACTGTCCTTGCCTCCTGCTGTATGGTAGTGCTCAAGTGAGGGATGGGGTATGTTTGCAATTTTAAGATTCATGTTAGTCCTGGGTGTTTTGCCTTGTTATATGATTCCTGATTCACAGCATTAAAGAAAATGTATCATGTTCCTTAAACTGTATGAGCATGGCCTAAAAAATCCTGCTGCACTGGAGGAGAGAGGTAGGGAGCAGATGAGTATTGATCTGCAGCTCTTTGATTTGAGCTGAGACCTTTCTGCTATGTGTCATGTCATCTCCCATTTTAACCTTAAATAGCTAATTCAGTTTGGGCTTTTTACATTGAAGATGTTTGATATTTCTGGGAGGTGCATCTTTAAGGCTTAAGAACATCCTTAGGAAAGGTCTGTTGAAACAGTGTTGAGAGGTAATAACAGGGTAGTTATTTATGAAAGGAACATTTGTACTGGCCTGTGCATTACAGTTCTCTGTTGAATAAGCTGTGTTAGATTTTGGTATGTACACGTAATTATGATCATGGTAAAAGTCACAAACAGTCCTAAACTATTCCTGAAAGGCCACGAGAAACGTAGACGTGCCGGCTGTTGCCGTTCGTGCCTGCAGTCAGCGCAGAAGTGGATCCGTGGCTCCATCTACTGGAGTTCCCAGCTAGCAGCCAGCGTTGCTCCCCGCTGAGAGCAGCACACAATCGAAAATACTGGGGGTTATTTTTAGGTGGCGATCTGGTTAATTAAATTTCTCCAGGGACGCTGGTATAGTATTGTGACAATTTGACTTGTTTTAACGCTTGTGGGGCTTTTCCTGCAGTTACATTCACCTTGAGCAGTTGGTTTATTTTGACAAGGTGTAGCAATATATATGTATGTATAATTCTCACTGTGTTAATTTGTGTACTTTATATTTGTACAGTTACAGTATGTGAGATGAAGGCCTAACATTCTGTAGTTGGATGGTTCCTCTAAAGATACTCTGTGTGGGAAGGATAATCATAGAATCATAGAATCTTAGGGGTTGGAAGGGATCTCAAGAGATCATCGTGTCCAACCCCCCTGCCAAAGCAGCTCCCTAGCTCATATTGCACAGATAGGCATCCAGATGGGTCTTGAATGCCTCCAGAGATGGAGACTCCCCAACCTCCTTGGGCAGCCTATTCCAGTGCTCTGTCACCCTCACTGTGAAAAAGTTCTTCCTCATGTTGGTGAAAAGGGGCTGGCCATTCCCCCTGCATCCCATACTTAAGATATTTATAAACATTAATAAGGTTCCCCCTTAGTCTTCTTTTCTCTAGACTGAACAGTCCCAGCTTGCTCAGCCTTTCCTCACAGGGGAGATGCTCCAGGCCCTTAATCATCTTTGTAGCCCTTCTCTGGACTCTCTCCAGGAGATCCCTGTCTTTTTTATACCAGGGAGCCCAGAACTGGACACAGTACTCCAGGTGGGGTTTGACCAGGGCAGAGTAGAATGGGAGGATCACCTCCTTTGACCTGCTGGCCACACTCTTCCTGATGCACCCCAGGATCCCATTGGCTCTCTTAGCCACCAGGGCACACTGCTGGCTCATGGCCAACCTGTTATCTAACAGGACCCCCAGGTCCTTCTCCACAGAGCTCTTCTCCAGTAGGTCATCCCCCAGCCTGTACTGAAACAAACGGTTGTTCCTTCCCAGGTGCAAGACCTTACACTTGCTTTTATTGAACCTCATCTGGTTTCTCCCTGCCCAGCTCTCCAGCCTGTCCAGGTCTCTCTGGATGGCAGCACAGTGTTCCTGTGTGTCAGCCACTCCTCCCATCCTTGTATCATGGGCGTACTTGCTGAGGGTCGATGCTATTCCCTCATCAAGGTCGTTGATGAAGATATTAAACAGGACTGGACAACACTGAGCCCTGGGGAACACCACTAATCACAGGTCTCCAGTCAAATTCTGCTCCACTGATCACCACCCTCTGAGCTCTGGCCAACAGCTGGATCTCATCCCACCTCACTGTCCACTCACCTATCCTATGCCCTCTCAAGCTTTAATATCAGGATGTCATGGGAGACAGTATCAAAGGCCTTGCTGAAGTCAAAGTAGATGACATCCACTGCTCTCCCTCCATCTATCCAGCCAGTGATGACATCATAGAAGACTATGAGATTAAGCCCAGAGTATAAAAAAATCTTGCCCTCTTTGTTTTCTCTGGCAATTAAATATATGACTTTATGACATTTTTGAGATTAATTTGAATTTTGCAACCTCTTGGTGCAGACAAATGTTAAAGGAAACTATTTCACTTTGGTTGTTAACAGTTTAAATTGCTAATGAGAGGGAGAAAGTCACAGGAACTTCTTGAGGAAGATCCTGAAATAATCTATTGTTACAATAGCTGCAATTAAATGTTTTCAAAGTAGTTCACTTGTCTTCTTTCAGTATATCAAACTTTGTCTTGTGTAATACCAGATGAAAAAAATGTCCATCAAAAATGTTTCATAAAAAGCAAAATTGGAATGTGTGTCTATTGTAGCACTGGGTAATCGTTTCAGTTTCAGCAATAACTGGAGTTTAGGATTAAGAAGTGTTACAAACCTGTATATTTGACCAACTATCAGATCTTCATACAGAAGACCATGTATACTGGTTTTTAACTGTTTGCATTATGTGATAATGATGCAAAATGTATTTTGGCCTAAACAAGGACCTAATCTAATTGAAAGCCTTCTTAGACTGTCACTTTTCCTTGATCCTTCTTGTTTACTTCACTACATGCAAGTATTCTAAAAACCCAATAATTTCTTTTAAGATAGGTGAAGCTTTGTGTTAGGTCCTAGACTGACTGTGTAGGATCAGCATTGCTGTCCAGTTGAAATCTGAGTTGTATCTGTAATGGCATATTGCCATTGCAAAGGTGTCTTCCTCTGTTGCTGCTGCTTTTAAGAGTGATGCCAGTAGGGGTGAGGTTGACAGATACAGAAAACTAGTGGTTTTGTAGAGAATGTTATGCTGGAGTGAATTTCACCCTGAAAGGGTTATTGCCACAAAGTGCTAAGCACAAGTAGTTACATTAAACGCGGAGACTGAAAGGAAACAGCTCCAATTTTGTTGGTAATAGAGCATATATGGCAGTTTATAACTCCTCTGCAATAAGTGAAAAAAAAGCTAATGAAAAATCTTATTTCTTTAATAGCTGAGGGTATTAATATCTTGAAATACTTTTTTTTTTTTTTCTGTGTTGTGAGTAGAATTGTCACTGCAACACAGTGTTAAACTTCGGTACTTTTACACTGCAAAGTGTGTGTATATGTAGCAATTAAAATACATGTAAATAGTATTAAAATATTAACAAAATATTCATAACATTCAAAGTATTCAAATGGTATATGCATATAAGCATTCATATATGCAAATGAACCAGTGTGTGTACATGGATGTGTCTGTTTTGGGAAATGTCCTCTGGTAGCTATTGTGGACTAGAAAGAACAGTATAATAGCTCATATTTTATGTGTGAGGACTTCTTAGACAATAAGAGAAATGTTGACAGCTTGTTAGATAGGAAGAATAAATGAATAAATACCACGTTTTCCACTGTTAGAGGCGATGGTCAACAATTTTTCATAGAATACACCTGGAAAGCTGAAGCTGTGTATATTCATGGGTCAGGTATTGGGAACAATCTCTATTACTATTTGGATATAGCTTTTCCGTTTCCAGTGAAAGTTACAATATGGAGGTTTTACTCCGTTTTCGGCTTCCTTCTGCTCTCAACTCAGAATTTCACAATTATAAGCCAGGATGGTTTGTTCTCCAGTGAACTGAAAATTAAGGTGTGTGCAGGAGAGATAATCATGGGAGCAAATGTTTTGTATCAGCATAAAATGCCTACAGGGATTTAGTGTATTTAAAAAATATTTTGCTTTTCTACTGCAGTTTTAAAGCTGTATTCTGAAGTCTTTTTCAGCCATTATGATGTGCCCTCACAGTCTCTAAATGAACCTGTGTTGTGTGTATAAGCATATCTACGCATATCAGGATGCCTTCATTCACAAAAATGAAACAAAAAATCCTCAACACAAGAGGTCTGAAAGTGGTTAAAGAGCCAAGAGAAGTTTGTACAGGAGGGTGGAGAGGGGCCTGCATGTGCTTTTCCAAAGCCTAGTTTCAATAGGCTGAATTGTGGACAGGCAAATGGGCTGGTATAATGTAAGCCCTGGTGTCAGTGTGTAGTACTTCAGCTTCTCTGTGCTGTGCATACTTTTGGTCTTTCGGTGGTGTGTAAATGCAAAGTACCTTGTGTACCAGTAAAATGGAACAACTGCTGTGCATCAGTTTGCTGAAAGTAAAATTATTCCAATTACCTGTACCATTGTTTCTGCCCCAGTCAGGCTGAATTAAAATTTGGGTTTCAAAGGCAGGAACTTGGTATTGTCTAGGTGAGGTTTTAGTTTGTCATCAAAGATCACTAATGACTTCTAGTTTCTTTCATCTTAAACTGCAAAATTGCATATTGATTCCTGGTGCTTGTGAGTATTATGGCTGCTTTATAATGCATAGTCACACTGTTCTAGCTTTGTTAACAGTGAAGAAAGTGCAGTCCAATGTCTAGTTAGTTATAGTCTCTGAATTTACTCATTACCCTTTCTTTCACAGTAGTATAACATATATATAGTTTTATTACTCCTTAAATACTCTCTTCACATCTTTGATTTTATATATATGTGTATGTATACACTGTGCAAAGATATATATTGTTCATAGATATTTGTTGTAGCCACATAACACATATTAAATGGCTCATTAGATGAATGAATTTGTTCTTGCACTTGACATAGAAACGTTGCTTAGATAAATGACCTGATTTTTATTCCTGTGTGCTGAACGCTTGCAACTCATGAAGTTGTGCTCTGGCATTATATCTACAGCCTCTTGTGATTATATATCACATGTTTTTATTGCTCCCTCCGTGGTCCTGTCTCTCACAGTGGAAGTTTATTATAACGAGAAAAAAGAGGAGATAGAAATGGTACATATTTCGTAAAGATTAATTTTCTTCTAGTACTTCTGCTGTGCTGATCAAAATAAGTTTTATTGCTTAAATATTTATAAAAATGCCAATTCTGTCTGTGTATGAAATGCTTTTTGCTAATTTCAAAATACACTGCAAAAAAGCTGCTTATAAGCAACTACAAGAGAATTTCAGAGAAGTGTTCAAGGGAAACATTACAGTTCAAATCTAGAAACACCATCCCATATTTTGACAGTAAATTTCTAGAACTTATAGTTCCTTAGGAAAGGGATTTGGTGGTGCCTATTTTACCTTGGCAGCAACGCTTTTTGCTGTAAGGTGATACATACAGCCTTTAGCTGGAGCACATAAAGGAATTAATCCAACTGAAAGATAAGTGAAGACTGGAAAATTTAGATCCTCTTCCTTGCAAAAATCTGAATATTTAGGAAGACAACATAACATTTTGTTTTATAGTGATCATGAAAACTAAGTCCATTCTAAGAGAGCTTAGTTTATCGGAAGATTTGTGCCAAGAACTTACAAAGCTAAGGACACTTAAGTGATTTATTTTTATGTCTTGGCATGTAGAGTTTATGCTGTTGTCCAATGTGATCTGCATTGTATAATATGCCATATATAATATTGTATATCTTAGCTATAGAATGTTTGGAGCTGCATCTTTGCTCAGCTGCTGGATTTTCAGCGCTGCCTATTGAACATCACTTTGAAATGCCAGAAGTCTTCGGTAATGCAAACACATCAGTTTGCAGCTGTAGATAAAATCGATGTTGACATCCCATGTATTTAGGCTGACTTTAAGCCTATTTAAATGAATTTTGAGGCTCAATAATTTATCTTTTTTTTTTTTTTTTTTTTTTCCCCTCATCCCAGATTAGTTTATTGGCTGTGAAGAGCCACGGACGCTTTGTGCCCTGATGGGGGACTCAGGATCCAGACGATCGACTCTAGTATCTCGGTTACCAATATTCAGGAGAAGTATTAGCCGAAGACACGACTCCCTCCCTTCCTCACCTTCTTCTGCTAATGCCATTGGTGTCCACGCCTCACCATCCAGCACTAACTCCAGCTCAGGGAGCACGGGCAAGCGCCGGAGTATTTTCCGCACCCCTTCTATTAGTTTCCATAACAGGAAAGGGAGTGAGCAGAAGCCTGATTCAGCTAGTCAAAACATTAACATCTCAAATGGTGCCCAGTCCTCTCTCAGCACTTTTCACAAACTAAGCTTAGATGAACACATCAAAAGCAGAGGAAGGCATTCAGTTGGCTTTGGCAGTTCTCGTAGCAAGAAGATAACAAGGTCTTTGACAGACGATTTTGAAAAGGGAAAGGAGCCCTCCACCAATAAGAACGTCTTTATAAATTGCATAAGCTCTGGGAAGAATGAGGGTGATGATTCAGGCTTTGCAGAGGAGCAGAGCCGATACTCTGTCAAACAGTCCACACGAAAGCTACTTCCTAAATCGTTTTCATCACACTACAAATTTTCCAAAGCAGTTCCGGATAGTCAGTCAGTTCCCTCTGTGCAGCAGTCCAGGTGCTTGCTGGAGGTTAAGTCGTATGTGGAAAGTGAACCTGTGATCTCCAAGTCCTCTCCTCCATGTTCGGCTGAGACAACGGAGTGCATGGGGAGCTCCTTGCAGTCCCCACTGCTATCGGCTGACCTCACGGCTGCCCAGACCCCCTCTGACTTCATTGCCCTGACAGAAGATTCTGTTTCAGAGGTTGATGCTTTGCCCAGCAGTGGGACAGGGGTGCTGCTCACAGAGGATTTTGGCCACAATGTCTCTACCTCTCAGATCTTTGATCCTCCTGCTGCTGCTCCTGCGAGGGAAACAGATATTGTGGAAAGTACTGACCAGTCCGCTGGTGTGTCTCCCGTGAGTCACGCAAGTTTGTGTAGCATTGAATCTAATACCTTTTTCAAAACCTCAGCTACTAATCAAACAAAAGTATTGTTGCAAGCCAATGAACTACATAGTAATGATGCCAAGCACATAGGAGAAGCTAACTTGGCAAATGCACATTTAGAAACCTTTGCATTACAGCGCAGAGAAGAACCAGTGATACCCTCTCCAAAGGCACAAGGGTGGAGTGGGGACAGACATGAAAGTACACCATCCAAGCACATAAGAGAGATAATTCCTGTAATGGAGTCTAAGAATGTTTCATGTTCTGAACCACAGTCCTTTAAAACACAACAGGGTTATGAAACAAACCGTTCTAAAGGTATGTCTCCGGACCTTTTCTTTGTCATGTTTGGTGGGGTTTTTTGGCCTCAGGTCTTCTGTAAGAATTGTTTAGTCATAAAGTGTTTTGGTGGAGTTGCCAATGCTGGCTGTTAAGTTCAAAAGTTATGAATCGTGCCCTCCTCCCAAAATTGTAGGAATTAGACAATCATATAAAAATCTATGGGTTTTTTGAGTTTGTATTTTACAGTTTGCCAACACCCCTCAGTGCTGTTTGTAGCTATTCATTCCTGTGGTAGAAAATGAATTAATAAAGTACAGATTCTACCTCATGGAAGGTGAAGCTGGGATTTTTGAGACATGTCTGTCTTAAGCCAAGGAGTTGCATTGCTGGAGGTGGAACCACCACCAGAGAAATAAACCTCCTTTTACTCTAGTTATGCAAAATAGCACAGTGTATCTGGGTTTCAAAATGTCCCAACTCTTGCTTGCTTTATTCAGCTAATGTTACAGAGTAGCTTGGGGTGGATGTTTCCATGCAGAGTATCAGAGAACCTATTTCTGCTTCCATTTGAAATAACATTGTGCACGTTCTCATTATGTAATCTATTAAACAGAGTTAATTACCATCTAAATTTCACACTGAATCTTCAGTTTATGAAAAGGAATTTGGAAATACTAACAGGATTATGTGGAGAGGCTGTGCCTAGAAATCCCACTCTGTAGCAATGCAGGTGAATAAAGGCACCAGGCCCTTGGGTGAAGGATGCCTGTCAAAAGAGATTTATCTCTGACAGTGTATTTCATCAAGGCAACCTAGAGACTGGTGCTTTTTGCATAATCCTGAGGCTATATCTGGTGGGCCAAGATTTGTGAGAGTTAACATTTATAGTGTTTATATTAAAAGATGGTTGAGCATAAATTCATATGAATTCATACCCATCTTTTTGCTTGGGCATTTATCAAGGCATGTAAATTATAAGCAATCAAAAGCAATCTTTCTTTTTGAATTATTTGTCACTGCAAGACTTGGGTGGATCTCTTGTACATAAATGGCAATATAAACTCAAATTAATCCACTAAATTAGCTTTCACCAGAAGGGACCTCTCTCCCTCAGAATCTCAGTCAACTGGGAGAAGAAAAATTTCCATATACGCACATTACTGGTCCTGAACACTGGTTGTTCTTTCTTGCAACATTGGCTCATTTTGGATGAGCTCATCCTTTTGAATCTGACTTACTGGAGTGCAGTGCACAACAGCAAGTGAGCAGCTCGGAGTGATGTTTAGAAATACACAGAGCACTTGAAACTCCTGAATTGGCAGTGGTGTATTTAATCTGTATCTCTGGAAGGCAGCTAACTGCAATTGAAACTGGGGTAGAGGGATTTTTGTAAATGAGGTTCATGTTCACAGAAACTCCAGAGCAAACACTGTACTGTATAAAAGCTGATGATTAATTGTTAGGGTTTTATAGCGCTGCTCAAAATGCAATTTTTTTTTTTTTTAACCTGTGTGGAGAAGAATGTAGTTAAAATTAGAAACTGGCCAAGCATGCCAAGGGATCATTGAAAGAAGATACAAAATCCTGCCTTATGAAATGAAACCAACACAGAAAAAGCTTATGTGATATTCAGTAAGATATGGTTGTAAGTAGTTATATCTGTCATAGACGGGCTGGTTTGAACACTTGGTTTTGCTAAAACAGTATTTGAAACTAGATACAAATGCAAAATATTTCTGTGCCTTTGGTAATAGATATTTTCTTTTCTGTAGCTGGTCTCCTAGCTGATATCATTATAGATAGCATTGTGAATATGACATTAATGTATGAGCAGGTTTGATGTACCATGTATTTCGTAGTAGACCTTTATATATTTTTATCTGATATGGAATTTATTGAAAAACCTTAGGGGTAAATAGCTGTTCTCTCACAAAAGGCAAAAGAAGATAAGGTTTTCTGTGTTACATTTATTATGCTATTATGCTTTTCTCTTTCTTCATTTCTAAGTTTGACCTAATACCTCCAAATGTAATTTTTCTCCTCTTTTCTGATGTGTTATTGTTTAACTGGAATTGGGAACAAGGATTCAGTCTGCTGGCTGCAAGCTGGGTTTGGAGAGCATGGTTGCAGAGCTGAGTTAGGAAGGACAAACAGAAACTAAAACCAGTGTGCATCCCTACCCTATGCAGTGATAATAAAGCTGTGACCTGGCCCTACAAAACCTGGACTCGCCTTGGAACACAGGGTTTTATGGCACCTGAGGACCAGCAGTAGTTGCTGTGGTGGATTCTACTGGACAGCTGTTTTGAGCCTTTCTAGAACAAGGGGGGAAAGGAAAGAATGGAGCAAAGGTCCTTCTGGATTCTGTGAAAAGCTGTGGACTGGGCTCTGGCATGCCAAGTGTGCTAGTCACAGGGGCCTGAGCGGCAAGCTAGTGGCCCAGGTGACACTTGTATCTAGGTGGGGGTAGCATCTGGTTTCTACAGAATGTCTTGTGCAATTGCCTTTCAATGTAAGTGTTTCAAGCAAAGCAGTTTTCTCATTAAGAAAAATTTCTAGAGAGTAATTCTCTGTAAAGATAGCTGATTGTTTCTCTACTTGTAGCTGATCTTGCCAATAGCTTCAGCCCATACCGAGAAGGCAGATTTGTGGAGAAACGACTGAGATCCTCTTCAGAAGGCACTGCTGGAGGCAGTCGGCTGATCATAAAGCCAAAGGATGGAAATACAGAAGAGCTTAACAGCCTACGGAAGCAGAGAGCAAGCTCATCGTCTTCAAAAATGAACAGCATGGTGAGTTTTATACCTGTGTGTTTTTCTGTGATTGGTGTAACTATGATGAGAGTAGCAACTTTACTGGTAATGGATGGTGGTAAAGAGCTGGGGAGGATGGCAGAGGACACACACACCTGCTCCCAGGATGTGATTCCCAGGCTCACTTACAAACAGTAAGAATAATTGTTTTCAGGATATGACATTCTGAGAAGGCTTGCATATTTCCTGTGTTGAGATTCTTCTTGTCATGCTTTATTGATGTGCCTGGGAGAAAATTAGTGGGAGAAGGAGCTGCAGCAAAATTCAGTATATGAATATTTCTGAGTTTAGGTGCACAGGGCTACTCTGTTGCAAGGTGGCTTTTTATTTCATGGACTCATGTCTGGAATGAGCGAGATGAGATTCAGATCAGAATTTGGATACAGAGGAAGCTGTTTGTAAGGGGGCTCATTTGAGCAATCTGAGAGGTCTCTTTTGAAACCAGTGACAAGCTTGAATGTTTCACTCTGAGCACAAGGTAAGGAGGAGAAAAAGTATCGCTTCTGAAAATCTTGAGTATACCAAGGACTGGAAAAACTAAGATCAGATAACTGCAGGGAAGTTAAAAACCTCTTCTAGTGAAACAATAGCAGAAGGAGCAAGCTTGTGCTCTTCTGTATCTACTAACAATAAATGTTTTAAGATGAGTGTAACTTATGCTTACGTGTATGCTCTCCAGCAAGAGAAATAAAGATGATGTTGAGATTGAACTTTTGTAGCATTGGCATCCGCTCTTTAGCTTATGGAGATCACTAAAACAACTTTTATGGTCATTATTAGTTTGAAATGTTTTGTTCAATGGGCCAGTTGAAAAGGGGAGGATTCATTTTTTTTTACTTGGATCTGAAACAGCTTTACACAGAAAGCCAAAACCTCTAAACTTCTTACCTCTGCCTAGACCTGCTAACCAGATGGGGCTTTTCCTTCATGGTTTGCACAATTAGCTGTTATGTTACAGTAATACAGGACCAAAAGGTGTCCTTGAGAGACTCTGATGTGAACACAGCTGCCTTTTCTGAGAGAGTTTTTTTTTTTTTTGCAGTTTTTCAGAGACATGAAACTGAGTGGTGCAAGCTGATGTTACGTTTCCAGTTACATGCTCTTTTGGGGTAGTTCTACAGGCTAATAGCAAAACTCACAACTCATACCATTACTTACGACAAATTTTATTCCCATGGGCTGCATTGGCTGCCACTAAATATAAACATTGTGTGACTTGGCTGAGAAGTCAAGGAAGGTTAAAATTGCCTTCCTTTGTGAGATTTGCCCATACTAGCTTCTGATTAGCTGTTTAAAAATAGGTCCCCAGAGAAGGATCTGATTTAGTGTGAAATCCCTTAGGGAAGCTGTGGCGGGAAATTGGGGTTTGGGAGTTTCTCAAGAGGATGTGAAATCTGTCTTTTGTCTTGGTAAATCTCACCCATGTGTCTGAATATATCATTGAAATGTTCCTTTGTGGCTGGGCTTGTAAATGCTCCTGTGGATGTCAAGAGTAAACTACATCACGATGAAGCATATTCTTGCTACGTACAGTTGATACACAACAGATTCTTCCAGTGTATCAGTGTCCTCAAGCATTGGTCACTAAAAGCACTTGGTTACAGTGGAGTTAAGCGATGTCTCTTGTAGAAACGCTGGCCTGCACGCCTATTTTGTATAACCTGGGAAAATAAGATTATCTGCACTTCAATCACAGGATTATTCTTTTCTTATCAGTATCAGATTGTGCAGATTTATCAGTATCTAGTGATTAATTTTATACTACCTGAAATGCCAGGAAGCAAATTAATTTTAGGAAAGAGAAGATTTTATACACTTGTCTTTATCCTTTCTAGATTGTTGCCACCTTGTCAATGTAATACAGTAATGTAAAATGAAAAAAAGGCTTCATTTTTTTTAATCCATTGAATTAGTGTGCCCAGCATAGAACTAGAGGCATAACTGTGAAATAGTAGAAGAAATCTTTGTGCTATTAAAACATATAGTTATGGAATGTTTCTTTGGTTTTGCAGGAAGTTCACATCCATTTATCAGTGAATAACATCATCTTTTTCAAAGCCAGAAAACAAAATGACATTTAAAGTTGCTGTTTCATGTTGGCATACAGAGATGTAGCTCCTGCCCTAAAAAGCTGGTTAACCCTGGCTCGAGCCTGTAAAACTTATTTGCATTTTAGATCCAAGCTATTAGGCAGATCTCAGTGGTCATTTGAACACTAGTCTAGATTGATGCCATAGCACTTAGTTCTATTTAGCCCTGTATTAATGATGGGAAGGTGACAACACAGCAACAACAGGAAGTAATCGAAGTGTATGTGGGGGGTAGGTGGTGATTTGAGCCTCTTCTTTGTGTTTTGTTTATGAAATCTGCATTTTGTTTTCAGTTTCATTAGCAAGACTGTCCACAAATTTCACAAATTGCTCGTGCTTATTTGTATTACACTCACAGACCAAGAACTTCTATGTTAAGATTACTATGCCTATTTATGACTGAAGGTAAAATTATTCCTGCTTTCCCCCAGTGCATATGGATATAATCTTTATATGTTAAGAAAAATGCCAGATGAAAGCTTTTTCAGTAAAATGTGAGGTTAAAGAAGTAGTAAAACAAAGCCAGAAATGAATAATACTTCTTCCTCCAAACAACAAGATGACAAGCAGAGTTCCCTGGAAGGAAAAAGAATTAAAAATTGAAGAAATTGATTGTTCATAATAGTACCTAACAGTAGAAAGGCCCCTTCAAAATACTTCTCACAAGCAATTAATGTTTAACACCACAGTAGCAGATTGTTACCAGTGAACAATCCTTATGAAGACTGAATACTAGGCAAATAATTGTAGTTGCTGAATGTAGTATTATAAAAACTTTAACATAACCTTCTTGTGTACCTAGAAGCCATCAGTCACTCCTTTGTGGCTGTCTATTTTCAATTTGTTCAAGTTTGGAATAAAATGAATCACAGGATTTTAAGGGATAGCCAGTTCATGGGGGATTGCTCAGGCCTCTCACATGTGGGCAGCATTCCTCTTCAGTTCTGCTCTGCGGCACCAAGTGACGGTAGCTACAGGTGCTCGTTTCCTGGCATCATCCAGATGTTGTGTTAGGCTGAAGAATCTGTGTAGCATGAAACATACTTTTTTGTTGAAAACTGAAGAAAGTCCTCCAAGACTCTGTTTGCTTCCTTTTTCTTTGATGGCAGGTGATGTGGGCTGCTGCTTCTAAGGGCTAGTGGGAGTGGGGAGCCTGAAGATCTGAGGACGTGCTAGATTTCCACAGGAGAGAAGGAAAGAAAAACATTAGCATCTGAGAAACTGTTCTTCCTAAACTACTTGCTTGGCAGAGTATTCTTGAGATTCTATGATTCTTGCGTGATTGGTGTGCTCTTTTTGAGGGTGATGGGTAAATGTTGGATAGGTGGATTGCCTAGATACTAAGAATAAATCTCAAACCTGCAAAAATGGCTACTGGCATCCCCCAGGAGTGGAATTAACTCGTGACATGTCAAAAGTAATCAAGACAGGAGCAATTGATACTCATAAATGAAATTTAGGGAAAGAAAAAAAGTATTTCAAAATAACTCTGTGAATCTGCCAGTTTCATAGTTATGTAAATAAGAAAGAGAATCAGACACTTGAAATTAACTGTATAGATTACTAACCATGTGTTTTTCATTGGAATAGTTTCAAACCCGTTATTCTTGTAGTGACCAATTTCTGCCACAAGATGCCATCATTTCCCTAAAAATGGTTCTAGACTCAAGAATTGCAGTTACACAAAAGGTGAAAACTCATTCAGGACACGTTTTTGGAACAGTTTAATGTTGATTAGCCTGTGCAGTGCAATAGACCCTTTTCAAAGGAGCATGGTTGATACTGATGCAATTTAAACAGATTCATATTGCTAAAGAAACTCTGGTCATTCAGATGTGCCAACTATGAGGTCATTAGTTACAACTTTAAATATTTAAACATATAGACTACTTAACTATGTCTCAGAATCATAGAATCATAGGGGCTGTAAGGGACCTCAAGAGATCATCGGGTCCAACCCCACTGCCAAACAGGCTCCTTAGCTCATATTGCACAGATAGGCATCCAGACGGGTCTTCAATATCTCCAGAGCTGGAGACTCCACAACTTCCATGGGCAGCCTGTCCCAGTGCTCTGTCACCCTCACTGTGAAAAAGTTCTTCCCCATGTTGGTGCAGAACTTCCTGTGCTCCTACTTGTAGCCATTGCCCCTTGTCCCATCTCCACAGACCACTGAAAAGGGGCTGGCCATTTCCCCCTGCATCCCATACTTAAGATATTTATAAACATTAATAAGGTCCCCCCTTAGTCTTCTTTTCTCTAGGCTGAACAGTCCCAGGTCACTCAGCCTTTCCTCATTGTGGACAGGCTCCAGGCCCTTACTCATCTTTGTAGCCCTTCTCTGGACTCTCTCCAGGAGATCCCTGTCCTTTTTATACCAGGGAGCTCAGAACTGGACACAATACTCCAGGTGGGACCTGACCAGGGCAGAGTAGAGGGGGAGGATCACCTCCTTTGACCTGCTGGCCACACTCCTCCTGATGCACCCCAGGATCCCATTGGCTCAGCCACCAGGGCACACTGCTGGCTCATGGCCAACCCGTGACAGAAGTTGTGGCTGACCTCTCACTTATGCATTAAAAGCACCACCTAGCTGGATAATGGGCAATAAAAAAAGAACAAAAAATGCAAACCAGTATGGGAAAAGACCTGGAGGACCTGAAATATGCAGCCCTGCAAGACAAATGCAAAGAATGTAAACCTGGACAGTTGAAATGTAGGGGATAATTAGAATAACCACATCAGAAAAACTAAAACTTGGATCCAACTTCCAGATAATTGTAAGCAAGTGCTTTAAGAGCATTTGGAGGCAGAAAACCAGAAGAAACGGGCTGGCATGTTACAGTTCTTAGAACTGATAGTAGAAATTGGGGTTGAGGGGTGCGAGGTATGTGTGTGAGCAAGATGATTATCACTTCTCACAGTAGTTGCTGATGGGGGAAAGAAATATTTTAGAAAAATCTTAAATATCACTATTTCTAGTACTCAAGAAGTAATAATTATTCTAAAACTAGTAATTGCTGATTTTTTTTGAAGTTTCTGATAAAGATTTTGAAATGCTAACAAATAATCATGAGTTACTAAAAACAGGTAGTCATGAAGGGTGATATGGATGAAAGTAACTCTACATTACTACAAGTTTAAAAGAACTTCAGAGGATGGTTGGAGCTCCTAGACCACACAGCTGCACTGTGCTGTATGCACACATTTTCACTCTTTCTAGGAATATGACTGCATGCATTCAGTAGCATAAGGTACTGATCCTGTGCACCCATGGATTTCACTGAAAGTACATGAGTAAGGGCTAAAATGTTTTTTACGTTCCTCTACGCTGAATAGTATGATATTTTGCTGGTGTCTGATGAAGCGCTGTGTGTGGCTAAAACTAGGTTGATTCCTAGTCTGGAGATGATTGAAGTGATTTTACATATTTATTCCAAGTTGCTTTAACATTATTTTTTCCTGCTTTTTTTCCTCCTTGAGTGTGGACTTGACTGGCTGCTTCATGCCTTCTGACAGTTTATGCTGAGACAGATTGCATAAAAATCTCATCTTTTAATGTGTGACCAATGCATTAGGTGGAAGATGCTATTGAAAATACATGAGTTGAACGGGTTATGAGTTACAGCAGGTGACCAGTTAACTTAAAAGTAGAATTGAAAGTGGTGGTTTTTGTGACCTGTAAATGTGACCTGTAGAGGCTTGAGAAAACCCTGTGGGATACACTCTCTGTTTACAGGCTGGAGACACATTAATAATTAACATCTTAACAGCAGATAAACTTCAGTCTTGACAGCCTGCACTGGAAAGGCAGTGAATGAAAGTTAATGGAGGGGATTTGAGTACTCAGGCTTTCTGTTTAAGTTAAAAAAAAAAAATCCCCAAAACCAAAACCAAAATGCCCCCCCCTCCCCCCCACCCCCAGCCTTTTCCAGATATACCAAAGCTGTTTTAAAAACTATGGATGAGGTTAGCAAAATGCACACACTCCTTTTAATGTCCTCTGCACAACCTTCTTTAGAACTAACAAGGTTATGTTTTCTCTGAATAACTGCAACCTGTTGTTAGCTTGCTATACATGTATTATCTGTGGTATCTGTGATGTTCACAAAAGTAGTTGCATAGTTAAAACAGATGTTACATTTTGTTCTGTCACTGAATTATGGGAATTCTGCGTAATTCAAATTCATCTCTGCTATGCTGGGCTTCTCAAGGGAGAATATTTAGGAACATCAATTCTTATTGAACTGTTCAAGCAAACCCTGTAAGGCAGTGGTTCACCCTTCATGTGAAGTGGACTTGACAGCATTCATCTATAACTAGCTTTGTACTAACGTCACAAAATTTCCCCTTTTGCAGTGAATTTGGCGGTTTGCTCCTTTGTGGGAAGAAACTGTGGAAGCCACTTAAAGCAAGAACTGTCAGGACTACTTTGACAGTTTAAGGCTGAACAGTTCCATCTAAACAGGAATAAACTGCTGATTGTAGGTAAATAGTGATTTGGGCTTTATATTATTAATTTAGCATGGAGAAAGTGCCTTTCACATATTATTAGCATAAAAAAATGGAAATGGCAAATTGGGATTTAAGCATTTTGTCTGTGAATTTTAGGTCAACTAGAAGCTTTTCAGCCAAATACCCCATGGGAAATGAATGTCTGTAGTGTAATATACATTTCTTAACATATTAAGAGCTTGTAAAAACCAGGTTGCAGTTGTTAGACATTTTGAATTAATTATTGAGATCAACTAGCTAACAGCAATTAATTTACACATAACTTAATACTTATGCTATAATGTTCTGTGCACTTCTTTAAGGACATAATAATTATAACTCAAAAGTGGCTAAACTGCTACTGGAATATTGGTGTAATTACTTAGACTGAATAGAGTTAACATTAGTACAGGTTGAAGGTAGAGTAGTTATTAGCAATTTAAAATCTTGGAATATTTGTTGTAGTAATGGATGTGTTGTTGCATAGCGAGGCTAGGACAGTTAGTTCTTGTAGTTCTCTTGTGGGTGAACTCTAGTAGGCAGCTCAGCACCATGAAGCTGCTCCCTTATTCCCTCCAGCAGGATTGGGAGGAGAATTGGAAGGGTACAAGTACAAAATCTCATGGGTTGATACAAAAGGCAGTTTAACAAGTACAGCAAGAGCCTCAAATGGAAGCAAAGCAAAACAAGGAATTGATTCATTACTTCTCATTGGCAGGTGTTCAGCCAGCTGCAAGAAAGCAGGCTCCATAGCATGTAATGGTTGCTTGGGAATACAAATGCCATCACTCCTAAACTCCTAAACCAACACCCACCAATCCCTTTCCTTCTCTTTCCAAAGGTTTTATATGCTGAGCATGACATCGTGTGGTATGGAATATCCCTTTGATCAGTTGGGGTCAGTTGTCTTGGCTGTATCTTCCTGAAAATTCTTGTGCACCAGCCTGCTTGCTGGTGAGGTGTTGTGAGAAGCAGAAGGGGCCTTGACTCTGTGTAAATACTGGTCAGGAGTAACAAAACCATCTCCATGTTACCAAGGCTGTTTTGGTCACAAAACCAAAGCATAGCACCATGCAAGCCACTGTGAAGAAATGTAACTCTTTCCCAGCCAAAACCAGTGCAAGCTGAATATTTTTTTCTGAAATTTGAAGTCAGGATTATTTGCTCAAAGTATTTTCTGAGCCAGTTTACAGGGGGCTGAACTTAAAAAACCTATGAATAGGTGTCCTTGGTAATGTGTTAGATTTATTTTTCTGGAATACTTAGCTGTTTATTGAGACTGAAAAATGTAAGTCTAAGCCACACCAAATTAATGGGTCCTTATAACAAAACACACCTCTCTGCTAGTCATGCTACAGTTCCCAAACATTTTTGCCAGTTAATGTTAAGAGAAAGCTTGTTACAAAGGTACTTGTCTTGTGAGTTGATGGTGTTTATAAGGATTTCTTTTTCCATATGAGAGGAAAGGTTTCTTTCTATACAGAAACATCTAGTAATGCATTAAAGTACACAATAATGGTCAATATTGTTTAAACACATAACTATATTTGTCAAGCAAAAGCAGCTTTATTCTTGTTCTGGTTTATGGTTACTTTTACACTTGATTTTTCCTATTCGTGATCGCATTTTCCACAAGCACTACATGTTCTGAGTATAGGCAAATACTAGAGCAAAATTATCTAGTGTTGTTTAAAAAAAAACCCCAAACAACCTATGGTATTCAGTTTGTGCATGTGGGCTACTAAAATCTGCATGTCACCACCTACATTCCATGTCCAAAGACACTCATTTGTGGTGAAGACCTCTACCATCTGCTCTGTTCTTGCCATGTTGTAGAGATGTGAAAGAGGTCAGGGATTTAACAAGGATTAAACAATCCTCTGACAAATCTAATCAGTACTCCCTACCAAATGACAATACTTTTATCAGTAGTAGGAGAATAACAGAATCACTGAGGTTGGAAGGCACCTCTGGAGGTACAGTAACTCTCCTTAAGACAAGGATAGCTAGCATTTACTCAAGGATTTTGAATATCTCTGAGGGTGGAGACTCCAGAAACACTCCTGAAAACCTGCCCAAGTGTTTAAAAATCCCACCAAACCCACAGAGGTTTTTTTGAGTTTTTTGTGTTTCAGTTTGCACCTTCTTGTCTAATCATTGGGCACCACTAAGAGGACTCTGGACCTGTTGCTGGCCAAGGCAGAGCCCATCAGTGATGGGATAACATAGTTAAGGGCGGGGGAAGCAAACCTGCCAGGAGCAATTGCAGCCAGAGAGTAATGAAAATATGTAAGAGGAACAACCCTGCAGACACCAAGGTCAGCAAAGAAGAAGGAGAAGGTGCTCCAGGTGGTGGAACAGAGATTCCCCTGAAGAAAACAATGGTGAGGCAGTCTGTCAGGCTGTCCCCCTGCAGCCCATGAAAGCTACTGATCTCCAATCTGATTCTGCACCAGAGCTGGCAGATCCACCTAAAAGAGACTGTGACCTTGTGGGAAGCCCATGTTTGAGCAGGCTCCTTAGCAGGACCTGCAGCCTGTGTAGAAGGGAGCCCACACCAGAGCAGGACTTGTGACCCTGTGGGGGACCCACACTACAGAGAAGTACGTTGGGGACTGTCTCCCTTAGGAGGGACCCCTCAGTGGAGCAGGGGAAGAGTGTGAGAAGTCTTCCCCATGAGGAGTAAGGGGCAGCAGAGACAACATGTGATGAACTGACCACAACGTCCATTCCCCATCCCCCTGTGAGGAGGAAATAGGTAGAGAAGTGGGATGTGAAAGTGAGTCCGGGCAGAAGGGAGGGTTAGGGGGAATCCTACTCTGATTTGATTGCTTAAAAGTTCATTTTTTTAGGTTGAGTCTGTTTTGCTCATGACAAGAATTGGTGAGTGATCCCTCTGTCCTTATCTTCACCTACAAGCCTTTTGTTGTATTTTCTCTCTCCTGCCCACCTGAGGGGAATGAGAGGGGGGCTTTGGGGCCCACCTGATCTCCAGCCCTGTTCAACCCACTATGGAGTCCAAGGATGAAATGCAAGAACAGGGAGCTGCAGGGAATACTGTACTACTGTGACACCTCCCATTGTGCTCCCAACTGATTTGTTATGCCATTGAGCTCAGCCCAGTTATGATCTGCCCGCAGACGTGATGGGCTGGGAGGAAATCGTAAACACATAGGAACTGGGATTGTCCCCATATGTACACAAACCCTCTTAGATTTCCTTGTCCTGCTGTATGGATGATGTGTGTCAGAGAAAGGGAGTTCCTGTGATACACTGGGATAGTGGATGGTAAGGTAGAAGTTTAAGAAGAGGAGACAAGTTTCTGGAGGAATGAGCAGAGGCAGTACAGCCTGATTAACTGTGTGTTTGCACATTGGGATCTCTTTCTCCCAGGACACACATCAGGGGAACCTGAGAGTTGTCTTTGGTGGAGACAGGTTATAGGGTTATACTCAAGATATCATATGCAAATAATACATACAATAGGAAAACAGAAATTACTGTGTGACTGTTCTAAGGGGACACAGTTAATGGAGAGCTAATTCACTGAAGTTGAAATTTATGACTAGCGAATACAAATTAAGCAGTGTCTTGGGTTTTTCATCATGTAGGTCAGATGTGTCACAGGTAGTTTGCGCTCACTTGATTTTTATGGAAATAAACCCAGAAGATTGCCCCAGTCTTGTTTGTAGAGTGATTAGCTCCTGTCCTTCCTTGTGCACATCATTTCTTGCTATGTAGATCCCTCAGTGTGACCAAGAACGGGCTTGTGGTCAGGGTTCTGCAGTGCTTTCCTGTGAGCTGCCTATTTATATTTGTCACATATATGAGAATAAACTCAGAAGAAATACAGAGATTTTCCTTCTGAGCTACAGCACTTCAAGGTATGGTGCTTCTTCCAGGCCTTTGATCCCTTTGATCGCTAAAAAGAGCATAATGGGGCAAGAAATAGAAATACTGTGGGGTCACTTGTTCGGTCATTATATTTGCAGTCCTCCTTGTCTTGCCAGTGTGTTGCTGGAGGCAATGCAAAGTGAACTCTGGGTTAAGGATGTGGCAGTGGCTAGAAAAACCAGCTGCAGAGCCCAAAAGCATGCTATTGAGTCTGATTTAGACTCAAGTGTATGCTAACCCATTAAAGACTCAGGATCACATTTTGCATGCTATTTTACTGATGGATATATGGAAATTAGGTTTGGGAATGCTTATCTAGGTTAATTCACCTTTTAAGGGAGGAATAGGCAAAAATATATCATGAAAGAAATGAGATGTTGAAACATTTTCTCACCTCAGAGATCATTTTCTGTAGTCATACCGTTCATTCAGTAAAACTAATAAAATACTTTGAAATAACATAGGCCTAGTAAATAACTTAATAATATCTTTCTTTTAATTTTCATAACTCACTGAATAGATAATGTCATGAAAAAACCCACACACACCCCCACCCCCCCAAAAAATACAAAACTTTCTGAAATTTATATACTAAATTCTGGACAGGAGTGTGTATTTTTGTTCTTGAATTCTTTATCAAAAAACAAACCTTCCATTTTTATGCTTTGAGAAGGAATTTTTGAGGAATATTAGAATCAGATAATTGCCTTAGATTTATGGTTACTTAAACAGTCTTGGATAGCTGTTGTGATTTGGAGTTGATTTTCAGTCAGAAGAACCTTAGTACTAGTGAGGAAATTGGTAATAGCTGGAGCAAATAACCTCATGACACCTGAAATGCAGCGTTTGATACCAAAGCAAACCTGGGGAGGGGCATTAAAAAGTTTAGTAACAACCTGCTTGAGCATCTTGAATGCCTGCGATGGAATGGAGAGTTTTAATCAGTCCAAGCATAATGGAAGATTGTTCACTAAAGCGTATTTCTGTTGCTCAGACAGATAACTTGGATCAAAAGAAGGAGTTCAGTTTTTCTTACTTAACTGTTATTATTCGTATGCAGGTTTTAAGTTACTTCCATCTACCCACCCTGTTATGCCTGATCCTGTAAAAACAGACAGCACTGTAGTAGAGCTCATGATGTCTCCTAAAAAGGACTCCTACAAGATTCTTCACTGGGTATTTTTTTTCAGTATATCAAAGGAAATGAGATTAGTTTTGACTTTTCAAAATACCATGAATTTCATTTGCATGAAATTTCCTGTCATCTTTTGTCATGTTGTAGTCAATTACAGTAAAACCCACCAGTTTTGACTTAGTTATACTAACCTGAAATGATCAGATTTTAAGTGTTTGGAATATATTTTGAAGAAATTATCCTAAAATAAGCATTGTGAAACTTGTGTTGTGCAAAGTGAAATGAGTCAACAGTGAGAAGGAACATTTAGTTAAATGAAATTGTCTCTATAAATCTGCAGACTTGGCAGACTGTTACTGTGGCAGACTTTTGTCTTTAGAAATTTGCCAGCTTTTGGAACCTGACTCCTTATTGGAGTGGAGGAAGTGGGAGTCGGGGAAGTGAGGAACTGGTCCAGACAGGAGCGAGGAGGATAAAGAAGGGTTAGGATTTACTGGAGGATGGGCTATGTTGCCATTAGAAAATAATGAGGATTATGAAGTGCTAATGTTAAGAAAACTGGGATGAAATATGGGATAGAGTTCACTGCAAGTAATGTGGAAAAGGAAGCAAAGAAACCCTGGGATGGAGAGAAGTTATTAGGGAATTGGGGAATAGTGGAGCTCTGAAAGCTAAGAGGATGAGAAGCAGGTCAGCAGAAGGAGCTGGAAAGAGGAGAGAGACTTTGCATTTTTTTGTAAATTGGTCAGGAATCGAGGGAGTGTCTGGGAATAAACAGGTGAAGATCATAGAATCATAGAATTGTAGGGGTTGGAAGGGACCTCGAGAGATCATCAGGTCCAACCCCTCTGCCAAAGCAGCTCCCTAGGACATATCACTCAGATAGGCGTCCAGACGGGTCTTGAATATCTCCAGAGAAGGAGACTCCACCACATCACTGGGCAGCCTATTCCAGTGCCCTGTCACCCTCACTGTGAAAATTTCTTCCGCATGTTGGTGCGGAACTTTCTGTGCTCCAACTTTCAGCCATTGCCCCTTGTCCCATCTCCACAGACCACTGAAAATGGGCTGGCTGATTCCCCCTGCATCCCCTGCTTCAGATAATTATAAACTTTAATTAGGTCCTCCCTTAGTTTTCTCTTCTCAAGGCTGAACAGTCCCAACTTACTCAGCCTTTCCTCATAGGGGAGATGCTCCAGGCCCTTAATCATCTTCGTAGCCCTGACAGAACTGGTTGCCAAGAAAAAATTGTAACCTTTCTGTTACCTGAACTGTTGAAATCCATGGCTTAGTCTTATTTTCTATGAATATTCCCCTTAGGGGGGAAATGTTCAAAGGAAAATAAGGCAGGTTGCAAAACACACAATGTTGGGGAAAACCTGTCAGGCATTTCAGCTGGAAGAGGCAAGTAATGCAATTTTCCTGCTCTAAGTGTGGCAGTGTGCATGGCAGTATAAATCTTCTCATATTTTCATTAGTCACATTTTAACAGAGTTTCTCTCCAGATGAGAATAGGTTGTTGTCACTTTTGTCTTTACTCTTTAAGGACAGATGTGACTTAGAAAGCGATTTGATCTTTTTATCAAAGGCATACCTTTTCTTTTGAAACATTTTACTTCCCTGAGCCTGTAAAAGGGGAAAGAAAAAAAGGAAAAGGATTAAATTTGCATCTTGATTCATAGAGATTTATGTCTGTAACTTCCATTCCTGTTACCTCTGATCAAAGTTAAATCACAAAGTATCCCCAGCACTGCCATATTCTGTAATTTGTTAATTCAAGTATTTATAGAAGACACATTTTCTCCTTTCTGATGTGGTAATTATGTGCTCTTTTTGCAATAAACCACAATATTTCATTTTCCTGCATCTTTTTCTCCTTTCACCTGCTATTCACCAGGTACAACTGTGTTCACATCTGTTGTTTAGACATCACTGTTGTGTTACTTATAATCCCATGTTACATTACTAAAATTCTTTTGTTTCTGTACTCTGTGATTAAGGCTCAGGCGATGAATTGTTTCCTTAAATGATTTGACATTTTTCAGGACATTATTTAAAAATATAAATGTGACACATTAAAATGCCTTCATGGGTAGTTTCAGAACAAAACCGAGGCTGTATTAAGTGGGTGTAGATAAAGGGAATGTGGGGGAAAAGTAGTCGCTAGAGATCTCAGACTGTTTTATGGACGAAATTCCATACAGGAGAACGTTTACCTGCAGGTAGAAAAGCATGCTTCTAAAATGAATTCTGTGTATCTAGTGTGTTGATATTTCTAAGGGAATTACAAAAAGATGTGGTGTCACCTGTTTCTTCATACTGTACTTGTACCATTTTAACTCTGTGTCTCAGGGCTTCTGCTGGTCAGAAAATGCTGTGGTCAACAATAACCAAGCAACAGCTTGGATCGATTGACCCTAGTTTGGTTCACTGTAGTCATGGCACCATGCTGCAGGGAGTGCTGTGGGTACAGGGGAATTGCTAGGGTGGTGAGCAAACAGTGGGGTTTTTGCGTGGCTGTTAATTTAGTGTACTTGTCAAACTGTAGCATTGTGCTGGAGATCAGAGACTGGCTGCTGCTGGTGATGTGGTCTTAGGTGGGTCCCCTAGTGATACAAACATTTTCTAAGATGCCAAATTACTGTGCCTTCTTCACACCTACACTAATAAACGGATTGCAAGAGATAAGGAGTCAGGACAACTTCTTTCCTCTGTGTCAGACAGAAGGGAAATTTTGCTTTCCCTATCATTTAGGATGATGTTATCTGGATTCCTATGCCAGAGGAAGTGTGCACAATCAGTAAAGATTGTGGGAACAAAATACAAAAGTCATGACTAGGCTTCAGATGCTGCTTGCTCCCAGGCACGTCTTAAGGATGTGTCTTTTATTGAACACAATGTCTACTTCAGGTAAATTAATTGCCAATCAACTACAAAGTAATGCCTAGGTTACCTTGTTTTTTCACTGAATTGCTTCTAAAGTTTACTATTGGAAGAAAAGGATGATTTTTTGAGTTGATCACAGTGGAAAATTGTGTATGTCCTTTAAACAGGAGTCATTATTAATGACTAGGTGCTACCTGTATTTCAGAGAAAGCTGTCAAGATACTCATACTGCTTTTCAGGTTTCTAAGAGCAGAAGGGAAGCAGAAGTAATTCCTCAAAGCAGCACAATTACACAAGATATGATCAGAACTGGGACTTTTACATGAAATAGAGTTTATGAATTCTTGTTAATGTGTATAGTCATAAATATGCATATTTTTTATTTATCTTGGTATTTCTAAAGTAAGAAAATAATGGAAAAGTAAAATGCCCTTCTTACTTTTCCATGCCTGGATGCAAAATCATGAGTAAAATAACCCACTGAGAAGTAAGTAGTGACCTAGAAAGACTGTTTGTGCAAACAAAATCTTCAGAGTAGACATATTTAGGATGGGGTTTATGGATGTCAGATTCTTCATTTGCCTGTATTAGGCACTGATAAGACATTGAATCTCGGCATGTTGGTGTCTTTCTGAGGTTTTTATTTCAAAGAGCTAGAGATGCATGAATAAAAATCTTAAGTGAAAGGAATAGTCAGCCATTCAGCTATGGTTCATGAATCACAGTTCTTGTTTTAGTTATAGGAGTTGAAAAACTGGATGACAGACTATTCTGAACTTGATGCTGACTGGGCTCAACTGTCTGCTGGAAGAACCTACAGGTGGAAGAGAATAGAACTGAGGCAAGGATACTATGGTTGCTAACACAAGAAAGGAAGCCACGATTAATGCAAGGTTATGCTCTCAGCTAGCATTCACCCTTCTTATACATTCTGCATAACAAAGGCAATTGTGGCATTATGAAACTGTATGAAGTGACACACTGATTTCTTGAGGCATGTTTATTGCTGCACTGTAGGAGGTCTGTGAGGCCTATTAACTAGAGAAGTTCAAAGATTATTGTTGTTCAATATTTATTTTTTAAAATTCCATGTTGCAGGGTTATCTGATAAAAGGTTTTAGAATCCTCTGTTCTCTGGGTTACTTGCATTTCAATTTGTTTAATGGAGCTCTCTATTTTGGAGCTAGCACATGAAGCTGACAAAATGAAATTGTTCATGAGCCTGTTTGCTGTTGTTATGAGGAAAGAAAATCCAGTGTTCCTAGAGATAAGTAAAAACTTTTTCATCATTGGGTGCCTTAATATGTATTACATGTTTTAATGGTTGATGAACAAACTCATTGCTTGTTATTCTAGCTCTGTGTTGTGATGGCAAACATGATTTGTTTACCAAAAATACAACAGATGCTACAGATTCTTTCAAGGGCTTTGTTCAAACTTAGAATTGTTTGGCAAATAACAAAGGAAATCTCTGGTTTTATTCATTCTTATACATATATCAAATGCAGAAGGATGCAGCTTCAGGCAACATTTTTGCATAGATGTTCTGAAAGTTATTTTCACAGTGATGGTAAGTAGAAAGTATTACCAGATCCTATTGTAAATTAGGAGTTCCATTTTTACACTCTGTTACTGCATACACTGTTCACGTGCTAGTGTTAAATCTGTGTTCTAACTGGTATTTGTAGGGAATGGTTGTTCTTTGAAGTTCAAAAAAAATACATAAAGGGAAACTGAAACCACAGAAGTTTTAACTTCCATGGGTGACTTCAAAATAATGATGGATGGGAGTAGGGTTATACACATTCCTGAGTATGAATCAAAAGTATAAATTATGTATTGATGAAGAAAAATTATCTGGTTTATTGCATGAGAACCCTTCTATTTTAGCTTTTTTCTTTTTAGATAAACTGTTGGAAATTATTCCTACAAACAGTATTTATAGACCAAAAGCCAGAGTATTGTGTTCTTTCCTGTTCTTGTTTTTACTAAGGTAAGGGATGATGTTGCATTTAAGCAGAAGGCAAGTATCAAAGGCAAAAGTTCAGACTTAGTGGGATCACAGAGTAGAGGAGAAAAGAGGATTTGCTTGTGCATATGCAAGAGGTGATATCAAGCGACTTCCTAGTAGGTATGTGGCCACAGATTTCAAGAGGGGGAATAAAAGGTTAATAGATTTCTAGAGCTGGTAAGGACCTTTGGAACCTCTGGCTGGACTTTTTGTGTAGGACATATCATAAAACCCTACCAGTTACCTCAGAGTCAAACACTGTGTTGTGGTGGAGCAAAGATGACTGAAAGTAAAATGGAACAGTTACCCTTTCACTTGCTAGGTTATTCCAAATGTATGGTTTATTTTTTTTAAAGAATAACAAATAAAACCCAAAAAACTATTTGAAAAAATCATGCCTAATTACTTTATTACTGGTAACTGTGATTTTGCTTCCAGCCATTAGGCCCTGGACTGTCTTCTGTGCCTAGAATTAAAGGTATTTTTAGTATCTGACATTTTTCTGTCCATTAAATCTGCTTGTAAATGAAAAACAAGTTACTTTCTTGGTCTCTTCAGTTGAAGAAATTGAGGTCTTTACATATCTTACTTTGCAGAATATTTTGAGACCTTTATGGCTTTTTATTGGACCATATTAATTTTTTTGGGGTGGGTGAGTTAAGCAAAATTAAAGAAAAAAAAAAGAAAAAAGAATGTTTGATTCTAAGAAAATGATAATAAATAATACCACCTTGTCAAGCATTTGTGAAAATAACTGGTACAGAAAGACCAAAATTGCAGCCTCATTCTTGTCTTACTGTGTAGTTAGTTGAGAGCTACAATAGCAGTGAATCCTTTAATCCTGCAGAATAAAATATACTGCATCTCCCAAAATGATGAATTATTTGCTGTACAGTATATTGACTTTACCTAGACATGATACTCGTGCAGATGACACGAACATCTAGTGTCTCATAAAGCATTTTACTCAGTGAAGAGAGTAGCTTCTTCTAAGTTTTTGCATAGTTGGCAATTTTACAATGTTGTTTCCTGTAAAGCCAATGCAACTCCTTTTACATTAGGGAAAATAAAGTGCAGGCAGCAGCACACATTTCTTGTTACCAGTCTTATTCACTGAAGTAGAAGTCCTGTTGCAGCTCAGTGAGATGACACATGAGATTATTCCAGTGTTATGGGGAATAATTGACTTTGGATTTTCTTTGTTGCAGCTGTTCTGCGGTTCTTAATGGATTTTTATTTGTCTGAGGGCTACATGTACATTTTCTGGAAGGACTGCTGATCATAACTGCTTATCTGTCAGCCTTTAAGTGAATATTTTTCATCAGTTAATTCATCCATCACCCACTTGTACTGAATTTCATAGACGTTGTAAAGAGAGATTTGTTCTTGTCAAAGATGTGCTGCACCACAGTGCAGAAAGATGCGAGCAGTACAGGTAATATATTTTATTAGTCTAATTGAAATAGGGGAAAAAATGAATAAGCTTTTGGCACATAAATCTTTTTCAGGGTCTGTTCCTTAGGTAATAAGTAATTATCCTACAAGAAGTGTTTGTGTCCAGGCAACACATCTGTTTTTTCTAGCTGTAAAATTGGTCCAGTAAAAGATAGTATTTGTTCTAATAAACCTCATTTCTCCTAGATCTTTAGTCAATCATAGTTGCAACAATTCTGTTAATGTAGTTTTTCAGCAGCTCTTTGTTTCTCATCTTGCTGTTTTTATGTGTCTTCAGCTGACACAAGCAGAATGAAAGCTATCTATTTTTCACACGTGTAAATGTCTGGAAAAGCAGTATTATATCAGAAAAATTAAAGATATACATTGTTAATTAACTTTTTTTATACAACTGCTTTTTACAAAGGTGTTGCGATTTCTCATCTTCTCCTGCACCTATTCACTGGAAATTCTTATTTCTTCATGTTTTGCTGTTTTTTTTTTTTAAA
The DNA here is from genome assembly GCF_964237585.1 of Gallinula chloropus. Classification (NCBI taxonomy): domain Eukaryota; kingdom Metazoa; phylum Chordata; class Aves; order Gruiformes; family Rallidae; genus Gallinula; species Gallinula chloropus. The sequence continues at coordinate 65,796,653 of NC_140088.1, forward strand.
AAAAATGATTGTGCCTTTCTTAATTTGGCAGTTTTCATCAATTACATTTTTAGGTGAAAGCTGCCAGGCTTTATTTTAGGGGGTTAGGCTCACAAGGGGGAAGGGGGTACTTGTAGCATTTGTAGACATTTGTCATGTTGTTTTCTCTACACTTGTTAACTCAAACTGTCAACCTATAAAGTGCTCTTATAACATTTGCACATGAGGTGCTGCAGGAGGTGACACAAGCTAATGGAAGGTGTTTGTGGTAACAGAAAATCTCATTTGTACGTAGTAGAAGTGACGAGCTTGGGGACTTGTGCTTTGATTGCGTTATAATTAATGATGCTTTGTATATCTTGGTGTGATAGCTTCAGAGACTGCCATCTCACAGGCCTGTCTGACAGGGTCCTTTCTCCTAAGAGATGTTGACAGCAGAGAACAATTGAGCAGGTATGAGACCCGACTGGGCTGATTGCAAGTTTCTCTGCTAATCACACGCACATCACTCATGATTAAGAGTGGAAACCCAGTCTTCAGCCTTATATCCTGATTGTGGATGTGATGGCTGTGGGACTATGTTTGAAAAGCATTCCTTTTGTTTAGTAACAGTGGAAAAATTAGATAGATATTCACAGGAATAAATGCTAAGAAGAGACTACAAAGACAGAAAGCTTATAACATATTGCCATATAAAAGGATGGCAAGATAAACCTTTTACGGCTCCTAGAGATGAAGCTTTCTGCACCAGATGTTGTTGAGAACCTGTGGGCTATTTGGTTTTATTGTACTGTTTCTGATTACTTCTTTTGAGAGCAAAGACTTTCTCTAATGAATTTCTTATTATGCCATTCCTTTCCATCCCTTAAAAAAGAGGGCTTGTGAGTGGGATGGGTAGAGCTGTTTGGTAGCTGCAGTGATGTGATGCTTGGTTTGCTTAGCTCTCTTTCTGTGAACCCAGAAGGGTTCCTCCCTTTTAAGACAGCAAAAGCCTGTGTGAATGCACAAGGCCATTTGAGAAGAAATTTGCTGTCTCTTCAAGTTCTGCGTCAGCCCCACAGATTTTTCTTCTTTGACATATAAGATCACTACCCCTTGTGTTTCTTCCATGCTAAAGGACTGCTCATGTTTTTTACTTCTTGTAGGGCTGCAGGCAGTTAATTATTTCCCTGGCTGATTTTGATTTTTCCCTTGTCTTTTCTAAAGATCTTGGTGAATTTGGCTTTAACCAAGTGTTTCAAGGGATTGGCATGAACAGCTTCATTCCTTCAGAGCTGTCTACCAAGTAGAGTTGACTATATTTTGCATAGCCTCCCAATGTTTCTTATTTAGATACTGAAGATTACATCTCTGATTTTTTTTTCCTCTGTCCAAGTCTTTGTGCCTAGACACAAAGAAAGCAAAACTTTCTGAAGAAAGAGAAACTTCTGAAGAAGATTTTGTATGAACTCTAGTGTAATAAATAAATTACTAATAGATTGTACTTATACTGTATGTGGGTTCAATTTTTCTCATTTCCTGATGGTGGACATCTGTCTTCTGTGATCTTGTGTAGCACATACCCAGTGGGACCCATATGTAAAACTGAAATTCAAGTTATGTTTAATTTCCCTGATGTATTTTGTAGTCAGTTTTTTTCCTGGAGGAACCTTCTTCTCCACTAACAGTAGTTAATTTCAATTTCCCTTCAAAACTATGTATAAGTTTTATTCAGTCATTTACTCATTACCCTTGCTGATGGTTGAAAGGATCTCAACAGATCAGCCTCATTGGACAGGTTGGTGTTCAAGTACCTGGCTCACTGTGGAAACATTTGATTGAGCTTTGTTAATTTGTCCTCTGTGATGGCAGATCACATGATATGTGGATCCAGCACGATTTTTGAGTGTACCACATGGTTATCTCTTTGAACTGATAGGTATTGTCCCATTGCCTCTCTGTAGTGTTGGGTTAGCTGGGTGTTTTGAAACAGGTTTGTAACTTCCATCTGATCGGAGCCAGTTGATACTGTTTGAGATTCAACTTGAGATTGATGATGGGGTGGTGGGGTTTTTTTGGTGGGCTTTGTGTGTGGTTGGTTTGTTTGTTTTTTTTTTTTTTTATGAGGAGATATTGCATCCTACAGTCATGTTGACTTTGTTGCTAAAAGTTTTCAAAAAATTATCCAAAATTCTATGCTAGAAGGGTATTGAGGAGTAACACAAAGAGTTGCAGCAAGCCAGTGAAAAGAATTTGTTTATTTCATTTCATTTGCTGTCCTTAGAGGTCTTATGGTAAGGGATGGACCTGGGGAGGGGAGAACACTGTGAAACATACCTCCAAATTACAGCAGCTTTTTTTCAGAGCACTTTTCCTCCCCTTGGTCTGTGATGCTTGAAGTAAGGAGGCCATATTCATACCCGAAAAAGCATTTGAATTTAGCAATCTAAAAAGTTTACAGTTACTGCACTTACTGTTCATCCTGGCCTCACCCATCTCAGTTGATCTCAAGCCACTGAAGTTCGTTATCTGTCAGACATAAATATTTCATTGCTGACTTGCAAGAAGAAATGAGGACTGACTTCTACAACTGTTGCTCTGAAATTCATGGATCGATTACTGTTTTTTAATAACCCTTCAGACTGCATATGAAGGAGGTTGTTGATGTTTTCTGGAATAAGGTTCTTCAACCTTAGAAAAAATATACCCTCCCTTTTTTATTTCCTAGAGCATCAGAGTATACAGAACATATGACATTTGGTTAGATTATATTTTTTATTAGAACAGAAAAAATATATTGGGGAACTCCTAATACAATCAATTGAAATTTTGTATGAGGAAAGACAAGGTGTAAAAGGTTGGATATACCCAAGGATCATATCATTATTCTTCATGATGTTTAAATATTAGTTGCATTCTCAAATCTGGAAAACACCTGCAGTTTAGATTGCTTACTTTATGCTCCATTTAATCATCTTTCTCAGTACAGAGTTTTATTTCAAGTCCAGAAAAGAAATAGTATAAATTTAGTCAGAGGTGTCTCTGTAATGAGGTTATGTTTTTTGCAATTCTTACATGAATTGAAGAGAGAACCCTCTCACTGTACAAACCTGTCATTGAAAATCTAAGAAATGAACGAAAGTGTAAATAAACCTTTAATGTCATCAACTTAGAAATGTCAGTCACTAAGCAAGTAGATTCCTTCTTGCCTGAGAAAGAAGAAAAGTCTTCAAAACAGTACTTTCAAGCCCTTTTTTTCTTAACATATCCTTTAAGAAAAAAGGGTCAGGAAGAATAAACAGTAACATTGGTCTCAAAAATGCTTGTTGAGGTACAAGGATTTAGTTCTCGCTTTTGCAAGAAGACTGACAAGAATTTGTTATGGTAAATTTTACTACTGCTTGAAAAGAATCTGCTGTGTCACTGGCCCATCATAGGGAGTTGAAGAAGGGTGCATCACAAAGGAGGAGACTGCTGGGATTGCAAGCGTTTCTTTACAGTTGTAGGTAAAAAGAAAGAATATGGAAATAACAGATAAAGAGATAACAGCTTAATATTTAGTGAGGAGATACTACTCATTACCTGCTTCCCTATGTTTATTGATGCATTAGGGCAACTTGGTTTGCTACTGCCTTGGGAATTTAATTCGAAATATATGTGTATTCTATAGCATTATATCATGTGCTTCAAAGTTGTTGCTTACTGATTCCATAGTGAAATCTGTTTTAGGCTCAAAACAGTACATTTCACCCATTATCTCCTGAGGAAAGTCAAATGATTGAAGGTTTTTCAAGTCAATCACTCATAAATAGGACCTTTAGGAACTGCAAGGTCCTTCTTTCTGTCCTTCCTTGCAATGGTATAAGGACTGTGTGGGAAGGGAAGAAGGATCAACAGTGCATTGTAATTACAAATAAAAGCATTAAAAACCCCAAAACAAAACCTTGACGGCTATTCTGTATAGTTGGCTACCCCAGTAATACTCATAGTGTTACATTCGGCTACGGTTCCCTGAGAACATAATGCAGCTACTTAGCTTCTTAGCACAAATACATACATTATATATAAGAAGTTTAAAGCTGTAAGAAGAAAATTATAGCCTGGTTATTAAATTATTCTATTCCTTTTGGGAAAATCCTGTAATCACAGTGCCCTTAAATTCTCCTAATTCAGAGTTTTGTCACTGAAACTCTCCATTGTGGTCGTTAAGGGAGCACTGTCCATCATGCTGATGTTTATTTTCCATTTCTATTTTCTGTGTCCAGGAGCCATGGAAAACCCTACCTAACTCACACAGTCTTTATAGTCCCATCATTGCCTTTGTATCTGTGCAAAGCCTGTGGCCCATTTGGAGTGCTGTGTAAAATATTTGTGATCATTTCATCTAGCTCTGTGGGTTGAATGGGTTTGTTAATGACTAAAGAAAGTAAGTAGTTCATAAAAATGTTACTTATGCTCTATGTACATATGGTGTACTATAGCATGAATTTGTTGTTTTTCTGAGACACCACTCTAAAGGGCTAGCAGTAAAACCTGGACAGATGTTTTGAGTTTGCATTTCTTGGAGAAGGGCTTTGATTTGCTATGCCTGGAACTGTAGCTTGTGAGAAGATGAGGAGCTGTTAATTGTGAGGCTCTCTCTTACAGGCTTGCTGCATAACTTAAGCTATACTGTTTAAATGCCATCTTTTTTCCTCCCATCTGAAGAAAAAAATGCAGTCATCTTGCTGGCTGTGACAAATGCTGATGTAATGAGGGATTATCTCTGTAGAAGCATAAGGTGATACAAGATTCTTTACTGGAGAGTTTTGCTATCTCTTGATCTGTCCTTTTCAGTTTAGCATCTGAATGTGTGTGAGAGCTGAAGGCCTGTATGAGTTCGGGCTTTTGCTGTAATGAATTGAATCAAAGAGCTGTGTACACATGCAGGACAAAGAGACGATAACCAAAGATTTATGCTTGTAATACTGAGGTACCTACTTCATGTTATGTTCTTCAGTTCATTGTTGGAACAGTTCTACAGATTTCTTGTGGTTTTGAGACTGGAAGTATGCTTCAAAATGTTAATTCAACAAGTAAAGTTACTACTGCATTGTTCAGAATTAATTTTCCATTAATTAAAAATGTCATAGCTAATTTATAGATCTCCATTTAGTTTATGAGCCCATTGACATTTCAGCCCAGGGACATTTGTCAAGAGGAAAATAACTTTTTTTTCCCCTGCTAGCTGTACAAACAATAAACAGAAATCTCCTTTTTATTTCAGTAAAAAGTTTCTTTCAAGTATTAATTTTCTCATGGGTGAAGGAGATACTTATGTGATGTGGTTAAGAAAAATGTTAGATTTCCTTAATTTGGGAAGAAAAACGTCTTTGTCCTTCCTGTTGCATTTTAAAAGCAACCAGCTATCTACTTAGCTGCCCCTGTTCTCCCAGCTTTTACTGTACTGCAGACCTCCATTAACTTGGCTGGCTTTATTGCATTTATATTACTAGAGGAAAAAAATGAGGTTTGTGGTGCATTGACTGGCCAAGTGCATCCAATCTTAGGTTGAAAATGAAAACTCTGACTCCAGTTAGCCTGCAGGCATGGCTGAATTGTTACAATGAACCTAAGCTTTTTATCTGTAACAGAAAATTACATGTATGCAGAATAAATTTGATAAAGCAGACCTGTAAGAGAAATTTAGCAAAATACCAGGAAGATTAACTAGAAATCTATTTCCCAGGCTTTCATTCTGGTATGAGAAGTGCAGTTTGTTAGTGTACAAGTTTTTTTGTTTCTAGGATTTTCTGCTGTTTGGTTCTGAGCTTCTCGTTCCCTCTGTAAATATAGTATTAAAATTTACCATTAGTCCTGCATGTGTTGGCTTGAGCACATGATAGTCACCTTAGAATATGCCACAATTTGGATGTAAAGAACCTCACCATGATAATGAATATTCTATTTTGATAAGAAAAACAAAGTTTTGCCAGAACGGTGCCTCCGGAGAAGCTGTTTGAAGGAGGCATCTGAAGCCTATACACTTTATACTTTGGGGAACATTCAATTGAAGTTGGTTGAAGTATTACAACATGAAATTTTTTTAATTTTTTTAAACTGAGTTTTGCTTTTTTGGAAACCTTGGAGTGTTATTTTGGCTACATACCAAATATGAGTAGGGAAGTAGCTCTTCATGTCAGGGGACCAAAATTCCATTGCTTTGTTAATATAACTAGAAAAACATCCCTACCACCACCACTTTTGGACTGTTGACTGGTCTCTGTGAAAAATGTTGGATTTAGGCTTGATTCTATATGCTGAAAGTAGAAGTGTGATGTTTCTTCAGATAACCGGATCAAACTTTTTTCCGCACTTGAACAGAGATCAGTTGTAATGCTCCTGCAAGCAGTACTTTAGTGGCAAGTACATGTGGTAAGTTTTACTTTTCCCCTTCACAATGCTAAATTTCCTTTGTTTGCTTTTTGGTAATTTCACCTATGGACATGAAATAATGATATCCAGGCTGTACTGAAAGGACAGATAGGCAGAACGGAGAGCTGAAATTTTTCACTGCAGTGTTCAGATCCACAGGGGCTAGTTTTCTTGCCTTTTCTGTATTTACTTATAAAAAGAAAGTGATAAGAATGAAAAAAAAAAAAAGGAAAAAAAAAAAGGGAGCACCACCTTGATTTCCTCCATGGAGGATGGAGAATAATCTGCTGTTAATTCTGTGTATTCTGAGAAGTGGAGGGACCCATTCTAACTTGCAGTTTTATGTTATTTTACTTGCTGCTGTGTGTTCATACGTTTTTATCAATATGATTGCCCATGTTAATAAATTTTAGGTGTGTGAATGTCTGTGCAAGAGCTGCAACAGGCAGTGATTTAAGGTTTTACTTAATGCTTTAATACAACCCTTGATCACATTAATGAAACTCTGTATCACCAGGGGAGCAATCTTCCTTGGCTGGGCTCTGCTCTAATCTTACAGATCAGCACAGGCTGCAGAACTGTGGATGAGAAACCTGAGTTAGATTTGCAGTACTGAGAGTATATTATATTGTGATGTAGCTAGTTTTTCACTCACCAGTACAATAATAAAACACACTTTTATAGATTAAGAGATACTGATGCTGGGCTCCATATAGCCTGTCACAGGTAAATAAAGTGCTACAAAAATATTGATGCTTCAGGCACAAATCATGAAATAGTGTTTTTTTAGAACACACTTTTTCAGTTATATTAAACTTGGTCTAGCAGAAAAAAAGATATTGCTGGTGGGCACTGTGAGCCCTTGGAGGTTATATGTTCTGTGCTTATGTTTAGGAGAGGAGCCTGTCTAAATACAGAAAGCCAGACCCAATCCTGCACTTACAGTAGCAGGGGAAGAGAGCAGAGGAAGGAAGGTGGTCTGCTGGTACATCCTACTACACCCCATCTATAGTCTCCTTTTGTATCGAAATATGTGTGTTTAGTTTATAGTAACTAATTTACTTTCATTAGTTCCAGCATTCTTCCAGAACTAACAATAAGTTAGTTACAATGTTATGCTAAAGTGAAGCTTGGGAAGAACTGACAATAAAAGACATGAGCAAGTTATGAGTGATAGGAGAAAAGGGTTTAAAATGGAAATAGTTCCAATTTGGCTTACTTGAGTGCCACTGGTGTTACAGTCATGATACAGATTCATAGGTGGCAGCTCAGCCACAACCCAGCAGAAGCCAAGTAATTGGCCACCTTTCCATGCATTTTCCTTTATTCATCTTGCATGGGGCTTTATCATTCCCTTATGTCTTAATACCTCCATTCCCTTATCTGATGTGCACTCTAGCACATCCAGTTTGTTGGTGACTTTGTGTTTCTTTATGGGTTTCCTTTTAATACCCTTGATTTTGCTGGGGCACTCTTATGTGTTTTCTTTTTTTAATGTATTTTTATTTCTGTTCTGTTGAGAACGTGGGAATAACGTTAATGCATTTAATGTTCATGGGACAAATGAAGGTATCATGGATGTTTTCACTGAGAAGACAGAGTTTTGAGTTTCTTTAAGAAAGTATAGTAGTGGGGTTGGGAAGTACAGGTACTAAAAGTTGTGTTGAAAACTATGCCTCACCAGATTTTACTCTTCAGAATAAAAGGTTTTACCAGGTCTACTCACTAGATTAAGAGTATGATACTTCAGTTTATAGTGCATAGAACATAACATCTGTAAGTCCAGAAGATGCTGAACTGAAAACATTGTTGTGGATATATAGGAATTGCATAACTGTGAATAGCTGTTACTAAGAAACTCTGTGCTTAGGGAGAGATACTCCCTAATTCTAGGATCCAGAAACAGGAGCTCAGTTTTCAGCAGAATGCACTGTGCTCAATTTAGGTACCTGCATCTCAAAAATTTGGGAAGCATGGGGGAAAGTTAAGCAATAGGAATGATCAAAGAAAACTTTAAATGATATTTGAATGATTTGAGGCCTAGTATCCTAGCAAGAGAAATTTTAGGAGGAATTAATAATTGCTTTCCAATACATTAAAGTCTCCTTGAAAGATGGAGGAAATAATCTATTCTCTGTATCCAAAATGGTTAGGACAAGAAGTATTTTTCTTAATTTGTATTACAGAGGGTACAGGATGTGTATTAAGAAGTGCTTTCTGATGGTAAGGGTGGTAAAAAACAGAGGTAGTTGGACCCAAGGGTATTGTGGAATCTCCATCTCTGGAAATCCCTAAGAACACATTGGATAAGCAGTGGATAGAAATTATATACATGCATTTGGGTAGCAAACACGTCTCAGTAACTGTTTTTATCCTGCTTCAGTCGTGCTGCAACTTCCCATGATTCTGAGAGATGTGCCGTGCGCTCTGTGGGCAGTTGTTAAGGTTCAGCATGACTTGCCAGCTGGGAAGGTTGCCGTGTGTAGAAGGCGCAAAGTTGAAAGAGGCAGGATTGTCAACAGACAATTCATTTATTCTCTGCGTGTGTCAGAGGAGCGGAGGAGGAAGAAAAGACTGTGATTAGAGGAGCCAACACCAGAAAATCAGCATGAACCTGCAATACTCATTGAAAGCATTATCTATCACCATTAACTGAAAATATCTTTCCCATTTGCTAAGTCATTGCTATGAAGTCACTTGGCCCGTACCTTCTGTCTGAGAGAGATTCTAGAGTGCTCATTTGTGTGTGAAGTTAAGAGTTTTATATTAGCTTGTGTGTGCATATATATATATAATTATGTGAATTTGTCAGGAGTTCAAATGTGCAGAAATAACAGCTGTCATAGTTCACGTCCTTGCATCACAGTTGCTCAGGAAAACTACATTAGAGATGTCTTAAGAGATTTTTAAAACTTTGGTAACCAGTGTATTTTATAAACTTCCTTACTGTGACATTTTACAGATTTTCTTCAATTACATGTACCAAGGTATGCAAGCAGATCAGTGAACTGGTGGAAAACAAAGTGCCAGTTTTGTCTGCCAAACTGATATAATCCCACTCCCTTTTTCCAGGTGGTACCGGCAGGATCTTAAATGCTACTAACTTCCTCTACCTTTAACACGTCCTGCTGGCTACTGTGGAGCCTTGAGCCAACCAGCAATAGCAAAAACTATGTAGAGTGACTTTGATGGCATTGAAGCAATATGAAAATGAGCCTGAGAATGAAAAAATACTTTTATAGTTTTCTTAATGAAGGGAAAAGTTGGTGACTGGCCTAGTGTTGAAAAGTAGAATTTGCATTATTTCTCTTCCCAAAAAGTACTGGCCAAATCTTTCAAGCACTAAAGTATTGTTTTTAGTTCTACCCCACCCCCCCAAATATTGCTGTGTAAGGTTATTGCCTTTGCTTTATAGAATTGTCTGAAAGTCCTGCAGCAATAAATTTATCAAGCAGCTTGCATTTTAGATAGTTGAAAGAATGCATTAGTATTCACTAACTGTATGATCTGCAGTTTAGAAGAAAAATATCCATTATTTTAAGATGTTAGATAGCTGTGCTAAGGGTGTCCAGTCATCCCCCTCATTTACCACTTCATTTTCTATTCCCTTTCTCGTTCTACCCTTGATTAAATACTGTGCTGTGGTGCTCATGAAAATAATTGGGATGAACAGAAGCATTACTAACAGGAAAAAATTGCAGCCTCCAGCAAATACTTTTTCTTATTAGTCAATGTGCCACCTCATGAGTATTTGACTAATTTCAGATTAGAATTACACTTTAATGATATGCTGATGTGTTAGTGTATGTATTTGTTCCCCCAGCCCCAAACATCTGCTGGGAATTGAGGTAGTCCTTGTCTGTCTTGTAGATCTGTACTGACCAATGATGTGGTAGTATAAGACTAGTTTTTAATACTAATGCTGTTATCTTCACTGGGGAATATAGCTTGATCTGAAGCCTAATGCTGCACAACTAGTAGTAATACAAGAGTTGGAGGTTTTTCTTTACTGAAATCAAAACTTGGTGAGTGGCCTGGTTTCCTAGAACTGTATTCATAGAGAGAATTGGCTGTATGACAGGAATGGAGACCTTGGATTTCTTTCTTTACTGTACTATGTGAGTAAAATCCCTAGTGAGTTTGAGAAATTCAATATTTGTCTCCTTGTTATTGTAGCACATTTCCTGAGTTATCTGGATCCTGAGGTGAAAAATAGAAGTGCAGAACATTGGTGCTTGCTATGCTTTGCTTTGGTTGAGGGTATTGATGTTGGTACTAGGATTGGATAGTAATCAAACCAGCTGAGTCAAACCCAGAACTTTTTCAGATTATTCCATGTGGTCAAATTATGTTTGTTGTATATGGCCAAGCAGCTGTGTCCTCTTTATAAAAACTTTGGACATTTTTTAAAAAGGCAGAAGACCTGGTTCCTAATGGTATGGAATCAGTTTGTGTTCATGTGGGATTTGACTTGTATGTCTGCCATTTCGTGTTTGAAAACTCAGAAACTTTGTGCTGCCCACAAAGAAAACCTAAAATCAAAGACAACCAAACCCCAACCTCCCCTCACCCCCAGCCCCTCCCAAACAAACAAAAAACCCCAGCATGGAGAATGTCATAGTGGTAGGAAAGAAAAGCATATGCTTATGGTTGTATCAGAGTCTCAGAAGTTTGGGGAAATTGAGGGCTGAATATCCACTTTTAAAAGAAAGTGTGTTTCACTGACTGTACATGATAGCTTTAGCTTTTGGGAGTTTAATGAAAAACTTCATCAGTGTCTTTTTCACCAAAAAGAAAAAAATCATTTTTACTAAACTTTCATTTTAATTCTAAAGAAAGCAAAGAGCAGTTAGGCTTGCACAGTACAACTCCCAAACAGAGCACCCAACCCGTGTGAGCCTGTCTGAAGCCAGGTAACAGACTTACCTATAGGGCCTATCTCAAACATTTAGGAGGGGCAGTGATGCCAAGATGCTCAGTCACAGATGTGCTTCAGGATATACACTTTGCAGTAATCTCACTTATGCTGAGCTGTTCGTTGCACATTTCTGCTGCCCGCTTACTCCTTAATGGCAGAATTCTTGTTCATTATAGACAGCACTGTTGGGGGAGTCATTTCATTAATAAGTGAATAAATTTACAAGTACTTTTTCTTGGTCTTGTTCCTGGCTCCTGTTAGTCAATGCATAGTTCCAGTCCAGAAACCCTTCCTGAAATCTGATTAGCCTTTAAGCTGGTAGAGCATAGTGCCTGGGCTCTCTCTGAAAGCCAACTTCTGTTTGAAAGGCTCCTCTCTGTTGATACAGAATAATTGAAAATTGTGTCTTGGCAAAGTGTTAGATTAATTTGCAAGTCTGTGGCATGGCAGGACAATCTGAGGGACACTACATGTGAACTCATGCCTACTTTGTTGTCTTTGCCAAGCAGCTGATTCAATTAGTTGTTTTGTAAGAAATAAGCAAGTTGCCAAGTGCCAGAACATTGCCTTTGGATAAAATTGCAGACCACCTACTACATTCTGGACTTCTGGTTATATGAACTCTGTGGACATAGCACAAGTTACTTGAATTTCCCATAGAGAATTTTGCTGTTTGCTAAAATTTACTGTCCAGAGAATGAAATCAAGCTTCAAAATGACTTTTTAAAACCAATCATCTTTATTTTTTTTGCTCACCTTCTTAAAATTTAGTAGTAGGAATGACTTCCTTACCTGTCAGCGTAAAACATAATCCTATGATATTGTAGCAGCAGATGCAAATGGGTTTTAAATTTTTCTTCAGCAGTACTATAATAAGAAACTGTGTAATCATAAAGTAATTTTATAAGTCATAAATTTGGAAACCTAAACTATGGAAAGGAGACTTTTTTTCGCAGTTGTGGAAAAATATTCTGTACATCAAACAAGCACAGAATGAAGAAGATGCGTTGGTAGCTTATTTGAATGTTGTGTGAATGAACTTCTCCTGTCATGTCCTCAGGGAAACAGTTACTTTAAATTTGTATTTATAGTTGCTGTATGTTGACCACCAGCTATGAGTTGGAAACTGAGAAGATTCAATGGCTCTCTGATTAAAATTCAAGCTTTCACAGGCATTACACACAAGTAGATAATGAAGGACTTCTCTTAATTCTAAGCACATAATCAAAATGATGTTAAAAAAATAGTGTAACATTAAGATTCAGATGATAATAAGTGAAAGAATAGGCTGAAAAATGAATATCCAGAAGATTGTGAATTCTTTCTTAAACATCATTGAGAAGTTAGCCTTATTTGTAAGAAGTCCCAATGCCCTAATATATTCCAGGACAGTCTTTGGGCTTCTACAGATGGGAACCCCTGCTTGAATACGTATTTAATACAAGAGTTGTCTGTGAAAGGAACTCCTAATTTTATCATCTTATCAGTACTGTAAAATTATCGCATATGATAAGCAGCAATATATTTGTTTTGCTTTTTTCAGTCAAGCTTATTTTCCTAATACTGCTTTTGTAAATGGCTTTTCTCTTGTTTGTGACATTTTGTGATTCTGATGTTTTCCAGTTGTTTTCTTTCTTACTAGCTTAGTTTAAAATAGTGGATAGGAAGACGGGTGTCTTGTCTCTAAGCCTTGTACATTTATCTTTTTGTAGAATCACAGGATCATTCAGGTTGGAAGGGACCTTGACTTCACTAGTCTGACCTGCTCACAGCAGGACCAGGTGTGAGATCAGACCAGGTTGCTCTGGGCTTGATCCAGCAGGGTCTTGAAAGCCTCCAAGGATGGAAGTGGCACAGCCTCAGGGAACTATTTCAGTCCATAGCCGTCCTCACAGGGAATGAGTTTCTCCTGATATCCAATCTGAACCTCTTGTTTCAATGTACATGTCTGTCATCCCCTGTCCTTGTGGAGTGCACTGCTGGGAGGAGCCTGGTTCTCTTTTCTCTGACCTTTTCAATGCTAATGGCAAGCTGTTTTGAGCTCCTCCCAGAGCCTTTATCTTTTAATTCCATTTGTATCACATTGTATTAAGGGCTATGGTGTCAGCAAAGAGCAGCAAAGATTATTTAGATTGTAGAGATTAAATTAAGAGCTCTTTTCTGAGTACACAGACAATCTATGAATAGAGTTACCTTGATATGGAATTTAAATACCTCCCAGTATTTGAAAAATAAATGCGATCTTTGGCAACTTTTCTTTTTGCCCATTGCTGACTCAGAGTGCAGGAAGATTGCTTATGTCAGAGGCTGTTATTTTCTGTAAGTTGAGTAGGAGTTTCAGGTGTGCAAAAATGAATCTGAAGGCATAATTTATCTTTGCTTTGTGCTTGAGCTGAAACCATCAGCCACTAGTAGAAGCTATTAGTGTTTCTTGTACCGTGTATCACAAGAAACAAAACTAGTATTCACTATCCCAAACAATTAATGAAACTGAGAAATTTAGAATGTCTATGTGGTGTAATGCATAAGAATGTGGCAAAATGTATATGGATACAGAAAGCTATGAGTGTTACAATTGTGTGGTTTTTTATATCACTAAGATTCTGTTGCAGTTTTGTGAGGCTGTGCTGCTGAGACGGGTTCATACCTGAAGAACTTGGAGTGTCTTCTTCTGTAGTAGCATGAAATCCTGAGGAGTGGTCCAGCCCCCTAAAAGGATTATGGTCAGTTTAGGAGCTCCCAAGAAGAAATAAATAGTGAGACAAGTAATGGTCAATCACAAGGGCTTTTTCTTAAGTGGCAGCTTGTTCTGAGGATTTAAAATATCCTTGTGGGTTTTTATTTTTAATTCACTTTTAAAAAGCTTTTTGTCAGGTGAAAAATTTGAAATATAAAGGGCAGAAGGCAGTACCATATAATCCTGTTGCTTTTAGTTTGAAAAGAAAGCATGTGTGTGTTTTGTCATAGCCAGAGTGTAACAGAGAATGCCGTTGGAATTCCTGCATATGGAGCTAATTTAAAAGTATGACAGAGAGCTGTCAGGTCTGCCACTGATAACAGCACTAATGATGTACTTCTAAATTCGGGGAAGCATTAATATTTAAATCCATGTACCTTTCCATTATGGTTTAAATTTATGATACAGAATCCCGAGGCAAAAATTGAAGGCAATTACGCTGCGGTATCAATACACCGTTTGTCCCTTTCGGAGACCCAGGAAGATGTCTGTTGATTGTTGTGCCTAGAAAGATTAATTTTTGATTACCTTATTTTCTTAACACCAACAGACTGCCAACTGCAATTCAGAGTCAATTCTTTTGGGAAATGCATCAAAACGAGGATCTTTCAGGCTTTCTGCAGAGGGAGTTGCTTCCCCGCAGCCACTCGGTGGCAGTAGGCTTCTTCCACACGCTGAGCACCGCTGTAAAATGTGCCTGTGCTGCTCAGTGTAGACGGCTGCTCGGTTTCTTGTGTAGTATGATAGCAAAGCCTTTTGATTAAAACATAGATTATGTTTTCCTTATTGTATACAAATAATGACGTGATAATATTTAGGAAGCATTTAGGGAAAGTATGCCACTCTGAAGCTTAGGAAAACATGTTGAGGTGTGGGAGGGAGGGAGGCAAGCGAAGTGCTCTGGTTTCTCAGCAGGTGAGGCCCATGACAAGGAAGCCTCTTAGCTTTTATTTCTGATGATGCTGTTGTCATAGCCAGGGAGCAGTAACCCTGTGATGCCTTTAAATCAGCTCAGTGTCGTCCATGGGATAGGAACTATCTGAGATCACTCAGCAGTGAAGAAGACTGACAAATAAATTACCATGGCAAGTCAAATTCTTACATTGAAAGTCTTCACGGCCAGGTGCCAAGCTTCAACTTCAGGATTGTGTAGTGTACGGGGAAGAGATGCCTAAAGGCACTGGACACCTGGTAGGCTAAGCAGTTCTCCTTGCAATGCGGAGAAATGCTTTGAGTGAAGCAATGGATAGGCCGGCTCAGCATAATACTTCTCTGCCTCTGTAGGCAGCAAGAGGCTGGAAAAGAAATCAACAGCTTTTTGAGCAACAGACTTGAAGTGTCCAGTTGTTCAAATTTGTTGCTTGGCAGCAATGTAAGTACTATATGGAAGAGAAAATAAAATCCCAGTGTATTGCAGCGTAACAGAGGTTAGGCTTGGTTTCTTTCTTACTGTAAATTGTCTCAAGACACTTCAGAAAACAATGATTTGATTGAACACAGGCATTGTGCACAGATGAACGAGCTAAATTTCATGCAACATGATACTGTGGGGTTGAAAAAGGTAAAGGTATCTTGTGAATCATCTTTGTTTATATTGCACTAAATTGACATTATTTCTGGTGGGTGTTTTTAGTATATTAACATGGGCATAAAGACACTGATCGGAAGATACACTTGGTGTTTGACATAGGCATAGGATGTGGCAAGTGAAAGAAGCTGTTACGGCTGAGGCAATTACAGCTCTCCATTTTCTGCCTGGCTCCTTTTCTGCCTGGGAAAGCAGAATATGATGTGTGACTGCTCCTGGGCCACAAAAGTTTACATCACAAACTGTTCAGATAAATTATCTTAAAGAAATTAATTTTAATGCATCTAGTGGTAACTTGTGGAAGTTCAGATCTGAATACTTATTCCATGTGTTATCATAAGGTTACAATAAAGTGGAAGAGGAATGGAGCAGAGAGATGGGATGGTCATCTCAGATGTCGCTGCTGAATCTCTGGCTGAATTGGAGTGGAAAAATTCACTTCGAGTTGTTCATTCTGAGACTTACTGTTTGAATAAGCTAGACAGACATGGAGTAGGAGTAGAGGCAGTACCTTCAGGTTGAAAAGATTACATGATGTAATGAAGCAGAAAGTATATCAAAGCTCACAGTTTCTCAGTTGACTGATGTTTCTTTAGGATATGCTACCTTTTAGGTGTAATGTTTGAGTCCTAGTTTATAGCTTCATCCAACTCAAAAAAACTTACAGCAAAATACAATCAGGTATCAAGTTTTTCTTCTTGTTTCATATAGAAACAAGATAAAAATACAAGTTCAATGTTACAGTAAGTCAGAAGGTTTTTGCAAGCTATGTAACAAAGCAGTTCATATACTAGCTTCAATTCCCTTGGCAAATGGCTTTTTTTTTTTTTTAAACAGTGTCATTGAGTAAGAGTAGATAATTGCCTACCTTTTTCCCCAAAAGGCATAAAATCTGCTTTTCTTTGGACACTTACCCAATTCATGCACTAAGTGGAGTGTTTAAGATGGATGCTGCTTTCATCAATGCAAGCGTATCTTTTACTGGGAAATATTTGAAGCCGTAAGTCTGAATCCTGGAATTTTATGGCCCACAAAACATGAGTCTGTTAATGTAACTGTATAAAATGGTAAGAATAGATAATTTAGGAATCCTAAGCCATGTGGGTATTGGTTTATATTTGATAAATGACAAAAGAATCTTCAGTGTTATGGTTTACTTTTATAGATAGTGTACAGAAAATCCAACACATGAACAGTTACTGCTCTGTTCAGGGGTGGTACCCAAAGAACACTGAGACACATGCATTTTTGCATGCAAAGTTTTTTTTTTTTAATCATTTGATGCTTGTATTCTCATAGATTAAACTGGACTTTTCTCCAGGGGTTGAAATGCCAAACTTTCATTAATACACTGTATTGTCAAATTTTGCATCACTGGCCACCTGTGTATACTGAGGGGAAGGAAAACAACAAACCCATTGCATATTTACAGGTCATACTTCTGTGGATAGCCTGAATCTTCTTGAAGAAGGAAGCACACACTGTCAAATTATTTGGAGTGTAGAAGGGTACTTGCCTTCAGGCTGAAATATAGGACTGGAACTGAGGTCAGTGTGAGCTTATCACACCTCTGATGAAGCACTGCCCAGGAAGTTACCAGTAGAAGGAAAATGAAGTTTTAATTTTTGTTTCCTGTCTTATCTTCTAAAAGAAAAGATGAAAAATGAAATTAGTTCATTGTGTTTATGGTAAACAGGTCTGATGGGTTTGGTTGATTGAATTGTTTTTAATATTCTAGCCTAGTGCTTTGGAACATCTACCTCTTGCATTCCTAAATCTCTGGCAGTTTGGCAACAGGGCTGTTTGGTCTATGTGGCAGAGTTATTTTAGGATACTAAATCCTATCTAAGTGGTCATCTGTCATGCAGGACCATTCCTTGCACCTTTTGTTATCTGGTTATTGATCTTTAAATGGACTTTATTCAATGTTGAGTCAGAGCAGGGAGGAAGATCCTGAAACTGTATGTTTGTGGTGGTGTGATGTTGCTGAAGCTGCTGAACTCATGTTCTGTGTCTGTATGTGTCTGCCTGTTACACACTCAGTTTCAATTATCACACCTTTATAAACAACAAAACGGTAGCATTTGCACTTAACCTGTAATTCAGTAAGTCTCTGCCTACAGTAGTTTGTATGTACTTCTCTAACAGCTTAGGATGCTCACCTGTCTGGAATGAATATAGATTTAATGAAGAAAAACCTTGCCCTTCTGTTAGCAACAGCAGGTTCCCTATGATTATGCTGGTACATGCTTATTGCTTCAGGAGCTGTAAGGACAAACACAGGTGTTTAGTGGCTAGTATGTTTAAGAACCTCTGGCAAATTAAGAACTATGTTTCTCTCTCTTATATTTTTTTTTCAGTTCCACAGGGTGGATGTTTGGTAAAATTACAATAAAATAAATTTAAAGAATTGTCTGGTATGGCTGAATAAAGGAGGGGAAACAAAAGACTGCATTCTGGTCCCAGCAGTGCATCCATCTCGCTCTGTGGAGTAATTTCACCTGACTCTCATTTTTCTCCTAAAAACAATAAGATGTTGAGTTGATCTGTATTAATTAGTGTATGGAAAGTAATCATAGACTATTGACTGTTTGATTGCATAGCAAGCAAATGAATTTTCTCTGTGCTGGAGCTAAGAAAACCTGACTTGCGAGGGGATTTGTATTTTGAGGCCGATGGATCAGTGTCATTATTAAGAAAGGATGTAGAGTTCAGCTGAAGCTTTCTGCCGGCAAGGCAAAAAGGGTATTTCATACCTGCCAATGTAATGTATGAATTTCTGTACAGCAGTTTTGTTCATAGTAGATGCTGTGCTTGAATCTCACTCTTCTGTTCAAATACATGCTTCTGCATTTTGCCTTCAGGACTGTTGTTTTTCTGTCCAGCTTAGTTAATGTCGGTAAAGAGGTTTAAAATTTCCTGGGGGAGAAGTGGGGAAGGGGGGGGGGGGAAGTCTGTGCTGAGACAATGGGTTGACATCAACCTTATTCTTAAGAAAAGTAGGCTAATAAGTTGTCATTTGTACAAGTATGTGCATACTTCCACTGCAGAGCTGACACTAATAGTACTGCTTAGTTCTCAACACCAGAGTGACATTTACATGTGCTGGTTTTATCATGACTACATTCTCTGTATGACTTCAATGAATAGAAAGAAAGCCAAAACTAATTTTTGATTAATCGAGTCTATGCATACAGAATTAAGGCCAAAGAAAGTATGGCCTTCCCTATTTGATTGAATTTCTTTTGCTCAGCACATCCAATAGTATTTAATTTTTGTATAGGTTCTACTGCGTTTCTAAAACCTTTTTACCTCTGTAATTTCCTCTTATTTTACTCTAGAAGCAAAAGCAGCTACAGAACATGCTTACATGTCGAAAAGCATCTTAAAAATAGGGATATTGACCAAGAAAGAACATATCACTCTCTTTTTGGATGTATGAAGTAGCCTGCTAATCCTTTTAGAAAGAGTTGTTATAACCTGTTGACTGAAGTAAGGTTTGAATCTGGGCAAAAATCAAAGCAACAAGAGAAAATGGAGTAGTTTTAATGTCACTAATGTGCTATTGTACAAGTACGATAGAAGTACTATACTCAAAAGTGTAGTACAAGTGCTTCCTTATTCTAGTAAACATTTGAAAATAATGTGAATCTGCCATTGCTTAGACAGTAAATATTTATTCTGTAGTACTTCAGTTTATTCTGTAAGGTCCTGACAGCATAGACATTGATCTCATTTAAGAATCCAAGAAGTTCTTAGCATAAATTTGAGCATTAAATTTGTATTCTGTTTTATGTTGAATAACATCTTGTGGTAAGTATTCTCCAAATGAGTTTATTGTGATGGCCCTCCTGAAGCTTAGTCCATGAGGATCTGGTTTATTCACATGGTGAATAAAAAAACCCTTTGTCCTTAGCGCTGAGCAGGTGTGGATTTTTGTGGTGTGTCTATTTTAAAGTTGGAGCACAACAGCAACATTTTATAAACCGAACCTCTAAATGCTGCTATCCTATTCAAAATAGAAGATTCTGTTTTACCTCTTTCAGAACGAAAACCGTAACTGTACAGAAGAAACCTACCTTGAGATATGTGTATTGCTGATTCTTTTCAAAACTAGACTTTTGATCAAGAGGTTATCTTATTTTAGGTCTCTTAACAGTATGCCCTGAGCAACTAGCCGTTAACAAATAATGAGAGCATTGACTTGCTGAAAGGAAAAAACCCACCAAACTGGAGCGCATTAGACTATTAAATTAAAAATTTATTCCAATTAGTACCGAGGGGACTGCTTTCTACCCTACTAAATTAGGCAGCTGGGAATTAATGGCAAGTGAAAATCATTATAATGACAGTCTCTTTTGGTAAGGATTTGAGAAAGTTTCTGACTGTCACCATGACCTCAAAGAGTTTCTGTTACTGCCTATGCTGAAGATGCATAAATGTTGATTAGTGAAGAAAGCCTTTGGAGCACTTTCTGACAGAGCTAGGTCTTTTCTGACTCTTGGGTCTGACGTCAAACTTGTCAATGTGATAAGCTGCCCACCATTCCTTGTTCAAATAGCAGGCTTGTCATGTGCTCAAGATGATCTAGCTATATGATATTTAATAGCAAACCAGAGGGCCTTTAACAACTAAGTTGCTGAAAAGGTAATTGTGTATTATCATTCATTCTCCTTTTAAAGGAACAAACAAAAAAATCATTATTTCTTTGCTATTCCTTTATATGCACATTATTTCTGTTAAATTTATAGGAAGCTTGGGACTTGTCAAAGAAATACTGCAGTTTCTATTTAAACTGCAAAGCCACACATTGAACAGATATAAATGGAAACAGAATTGTGAGTAAAAGACCCGTGGGCAGAGTAAAGAACAGTTTCTGTGCTTTGCTTTGTGGCAAATCCAGTACGTAGTTTTGTAGAATACTGTTTTGTTCTGAAAATCAGGACACTGATCCAGTCTCTATAATATGTGAATAACATTGTTTGGGCTCCATATGTATATGTAGTATCTGTTACACCTAACATTCTACAGGAAAGCTGGAAAGGGACTGTTCACGGGCATGTGTAGTGGTAGGACAAGCGGTAGTAGTTTTAGGCTGAATGAGGGTAGATTTAGGCTAGATATTAGGGAAGAAATTCTTTACTATGAGGGTAGGAGGGCACTGACACAGTTCACCCAGAGAAGCTGTGGCTGCCCCCTCCCTGTCAGTGTTCAAGGCCAGGTTGGATGGGGCTTTGGGCAGCCTGGTCCAGTGGAGAGTGTCCCTGCCTGTGGCAGGGGCTTGGAACTTGACAGTCTTTAAGGTCCCTTCCAACCTAAACCATTCTATAAGCGTTTGATTTTTTGAGATTTCACTGGTTAGAATGCATCAGCAATTAGGTTTTCCCAGTCTGATAAACCTGGCATCAGTCTGATTTGTAAACAGGTATATTGACTCAAATTAAAGAAGGAATGGATGTCCTGCTAGCAATTAATAGTTTGTGATGCAATTAACATTACTAAGGGTTATGTTGTACTGAAAATAGACTGTGAGTTCTTTGCCTTATAAAGGGAGTCATCTTGAGCTGCTGCTTTGAACTCCGAAGCAGTAATAAGTCTGGAGCTTTTGTTGGGCTAGATGTCCAGAAGCTTAAGGACTTGCCTACCTATCTGCCTTGTTAGTTCAAGGAATTTTATACCTCTCCAAGAGACTTGTGTTCTCAGGAATTTCCACTTAGCTCCTGTAAGGAGATCTCCCCCCTTAGCATACTGACTTCCTTGACAGATTTTAATTTTTTTTTAAGAGGCAAATGCTGTGACACAATCAGATTCTGTTGTTTGTGTCACCAGTTGAGGTTGGCAAGGTGAGTGGCAGCTGAATGTACAGGTTTTGTCATCTCTGAATATGGTCCTAAAAGCCAGGTGATGTCCGATGCCAGTACACTAATCTCTTAAGATGGGCATGCCTGGCAAGAAGAAGTTTTCTGTTCAGCTTAAGCAGCTGTGTAAGTCATGAGAAAGAATTGGATGCTGTTCCATGCATGTTCATGCTGGTTTTCCATTGTGATATCTAGGGGGCTAAACGCTCATTAGAGGATAATGCATGTGTGGATGCTGAAAGAGTTGGTTTAAGTATCAAAGAGTTTTGAAATTACAGAGGTGAGGTAACAATGCCTGTAACACACATGCACTAGAGACTTTCTAGCAGGGGGTTGCTGTTTCTCAGTCTACGAGAGATTTAGATGTCTCTCGGGGACAGAATATTGTATTTTGTACTGCAAACGTCAGTCAAAGCTTGTTACAGGTTACCTTGCTTCAAGTTGCAAATTCACTGTCTATTCAACTGCAGTAACAAAAAAATATCTTTCTGGAGCAGTAATTGCCATTACAATTTTCCTTTAGAAAAACCCACATCCCTCAAAAACATAAAACCCAAACAAAAACCATGATCAGACCACACTCCCCCTAAAAAACCCTAAGAAAGTAGGGTAAAATATGCATTTGTGGAAAAATGACATTTGAGCACAAGCCTTTCTCAAGGAATGATTTAAAACCCTGTTTACCAGAACAGCCGTAGGCCAAAGTTACCATGGAAACAGAAAGAATTCAAATAATATTAGCAATAGGATATCTATTATGATATTGCATTAATGATGCTATAGTAAAGGGTCACTTGTGGCTTCATTTGGAGGGCTCACTTTTTAGTGATTTATCACCAATATTGCAGGCTACAAATTAGACCTAGGAACAGAAGGTCCAACCTTGAATTGGCTTATAATAATATTGGGAGGGAAAAAGTATTATATTTTCCTGTTACTAGGCAAAAATATTTTATTTATTTAATCATATGCCTAGGAGAGTTTTGAGTTTTTCATATGTAGCTGGTTTTTAGTCTTTTTCAAGAAATAAAATAGTGCTCAAGCCATAAAATGGATTATCTTCATTTGGAATCCAAAAGTGCTGACTCCAGCAGCATAGATGATACAACTAGAACTGTGATATTATGGGAGAGATTATTTGCAAGAATAATCATTTTGTTCTTGAGCTTGATACCAACACGTACCTTTTGCAGCGCTGCTTTTCTGAAATACTCAAAACACATTTTAAACAGTGTTGGTCCCTTCTGGGGAACTGGGGCTTGAATTCAGCTGTCTCTGCCAAATGAATGTGGCTGGTGCTAGATTGCGGCAGAAGGAGAATTGTTCTGATGTGGTTTGTCAGAAGAATAACATTCTTTAAAGAGATTGCTGTGGTTTGCCCCTCAGGAGTGGTGTGGTAGGTTATCAAAACTATCTCCTGAATTTAAATGTCTTTTTTGGGCATACATCCTCACTACTTGTATGAGTATAGCCTTTTATTTTTCTCTCTGTGTTCTACTGACCAAGTACAGGGAAAAATTAAATCAAAGATTGATTCAGTGTCATAAAGCAGTTTTTGACCCTTTAAATAAATATTGGCTGAAGCATTGACTTGGGTGCTGTCAGGGCACAGCCAGAAGGTTCTAGTTGCTGAAGTTTCAATTGCTGAAAGGTTTACCCGTAAGTGATGTGTTGAATTTGAATGGCTTTGGGAAAATTTACATGACCAATCCATGCATTAAATAATGCACTGTACTCGCATTTCTAAGGTATGTACAAATAAGCTTCACAGAAGATAAGTTATATCCCATATAAATGCAGGTAGAGATACTCAAGGAGCTTTTTCTGTGTTCGGCAGAAAAATCTGGCACAGGAGATGTAGAAAACTTTCCCAAAGTTATATGATGATAATGACTGTATTAGAACGCTTGTGTAGTGCTTTGCCTATTACAAAAGCTGTAAAAACATTAACTAATCCACAAAGCAAATTATGTGTTGCAGATGCATCCCTCTGCTGGGAGGAAAGCATATGTGTGTATGAGTAAGAAAAAAAAAAATCTACTAAAGGAAGTGTTATTTGGTCATTTGAAGCTTTATTGCTTTTCTTCAACTGTATTTTCATACCTGACTATTTTTTTCTAAGATTCTGTTAATGAAATTAGAGATTGACATATGAGAAAATGTAAACATCTTTTTATTTTTGAACATGGAGTATCTAATTGTCTTGATTCTGTTTACAACCAAAGTGAGTCTGAGCACTGTAGAATTATTTGGAAGAATGGCAAGCAGTCAGCAAAATGCCTCTCTGATGGAACTGATATTGTTTTTTTTTTTCTTTTATTTGCAGACTCAAATCTCAAGCTTTCTGGTGCACAGAAGCTTGTGCACATTTTAAATGCGGCTTTTACTTTGATAAGCTATTGCTAAATAGCTAATTCAAGGTTAGGTGATTTCTGACTTCATCTGCTTTTGTCTAGAGCTGATCCAGGGTCGACTTGAACCTGGGTTCATTTGGATACTTTAATAGATGAATAAAGTAGGTTAAATTTTAAGGGCTGAGGGCATCTGGTGGCTTCCAGCTCTCCAAGAGCCATTTGTCCATGCAGCTGGCCTGTGTGATGCAAATGGGTGCATGGACAAGCAAGTGTGGGTGTGTTAAGTGTAGGAATTAAAGATGGCCGTGATGGGGCTGTTTAGGAGACTGACAAGGCCATTTCCAGTGGGATGAAAGCACCAGTGATGGCAGTGTGCTTGCCATTGCCCTTACAGAGGCTGTGGGGACCAAGCTGCTGTGCTTTCAGGTGCTTTGAAACTGGAGCCAAAGCTTGCTGCTGCTTCCTTCTCTGCTTGCGTATCCTTGGTGGTTCTAACCCGCCCCCCGCAAATGAAAGAGAGGGGACCTTGTCTTTGTTTCCTGTAGGTTATCTTATTTTTGGGGTCAGGACTCATTCTGGTTGTATCACACACCTTTCCTGCCTGTGATACCACTTTTGCTGTCATCTTGCTCTATTTATATATTTTTTGCTTGCATGTTTTTCTCTGCATTCTTTGTGCAAATATTCCTCCTTTCTTTCTTTGAGTCTTTGGAGTTGTGCGTTACTCATATACCTGTTCTTAGTGTCTTAAAATACATGTGTGTTTCACCAGTTATACTGTTAGAGGCATTGTCCTGTTACAAAAAACAGTGGCTACTGCTCCTCTGTTTTAGAGCACATATGCCTGAGGTCAAGACAAACAAATACAGAATATGTCTCTGGTTACATCTGCAAAGGTGAATCCTTTGGTATTCATGGGTATGCTCTTAGAGGCCAGTTATGGTATTGCACTGGGATCCATCCTGCCAACTGGTGGTTTTCAGCTGCATGCTATTCTCACCAACACTGCCATGTCCAGGTGACCCATCAGCAGCAAATGCATCCAAGACCATCTGGTGGCATCTGCCATTGCTGTGTTGAAAGAGAAGCCCTTGGAGGTTTGCAGTAGGATGTGGGCTGCTCACCTCTAAGTACCTGTATGATCCCTGTGCATGCTCTCCTAATGACAGAAACATTGATTTACATGGTGGGGGGAGTGCATGTTGATGCTACACGTCAACATGATTATTTGCTCACATGCAAGCCCATGGACTTCTGAAGGTAGGTACCAATTCCCCCATCTGATCCTGACTGGCACGGTGGCCAGCCAGGAGCAGAGTCAGCTCCTGTTATATTGCTGTCTGGACTTGGGCTTTGCATTATATTACATTTCTGTGGCATTGTGGCAGAATGAACACCGTGTGAGTGAGTGCAAACTGAGACCTGTTAGGAGAGTCCATTAGTTATAATCACTCAAGTAAAAGGAGCATCATTGCAGACATTGATTTAATGCACAGAGAGAATTGAAAGGTCAGAAACAAGAATAGGATGAAAATTACTGTGCTTCCCTTACACAGTCCAAAGCGTGCATGCAAAAATATTTTGAAGAAAAGTATTGTGGATTTGAGTCCTATGGTTAGACAGTTCCCTCCACTGATTATTTCCTGTCTTTGTGTCTTAAGGGAACATTAATAAATAATATAAATGGATTTCTACACATTAACCGCAGAAAGTGTTCTTACCAAATGTTATAAGTTTATTTTTTCCTTTCTAAAGTCTCTGGCTTATTTGAGTAAGGAATAATATGCTTTTTGCGTGGTGCTGCTAGTCAGAAAAAAGTAATGCTTTTAAGCTGCTCTTGGTATATGAAAGGCATCCATAAGCTTTACATTTGATACAGAGATTTTGAGGCTGTTGGCAGGGATTCTGTGTTTTTAAAGGTTTTTCTGTTTGCTGGGTTTCGTGTACTTTGATTTTTCCCTTTGAAGTGTGTGGGAGAGTGCAGAAGGGGAAATACTTCATTATGTCCATGAATTATTCAGGTACAGTTCTAGGAGTTAACATTACTTTAAATAGCTCAAGGTCTTTCTTTTTCCTTGAGTATATCGCAGTTTTCATTCTTATGCTGATTGTATGCCATGTTCCTTTGCTGAATACGATTTTGATGAAGTACTATCTCTTGGCAATCTTCAGAAATCATTTCAGACTTGAAATAAGTATTTAATTCTGATCTTTTCCAGCATCAGATATGCAGTGACCCTGAGTAGATACAGGTGAATTGTCATACATCTGACTTCACAAAAGAATCAAATAATTCTCCCTAGAATGTGTTTTCTGTGTGCTCGTGAAAAATCATTGATCTCAAATAGCCTCCCATGTATATTTCTGCAACAAAGAATAAAAGCAACCAGTAATGTTAAATGCTAGCATACTGTTATATATGCAATACTAGGCTGTTTTTCTCAGAGAGGAATTTTATAAACCACAGCATTTCAATGGGGAGGCATGAATACTAAATCCTTATATTTTTGGAATTAAGTCCAATAAAATATGAAAACCTATATTCAGAAAATACTTCAGAACAGTAATGTGGATGAAGATGCTCAGAAAGGTGGCTAGAGGCCAACATGGGCAGAAAGAAAACCAAAACAGAATACAAAAGTATTTTTGTAAACTGAGTCTTTTATGCAATTCTTAAAATATAATTGAAAATCCATCAATCTCTGCGTATAATCACTTATGGAAATGAGACACAGGCTATTTATACTGCGAGTAAAGGCTCTAAAAAATTGTTTTCCTGGGTTATAGGACTTTCTGGATATAATCCAAAGTGGCAATGAAGTAAGATTACCAATTCTTGAGGAGAAATGCATCTGTATAGGACATAGGTGATTACGAAGAACAGTGACTGGTGACCAAAGCTCACCTTCTCGGTTTGAATTGCAGAAGCGGAGAGTGTTTTGCATAGGCACGCTCCAGGGGAAGGGCAGTGATCAAATGCTTTCCAGGATAAGTAGTGCATTTGCTGAGCACAGGTGCAAAGCTTGAGCCAAAGGTAAATTAAAGGTTAAAGTAGTGAATGTATTCAAGTTTATGATTGTAAGGTGATATAAATGTATGTATGTAAAAGCTGAGTGAACTTTCAGTCACTTTGGTGAATACTCCCTTCAGCCATATAAGTGTCTGACACGTTTATGAACTGAGTAGTTGTGAACACGTCAGTGCTTCAGTCTTGTAGCTTCATTAAGCTGCTTACTGAACCTCAAGTTTTCAAAGGCCTTGAACAATCTCCAAGCAATAATCAAGATTTTGTTGCTGTATCGCTATACAGGAATGAAATGGAAATCTGTCACCTGTGCAAAAGAGCCCTGAAAAACACTGGGAAGTGCCAGTCCCAGTGGTAACCTCTGTGTGGATACACAACAGCACTGGTCAGGAAAAAACCCTGTACCCCTTGCTCCGGAAAACAAAGTTTGTCAGGGCTGAATCTCCCTCACCTCCCTCAAGATACCAGCATTCAAAATGAAAACAAAACAGAAGCCATTGAACATATATTGACAAGGGACTGCATGTTAATTAGAATATAATTGCAAAATAATATATGCAACTCTCCAAAGATGCTGGTAATGACAGAGAACCTGTGTCTGTTGCCTTTAGAACCTTGCTGTTTCTTTGTTATTTCAATTGTATGGGAACAAGAAGTCTAGAATAAAAATGCCTCAAAACATCAAGAAAGGAATCATTTGATTGGTGGAATTGATTGCTGGCTGTTTCGGATTGGCATACTTGTCCCTTAAACCCAATTATTCATCTTCGTTTTGCATGTTAGTTGCAAACATTGTTCTACATGGTTTTATCCTGCTTTGTTTGTATACATTGCACAGTTGGCACAATTTTGCCAAGTCCACTTTGGAATTGAATTGCATTGCTTAACACAATAATATGTTTTAGTGTATTTATATAGTCATATATATGTTTTACTAACAATTTTGAATACCAGAGTAATCAGTTTTTAAGAGTATACTGAAATTCCATAAGTAGTAATTTCACTAGGTGTTTATGTGTGTAAATTACTGTTTTTTTGAATAAGAATTTATAAAACCTCATAGTCAAGGGGGCTTCATAAAGAAATCGTATTTGCTTTTTGTTGTTTGATTAAGATGAATAGTAGATTTGAGAGCTGTTACATTGGGCACTTTATATATATTTACAACTAAAGCTGGTTGGTATTTTTTTAGTTCCAGTTTTGTAACTAATTTTAAGAGTTGTAGACTCTGGGCTGAAACGGGTCTAAAAATAATAAAACACTTGCCTATTCTCAAAAATGGCTGAAAATTCAAATATTATGCAATATATCTCCTTGGAGTGATTACAGGAAAGAAATCTGGGAAGAGAGAAAGGTGACGATAGGGAGGGAACCAAGGCTGCCTGGAAGCCCTGTTCAGCAGCCCTGAGTAAACTTAGTATCCACATACACACTGCCTGGGAGGAACTGTATGTCTAATACATCTCTATCCCTGTAATGTTTCAGCTCTTTCTGAACTATCCATGCAAATCACTGCATAGCTTTCAATAATAAGACGCTTCATCTGTTAAGAGGCTGTATCTCTTAAGAATATCTCAGCCAAGTCATAACTAAATTGAGTACCATTGAGTTCAGTGATCTTTGAGGAAGGTATCCACCTGTTGGATACAAAGCAACAGTTTATACTTGTTCTTGCTGAAAGATTTTTAAATATGAAAATTATTAGTCCAAAGTTACTGATGCCTTGAAATATTCATGGATTAGCATCCTGTTCTGCTACAGCCATTATCTGTTATCAAAAGAAGCCTGAACTGTTGCACACATTACCACTATTTATTTTAAATCAGTAACATTTAATGTCATTGTTAACTCTTGTTTAAATAGAAACTTGTTTAAATAAGTGGTAGTTCATCATGTCATAGATGGAAGGAGTGATAAGTAAACTGGGGCTGCCGCATGCCTTCACCAGGAAAAACTGAAACATATGGCTGCATGATCTATGAAGTAAGTCTGTTCATATATTCTTCTCGGAGATTATGATCAATTTGCTGATCAACTGGAAGAAAAAAATAACGTCAGGTTAATTTCAGTCCATTTTAAGAGCAAAACGATGGTAGAAGTCAAGCAGACACCAGAATTAGGAAATATTTCTGACAACTTCCAAGTTGTTATTACACAGCCAATAAAGAGGTTTTTGCTGCAGAGCTTCTGCCTTAACTAAACGGTTTGCCTCCTGGAATAAGTGAAAAGGTATGCCATGATAAATAGACAACAAATGCTTCCTTAGGATTTTGATGGAAGCATTCATTTCTGTTTCTTCATGTAGAAATGTCTTGAAACTATTCACTTTGAACACTCTTTAGGGCTTGATCTCTTCTATTTTAAAAAAACTAATTGCATTATTCTTCAAAGAATGCAGCAGCAGTAGTGAGGGGGAGAATTGGGAAAGGGTCAAGAGATATTACACTTACAAAGAAATTACAATTTTTACTAATTGTCATAGCAACAAAAGAGTAATGGGTCCTGGCAGGGAGGCAGAGGGGCAGAGGACATCGGCATGCACTTGGCAGTGGTACCACTGAGCCATTCTAAGGCAGGTCATTCTAGGAGCCCTTTTTTATTATTATATTTTCTAATTATACATTTTCAGAAAATATTACTTGGGTAGGACAGCCATGGGAACCTAACTAATGCTCTCTGCTTGGGTGCGCTTTTATGCATTCATTAGTTAGGGTGTGGAAGCACTTTGCCTGCAGAGGTGGGTGATGAGAGCAGGGAAGCAGCTGGACTCATATCATTGACACCTGTTTTTTATAAAGAACATGTGAACTGAAGAAAGAGAGAGACTTTTTCCCTGGTGGAGGTACCCAGAATACACCCGCAGGAGCTTCTCTTTGTCTCTTTATCTTCCCTACTGTAGATGCAGTCAAAGAGCGTGTAGGAAGGGGAAGGTAAGGTGGTCGCAGATGCATTGGGAAGGCAGCTGGGAGTCCTCAGCTCAGGTGGGCACGCAGAGGTGTTGCTTTGAGGAGCAGGGTGTACATTAACCTCCTGAAAGTCCATAATTGCAGGGGGAGAGTCATATACAATCTTTTTCCTTATGCTCCATCTTACCTGGTGGAGTTTCTTCAGTTTAGAAAACTGGTTCTGTGTGTGTGTGTGTGTGTGTGTGTGCTTGGGCTTTTTTTTCCAAATCAAACATAACTTGCTCTTGATGAAGGCTATGAATCACTAGATCTTCGCAGGCAATTTCCCAATATTTCAGACCTTGCTTAAGGTACTGCAGAAGATGTAGGAGATGCTCAATTAGCATCAAATCGTGGTCATTACTGCTGGTATGGCTCATCTAAGAATGCTTAGCATTAATATGTGTTCAGATGGAAGTCATAATTTTAAGGTAAAGGAAAAAAGCTGTGTACCTCAGCCTTTTACCTCCACGGGCATGAAAAACATAGCTGTTGTTTAAAAATCACAGGTATTGTTCTTCCAGACTTTGTAATCAAAATGCTTTTCTTATATTATTAATATATAAGCAGGGTATGTTGTAGATTCTCTGAGTAGCTTAATATACCATTTGATCAAGCTTGAATGCATAATAAAATCTAAATTTACAAAAGGAGCAAAAATCTCAAACTCTTCCTTTGTTTTGATATCATTTCCTTATGTTAATCTGCTCTTAACTTGCTTTAGTTATTGACTCTGTTTTGTACGATGTCTAGGGACTAATGGGACACATGTAAGCCCTAAAGGAGATTCTGAATCTTCAGTGTTTCACTAGATCCAACAGTGATTCAAAAATTTAAGTTTTGGATTACCTGTAATGTTAAGCAATGTGTGCTCTCCTGCTTTTATTTAATACAGTACATGTTTTCTTTAAAATTTTTAGTAATTTAGTTTTAGTCTGGGTTTGTTTTGTATTAATGCAAATGCAGACTAGGAAAGCTTGTGTCAATGTAAGTATTGGGTACAGCAACCTGGTATAATGCATCTGTGTATTGCATGTTCTTGGGGTTTTTTTTAGGCTTTTGTACTGTATAGGAAACTTGATTATTTACCATCTCTCTCTTGTCAGCATGAGGGACAGGAACATTCACTATGATGAAGGCTTGTCAGCAGCTCTTTGAGTTAAGATAAAGGGAAGGAGATGTGTGTTTGTCACTAATGCTCATGGATGTTTATTTTCCTTTCTGTACAATGCTGTGCGCTGCTTGTGTGGAGGTCTCTACTTGACAATTGTGCTTGGTATCTGTAAATATAGTAACAGCATCAACAGTGGGTTCTGTATCTCAGAAGAGGTTTTCTCGTGCCAGTGGTAAGTCAGGGAAAGAATGAAGAAAAAGTCTTTGTGTTGCCTGTGAAAGAGTAGAAGCAGAACTTGAAGGAATGATTATGACAAAGGGTTGAGTAGTGCAAGTTGTGAACGTGAATAAGAATTGGCATCTGTTATGGAGGGAAAAATGCTTCAAAAATTAGACGGAACATAAAAAATGGTTGGAACTGAAGTCAGAGAGTGCTTTTTGCTAGTTTAATGTATCCTAATCCTATATTTCTCTGCTTTCTGTACAGCAGATTGCTATACAGAGATCTCACATACAGCTTAATACCTTGGGACAATCATCTGGTCTCTTCTGCATTGAATTCCTGTGTTCTCTGGGTTACATTTGTATTGGGAGCATGAGAGATGAGCAGGGTGTCAGCATCTCATGCAGGATCTAATGACATTTTTGCCTGTAAACGGACTGAAGAATTAAGCCTGTTAAGCAATACCCCTTGCAGATTTGCAAACAAAGTGCCAGCTGGAGAATGCATGAATTATCTTTGATTAGATATTGGTGACAGTGTAGGAAATCATATTATCATGTCAAAAGAGAGGACCATAAAATAAAATACACATGGGAAGAGAATTTATAACTCTTAATACCTTGAGTATAGTAACTTACGGTTTTTGGGCTAGAGAAAACAGTTGCCTCATTGCCTCATTTTGCACAGCTGCCTGTAGTGAGCATAGGAACGGGGAACAAGAAGAAAGTGAACTGTCATGGCATGAGTTGCCTTCTCCCTGCTGTAGTGTCTCTCTGGATGGCAGAGAGGGGTGGGTTTCTTCAGCCCTGATTCCCTGCAAGCGCCTGTGTCTCCTATTGGTGGTGCCTCTCTTCTGAGCCTGACTCTCATTTCTGCACTGGTTTTCCAGGTGGGGCATCACAAAGTCTGAGCACCATGTCATGACCCCAAATGAAGCCTAAATAGTGATACTGCTCTAGTCAGAGTTTACAGCATAAAGATGTTTACCTGAGATATAACTAGTCATGTTATTTTCTCAGAAACTAATCCCATAGGGAAAAGCATAAAAAAGCTCCTGGTTTGAACTCTCTTGATTGTAGCCCCCTCCCTCCCCCCCCATTTGACTTCCAAGTGGATGGATTGTGTAAACCTGCTTTGTCTGTCTGTGGTTAAAACTTGGAAAACAGAAGGAATGGAGTGGGACCTAAGCAGCTACACTGCAGTTAGGCTTTCTTTTCTGTCCGTAAGCCTTTACCACACTTCTTAATATTAAAAATTCGTGAGTTGATCATTTGTGCCTGAATTACCTGTTTATCCTAAATTTGTGTCTCTCTATCCTTTGGATAAATAGAACTCTCTTCAGAGTATAGTGGTAAGGGCAGGCAGGGTTTAGAATTCCAAAATGTAATGAAAACTAAAAACTGATACTCCTATGTTGTGCTAAAACCCCCACCTTTTTATGCTTCATAAAAAGTTATGATTAAGCTTGGAAAGACACAAAACCATCACTGGACTGAATGAGAAAAAATAGAGCCGTACAGATGGTATTGTACTTCTCCTTTTTTTTTGTGAAATTTTCAAGATCCTGTGAAAAAAAGAACGGTGACGTTTATACTTGGACAGTTGTTCTATAAAATTTATGACTGCTCCAGTATTAGTAGAAGAATTTTCTGTAGTGCCTTCCTAAACATACTCCCCAGATCTGTCTGCTTGTAATTGTATGCAGGACAGTTTGCTTAATGCATCTCTGTAATGCTGCTGCTTTTTTTTTTTTAATCTATGTTAGGATGTTTTGAATAACTTGGGCTCCTGTGAGTTGGATGAAGATGATCTAATGCTTGACTTGGAGTTCCTAGAAGAACATCACCACCATCGTTCCGGTAAGTCAGATAAATACTGTGAGGCAGTATTATTTTAGAAATATAAAGTAAATGTAGTCAGTACAATTACTTAGAAATAATTTTCTTGGAAGGGGAAGAGCAGTATGCATTTTGCAGTGTTATTTCTGAATGCACTTGCCATTTAATGGAAAGATTTGGACTTTGCATGGTCAGTTATGAAATGGAAGTGATTTTTACAGCTACGTAAAGTATTCCAGCATCAAATGCAGCCCCATCTGTTTTTTAGATATTTAAAATGACTGCTGCTTACCCCAGGCAGTTACCAAAAAGACCATTCTGTGTGCGCCAGAATAATGTGCTTCGAATAGAAGTTTGACTTCAGACATGAGTGTAACTGGGTCCTTTCTCTCATGGTTGGTTAAGTCACTGTTATATCCAGTATATTATAATAAAGATTTGTAGCAGCTTCCTGAACAGCTAAGATCATAATGCCTAAATGACATTATACTTGATGGAAAAGTAATTAAGATGGAGATGTGACAGACAATCTTTCTACTCTTGGCTCATTATCCAGAGCAAATGAGATGCTTTTAAACCAGAAAGATATGTGTTGCCCTTTGAAGAATGGTGACCATTTCTATTCTGAGATGTAATGTAGGGACACGTTGGAATATACACCTCATTTTTAAATGCCAAGGTGTTTGTCTTATTAAATTTTACTCTTGGATTTATCTCTTTGATGGTGGGTCTAGCTGAAAAAAAAAAAAAGAGGATTTGCCTAGGTGTCCCTCTTGGTTTTGAGTCATTTGGTTGAAAGAAAGAGTTGGTAGGATGGAGCCACAGTATAAGCAGACTGAATTTCACCAAATAAATCTGATGTCTTTATGCTGGGTTAGGATCTGGCACAAAATGGTTAGATGTGGTTGTTTCTAAGTTATTGTCTTAATTCATGTAAGATACTGAGAGTCTTGATTTTTTGAAACATTTAACGTTTGAAAAGAATTCAATTTCTTTATTTGTCGAAGTGGGGTAACTAATGAATCTGGCAAGTTCCTGTTCTTCAAGAGCCTAAAATTCTTCAAGAGCCTAAAATTCTTCAAGAGCCTGAAGTGACAAATTACATGAATACAAGGGATATTGTTACATCTTTTTCTTGAATATCACAAAATCTTCCTCGGTCAGCAGGCCACATACAGCAGGCTGTAACATTGAAACAGAAATTCTGAAGGGTAGCATTGCAGTTAATAAACATGATTGATAGGCTGGTTAATGGTGAATTGAGAAAGTCTCCTAACTGCCATTAGGAGCTTCAGATTTTTAGAGAGTCTTGTTAGTTACATCCAGATTTTAAATAGCTTCTGCTTTTTCTTTTTTTTTTCCTTGCTGTGTTTGAGAAGAATAGTGTTTGTTAGGGTGAGGATATATCTTTTGGACTTTCTACTGAAGTTGACAACATAATAATAATAATTTAACAATATAATTGTATTGATCTACCATGATATTAGTGGTCACTTATAAATAGAAAATAAGATTCTGTTGGAAGGATTTCTGGGAGAAATGGGTATAACGGATTGAGTTTTAAAAGAAGAGCTAGGAACAGGGAGACATTGTTCTGGAAGGTGGAACTGTATTAAAATACAGAGCTAGAAATAAGAGACAAAGATCTGTTGCCTTGTTCATTGTTTATGGTTTTTTTTTAATTTATCACTCACTCCAACTTGGTTTTTTACTTCTGTCCTTGTTCTGTCCTTTTACCTTTTTCCTAATAGGGCTGATTGGTGTCCAGCAGCATCCTCATCAAAAGGGGTTCCTGCAAAAAGGAACTGTGAATCCTGATGAGTACTAGAAATTTAAAAAAGATCCATAAATTTTCTCTAACTATATAGTTGAACATAAGGAGACACCTTAAATCCTTGCTTACATACACCTACTTTGAATGTAGATTTTTGTGCCCTGCAAGTTTTACCAAGGCTTTAGAAGTCTGGAATCCCCTCCTTTCTGTCCTTCTCTCCATAAGTGAGTTTACTGCATTAATTTATTACTTCTGCTTCCATATTAAAGGCTGTGATGCTGAGATAAAGAATGTGAGACAGGGGCGTTTTATTATCCCACCTAACACAGTTGCTTTGAAATTTAATAAAATAATATTTATATAGTACACGCTTAGTGGAGAGCACTACTGAACACAAATGCAAAATATTCATCAACTCGACTTACTGAGATTTTTGCATACTGTTCTTAAGATGGAATATTTAAAATGAAGCATAATATGACATACATGATGAGCCTTGAGGGTGCCTTTTTATTACTCTAAGTAAATTAGACTTTTAAGATATGCTAGAACGTTGAGTTCCTGTTATAAAATAATGAAGCTAGTGGTTTCTGTTAGCGGGAAACCATTGCTGGTTTATAGAAAGTGGCAGCATTAATTTAACCTTATTCATTTTCCTCTTCCCTGGTGAAACATTACTTACTTGATTGCAAGTATTGATTACTCAAATATATAAGGAAGACCTTTACATTCAGTGATATAAGCAGTGGGGAATTTATTTAAGTAATGTGCATTAATGTGGTTGAGTTGTGTGCTTGTGCAGTGCCAAAGCCCATTGAAAAAAACAATATTTGGTTTTGTATGGTTAGGTTTGCATTAAATCATGACTGCAGTAAATGGTAGCCTTTTCTAAAAGTTCACAAAGGCATAGTTAGCCAAGGTCTTTCGTGATTTCTTAGCTGTTTGCCATAGGTGTCATAAAACCAGGACCCCTAGATTGTTTCACAAAGCTGCATGTGTGGTCTGGCTGAAGTCGGCAGGACTGCTCTCAGTACCGAATATAAAGCACATGTGTGTGTCATCTCTGCGTCAGGCTCTACACTACGCAGCGACTACTCATGAGTGCGATATTGATTAGCTGTGTACCCAGACTGGCCTGTGGCATCCATCATGTTGTTGCTTGAATGCTTGCTGAATAGTTTTGAATAATGTAGCTCACTATAATTTTTAGAAGAGATTTGTCTTCAGTTGGAGCTTTAACCATTTTGGGCTTAATGCCTCAGCTTCATCTGTAACGCAATGATCCAACATAGAGTAAAGCATAGTTATTTCACCCAGTGTACTTCAGAAATTCAATTAGTCTTATTTGCTGGAAAATAATGAATGAAATATGGAAATATATAAGTGTACTTTAGCATCCATCTGAATATTGTTCAACTCTTAAAAAAGCAAACACTTCCAGAGATAGGGCACACATTGTTCAAACCTAACTTAGATTGTTAAAAGCTTTTTAAGAGTGTATTTAATTCTCTCTGTGTGATAATACGTGCTTTGGAACTCGCTCAAGGTTTATGAATGAAAAAGAGCCTGTGTGACTTGACAAAATTACTTTTGACATGGTGGCAGTGACTTTTATATGCCATATATTTTTTTTTCTTCTGTTAGTGGGTGTTGAGGAAGAAGGGCCTGTTCTTGGTGTAGCTTTGTATTAATACAACTGAAAGCAATAAGCACTTGAAATTCTGATGTAGTTGTGTCACTCTTATGATGTAATGCTTGCTCATGAATAGATAGATTTCTTAAATAGATACCCTTTATGCTAGAATAGATTTATTAAATAGATACTCTTTATGTTTAAAAAGTAATGCCATGGCACTGTATCTGCTTAATGCTGTCAGTAATAAACAGGGAGAAACATGTTGTAGTGAAATTGTTGGGAACTGTGGACTCACACCTTTGTCACATGTTTGTATTAGGTGTTTTCTATTTAGTACAGATTAGTGAGATTCTAAACATAGTGTGTTAGGCTAAAGAAATCACAATACAGTTTTTTATTACAAGTATTATTTATTTAATGAATTACTTTGTGGGTTTTGCAAACTTCTGAGGGCAAAGCAGTTTGGCTTTTGAGATGGATGCGCTACTTATATATACTCCCTTAAATGCCGGATTGAAGACATCATACCAGATTACAATCTTTTATTAACATAATTACAGTAGGTATTAGCAGCCTCACCAGCAAAAACTCAGTGTATTAATTTTTTTTGAAAATAAAAGTCAGGAATTTTTATTTTTTTTTTCTTTTAATTCAGATAGCCTGCAGATCAAATGCCATCAGTACCCAGCCAAACAAGTGTTGGTGTAATGACCCAGTGATGTTAATTAGGGAGTTGCTGAGTTGCTTTGAATGTAATGAACAAGCTGAGTGAAAATTCTGTTGTGGGGTTGGAGCTCCTTCTGTGTCTATTATTAAAAATAATTAGTACATTTAATTAATTTTTTAAAAATGGAAGTTAGGGGTGGTGAGTTGTGATGAAATTCCTTTGGTGTTTTGGTTTGGGGTGTTTTTTGGTTGCGGGTTTTTTTTTTTTTTTTTTTGGACAAGGAATGGGAGAAATACAGATACTACTGAAGAAAAAATACAGAAAAATTCACTGCTGGTAGCAGGCCATTAACACAGGTAGTTGCAAACTGTAAAGCAGAGATAAATTTACTTGTTCTTGAAATGCAAAACATTATCTAAATGTAGTAAGGCAATAGAAAAATATGCTGTATTTATAAATTATACTACTTGTTTTGGTAGCAAAACACTGCAGACCAGCTCCTCAGCCATGGAGGATGAGTGGGGATTCATTGAAATAAAAAGCACTGACTTTGTCAGCCCCCAAGCACAGGGGTTGCAGGGTGCCTTTGGCTGTGGGTACAGTCCTCAGGCAGCCAAAGGCTGGCACTTGTCTGAAGCCTGGAGTTGGCATTAGTGTCTGAGGAGGAGAGTATGGGCAGTAAGTGTGGGCAGGGGGCTCTGGCACTAGCACTTCTGTTGTCTGTGTATGTGGTACCTTATTTGGCTGAACAGTGGCACGGGACAGAAAGTCGAAAGGGACATACCACTTGGTGGATGTTTTTCCTGAGACTTCGGTCGAAGCAGACCTCCTACTCTAAGCAGAAGACTATTAGAGTCTGACAAAGTGCTGGTGTAATTTGTTTGCCTTTGTCAGTGTGTGGAAAGCAGACATCTCAGTGTTTTTATAGGAAAAAATATCCTAACTATGTATTTTTGGCAGACAGCTGCTTAGAACTAGAGGATAGATAGGTAGGTAGTCATTGAAATGTCTTGCTTTACTCATGAATGTACTGTTGGCAGCAAATACGTTTCTTTGTTTAGAAACAATGATCTATTTTGATTTTCAATTGGAAGTGAGCATCCAGCTCCTTGAGCTCTTGAAAAGGCTTTATCTTTCCCAAATGCCACGTTTATAGATTCATGTTACAGACCAGGTTAAACTGGGGCAGCATCCCTTTTGTTTTCAGCTTGAAACGTGCAATAATGGTTCAGTTTGCATTTCCATATTAAAAAATAAAGATTGTGATGGTGAGCTAAAAAAGACCTCTATGTCTCTGCAGAAAAGGAGGTTCACGGATTGTTTCACTCAGTAACATATTATCACTACAGACTTTAGACAAAAGTTAATTAAAGTAAGCAGTTCTTACTATGAACATGACAAAACCTGGTGTGTGACTTTAATTACACCACTACATAGGTATCCTTATAACAGTTAAAAGGTGAAATTCTTATTTTTAATTTCATATA
This sequence comes from Gallinula chloropus, assembly GCF_964237585.1. Taxonomy (NCBI): domain Eukaryota; kingdom Metazoa; phylum Chordata; class Aves; order Gruiformes; family Rallidae; genus Gallinula; species Gallinula chloropus. Next base: position 65,835,188 of record NC_140088.1, read on the forward strand.
TTTCCATAGCTGGATAGAATCAGAGGGATTTTTGTATATTGAGAATGACCTATTCTACTAATCTACACTCCTTCTTCAAAAGCATTGTTAACAAATCTGACAGTAATTGAGTAACTTCAGGTCTCCAGGGAAATGAAATAAAATTTGTCTTATAAACTCTTCTGTGTTCTAAAGCTTCTGAAAGAACATTGGATATAGAGAAATGTGTGGGGGTTTTTTTGGTTGTCTTTTTTTTTTGTGGGCTTTGCAATGTAAAAATAGGTAACACTATCAAATGAAAAGAGCGAATCTGTGTTGGTCAATAATCTTTGTGTGTTTGTGGCTCGGTGTTTTATTAGGAGTCTTAAAGCTTAAGTTACTGATTTGGATGTTTATCATGGAGCAATTAGATTCTGAATTGAGTCTGTATCTCAATTTCCCATTCTTTCATAATTATAGTGTGACATTTAGTTACAAATCCTTATTCATCTTGGTATGCTCAGCCATCGTTTACTGAAAGAACCAGGGCAGTAATTAAATTAGGCATACTGCCTTCCTTCATTCCTTTGATTTTATACATACATTGAGATGAAACATCATCTTTAATAATATCTGCAGGCAGAAAATAGGAGCAATAATAAACATTGTGACAAATCAAAGCATATCTTCCTATTTCAAGCAATTCTGCATTTTTAGATGGCAAAGTTTAAGTGAGGTGCTGAGTGCTACTTTTCTATCATACTTCATGAGTTTACAAAGATAGATCTGGGCTGGCTGTCTTGCCAAAATGGAAATGAGAAGAATGCTGTTTTTTCCTCCAATTTTGTGAGTGCAACTGAGACATTTAGGAACTAATCAGGGCAACTGCAAGCTCACAATTATTCTGCAGAACAGCTGTAACTCAGTTCATATGACAACTGCGCCTTCCATACAACTGCAATGATCCTACTTGAAGGTCAGACTGGAACTGTGTGGCTCAAAAGAGAGAGTCAATGGCTTTTGACTTTTTAAAGTATTTGTCTCTGGGATCCTTGTATCTCCACTCTTAGGTAAAGAAAATAAGGGTAGTCTGCTAGTTAAGACTACGTTCTAGGTCTCCTGGGTTGAGCTGGGTTCTTTGATGCATGTTTCCAGTGTTACCCTGGGCTAGTCAATTTACTTTTAGCATGTAGAAAGCAGTACTCCAATAGTCATGGGGATTTGGCATTGAAGTTTGAGAGATACTCAGATACCATTGGGATGGAGATACATTAATAACTGGAGTCATTAGACTCTTTAGAGGCTAATTATGTTACATTTTGTACCTCTCAATACGTCATTCCAGGAAGTGGAGCAGACACTACTTTTGCTGGAGTATCTGCTGCTCTTACTGCTGCTAGTTTTTTGTCTTTCCTTCTGCTGAAAAAAAAACCCAAAGCAAAATACAAGTTTCTTGGTAACAGGGGGAAAAAAAGTGCTGCAAAAGCCTGTCATGCTCATCAGCTAAAGCCTGGGCTCAAAAATAAATTACTTTTTAAATCTTTCCAAAATTGCATCTACTATTACTGAAAGATTGGGTCATATCTGCTGCGGCGTTTGAAAATATTAGTTGACTTTATTGTAGTATGTCACGTACCTGAGTCTCTTGTGATGAGAGAGCCTGTTGTCCCTTCTTTTATCCCTCTGAGGATTCTGTCAAATACTTAATATTGTTGGGATTTTGTCTTTTTATTTTTATTTTTGCTTTTACCTCCAAATTCCCGTGAGGGAGAAGGAATTCACAAATAAATGCCATGAAGGAAAGTAAGCCCTGAGATTTGTTGCAGCTTAGTTTCAGCTTTTGGAGGTGGGGTCAATAGGTATCAATTGCTTTGGAAGTAAATCAGGGTACATGGGCTTCCTGAGAATGTTTTGGCCTCTCAGAGACACCAGTCTGTGCTTTTGGAGTGTATAGCCAGCGATTTTTCTGTAGCACATTTTAAGAAGGACACCATACACCTCTCTGCTAAACGAACAATTTGAGATAAACTCGGAAAGGTGACCTGGAAGAAATTTTCTGCTTTTACCTTCTGTACTTAGGTCTATTTTAGGATTGCTCAGTCTGACACCAAGTCAGTAGTGCCTGGCCATCTCCTCCTCACATGCCTGGTTTCAGAATTCTTCCATGTAACTCCTACTATTAGAGAATGGCTTTAAAATGACAGTTTGTCAAAGTACCTTCTTGCCACCTCTCCATCAGCTTCTGCAAAAGACAATGCATCCTACCAAGGATAACATCAGTATGACTGGGGTTTTTGATTTTTTTTTTTCTTTCTTCCTTCTTTCCATAATGTTGTAACATCTTTAGGAGGGAGAGCCTGTTTCCCATGGAGATTTAAAGGAAAGTTTGGTTACAGATAACAATATTCAGAATGCACTTTGAGAACAAGCCCTGGAGCTGCTGAAAGTAATGGCCCCATATAGTATCCCTCAGCCCATGGTGCTGTGTGTGTGTGCTGTATGTAGTGTGTACATAAATTAATAGTAATTTATATACCTAGTAGTTACGTACCTAGTAGTAAGTACATAAAATGTACCTGACAGATGGAAGGCTTTTCATTGAGCTTTTTCGGAGTTTTAAATGCTTCACTTCTTCACACCCAAGTTTTGAGAAATACTGACAGATTTTGTTTGTAGCTGAGTAGCTGCTGAATCTGCAAGGATGAGAAATAAAACAGAAAATTGGTACTAAATGAGTGTAATGCTTTTTGGTTACAGGATGGATACTGTGTTCGTTTTGTCTTCCCCCTCTAAATATTCTCAGCCGCAGAAACACAGTACACATATATTTAGGTAAAAAAATATTAATATGGTCTCTTTGCAAAGGTTAAGGAAACCAGAGAGGCTCTAGTGTTCGTAGGAAACCCCTCTCTGTTACAATGATTGTGATTTTGCTGACTGTCAAAAGCCCAGACAACATGATTAACCTGTTGAAGATATTCCTGACTTGACCAATTTTTTTCTCACAGAAGTTTTTCTTTATAAAAGAGCAATTTACTGTAAAGTGCACTTATTTGGAGGTTGAAAAGTGGGCAGTAGATAAAATGAGAATACAGCTGTGTTGCAATATTATTTTATGCTTTTCCTCCAAACTGTTAATTTCACAGAAAATAGTTTTGACAAGCCTCTGTATTTCTAATACTTTTCCTCTATGAATAAAACATAGAATAACTCTATTTCTAAGGTTCAATTTCATTGTTTTCTTCCCTACTCAATCTTTAATTTACTTGACTACATTTAGAGATTTCTGTAGAATTTGGGATTTAGGAAAAGCTTCTTAATATAACATTTCTGACATGACGTACTTGTTGTAAATTATTTGTTTTAGGCAAGAATGACATAGATACTTTGCTTAACCATCTTATTGTCAGCATGCATTAGATTAAATGCAAATAGCTCCTGGTGCTGAGGATTTTCAATCAGAACTCTTCAGTTGCAAATACAGCATGTATGTATTCACGGACAGGCTGTGCAGAGTTGTGTGGGGTTACTCAGGGGAAGAACAAGGTGCCTCTTATCACTGTGCACCCTAGAGAGGTGGTTTTGGCTCTGGAAGGATGTTCAGCAGTGAAAAGGCATTGCCTTGCACTGACTTACTGTGGAAGCTTGTACTTTTGACTTGGAGCAATCACAGGTAGTCATTAGTAGGGGTACATAGAGCACGGAAAGAAAATTATTGTAAGTCAGAGTGGGAAAATCTCACCTTTTGCTTCTGGGATAAATAACATAGTTTGGAATGAAATTGCTTTAAATTTGGGTTAGAATTTAAGAGGATTTTCCAAACTCCTAGCTCTCAGCTACCAGATTTGACCCTCAATTCTGAAAAGAACTCAACAGGTTGAATAAAATCCAGCAGAGAGCGTCCATCAGTCTGCAGGAGTCATAAGCAGGAGCTCTCCACAAGGCAATCACACTTGCTGTGTGTGCAGCTCCCCGTATTCCCCACAGCAAACTCACAGTATGGGTAAGAAGCGATGGAGCGGTATGTGTTATGGTGTATCTAGTCTTGCAGTAGTCTGCACTCTTCTCTAACCTGCAAGAAAAGATTCTGAAGATTTCTCCTGGCACGCAGGAATAATGAGCCATTGAATCAGCTCACTGGCAGGTGTTAGAAGGGTGGCAGAGGGAAGGCAGTAAGGCCAGGGGAGATACAGAAAAAAGTCTGTGCTTGCTTCCAGTGTGAGAATTTATATTTCCCAGAGTTTCTAAATAAAAGACACTTACAGCTGTGTAATTTCCTTCTTAAATACAAGTTGGGTTGCTTTGTCCCCCCTGCCCCCATCGCATTTAGCATGTCTTTTCTCTCTTCTTTCCAAACAAGCTTTCTAGGCTCCAGTATATTCCAGGAAAGCATATGTTATTTTAGGTGACCTTTGGATTTGTTTTGATTGCAGCTCTAACCTATATAGTCAGCTACTTCTTTTGCATATTCAGCTCATTTTAGAGGTGTTGTGCAAAAAATCTTACTTTTTCATCTTCAGTCCTTCTGACCTAGTTCTGTTTGCTTTCTATTAAAAAAAAATGTAGTTTGATCGGCTTGTTTCTGCTTTGAAGTCTCGTATTGAGGTACAATGCAGACAGCCTGTATCTTTTCAACCTTCAAGTAGTTCTTGATTTCAGGTAACAGTGTGCTCAGTTAACAGTATAGTTAACTCTAGGTTAAAGATGCTTGCATCCAAACTTAAATGTCCACAGAACCAAGACATTAAGTTTGTTGCATTTTCACTGGTATAATAATTGAGAATGTTGTCTCCCAATAGACTGTTTTGTTTCATAAGTTGTAGAATGGAATCACCATAATTATTTAATAATGCTAGTTGTATTTATAAATTATAGGTTAGGCATTCTGGAGTCTGCAGAACTCCTTGGAGATCAGCCGACTTTCTAATTATGTATGGGGATGAATTGTCCCATATTTATTCCTGCAAAAGTATATTTGAAATTTTGATATTTTGTTATCCCATCAGGATTTAGATCTGTGTTTACTGTTCTTTTCAGATTCCTGCCCATATCAAGGATGAATCAACATCTCTTCTATGTCTGTACTTTAGTATATATGCATACTCGCTAGTTTGTGAGGAATAAACTACCAGTGTATCAAAGGGTGTTTAAAAAAGACATCTTTCCTTTGAGAAACAGGAATTGTTTGGAGCTTCAAGAATTTTCTGTGAAAGCATCTCAGTGGGGCATTAAGCATGTATTTAGCCTAAGGCACTTAACTATCTCTTCACTGCAGTCAGTGGGATCATACACTTCAGATTTAAGCTCATTCGTAAGTGACCTTGATCCTAGGAGCTGTGATTCAGTTCATGTAGTGTCCCTTGCGAGACTGAAATTTTATAGCTATTCAGTTGCCAGTTATTTGCCTTAAATATAATTATGTTGTAGCTAAAAGTACGTATAAGTACAATATTGTGAACAGATACAGTAGAAGACTAAATAGTGTAGCCCATCTGGGGAAATGGCTAGTTACAGATAGTGAAAGTATGCGCTAATTTCTTCTGAATGGTGCTACTGATAGTACCATACTTTAGAGGACAAAAGGTTATATTATTGAATGAATAATAATTCTTTTTCCTAAAGTAAGCTTGGTGATGCTACCTAGCTGTTCAAAGGCACATGTTTTCTAAGGGTGGATGTCAAATAAAAAGATCTGGAATATACTACAAATGTTTTTGTTTATATTGCAAGGAAAATTAATATTGGTAGCAAAGCATAGTATACTTATTTAAATTAAAATTTTAATATGTTTTCAAGACAAAAAAAATCCTTCAGAAGGTAGTCTTCTCTAAGTGAGGTTTAGTCTATATAAATTCTGCTATTTTTCCCAAAACAATAAATACATTGTTACTGGCTCATTCTTAATCATCTAAGCAGTGTAGAAATGGCCAATATGAAGACTTCACTCCTAAGAAAAATTATCTTTAAACAGATACGTTTACTTTTTTTAATAATTGCCAATTTTCTGCACTCAGTCTGAGGAGACCTTGAAAATAATGGGGGAGGAGCATGAGAAAACCCATGGCAAAAACAACTTCCAGGTTCATTTAGATGAGGTTGATTTAAAAATCGCAGCATGCTTTTAAACCCACTGGGCTCCTGTTTCAAGAAGTAATGTGAGATTAGTTCTTTAATAGAAACAGATTAGAAGCAGATTAGGTCTCTCACTATCTCTCTTCTTAAATTAATCTTGTATCTTTTGCATAAAGGTAGTGCCTGAATACTCTGCATCTAACAGAAGAAAATGTTGAGCCCTCTATTATTTCCACTGAAATTCCTTTAAGTCTGCCAAGAAAGTGTGATCCTCTATACAGAAGCTTTGTCCTTCTTGGCAGCCTTGATTACATATGGAGGCTCCTACGTAATTTACGTAATCTGAATAGGGGATTCTCAACAAGAATATTTGATTTTTCATACCTAAATCAAAGACTGTGATATCACAGTTTTATTTCTGAATTAAGTATTCTGAGCAAGTACTTTTCAATAACTTTTCCTAGTAGGTGACTAAAACACATGCGTGTTCAAAAGATTTTTTGCACACAACGTTTTCTATCTCTGACATGACCTATAGGAACATCTAGCATACCTCCACTGGGAAACATGAGTCAAAACCCACTGAAAGACATAAACTAGTTTATTTTGAAAGAGCTTGTGTGCTGTGGAATCAAATAAAAATTTTGGCAGAAGTAATTGCGAATCAACAAGCAGAGACAGGATCTTCTGAGTTTTAATGGCATTGTGGCTCCTACCTGAGTTTGTGCTCTGTGGTGTTATGTGCTTTAACCTCACCCTTCTGATAGGTACTATAGGTAGTCACAGAATCACAGAATTGCTGGAGTTGGAAGGGACTTCAAGAGATCATCGGGTCCAACCCCCCTGCCAAAGCAGCTCCCTGGCTCATATTGCACAGATAGGCATCCAGACGGGTCTTGAATATCTCCAGAGAAGGCGACTCCACAACTTCCATGGGCAGCCTGTCCCAGGGCTCTGTCACCCTCACTGTGAAAAAGTTCTTCTGCATGTTGGTGCGGAACTTCCTGTGTTCTAACTTGCAGCCATTGCCCCTTGTCCTGTCTCCCCAAACAACTGAAAAGGGGCTGGCCATTTCCCCCTGTGTCCCACACTTAAGATATTTATAAACATCAGTAAGATCCTCTCTTCTTTACTCAAGGATGGGCAGCCCCAGTTCATTCAGTCGTTCCTTGTAGGGGAGATGTTCCAGGCCCTTAATCATTTTTGTAGCCCTCTGCTGGACTCTCTCCAGGAGATCCCTGCCCTTTTTATACCAGGGAGCCCAGAACTGGACACTCCAGGTGGGGTCTGACCAGGGCAGAGTAGAGGGGGAGGATCACCTCCTTTGACCTGCTGGCCACGCTTTTTAGTCCAGTCATAGAAGCATCACACACTGATTGAAGTGGCTTTATGGAGTTACTGAACACTCAGTGTTCAAGTATCATATGTTAGGATTTGATAAAAATCAGAATACTGACCATATTTTCTTTATCTGATGCAGTGCATGCATAAAGTAGGATATATATGGAGGTAAAAATAAAGTAGGTTAGGTAAGGCCTTCTTACAGGATGTCATTGTTCTTTAGGTTGTCAGCAATGTGGTGATCTATAATTTTATTTATCTTGATGTGGTTTTCCATACTGAGCCTCTCAGTAAGCAGTCAGACTTGGCCTTCTGCTCTTTAATGCTGTTTTTGTTTGTATGTTGGTGTTTATGTTTTTTTGTTTGTTTGTGCTTTCCCCTTGCTATTGATAGGCATCATTCTGTGTAATATAGCTGTACAGATTGCAAGAATAAGCTGATAACTTTTCGTGCCTTTTAGTTTACCTGAGTATTTTAAAAGTAATAGCCAGTGTGCTGTCTGAGCAGACCATAGGATTTGGAAATATTTATCTGTGGTTTTTTTGGGATCTTCAACCTTAGAGTTTAATGTAGCAGCTTTAAAAGGTCTAATTTTATTTTCCAGAGCAAATACCTTATGAAGTATTACACTGTATTTATTGTACAGCTTTGGACTCTTCCCTGTGAATTATTTGGGTTTTTAAACCTCTTTATCTTAACTGGCATTCATTTTGAAAAAAAATTATCATGTGCTGTTCTGAGAAGATTTAACTGTATTTGTGTGAGATAACACCGCAAAAGCTCTTCCATGCTGAAAATACTGGAAACTCCTTACTTATTCTCTTAATTCTTCAAGTAGTGGCAAAATGATAGAGCTAAGTCACTACTTATTAGTACTTGTACACTTTAGGACTTCAAAGTGGAAATAAGACCAGTTCACATATTCTAAAGATGATACAGTGGTGGTTTTAAAATGGTAATTCTTCTGGACACTCTCAGACTTACTGGGATTTTCTAATAAAGGAGTAGCCATAAACTTCACTTATTTTCAAGGAGAAAGTTTCTGTTTCCTGTTCATGTAGCAAATGGGATTTTGTTGTTGTGACCTAGGGATCTCTCCCTGCCCTGTTGAGTATGTGGAGAGCAGGTTGGAAGGGAACATAACAGGATATTTCATATGTTGTTTATATTGAATGATTTATTTCAAGATTTTTGGTAAAAGGGAACCTTGCATTGGTTAAAGTAGCGAGAAACTTGTATGGGCACTGGCTTTGAGAACAGCAAAAAGTATTTTGTGCTCTGTATAATTTTATAAGCAGATTTAATTTAAAGAAACGTTTATGTTAGGAACTTGGTATCAATTTTCAAATGAATGCAGAACTGTGTTTTGCTTTTGAAAGTATGCCTGGCAAATAGATTTGCAAAGATCTAATTTTGCTTCGGTTATAAAATGCCAAACATCATAATTTTGTTATTGCATCAGACAGTCCTCCATGGTCTTCTGCCTGGTGCTTAATGATGTTAGAGTTGATTCAGCTCTAATGAAACTCAGGATGGTCAAGGGTAACCTGAATTTCACAGGTTCCTATCTTCTAATGTAGGTTTGCTGGTTTCCTTAGAGATGTAGCACGTTTTATTAACTAAAACAAATGAATGTAAAATATTGTTGGGAGGTGTAATGTAGCCAAGTACTGTAATTTTAAATAGGTGGCTAGTGAGTCAGATGAAAGTATTTACTTCAGTGACTTTGGAAAGAGTGCCTTTGATTCGTGTTCCTCTTCACATTTGTACTCTGTAGGGAACTGTCTGGTAACATGAGATCTCATAGATCTTTCACATAATTCAGAGAGATTCTAACACTCCAGGGCATAGTGCAGTTCTGGATTCCCTGTAGTACCTCTGGTCCAGAAATCAATAATTATGCTGACACAAAAATGCAAGGTTTGTTGTTTGATTTCTTTGGGGGAGAAGAAAGGAAAGAATAGGTGAGGAGAAATATTTTTCTTGTTAGTTTAGATTTTTTTAATTTTAAACTAGATACAGATAAAGGCTGCCTAAACACTAACAAATGTGAATGAATATATTTTTAAACTGTTCTTACTTGACAAATATATTGAATTAAACCAGCACTTACTTCCACTTACATGTTAACTTTTGCCTTCTGAACAGCTTCTTTTCTGCTATGTTTTATGGTCTTCTCAGAAACTGTAATGGAATTACAGCCCTACTTTGAACAAGCAGAAATAAATCATACAGTTTACAGTAAAAGTGTGTAGTCTTGATATAGGAAATTTGAGATCTGCTTTCATCCAGGCCAAACATACTCCTTTGCAAGATACTTAGTTTGTTCATCAGTATTTATCTCTCACATAAGGGTTCTTTTGGGATCCATCCTTTGTTTCATAGGTGTTTATATGCCATGATTCTAACTGCTATAATCACAGAATCACAGAATCACAGAATCTTAGGGGTTGGAAGGGACCTCAAGAGATCATCGGGTCCAACCCCCCTGCCAAAGCAGGCTCCCTATCTCATATTACACAGATAGGCATCCAGACGAGACTTGAATATCTCCAGAGAAGGAGACTCAACCACCTCCCTGGGCAGCCTATTCCACTGCTCCGTCACCCTCACTGTGAAAAAGTTCTTCCGCATGTTGGTGCGGAACTTCCTATGCTCCAGCTTACAGCCATTGCCCCTAGTCCTGTCCCCACAGACCACTGAAAAGGGGCTGGCCAAATCCCCCTGCGTCCCAAGTCTAAGATATTTATAAACACTAATTAGGTCTCCCCTAAGCCTTCTTTTTTCCAGGCTGAACAGACCCAGCTTACTCAGCCTTTCCTCATATGGGAGATGTTCCAGGCCCCTAATCATCTTCGTGGCCCTTCTCTGGACTCTCTCCAGGAGGTCCCTGTCTTTTTTATACCATGGAGCCCAGAACTGGACACAGTACTCCAGGTGGGGCCTGACCAACGCAGAGTAGAGGGGGAGGATCACTTCCTTCGACCTGCTGGACATACTCTTCCTGATGCATCCCAGGATCCCATTGGCTCTCTTCGCCACCAGTGCGCACTGCTGGCTCATAGCCAACCTGTCATCAACCAGGACCCCCAGGTCCTTCTCCACAGAGCTCCTTTCCAGCAGGTCATCCCCCAGCCTGTACTGATACAGTCGGTTGTTCCTCCCCAGGTGCAAGACTTTACACTTGCTCTTGTTGAACCTCATCTGGTTTCTCCCAGCCCAGCTCTCCAGCCTGTCAAGGTCTCGCTGGATGGCAGCGCAGTGTTCCTGCGTGTCAGCCAATCCTCCCAGCTTTGTATCATCGGCGTACTTGCTGAGGGTATAATATAGCTTGGATTTTAATAACCTATAGTTAGTGTTGTGCAAATAAGATTCTGATACCAACTTGAAATGTTTTGTTACAACTGTTTTTTGGCGGTAATTTTGCAAGTGAGGTTTACTCTTATCAAAAACAAATAACTTCAAAATCAACAGTGATGAAACAAAATGTTCTACAGGGTGAGCTCAGTCTTGTGATTGACAGTGTATGGAGGCAAACAGAAGAATCTGATCTGAAGTATCAGGAAGAAGGATCATCAAGAGCTTTATCCTCAAGCTGTGATAATCAGCTCAGAGTGAAAGAAGGGTCTTGATCCGAGGGCTGCAGTGCTCTGTGTTGGCATTCTGCTTTCTGCAAATCTGTAGATGTACTCTAGCAATGCACATGGTACCAATGGGTAAAATGCATTTAGTTTTCAAGTATACATCCCCTACGTGCATCCCTATTTTAACTGGAGCTCGTCATCTTGAAGAATATCAAAACATTTTATGGCATCACAAGCAATACTAGTAGAATTATATCTGTAACTGTATTCTTAGTTTAAAACCAAATTTGGAAAACAAACTGTACCGAGAGGAAAAAAATCTCCAAACAACCATGATAACAAAACGGAGCCATTTCTGTCATCTGCACTTACCAGCATGTCCTGTACTCAGTCATACATTAGATTGGTGACTGTCTGGGTCTTGTGGTTATATGACCTTCCCCTCTGTACTCTTTTCTGTCATACATTGGTATTGACAGTTTGGAGCTTCTGGTATAGAAATTATTAATTATTGTATTTCTAACATTTGTTTATTTGCAGAATTGAAGAAAATAAACCTTTCAAAATTAACAGAAAATACAGAAATTTTGAAAGAAAACTTAATTGACCGTTCCTACTTGTATGAGAAATATTTTGACATCTTTCATCCAGTCAACAGACACTTTAAATCACTTCAGTTTTGGAAAAGAATTAGTCCTTTTGGACCTACATTAATGAACTAAGCATCCTTCTGTGCTGTAACTATGAAATGGCATAGTATTGTCTTGCACAGCAAAGGGACAGGAAGCCAGTGCTGCTTTTGTAAAAACAGAGCCAGTCACGGAGTCACAGTTTTTTCCTGCTCTTTCAGTGGTTTCTCATCTAAATACTGCTCTGACCTAATGAGGTTGATGTGATGGGAAGATCACAGCCTGGAATACCGTGCCTGAAAATTGATTGGATAAATGCAACCGTATCAATTTAGTGGCAAATTGCATGATACTTTTCTGATAAGTTTCAAATATTATCACTTAATAGAAATGAAGGGGATAATGATGGTATTTTGTATGCAATTCAGCATCGTGGACCAATCATTTGAGTGCATTATTCACTTTGAGGAGGTCATTGTGGGCTTTAAGCAGGAAAACTGAAGTTTGAGGCAGCTATTAAATGTTTTCTGAGCATCAGGTTGAGGAATCAAATGTGTTTGTTTAAAATATAAACCAATTATTCCTGAATTATACTGATCACCATAGTAACCTACATCCATTGTATTTTGTGTGAAGTTATTTAAAGCCACTTAGCTGAAAGAAATGTGTTGTCAATTATGATATATGAATGTAGCCTAATTATATTAATGTGAAACATTTTTGTAGGATGAATATGTTTTCATGCATTGTAGTTATTGTAGTTTCATGTCATTGTCATAATTAGTGTCAGTCATTTAGATGAACTGTAATTTTGAAAGGTTTTTTTCCTTTTTTTTTTCTTTTCAAGCCATTAGAGACACGAGTTTGTTTTTTCTTCATGTATCTGCCCACATTGGTCTGTCTTGGTTGTGCATATGACTTGCAAGAATTTCTATACCTTTCTCTATATGTTTTACTGTTGCTAGCTACTTAGAATCATGGTTGTAATCTATGATTTAGTTAATATTGAGATCTGTTGATTTTGGTAACTCCGTGGCCCCTGCCCATATGTCCAAGATGTTAGTGAATCAGTTCCTGAGCCTCCTCAGTTTAGAACTTGGTAGTTTAAGAAAAATCAAGATCGATGATAATTTACCTTAAAATGTGGTTCACAAACTGATTTTAGAGCTGCCCAGACATTTTACTGTACGGGCAGACCAAGCCCCATAGCTGTGATCTTCCACACAAGCTATCCCAAGTAAGATGTTGGTGCTGTTCATCCAGTCTTTGGGGTACTTTTGGCTAAATATCCAGGTGGAAGCTATGTCCCTAGGACTTAAGACCTGTCTCAATTGCAGTCTTGGTTACTATTAACAGCAGGTGTTTTGAGTGTCTAGGTTAACATCCAATGTTGTGGAACTTACTTCAGATGTGCCCATTTCTCTGCATGGGCTATGAAGGGGTGTAAACAACTAATCCAGGTGGATGTCTCCTGTCATGAGGCTTACGGTTCTTTTTGTAGATTCTATTTTTGCTGCTTAAAATAGGTTCTAGGGCTCAGTCTGTGCTTTGCTTGCAAACACAACTGGGTTGCATTTGAGAAGTACTAATGCCTGTTAGGTTCTTTGGTATGGGTGTAATCACGTGCATACAGATACAGGATCTCAGTTCTCTTGTCGTCTGTTTTTCTGGTAGACCATTATCGATGTGGTCTTGCAGAGCCTGATAACAAAGCCTCTTGAAGCTGCTGGGAAGGTTTCCTGGATTTTTCAATGACTTTTGCATGTGCACTTGATAAATCAAACTGTTGCTTATGTATTTAATCAGTTAAAGCCAGTGGTGTTTGAAGGCTCAAAAAGCAATAGAGTAAACAGTCTATAATTGACTGAAATGGGAATTCCATTTGAAGAACTACTGGAGAATCAAGTTCACTGTGTAATCTTAAAATGCAGACCACTCTTCTTGTTTATGTATGCATCTCCTGTTCATTATGCTGAAATTGAGCTGAAAATTGTTTTATTTTGCTGCCATTAATTTCAATTTTTAAATTCGAGGCAAATTAAGTTGCTAACTTCAACTACTATTGAGATGACTTCCCAAATATGAGATAAACTCAATCTCCAGCTATGCCTAACAAGCCCCATTTTACTGGTTTGTTTCCAAATACCTGCAATGAAAGCCAATGTATTTGAAAAAGAATTTGTCATGATTGCTGTAACTACTATAAACTGCCCACTGACAGCAGCAGGCAAATAACCCTAAAGCTTACTGTTAAGATTCTACATGCCAGCCAGCTTTACCTCTTCCATTGCTAATCACTTCACCAGCAGCATTCAATTCAGCTAAGGAGGGTTGGGTAAGTTGGAAGTTACAGATGGAAAGAGCTCACATCCTCATCTGGCGTGTTCAGTTTTGTTTGTTTTTATTCTTTGTTCCTGCCAACAAAGGAAGCTTCCTATGGTGTGTTTTCTACTGGCTTTCCATTACCTCAGTTATACAACTGGAGCCAGTTGCTTTGAGAATTTTCCAAGTTTTATGTTTTTCCTTATTTTAATTTGTGTCTGACATTCATAGATCTGAGTGATGCCTGAAGTGATGCAGAGGGAAAAATAGAATGAGAGCTGGTTGAAGATGTGCACCTGGAGTTCCACTATTGTATTTCTTACCTCTGTGACCCTCATTCTTAATGCAAATCATATTTTTAATTATCTTCTTTCAGATACTTATTTTAAATATAACTGATACTGACCTAAGATGCAATATATTTCTCTCCCCTCTTTCTCCCCTCCTTCCCCCACCCCCAAGTGCATAACAGATCAGAAATTTTTTTGCTCTGATGTAGTCAAGATTGTTATTTAAATTGTACTTTATGTAATGAAAAAGAAGCAGAAAATGGTCTTGAAACTGCCATATTGCTGATCAACTGGCAGTTAAAACCCCACTGCTTCAGAGATCAGTCCCTTTGTACATACAGAACTATAAATTTAATCCATTACTATACTATTTTTATTAATGATTTCCATTAAGCAATAGGATTTCTTTATTGTAGTAAGGAAACGATTCAGGTAAATACCCTCTTATTCAGTAAGTTAGCTTTGGTTCCATGTTCTGATTCTAGTCTATGACCTTTTACTTCACTATTGGATAAAAGACTGTAAAAAGGAGGAAGTAAACTATTTTTCTCTTCCTGGTCTAGTCAATGGGTTTTTCAATCAACAAAACTGAGCTGCTTCTGATTTTTATTAGTGATGATTCATTAGTCTAAAAAGAAACCCAGAGACTACATTAATGCCATGAGGGGAAAATAAAAATGTTGTAGTAATAAATGGAACATATTTGCTCTCAAATAGTTTCAAAAATAAATGCAAGGCCTCATGAGACTCTCCTTTTCATGGTCATACTGAGAAGATGTTTTCAGTAAATACATACACTAGCCCCCAAAATAATGCAGCTATTCTTATATCTGCCATAGTTTTGCCCCAGTTTACAGCAGAGCACCATGCAGTCACTTGTTCTTTAAAAGGGAGTGTGGGGGGAAGCTGGGGGGAGAGGGGGAAGGGAAGGGAAGGGAAAGGGGAAAAAAACCCCAACAAAACCAAGAAATCAAAACCTCATGGGTTGGGGTAAAAGGTAGTTTACTAGAATAGCAGAAAGAAAGATATAACAATGATAACAGGACTTTATAGCAAAATATCTGAAACTGGTGATACACAATGCAGTTTCTCACCGAACCTCACAATTCAGGCCATGCAGCCCAGAGCCTTCCTGAAAAACCAGACCATCCTCAAAACCGCACGTCCTGGAGCCCCCTGCTTCTCCTCTAACCAGCCCCCCTTTTTACTGAGCATGATGTAATTGGCATGGAATACCCCCTTCTGCCAGTTCGGGTCACCTGTCCTGGCTGTGTCCCCTCCCTTCTTGTTAGTTGGGAGAGATGAAAAACTGAAAAGTCCTTGATTGCTTGGGAACAACTAGAAACATCAGGGTGCTATCAGCACTGCTTTCATCCTAACTCCCAAACACGGCATTCCATCCACTATTAGAAAAGAAATTTCACTCCATCCTAGACAAAACCAGGACAGTATCTTTTGGTGTTTAAGAAAGAAGGTGAATGGTTTGGCTTTAGTCAGTTAAATCTGCACTGTGACTTTCAGTTCTGCACTTAATCTTTGTTTTTCTGTGTTTGACCATCCATGAAAACATAAATATAAACTTTAATAGTACCAATTTCAGTACTTAGGGTTTGGTGTTCATGTTGCTCTTAGAAGATAACTTGTTCTTCTCAGCCTTGCTGTCATTAAGTATATTTCCCAAACCATTCTGTGTTTCTGGAGAAAATACATAACAACAGAACTCAATGAATCAACTGAGGATTGGAGGAAAGCTTAGACTACTGCATAATTCACAAAGGTGTAGAGCCTGGAAGGGCGTAGTAAAGGTTAGAAACATCAGCACTCTTCCAGGGCTAAAGGTGCAAATGAGCAACTGAGTAGTGTAAATTCCTCCTCTGTGCCCCTGTATGTCAGCATCACACATTCATCAGCTCATTGCTCATTCAAGACTGTGTTATTTAATGTGCTTTTGGCTTAGCCTCTTGTGGTAGAAATCATAATTTTGATTTGTTTGCCATAATCCTTGGCATCTGCTGGTTGGTATCAACTGCTCTGCATGAATACTGTTGCAATGAAATAGTAAAAAAAAAAATCATGAAATAAATAATAATAATGTTCTGAAACAAGAAAGAATTACCTCTGTTTTATCTGTGTGTCTTTTTATAATCTTTGTTAGAGAGTTTAGATGCAGCTGAAGGATTTGATTGGTGAGTGGAGTGTGGAAAAGCTAAATTCAAGCTAAACAGTGAATTAAGATTCTTCCAGATGGTCCCAAGGCAGAGAGTTGTATCTATTAACTGCTTATGTCAAGTTTTTAGTGAAAAGGCAAAACTTTTTTTTTCCTCAGACTTTATCATGCAGTTTGTGTGACTAATTGATTGTACCATTTAAGTATATTGGTTTCAAAACCAGTGGAGCATAACTGCTGTTGTACATGGACACATTCTTACCTTGGTTTAACAGTGCCTTGCTGATTTATTTTAATTATCACATATGTTGCATATATGGAGCTGCTTTTCATACATAGGTGTCTTCACAGTTTTAGAATTTACTCTTTAGCAAGAGACATTGCAACATCTTTTAATAAATTACCTGAACAGTACTCTGCGAGTTCAGATTCTTGCAGTGTGTAGGTCACCAGAGTCAATGAATTTTAACTGTAAAAGCAACCATACAAGGCACTCTGAAGGTTTCAGAGATGCTGGAATATGTGGTACAGCTCTACCATGCATAGCATAGCGTGATGATACTGTTCGGCTGATTGAGTACTCAGTGGAATCTCAGAGGCTTTAAGGGAAGAGCTCTTTGGGGGAATGTGGTCACCTGCAGGTAGCTAGATGTGTCACACACATCTCCATGCAGTGTGTCTTAATATGCTTTGTTATAGTGCCTTGAATTGGTGGGATGACCATAGAGGACCTAAGTCTAACTGGGAGGAGGAAGAATGTCTCTGAACACTTTCATCTACGACAGAGTCTGTCAGAAAACATGAAAGACTATTCCTGTGGTACTTAATTAAGCCTTGAGTCTTTGTAATGAAAACAGCAAACAATTAATTAATGATTAAACTTAACTGTGTGTCCTTTGTGTAGTGATTTATATACATAATTAATGCTGTAGCATTTTGAGATGTTAGCTGTCCTTTACAGATCCAGGTAATAAATGGTGGCTTCAGAGAGTGTTACTTAAAATTCAAATTAACATTTACTCCAAAAAACTCTTAGTGCTAAGAGGATAAATGGAAGCAAGAGCGAGCCCCTCACCTGCCCCTGCTCCAGTTTTAAATGTTTGTGAAGAGATGTCAGTCTTGCCCAGGGAACATATTGTTGTGCATACCTGCTTTAGCTAGCTAGATTGGCAATTTCTGTTTCTAGTACATGGATGCTTTCTACTTCTTGTGTTCACAAGCTACCAGCAGGACTGATTAATCATAGAATCTCCTGGGTTGGAGGATATCTTTCAGATCACTCTTTAGAGTCCAACCACAGCCTAACCCTGATTAGTCCACCCCACCTCTAGATCATGTTCTTAAACACTTCAACTATATGCCTTTTAAATACCTCCAGTGATGGTGACTCCACCACTTCCCTGGGCAGCCTGTTCCAATGCCTGATAACCCTTCTCCGTTAAGACATTCTTCCTGATATCTAACCTAAGTCTCCCCTGGTGCAATTTTAAGCCATTTCCTCTTGTCCTATCGCTTGTGACCTAAGAGAAGAGACCAACATTTCTGCAGCCACCTTGCCAGGTAGTTGCAGAGAGTGATAAGGTCTCCCTTCAGCCTCCTTTTCTCAAGACTAAAAAGCCCCAGCTCCCTCAGCCGCTCCTCACAGGACTTGTGCTCCAGAACCTTCACCAGCTTCGTTGTCCTCCTCTGGACGTGTTCCAGCATCTACACATCCCTCTTGTACTGAGGGGCCCAAAACTGAACACAGAACTTGAGGTGCGGCCTCACCAGAGCTGACTATGACAGAACTGTCACCTCCCTATCCCTGCTGGTCACGCTATTCCTGATACAGGCCAGGATGCCATTGGTCTTCTTGGACACCTGGGCACACTGCCAGCTCATGTTCAGCCGCCTGTCAACTACTCCTCCAGAGAGCTCTCCAGCCACTCTGACCGAAGCCTGTAACACTGCCTGGGGTTATTGTGACCAAAACCAGCCCTGATTAAACAGCCACGTTGAACTATACACATATATATTAGTACTCAATTTGAGTTACTCCAGTTTTCCTCAGCTAAGGGTCTGTGTCCTGGTACTTGAAGGTATTGTGCTTTGCACTGAAAGACCTAACTGACCTCAAAGCACAAGTCTTTTTATTATAGCACTTGCTTACTTTGGGTTCTTCCTTTGTCTTTCAGTGAGGTACAAGCTCCCAGGAGGGTGATGGACTGCTGAAATCAGACCAAAGTGCAGAGTCACAGGAGAGCTAGGTGTTGTCTTTCATAGACACAAAAGTTTTGGGTCTACTAAAAGTTGGTTCAGTTAAGCCCTACAACCTAAGCAAAGTAACGTGCACATCTATTAAAAACTTGGGCTTTAGCTTTGCCTTTTCACACAATGAGCAGAATGGAAGGTTGGAATTCAGAAAACATGCACAATCCACTGATCTGGTTACTGGAGTTTGCTGTATCAAACTCCAGAGATGGATTTGGAAATGATTACCGTTTTTCATTACAAATACCCTCTTCATCTGCACTCCAGTTTTGTCTGAAAAAGTTTATTTCAAGGTTCACTCAAAATGCACATTCAGTTAAACTATGGTATCTTGCATGCTTGATTACTTTTAAAAATTCAGTATTTTACTTTATAAAGGAATATGGTTTTGTGATCCTGCAAATACAGAGTTTTAACTACATGCATTGATTGGAAATATGCAGATATAAAGGAAAGCTGTGATTCAGTGGTACTAAAGTGTTTGAATGAAATATGTGAGTTAAGAAAAGTGGCAATTCAGTGGCTATAAAATGCTTGAAATGTCTGAATTATGGCCCCAAGCAAAAATTACTGTAGAAGTATGCTTTGGAAGAAGTTGGGAATTCTTAATTATTTTATTTCTTGATCTACCTGTGACTGTAGTCTACCTCCATTTGGGATAATAAGCTGTTACACATATATGTATGTATATAAAAATCAGTAAAGAAGTGATAATTCATTTCATGAAAATTTGTAAGCACAGGGAATTCTTATAAATAGATGTTATAAATATAAAGGCCAGAATAACGTGGTAACCTGGGAGTTCCTGTTCTGGTTTAGAACCGTGTCTGTTTTCATACATTCTCCTGTCTTTACCTGGTAGACCTTGGCAACAGAGAAGAGAGACTAATCTTTTTTCTAGAAAAGATCTTGAGGAATTTATTATATTTCCTTTACACTATGGCATACACACGAACCTTTTTTTACCCCAAACCACAAAGAATCCAACAGCATGTAAGGCCAGACTCGTCCCTCATCATTTTCTGTACCCTGACCATGTTCTTAAGTGTTTGGGAAAACTTTTATTGTTCAGTTATCTGATATATTGCAGAAAGTGGAGAAATTCTATCTTTTCTTTCTGTGCCCTCATCCCCACCCCCCACCCTGTCTATGAAAATTGTTTTTAATATGTACTTAAAGCCAGCAAAGCCCAAAATATGTTGTTGAGATGGTCTGTAGGCCTGAGCTGTGACCTTGAACTACAAAGGGTGTGTTGTAAGCAGCATAATTCTGCTTGTGTTTATTTGCTTATGTGTCAGTAAGTTTAATCTTTACCAGCGTGTTATATAATTATTTTAAAACCTTATATGATGTTGTTAATTTCAGCAGCAATTAGCAACCCGGTAACAAGGTAATTATGTCTAAAGATGCTGTGCTTTTTAATGCGAATGTTTATCGCTATCCCTAAAAAGCCACGCCAGTGAAAACAAAATTGCATTTAGAGCAACTACAGATGTAGTCGTATCGCTGAAAAATCGACACAGGTTACTGAGAAGTTGAATGATAATCCCTCTTTACACAGTACCCAATTAATAAAGGTTAATCAGATTCTTCCACAGCAAGCTCTTCTACAAAGTGCACCCCTGCCATGGTTCCCGTTGCATATCTGTGTCATGTCCCTGCTTGTGCCTTTGCTAGACCCTGTGGGATTTTCTTTTTTTTGTTTGTTTTTAAGAGTCTGCATCATACTTGCACTCTACACTGGGGAGAGAGTGGTACCTATATGTAGCACATAAAAAATGAAGACATTTAAAAGATTAGAAATACAACTTAAAATTTAAGGTGTGATTGTTTGCAGGTTTTTTTAGTGCGTCTAAGTGCTGTTTGACATTAGCAGTAACTTTGCTGATTAGATATGGGGTCTGAGCACTAGTTTGTGAATTAACTGAATATTGGATGAATTTCAGAGTCACAAGGAAAATAAATAGCTAGACTGTTTTTTGCTGCTTTTACAACCTTTTTTTTTGCGTTCATGCAGAGCAATAGTCAACAACACTCTACGGAAATGAGCATTTGCTTGCCTGCTTTCATTCACTATACAAAATGCAGTACATGGATGTTCTGTGTGCTTTTTTCCTTGCTAGCATTAATAAGATTTTGCTCTTGATTTGACAGGGAACTGGAGCTTTCTGATATAACTGCCCACTTGAATGTGCTCCTTAATACAGGGTGTAAGCCACTTAAGTGGATTGCTTACTACTTCATCACTGATTACTAGGTTCTTAAAAATGCAAAGTTAGTGCTGTGTTAATGTAAATTTTACTATCTGAATTTTTTTAAGTAGACTTCTGTTGTTGAATATTCCTGTCCTAATAGCATTACTAATTTATGTACATGACAAAGCATTCCTTCAACTTAACACAAAAGGGTAGTTTCTGTTACAGTGAACTTCAGTGTTCTCACATTGTAGTAATAGTAACTAAACTATGAAAATACCTCTCAAGGGAGTGCAGCTCCAGTCAAAACTGTGAAGTACCTGTTCATGTGTTACAGCACAGTAATAGTTTACCTGCAAATAGACCTTGCAATGTAGGAAATACTTTTATTTCGTTTACACAAATGTTTCTAAACTATTTGATCCAAATGGATTTCAGACCTATTCTTTGCTGTTTGTTCACTGAAAAATTGGAAAATCTATTTTAAGCAGGTGGTCACATTTTCCTAAAAATCAAGAAATGGAAGGGAAGACCTTTAGTTTAGTAGATAGAATAGTGGCAGGAATTGAGCGTCTCAGCTTTAAGTACAGACTAAAAGGAAAAAAGTGACCAAAGCCTTCCATCAGGACTGGTTTTGCAGCTTGTTGGTTCACTTAACCTGCAAAGCTGGCGGTGTGTGGGAGGGAGCGAGCCTCCTGAGTGAGTAGTGTATTGTTAGGTATTCTAAACAGCATATACAATATGCATTATGCAAGCCTTTTCCTAAATGAGCTTATCACCAGCGAGGTTTCTCATGTGCCTGTTTCTTCCTGTCCCTTTAACATTAAGGGGAGGTAACAGGGCTCAAAAGTTTTCTGTTAGCATGCTTGTTTTTCTTAGGTGTGCAGTAGCATCTGTTGCATGTTAACAGGAGTGCCCAGTATTAGCTTTCAAATGACAATATGCATGCATGAATGTAGACTGTATGTACAATTTCAGGAGATGATTCTTGTTTTAAAGAAAGCTTTCTGATTCAATTTTTTAGATAGAATTTTGAAAAGGTTAGATGTTTATGCTACAGCATAACTATTATTAAATATTACTAAATTATATATTATTGAATGCTGAAACATCTTTCAGAGACTTTTGTAGTAGCTCTGTACGTTTTTGTTTCATATTACCATTCACAATGAAAAGGCAGTGTTAATAAGCTTAATATTCAGTATATTGTTGTCACCTGCACTCTCAACATGGAAACCTTAGTCAGAAGTCAGGGCTGTACTGGCAGGAGTCACAACAAATTATGGCCAACTTACAATACTCAAAATATAGTTTATAAGTGTTGAGATTTTGAAAATGCAGAAGAGTTTTTAATTTTTCATTGCCTTCCAGTTTTAGTGATGTTCTGAAATGGTATTTTCAGACTTCAGTGAAAGCCTCAGGTAAGCCTATAGAAAAAAATAATGGAAAGGAAGAGCTCAACTGAAGAAGAGATAACAGAGGTGATGCGTGGTAATTGACTGTACAGCCCTCTGTATTCTATCAGCAGAAGGACCTCATCACTGCTAACATTCGCAGCAGGCTGCACATCTTCATGATACAGTCTTTAATTGAGGTGTGGGAAACTACTGAGAACAGCCACTATGCACGTTATCAGTATCTTGAACTTTACATACAGTTTTATTTTTGTATTTGTATACATCTTTTCAAGACGTTTCTTTATTATTTAGAGACATAGATGGATGGTTTTAACACTAAGCTGTTTTGGTACTACTGCAAGTAGTGAATGTGGACACTTACCTTTAAGTTTCCTTCTGGTTTACTAATATTTCTCTTGCTCTCAACACGTTCTTGCAACTAGAAGACAAGCTTCTGCCTCTGGCTCCTTCAGGACTATGCCAACATCAGAAAATTGCAAAGAGTAATGTAAGTGTGACCCTCAGACCTGGTTAAATCTCTTTGCCCCTTAGGTTTTAGCTGCTAGGTCAGACATATTAGCTGAGGGCTGTTATTCTTGGACTCATACAGTGAGAAATCCTGACTTCTATCATCCTGAAGAGACACCACTTGCTGTCTGTTTTTTTTTAATAAATAGGATAGTTAAAAGTTATCTAAGGAAGGACAGTTTCACATACCCCACATTAAATGTATGTCTTTGAGATCGTCATGGTCAACCTCTGATCCCACAATCAACCTGACTCTTCAACTTAGTTTTCAATCTTTAGCCATTTGTTACATCTTTGAATTTTGGGAACTGAGGAGCGCTGGTCCTCCAGTCGTTCCTGACCTTCCTTTGGAGGCAGCAGGCACCATGTATATCCTATCTGAAGCTGCATTGAACCAATTGCAATCCTTGCTTTCTACTGTATCAGAAGGAATCATGGTTCTATAAAGTATGTAATCATTCCTTTCTTTCATGTTTGTGGCCTGACATCATTAATACTGACAGTACAGCTCTGGGAATCATTTGCTAGTTAAATTGAACAGTCTCTCCACTGTCTCAGCATTGACAGGTTGCAAAACGTTTAATATATTACTTCATATTAAAAACACATTTCAGCAACAAACCCATTAGTAGATCTAAAAATCAAAATAGATGCTCAGAATTCAGAAGTAGCATCAATATCAAATTTTAATGTATTACTCTTTAATAGCATTTTTCATCTGTAGGTAGCAGTTCTGTATATAATCATCGCTCTCCACGTTGCTTGTACAGTTGTGCAGAGGCAGACAGGGAAGAGTAGTCAAATGAAACCTTGGTCAAGTGCTTAATCCCAGAGGGCCACAACTATCTCATAACAATAGTTTATGGTTTATATTGTTACACTAGACAGTACCTCTGAAACCAAAGCTAATCAAGAGAAACTGAACATAGGAAAGAAAACTAAAAGCACACTGTGAGAAATCTTTGTTGAGTAGAAAATGCATTGCCTGCTTCTTAAATCTAAATGGGGCTGATGGCCTAAGCACAATAACTTTAGCAGGCTTTATGCGTGGCATCTCACATCTGAGTGGTGGTGTCTAACGTGTTTATTGCAGAGCTATACAACTGTGTTTAGACTGAAACAGGACCTACTTTTTCAAATACAGTGTTACTTGAGAAGGCTGATTTTTTTCCACCTTTTTATGCTGTTGAGTGTATGAAGCATCTAGCTGTGTCAACTGCTGGTACTGGATACAAATTATATAGGAAAATTAGGAGAGGGATTTTTCAGAAGGATGGTGTGTTCTATATGTTTTCTTCAAGTTTTGGATCTTTATATTTTGATTATTATCTTAACTAGATTAAATGCTGTATGTAACTGATATTTAAGATTTTATCAGAAGTGAAGTTTTATTTTGATTGATTCATATGATATTTAAAATATTGGGTAACGTCCAAATAATTCTTCTTTTTAAATTGGAGGGCTTTCAACAAATGTCAAGTGTTAATCTTAGGCCTGCTCTTAAATTCCAATCAGCTAAGTGCATAATTGTTCACTAAAGTATGAAGTAAATTACCTTCTTATACATCGTGGCTTAAAGAACTAGTTGGAAGGAGGTTCCAGAATGGGTGGTCATGCACTCCAAAGTGCAACTAAATGCTCTGTGTACTGAAGATCACATTAGTTACCCTCCCTTTGAAGAGACAAGGATAACCTTTGCGCTCTCGTGTCTAGAGTGTTCTTGAAGTTAGTGGGACTCCTTCCTGTGAGTGCTAGGATTTTAAATTGTGTTGAGGTGGTGGTGATGGCTGTTGACATTTGAATGAGAATGGAGCAGTGACATTCTGTGCACTGCGTTTCAGAAGCTTGGTAGCAAAGTGGGGTAAGTTAGCTGTGTAGGTTATGACTTTTCTACAACCTGGATTTTTGTGTGCTTGTATTTCTGCAAGCTACATAAGTATGTAGTAAAGGGGAGTGGCGGACACTGATGAATATAACTGATTTTAAATAAGTCCAGGTTCTCTGATATTTAGTTGTAGCTAAAAGATGTCTCCGGAATCACTGTGGATTAGAAAAGAAGTGTTTTATCTTAACTTTTAGGTACCTCTAGAAAGATGGTCTGCTTGCACTCTGCTAACTTTCAAAAGGATCTGTTGTACTTGACTGGTTCCTCGGATGCCTCTGGCATGACATCTGAAGTAAAGATCGAAGATTTCCCAAGGGAAGATGGAACATGGGGCTGTGAATGTGTTCTCACTATTTAAATAGTCATTAGGCCAGATTCTGCTGGATTCACAGATGCACAACCAGTCTTCCATATTCATGAACACTCTTCATCTGCTTTGACAAATGGTGCAATTTGAGAATTGAGCTTTCATTCTCCCTGCTTCTATTTAACTGGTTCAACTTGGGTTCAGAAATCCTGAACTTGATGAATCCAAGGAAAAGTTCAGGTGAATCTGCCCATTTACTTTTTATCTTCAGCTGGAGAGTTATCCTGTGAAAATCTGTAAGGTGTGTTTTACTCCTGTTTCCTGTGCACCTTCTGCTGTTTTAGAATATAATGAGTTTTTCTCTGCAACAGGTTTTCAAGTTATCTTCCTGTCAGCACCTTCAGAATTTTCCTGTATCCTCTTCTGTATTCATAAAATGTATACCCTAGTGGAATGCAGGAGGAAGAGCCTGTAGTACTTTGCAACTGGGGGAGAATAGGCACAAAAAATTCAGTGCAGGTACCAAATCATGCTTTAAATAAAATATCATCATTCCTCTCCAAAAAGAATTTACACTATTTCATCAAGGAAAAACAAGAGTATTACTACCAGTACAATTGCTCAGCATTTGCAATACTCTTACTAATATAATATTACCAGTGTACAGGATTTTGTTTAAAAGGTGCAGTAGATCTACCTGACCACTAAATGGCACTCTTTCCTTTTTAGAGCCAAAGCCTTAGGGAAAGGAACTTCAATCAAGGTAGAGAGATAATATGCAAATATGTATTTCTTATTATCTAGTCTCCAAATCATTTGTTGCCGATTAAAGAAAAGTGACTCCTTCGTTCTCTGCGTTGCTGTTGTTATGACTGGTACAATCTGAACAGACCCTGATGAATTTGTAATGGCTTGGGTTTAGGTGTTGCGTTGGTTCATGGGTTTGTATCACTGCATTTTGTTGAGGAACTTAATCTAGAATGCAAAACAAGGAGAGAAGCAACTGAATTTTTTCCAGGCTAGGTGTTTATTTGATTCATGCTGTTGGAACTCGAAGGTCTCAAAAACCAAAACCATTGTTACTATGGGATAAGTTTTCTTATGTTCAGCGAGCTTGGAGCACATCTAATACAGGTCTAGGTGGTGACCACTGAGTTTTGTCCATTTTGCTTCCAGTACTGTCTATTTGCATGATGCTTTGCTATCCTGAGTTAGCCTGAACATTTTCAGTCATATTTGCATACAAGTGCCAAGCACATGGTCAGTTAACAGATATCTGCAATACTCCAATTCAGAGGCATAGTGATAGTCTGCTTTCTTTGTTTCTAGGGGTATAATCAGTCATTGTGTTCCATTCAAACAGCGTTTGTTAGGATCATTCAGTTTAATGGCTCTTCAAGACCGCTAAGCTTGCCTGATCTGCTCGTCATTTTGACCCTGAACCTTTTTTGCCAAGCACAAACTGTTCCTATGTCAGTTTGTCTTCAAAGTAAAATACATTGCACTCAAAACTTGGTTAGATTTCAAGCCTTCCTGATTTTTTTAGAATATTTGAGACTTTTAGAGGGAGTGTGAGAAGGCATCAGTGCAATGATCAGTTTTCAGACAGATGTTTATATTGTGCTTGACATATGCTTTATGTGCAGCGCAGAAGCTTGGTTTGCGGTCTGTACTTCTGAAAAGCCACTGGAAAATTTATGCTGTTATTTTGACCATTAATTGGAAGACCTCAGCAGATCACTTTCAGACCTGGCATAGCCAGCAGTGACCCCTACTCTCCAAAGTTTTTCATCATGACTATAATATTGAATTTTTGGAAGAACCACAGCTGATACCTTTGCTGCATGTCAGGTTAGGTGACCACAGTAGTTTCATTTGACCTTGAAATGCAGTGAATTACATGTGGCAAACACAGAGTATAGCAAGTTATGTGAGGTATGTAAATGGACAGAACTTTCAAAGTGCAGGCATGACAGTCACACACAGTTATATTTGGTTTCCCAATTTTCTTTGTGGCACAGGATATACCGTTCTCTGCAACTGCCAGTGATCTTTTTTTTCACCTAGCTAATTTGTGAACACTGTTTTCCTGGTATTGCATGAAAAGCTGTGTGGACAGTCTAGGAAATTCTTACTTTGGTTGTCTTCTGGAGTGCATCTTTTGCTTGCTGTGGCAATGTATCAGTGAAGATTCTTCACTTTCTTCACTTTCCGACCGTGCAAACATACAAATGCTCGCCCTTAACGCTGGCAGTAGCTGTAGATGCCCACAGGAGGAAGGTGGTAGCATATATTGTCTTTACCCAGAATTTAACCTGCTGTTGCTTAAAGCCTCTCTGTTTCCCCTCTTGGTTCAGAGGAATATTAATAAATGATCATGTTGCTGCTGACGTGCCCTTCACTACTGGAGTAGTAAGACTGTGGGTGATGCTCTACTCACTTTCCTCATTTCTCCTTTGCCTTGCAGTTACACTGAAGCTGTTAGCTGGAGTAGCAGCCAGCTGTTTGCTTATGCATGTTCATATGCAAGACTAAATGACTGCAGAGACATTTGAGTTGCTTTCCCTGCAGAATCCTGTATGGGTGTGGGGGCCAGGCTGCAACTTAGTGCAGGAAAGGCCTGTAACCACTCCAGACCAAGTCTGAAGAATAAGGTGGAATTAACTTTCTCCAATATATATTTATCTTTATTTTCTGAAGAGATTGATTTATTTTATATGTGTTACTGTTAGATTTATTAAATAGTAACAGAAAGCCGATTTCATACAATTTTGACAATTTTAGCCCTAAGCAAAACAAACCAAAACCTCAATATAAGTTAAGCACATAGTGATCTTGAAGTTTCTCAAGGGAGATGTGCAAATATTAGAGTTATTAACTACATAAGGTTCCAGAGTTGGGGCAATTTTAATCACTGATGAAAACAAAACAAAAAAAATTCCCTCAAGTGTTTGTTGGGTTTTAGGTTTGGGTTTTGGTTTTTTTTTTTTTTAAAGAATGAAACCACCCACCATAGGACAAAGGTGTGACTGCATTTTACAATAAATATGAAGGTGTGTTCCCTGAGAAAAGACAGGGGAGGGTGTCTTTGTTATGGATCCTCTAATCATTTCAATGCCGTGTATTAGAAATTCACACCACACATATGAGTGGCTTCTCTGAAAGGAGGAGTGAGTCAGGAATAGCTATGACAAACGTGCTGCTGCAGGCATTCCTCACTGGGTTGCTGCCGCTGAGGCTGACAAAGGCTGTCACTCTGCAACTGAGAAGACGTACAGCTCTAGTGGCTGCACCTCGTGCTCCTGCTAGTGGGTGCCAATACAGTTATAATAAAAAGCCAAATAACATTATATTCTTGCAAAACAGAAATACCTCACGTAATATTCCTGGTGAGCTTTTGTTGTTAGAAACTGCAAAGAGAGCTGACATTGTGATTTCATTTAATAATTTCTCTTGGGAAACTATGCTTTTGGAGGTTTATCTGTGTATTAATTGTTTAAATTGATTTCTTGTAGCTACAGTCATTCAATACAAACAACAATAAATTAGTCTTGCTTGCCTGTCAGTCTTTATTTCAGCTTGGCTAAGAATAATAGTTGAAGCCAAGAGACTATGCTCGTGAAAATGCTTGCTATTGAGTTTTGACAGTTTTACTTGTGGTGAATGACAGTTGAGGATATTGTTGTTAGAGTAGTTGTTCCTTCAGGGGTTTGTATTGTGCCTACAGAAATGCCCTGCAGGTCTTTTTCTATTCCTCCTTTTAAGATGCTGATGTCACAGTTACTCCAATTTCTCTCAATTTCTTGAAGGCATCACATAACTTAAATAGAAACTGATACGTGATCAAAAACAGAAGTAAAATTACTATCCTTCTCTTGGCTAAAAAAGGGACTTGGAGGAAGCTGGTTCTCGCAGCCAGTGAAATCCCTATTGGGATTTCTTCCATATCCTTTAGGAGGAGAGAAAAGGGTTTCACAGTTTCTGGTGCCTTAGGGTTTTTACTCAGGGGCGGCTTTATGCTTCCATCTGAAGTTGATGCTTTCAAGAATACCTTTTACATTTTTACTGGATAAACGTAGATTTTGGCTGTTCTGTTCTCTCCATCACCAGGAACTGTGGTGTTTTTCTTCTGTATTTCCTGGCAAGAGCTCTTGCAGGCAGCCACTTTGTGGCTCAGTTGGTAAGTCAGGAGGACCAAGGGATCCATGAGCTCTCAGGCCTGTCTGTTAGCCAAAATGTGAGATATGCTACCTGTAGAGGAGGTCTTGGTCAATCTCCTTTGGCCCATAAATGTACCTGCAGCTGTTTTCTGTGGTAAAATAATTTAACTAAGTTATATTCAAAGTCTATTTGTGAATAAAACAGTGGACTTGTTGAGACCACAGTACTGTGCATCAAAAAGTGACTAAGTCTCCACTTTTTATTCCAGTGTATATTCATACCATTCAGTTGTGAGACTTCCTGTAACTTGCCATAGGTGTGTTTGTTGGGCCTCAGATATTACTCTTGCATTACAACCTTTCCCTTATGCATATGATTTTTATTCATGTCCATGTCACAAAACAAGTCACAGACGGCAGGGCTGAAAATACAAGCCTGTGACAATACCCCCTGACCAACACTGTTGCCAAAAGCTAGTGAAAGGTAGTTGGTTTTTTTAAGTCCTAATGCTGATACTTCAACAATGCTTTTGGATATTGAGAAGTAATACCTACCTACTGGATGCAGAGTGTGCTTTTATTTTTAAAGGTTATTTTTTCAATTCCTGTGTACGCTGCTTGGAACAATATTTGCGTTAAGTAGTTCACCGTGAATAAGAAAGTGTTTTAGAAGCAGCCTCAAGCATAAATAGATATGCTTAGAATATTTTAGGTGTGCACAAGTTACAGCTGAAAAAAATCAACCTACTTAATTTTCTTTTAATGCAGCTATTGTTTCTACTGGTGTTGCTACAGTGATCCATCATTGCAGGAACTGCAACAAGGAGCTGCTGTGATGGAGTAGTTAGTAGGGGAGCGAGATATATTGAAAAGGATTTGTACAGAACAAATGCAGGTTCTGCAGACTGTAAAAGAGACAATTGGCAAAGCATCCAAAGAAAGTCTGTAAAGTCTTGAGTGGAAAGTGAAGAGGGAATTGTACATTGTACTTTTCAATACTAAAATTGAAGTCAAATGGAATTAGATTGTGGCAAGTTTGAAGTGGGCCAATAAGAATATATCTTCATGTAACCTATAGTTCAGCTTTGGAACTCTACAGGATGTGGATGCTACAAATTTGTGCAAGAAAGTATCTGGAAAATTCATAAAACCCAGGAGGGATTAGTAAATACACACACAATCCCTCTCTTTAGGAAAGTCTGCAAGTAATTCTAAACTGTAGGAGGCTGCTTAAGAGGATTCTGAACAGGAGTTAAGGTAGCACACTGTCCTTCTCAGAAGAGACCAAGCTCCAGTCATTCTGCCAGTAGCATGTACTTAAGAGAAAATATGCAAGAACTGGGCAACCAGAGTTGTCATTATCTAGGTGATTACTTTAGTAATTGGTGTTTTCATCACTTAGCATGTCGACAGGGTCCTTAGGTGATGAGGTCGCACTCTTCCATTCAGTAGCAACTACAGTATCAGTACCAATAGTAAAAATTCTTTTCAGCATTAACATTAAAAAGAAGCAGCGATTTAATGTCTTGAATGT
Source organism: Gallinula chloropus (assembly GCF_964237585.1). Classification (NCBI taxonomy): domain Eukaryota; kingdom Metazoa; phylum Chordata; class Aves; order Gruiformes; family Rallidae; genus Gallinula; species Gallinula chloropus. The sequence goes on from NC_140088.1 coordinate 65,865,807, forward strand.
TATGTACAAGTCAGTAGGCCCAAATTTCACATGTGGCTATTGCCATATTATTACAGTGGCTTGTGATAACAAACTTAGGATACAAAAGCAAGGGTGCAGATAATTGCTACAGAACTGCTGGTGTGTCAGAAGAATTCCCAAGCTCCTGCTTAACGCCGCGTTACGTACTCTTCACCATTGGGTGCCAGTGTGGATAACACCAAGCCGATATGTGCATGCAGCCGTCGTGAATGCTGCAAAAGAGCCAGAAAACATAAGAACCCGATAGAAAGTAATTCATTTGCCCATAATGGGCCTGTAATTGTTGCTATTACAAAATTTCTGATTGTGACTATGCTGTGTTTAAGAATTGGGCCTGTGGTTTTATTGCAGAATTATTACAGCAAACCCTTTGGGGACTGTGAGCGTATAGTCTCATTCTCTTAAGTATTCATTTGGCCTATATGTGAAATGTAACTGTTTCTCAGGGAGAAAAGGCCCTGGAATTTCTATTGAACTACTGATAAAATAGAGATCCATTTAGTTTCTCAAAGACCATCATCAAATTTAAAATCAAACAGCAGGAAAATTAGGCTTTATTATTATTATTCTGTAATATTAGACTGTTTTTTAAGTATACAGGCAAAAATGCCTTTCACTCAAAGTACCTTGACCTTTTGTGTTGCTTTAAAGAGACCGAAAGTCTCTTTGGACTTTAGAGTTTAATAACAAAATATTAAAAGATTTTGTTGTGTTTCTGGGGCTGAGAAAGAGGGTATGGAACTGAAATCATACACTTATGCTATGCTGAAGTGGTTCATGCAGGTGATGTTTTGAGTTGATGAAAGACAGGTCTGAAGAGTGCTTCTTTTCTGAGCCTGCTGAGTGGACCAAGAATATGAGAGGACGTGTCTGTGCAGTGAGGAAGGGATTAACAAGATGATTAACCATAGTTCTTACTAGAGATGCCCAAATTAATATACTGTGTTTCAAAATTCACTCTTATAAACTGTTTCTAGTCTCAACAGCTTTTCCTGGAAAAATAGCTTGAGTTACATGTTTTAAACATGCCTTTTTCTTTCCTCAGCTCTTCACTTGTCCTCAAAACTGTCTAATCTACTAAAGAAATCTACAGTAAATCCTCATTTCCTTTTTGTTTGGTGGGGTTTTGTGGTTTCTTTGTTTGTTGTTTTTTTTAGCAAAGTTTCTGTCTCACTTTTATCAGTTCTTTACCCTTACCTGAAGAACTTGAATATGGGTTACGTATCGTTCAACTCTTTCTTGCTCTTTGCTCAGAGCATCTCAGAGGGTGGATCATTTCCTGAGCCGAGTTTAGGAAACTGCCAAAATGCAAAAGCCTGCATTGACAATTTGTGCTCTGGAGTAATGAAAACACATCTTCTGGCCTTCAGTAGTAAAAGGAATGTGTGATTTGGGTACTTGGGAACCAGATATTGCTCCCCCATGCTTTCTGTCTTCTAGAGTGGCACTTAATGGATATTTCAGGAGAAAGTATTTAGCACCTTCTGTACTCCTGGCCCGTTGCCTGTTTTTTGGTTTTTTTTTTTTTTTTTTTTTTGTTGTTTATGTTTTTTTTTGAGTTTTTTACCAAACCAGAAGTTTTTTGGTATAATGGCAGTTGTTTCTAGACTTGATCTGTCTCTCAAATGATGAGAGACAGTTGTTTTAAACTTTATAGGTACAAGTGTAAATACTTTGAACTGTCAGGACAAGTGCCCAGCTTTTTTAAAATCCAGAAATATGTCACTGTTTTTGTTTCCCCTGTGTCATGAATCCCTTATGCTTCATTGCACACTGCATGCGAACATTTCCCTTCTGTTTTCTCTGAGCAGGTAGTACTTGCTGCTAATTTCATCTACCTATCACTTGCATCTTTTGTCAAGGGAGACATTTTTTTGATAGAGAGTGGTGATAAGCAGATTTTCTCTCTCTGCTATTAAAAAAAAAAAAACAAAAAGGAAAAAATGTGTACAATTAACAGCATTTGAAATAGATGCTGTAAATGAGACCCCGAGAGCTTAAAAATCTTTTTATTCTCAGGAGAGATGCATTCTATTCAGAAGCTGTTGAAGGCTTCCTACTGTCCTGCTATTTAGGGAATTAAATTTTTTTCACTGACTGGCTCATAGGAGAAGAAAACTTTAATTAGACATTCTCATTTTTCTTGAAAGAAGCAGCGAAGGAAAAAAAAAAGCTAACATTTTTCTTCTCCAGATGTAGAGATCGGTTTTGATAGTGAGTGTTGTTCTGGGACTGCTTAAACCAACCTGGGGGAAATTCAAGCCAGCACTCCTAGTGGTAAATATATGGGGTACTTTTACACTGCTTGGCAACAGAAGGAAACAAACTGTATGCATCATTGAAGTCTAAATGGAAGAATCTGGGGAGAAGTTACACAACTTCAAAAGCAGTGCAGATCTTTTATAACACTAACGTGAAGTTAGACTGTTTGTTTTCTTGTTCTGTAGAGTTGTTCTTTTTATGACTTGTAGTTGATAGATAGTGTCTTTTATTTCACAGACCAAAATATGTTTCTTTAATGATAATACATAGTAAAGATGTTCCTGCATTTGTGTTATTTTGTTACAATTAGCTGTTTCATGTACTGTTTGAACTGTGGATAGAGGATATGCAATGGTACTGAAAAATAACATCTCACATGCAAATGGCTTCTTCTTTCAGAAGGTATTCAGCATATAACACATCCTGAGATATTGGATATTAGCCCTCTGAACTAAAAGAAATGGCTACAAGTAGTACAAAACTAACCGTTTCCCTTGATGTTGGTATCTTGTACAGTATTTTCCATGCTTCTGAAACTGCAGCAGTTGCAAGCATGATGACAAACCTCTCTACCTGCAACATGTACTTAACGATTGTGTGTCATTTAAAAAATGTAGAGATACATGGGAATATTTTCTTTGCTGTTTTCTTTATTAGAACAGTGGACTTTGAGTCCTATGACTTCTTAGGTAAGGCTTTCAACACTGTCTCTCATAAAATCCTCATTGATAAGCTGTTGTATGTGCTGGATGAGCAGAGAGTGAAGTGGATTGAAAACTGGCTTAATGGCTGGGCCCGAGGGTTATGAGCATGGAATGAGCTTGCACACTCACATCAGGGATAATGTAATAGGCCGAGGCAGCTCTTTACATTGGTGGCTTTTCTAAACCCCAACTCAGATGATTGAAAATTCTGCTCTTCTCTATTTTCCTTACCAATTCATCTGGTAAGGAAAAATATGAACAGTTCTTGCTGGTTGTTAAAGTGTAAGTTGGATATGTGAGAGGATTTATGGTTAAAATACATAATCAGTGTAATAAAATTTGATATTTTGAGGTTTTTATTATTTTGAGGAACTAAGAGATTTCAATTAATGATGAGTAGGATATGTGGACATCACAAATTGGCTTTTTTGAGGGGTAATACAAACCAGTTGTAGGTACAACAATGACAATATAGAAAAGAACCTACATGTAAGAGAAGTTCGAAGTGTAAAACAAAAAAAGATTGTCTTAAAACAATGCCCATCCCCATCAGTGTTAAAGTCGAGAATCCACATTCAAGCACATTCTCATTTTCTTAATGCAAGTTATGAACAGATAATAAAAGAATACACTCCAGTAGGTGAAAATTACTTGCTGCTGTGCTGTCACTGTTTCGTGACATTTTACTTAATTATACTGTCCCATAATGACTTATGACTGTGTGCACAGAGACTTGAGATAAAAAGGAGGAATTGTACTGGTTTTCAAAAACCAGACTAAAGAGTATCACTGTCTAGAACAGGAAGATAATAAATTCTGTGAGCTCAGATCACTGGGTGACCACTGGGTTTGTCTTTGGCTGTAAATTAGGGGATTACACAACTCCTGTATAGCATTAATTATTAAACAAAAGCAATTACACACTTATATTCATTTATGAAATTTCTGTGACGAGTAGGAGACTAGAAGTGTTGTCTTTATTACTTATGATTTCCTGTTTTGTCTTTCTTTGTAATTGCTCTGATGGACAATTGCTGATCTAGAAAAAATCCTACCCTGTAATGTTCTATAGTCACCAGACCTTTTACAAGTTCTACAGTAGTAACTAGATATTCAGGTGGTACAACATGTCTTTTAAAGAAAATATGTATTTGCTTCATCCTTTACTCTTTCTTTTTTATCACTGTTCCAGGTTAAAATTCAGGTAGCAAACATCAGTATTGCCCTTTGATAAACCTATATTTTTAATATTCCTTGACTGTAAATCAAGAGGCAGATAGATGTAAATGGTCTTTATTTGCTCATGTTCAGTCTCTGGTTGTAATGAGAGGATATTTTTTTGTACATGGTGCCTAACAAACAGTATCTTGCTAGTAGATGATCTGCTGGATAAAAGTCACCTAAAATTATTTCTTTATTGTGTAGTCTCTAGTTCAATGTATTTTATATTAGTTCCATCTTTAATCTGTAATGTATGAAGCTATAATGTATATCCTACTTGTGTACCTGTAGATAGAATAGCAAGTTTTGTTTGGGTATGACTATGTTTTGGAGAGGTGGATGTCTTCGATTGTGACAAAGTTTTGAGTAGCTCTGGTTACAAAAAAAAAAAAAGGTGGTGGTAAGATTTCTGTAGTGGTCATCTGATATGTCTTAGTCACTTAGTGTGGTGTGCATGTTAATATTTAAAAATACAAGCGTAAACAGTGCTGGAGAACATCAAATGTATGTAAACGTACTCTACAAAAGTATTTTCTTCCTGTCAAAATTTGCCATTTGTGCTGGTTGCTGAACGGTTCAGAATTGCCCTGAAACAAGACCTTTGTTCTTCTCTGACCTTTGTAGAAACATCCAACCTTGTTCTGACCTCTTCCTTAAAATCTACCAGTTATTGCTCCAGGGTGTTTGTCGGGACTGAATTGTATCTTGTGTTTTGAATTCATGCTAAATGGAATATGAATGCACAAGGTAAAACATCACAGTTAGTTGTTCTTGACCCAGTCAAGTCAATACAGAGGAAGTTGTATTCCAGTTTTGCTTCTCTTGTAAGAGGAGCATAGGCTATGCAAAAGGGTTGTTGTTTGTGGGCAAGGAGGGGGCATGAGATCGTGGAGGATGGAAGGTAGGAAAGTGGTCAGAGGCAAGTTTTCAGTTCATAAGTACATGCCACAGTTATGTGTTCTCAGCTGTCATGGTCTTGTGTAGATGTAGATACTTCTAAAATAGGTTCTTTCTGGGCTTGAATTGCTGAGAATTTATTGCAGTCTTCCTTGTTTTCCCAAGCTACGTTATTGGCTCTGTAACATACTTCTGTATTTTACACATAAAAACGCTGTGTGACTTGCTGCTTGAAAGATGTCACCAGATCTATTTTTGTTCATATATGATATAAAATAGTACCATAAATGTATAACATATGAGGCTGCTATGCTTTGTTCAATACAACCAACTCTTAATTCCAGTTTTTATTTGTCTCAGAAAGGCACAGCTTGGTTGTAAAGGAAATCATTCTATCCATTCAAAATCAGTAGGAGTTGTGACTGAGAAGTGCTAAATTATTGGTGGCACTGCAATTTAGAATATATATATATGTGTGTGTCTGTGTGTATATATATATATATATAAACTCCCATATATTGTTGTCTGTTTGGAGGTCAGGAACTTTTGGGGTATTCATTTATTAGTGCTAATTGAGCCAGATGCTCAGATTAAATACTTGATCATCCTTCTAGGTCTAAATACGGTCTTAAGTCATGTCATTCAGCAAGTAATAAATAGATAATTTGTATTAATGACAAGCATGAATCAGTGTGTCAGATATAACTCCTAAACCATTTGGATTTGGCCTTTTTGCATTGAATTGAGACCAAAGCCAAATCACTAGTCAGATTTTCTCAAATCTACTTTTTTACAAAGTCTGAAAGTTTTAAGGCGGGTGGTTTGTCTGAAAGTTCTCATTTTCTGTTTATGATGAAAAAGAAAATAGGAGTGCATCATATTCCAATGCCATTTATGGAAATACGATTCCTTTTAGGACTCGGACACATCAATGAACTAGATCAGGCTGACATCAGGTCTTGTGTGGGGTAAAACTTAGTGAATGATGATGGGGGGTATCAATGCCAAGCAAGCACTTAGGGAAATGTGCAGAACAATGAAGTTTTCTTTGCAGATGACCATAGTGAAGTCTGATTAATCATTTGCATCTTTATTTGTCACAGTATCACTTGATTTGTTTTTTTAATATATAAAATGTAAGCTAAGTTTACTCTTTAACAATTACTTTTCTTTTCTATCTTTGCAGTTTGCCGGGAAGACTCATACCAGTCGATAGTCTCATGTGCAGCTGTAGTACTTACCCCCGTAGAGCCGACAGTGGATACAAGGAAAAAAGAACAGACAATGATGCCTGATGTGTCTAAACAGTGAGTTATTCAAATAACACAGTCTTTTACAAGTGTAATTTAAACACCAGGCCAGGTTCTTTCTTCTGGATATATGTATGCACCTCCTTTCTGTTTCATCATAGGTGTTTCCAAAAGTGGCTATTGGCCTGAGGCCTGGTTCTCTTCATTAGCCTACCTTTTTTCCCCCAAGGCTTCTGATAATGAGGTATATAGAAGGAATGGGCGTTTATACTCTGAGAAACTGGCTTTTTAACAAGCTTAATAATACAATACTTTTTGTTTAAATAGTCCCTTCATTCTTGCACTGTTTTTCTAGTTGGTAGCTGATTTTTAGAAAGAACATAATTCTCAAATGCTCTGAGAGATTTCAGTATTTTTCAGTGACTGTTTTACTGTTGTGATATAACATAGAGTGGCACCTTCAAAAGTGGTCTTCCAAGGAAATTTTGTGTAATCAAATTGACTGTAGTTTGATACCTTGCCTCAGACGACAGTCATAACTGCAGCATGCGTGCTAACGTGTGTCTTGCAGTACTGGGCAGGATGGTTGTTTCTTAACAATTGAGCCCTTGGAGAATGAAAATAACTTTTTCATGAAAAGAAATAAAACATAATGGTAATACGTTATCACAGCACAAACTTGGGGTCTGTGCATTTTGAAGTGTGGAAGATAAATAAAAACATGACAATTGATAGCATTACATCATTATTACTCCTTACCATATATGTTTAGTTTTGCATTTATCTGGTTTTATTCAAATTTAGTCTTGAACTGGTCTATAAAGTCCTAGCTTGTATTTCTGTTACTGCAAGAAAATGAAAACATCCCCCCACCCCCTAAAACCTCCCTCAAACCTCAAATCACCACGAATGGATTAGACTGGATGGGATGTGATTTTGGTATGTATCTGCAGCTTATGTCAGTATCTGACTGTGTGATGCCTTTTTCAATCTGGTGATAGACCCATTTTATCTGTTCTACCTGTACTTAAAATTTAACACAGTGTATTGCCTATCATCTAGGTATTACTGCAATGACTTAATGTTTGAAATACTGTTAGCATCTAATTGTTTTAGTGTTTCAGTCATATGGCTCCCTGAATACTAAGGAATTGGAAAGGCAATGGGCTGCGAAATACTGTGCTGAAATCCAGAATAATTCTTGTGGTTAGTTCCAAGAGCATAGTACATTTTTGCATTCTCTCCACTAAATGGCAAGCCTGCACTGTTGTTTGATTGGCTTTTTTCTCTACTGTCAGCAGTCTCAGCATTTCATAATCCCTTATGAATTCAAAGTAAGGAAAGTCCTGTATCTCTTTAGCATGTGCTTGAAAGCTCAATGATGACACCTCCTAGATTACTTTTTTTTTTCCTTCACCTTATTTGTATTAGCAAGTTTATTAACCTGCTTTCTGGCATGCTTGGTTTTTTTAATTATTTTTTTTCTTTACAGCCTAACCAGTGATATCTTCTACGCACAGTCTTAAATCACGCTTGTCTTTGTATTCAGAGGTCTCAGAAACATGCTCTAATCTCTGTTAGGCTCCCAGTGTTCACTCTAAAATATGGCTTTTGGTTCTGGAATTATTTCAGAAAGAAACCAGCTTATGCTTAAAAAGATGAAATAAATTTGAACTTAATGAAACACTATCATTGGGTTAGTATCTTTAAACCAACAAATTCAATAAATATTATAGAAATCTTCAGAGTAATCATAGAGGTGTGAAACATATGGCTTCGAGAAATGCTCGAGCTTTGTGGAACATCATCACATCTTTCAGCTCTCTTATTTTACCCTGTGCTTTCTACATGGAGATAATTTTCCCCATATCCAGTTTTAATGGAAGCAAACCAAATCCTAGTTCCTTTGTCTAAATATCCCAGTTTCATCTGTCTTCAATGTAAACAAGAAGCAAGTTGAAGCCGTTTGCACATCCTGAATTCCATTGACTTGAGTGCAGAGTCCATGTATGGGCTGATCTGCACAGGTGACTTACAATTATTGACATTCATAATTACCTCTATGGGAAATAACAGAGATTCTTCAATTTTTGTCCTTCATTATCATATTTTATGTTTTTATTCTCTTTGTGACCTGAATGGTTGTTACTTGTATGTCCCAAAGTTGTGAATATCACAGAGGTCTGAGTGTTAGCCAGCCATTGAGGACTTGTAAAGAGAAATTGCTGCCTTCAGTACCACGAACAGAGTATGTTTAGAATAACTAATTCTTTCTAAAACTACTTAAGGAAGCAATGTGTAATCCAAACCAGATAAAATGCATATTAATGATAATAAGATGTTAATCAGTTACAAATAACTAAAAATAATTAAGTAGTAAACCACAGTAGAATTATTTCCAAGACCTCCAGGACATAAGAAGCTATGAAGCCTGGGCGGGGGAAAAAAAAGCCTTTAATGTGAATTGTTTCATATTTGACTAATGATGTTACTTTGTCTTAGAAACTATTTAGTGCCTTTAAATAATGTACTGTGTTTACTTAATGTAATTTTATTGTAAGCAGCAAAGAATCTTGCCAGAAGTGGTAGCAGCAAAGCTTAACGATTCTTTGAAGTGTCAGTGATTAGATGTTATCAGGATTGGTGGAATAAAAGGCTAATTTTTTTCCCCCATATCTTTTCTTGGAAGATCAAAACAATCAGGAAGCAATTCCCTAGTGATATCTAGGTAATTGCTAACTCTTGGGTACTTGTGCACTGGGCAAAATCTCTGCCTCAATCATTCAGCAGAAATGCGCTTGGCTGCACGATGTGATAGCTGCAAAATAATCAGAGAAGGCTCTGGCCAAGCAAACATCATCTCTTTAGCAGCCTGGGAGTGACATCCCTGTCATAAGAAGCATGACAGAGCCTGTTTGGTGAAGCTGTAGCACCTGCAAGAGGAAGATGAAGTCCTTGCTGGGTGCTTTGGTCGTTATTCTGTGTGGCTTTGAAGGCTGGCTGTTCTTCTGTAAATACACATTTTGTAACACGGGGATTTCTCTTTTTATGAGAACACATTTCTGCACTCAGTGATGCATGTGTTCAGTGCTCAGCTGGCAAGAGCGAGAGCACTCCTTTGGAGCTTTTGTCCTTTCACTCCACAACAGACCGATGCAGAGGAATATATAGGCTGAATGTCAATGTGAGGTCAGAGAGAGAAAAACATAAATGTGAGCTCTCCTTTACTCTGTCCTCTGTACCTTCCACTTGGTCTAGGATGCTACATTTACTTTGTTATACTTTGTAGAAATACAGGACTTAAAATCCTCATGCTGCCTTAGATGGGTCAAGTTATCAAGGCCTCATTATGTTGCTATAGTGATAAATCAGTCATTTGCTCATGAAGGTGCACAGATGCTAAAGCAATTTGAGTCGTTTATTCTGTTTGCATAATCTTAATTTTAGTCCTTTCTATCTGAATTAAAATATAAATAAATTAGCTGCCAGGACAGAGCAATGACATGAGGGATCCTCCCTTCCATTTCAGGCTCTGACAAGGGAGCATGGCAAAGGAGGCATGGCCAGGGAACTAGATGTTATGCTTTGAAACAACTTTGCTTCAGCTCCTGAGGTCTGGTGATCAGCTGAAAGCTCCCACTACAAGGGGCAGTGTGGAAAAAGAGGTTTCTCAGGCACACGACTCTGAGCAGTGTTCTGCTGCTGTGAGCTGTTCGTATGTGAACACAGAAAGCCGTTCATTTGCTGCTGGTCCTTGAAAAAAGTACAGTGAAATTCTAGGATTTGAAGTTAAGCAGGTGCTTATCTACTTCATCGAATTGGTGTCTTTGGTATGACTGCCCTGCAGCCTGTAATAATGGGGGCAACATGAGCTGGTTGATTTAAAACTGGTTTGTGGATTCAGCTTCAGCTGCCATCATGTTTCTGACTTTGATTTTTTTTTTTCCTGGAAAGATATTATTTATTCCTAAATTAATTTTAGAACTACAGATCTTGTTATGTTTTGAGGCAGATGCAGTAATTTGCCAACTGTTTTCTATGTCAGAAATATTTTCCTGAGTTCTAGGCAAGATTCCCAGGTGAAGATCCTAGGTAAATGCTACAGCTCCTGTGGCAGTTCTTCAGACTCTTAAGAATCCAGTTAGATTTTTTTTCTGGTAAATGCATGAATGGGTCTGTGTAGCAAGTCTTTAATATTCTGTCAGTGCCAAAGCTGTTTAACTTGTACCTTGCAACTGTACTTACCTGAGCAAGATTCTTATGAATGAGTTCAAATTAAATACATAAGAAAGCTCCCTGGAGTCACAGTGACTAGCTGTGTGCTTCCTGATGGGAAACAGGATATTAAGTGGGAGAACTACAGTTTTAATGCTATTCTGAACTGCACTGTTCAGTGCAGATGCTCAGTTTGGCGTCTTGGAAGGTTTTGGTAAAGAGATATATATATCCTATGCTTGCTAACTGTAGGAAGTATATTCCAAAATGTAAGAGCTTTGTTTCTCTCTGTGATCTTCAAGTTGTAAAACGTAATTGTTAAATGTGAAGATACTGGAAACCTTTTTTAATCTGCAGCTTTGCCTGATTCCTTTCAAAAGGAATTCAAACCAAGCTGGGTCTCTAGTATTCTTCACTTATTTCACTTGCAGATTTTATTTCTCTCTCTCTCTCTCTCTCTCTCTCTCCTACTTTTTTTGGTATCTTGATAAATCTCAAAGCTGACATTTTTCCCTTAGAGCAAAGGTGTTCTTATTTTACCTCTGTAATTTTTGGTGCTCCTTGGTGATGATGTGAAGTGTGATCACTAATGCAGCCAGTTTTTCAGGCTGTGGTACCCCACTGCAAGATTTGTGTCTGCTTTGACAGTCTATTCAAGAAAGCTTGTTTCCCTAATGTGAAAAATCCATCCTTTTCAGACTTGTTTGAACAACATGAAAAAAGATGATTGAACTGTTTCCGTTTCTTGGATAACTGGGATGATGTACTATGAATGCCTGTGTTGCTCTTAGGGTAATACAAAGAGTATGGGATGCCCAGTGTTCCTCTGGAATGACATTGTTTTGGAAGCTGCGGTTCCAGCTCTGCTGCAAAACAAGACAAGGCACATCAGCTCAATTACAGTATACTTTCCACCAGAGCATTGTAGTGATAGGTAAGAGGTGGAGGAGTTAGAATTAATATCCATTTCTTTAAAGCAGGTACTTTGAAATTGGGTGAATATGAGCAACATGTTGTTAGTGGTCAAACACACCGTTAAAATCGCTTCTTGGACTAGTAGGAATCATACATTTCTGCAAGGGCCAAATACATGCCTATAATTGCTTGACATGTGGGTACTGGAGGTCCCCCATGGAGAACCAGCAAGGCCTGAGTCTCCTGAGGGTGTAGGCCAGAACCGTGGGGCATGCATGTGTAGGTCCAGCTCCTATTCATTCTCTCCATGGGCTGCTTCACACCATGTTTGCTCCTAGCACCCCTGAGGAGTTCAACCATCTATCCTCCCTACCAGTTGGGCTCCTCACAGGATCCTAAAGCCCCCCACTTTATGGTCCTTTTCTGGTGGGTGTGTGGCTCTGTAGATTTCAGCCTGGCTAAAACACGTGAAAATGTCTTGGAGGATTGGAAATTTTGGTGTGCTGGGTCTCCTCACACCTGTGGAAACTAGTCATGAGCGCTGTCCAAGTCTGAATGGACACAACAGTTGCTGGTGTTACTGGTGAGGAGCATAACGTAGCTGCTGTGTGACTGGGTACATGCAAAGGCTGAAAATTGCAGTAAATGTGTTGGGAAGGTAACTTCCAAAGTACAGTAGGAGTTTTGTTTTACTTTAGACCCTAGTGAACGGGTGGGTTTTGCATGATAGCAATGCCCATACTTAATGAGGATGTGTAAAGGTCTTCTGAAGAAATATGGGATGAATGATATATATCTTAGTAATAGATTTTGGTTTTCTTTGATAAACTTGTGCTTATTGAAACAAAAGCATGGTTTTTTTTGTGAAAAGACAAACATTTATTTGGAAAAAAAATTTCTGCTAGATTTTTTTAATCTTTAAATTTTGTACCAGCAGTAATAGTATATTAAAGATACATAACGATTGCTATGTAGGGAATTCACAAATACCCAATACATAATCAGGGCAAAAAACAACAAATAAACTCGTTGTTTAAAAGGCATTATTAAGTTGTTACATTAGATTGAATTCAGTTTTGGTGATCCTGATTCCCTGTCCCTCTGCAATAAAACAAAAAAAGGAAACTGTAACCCATGGCTGTAGTAATTCCATGGTCTCCTAGTACATCCTGTATTGCTGTCTGTGCATAATGGAAAAATGAGCTATTGCGCGGTACATGTGTCATCTTGGAAATGGGAAAATATTTCAGAATATAGGAAAAATATAATATTTAAACTTCTTTTTGTTGTTTGCTATTCAGTAGTCCTAACTAGATGAAATTCCTACCTGACATTGTCTCTTGTCTAGGCTGCTCAAATTGGTAACCTCCTTCTGCCTGCTTTGAGGAAAAACAAAACAATAAACAAGACACTGATGTTTCTATTTTTGTCTGTGTCTGGCCACTGCCGAAATGGGAATGATTTTGTACAAAGACTTATAAATATCAGTTATGCAAATGAAATATAATAGCACAGCAAAGCTAATGTGAAAGAAACTTTACATCTAGTTATAGAATGGGATCATCATCAGTTCTTGTGTTCCTTCTCAGTCACAGCAACCAGCAATTTATAGCAAACATTGTCAGGAAAACAGTCTAATGAAGTATTTCAATAGCATAGGCAATTGGTTGCAGCCAAAGGATTAAGGAGTTCTCTACATCTTAATTTGATCTTTAGTTGCAAATGTTGAATAAGCTGGTTTCTTGAGAGCACGTGAGTAATTATGAAACAGAAAATGTTAAATATTTTTTAGTTCAAATCCTGTCCTTTCCTGTGTGGTGGTGAATAATGCAAGAGGCAGAGGGATGATGGAAATTGTCCCGTGGAAGAAAGATGATATGTAGATTTTATCTATAGCCCTGCCAAGAAAGCTTTGCAAATATGGTCATCGTTTGGAAACCTTCCTTTTCCTTCTGAGAAGAGATTTGGTTTCTAATGCACAATCAACCATAAGTGTTTCAGTCATTGCCAGAATTACTGATGTGACCGAACTTAATGGCGTTTCATGAAAAGATATAGAGGTGGAATGTTAAGCAAGGTGCTTGATGAATATAGGTGATTGAATCAAAGCATGGAGGATCAAGAACACTGTGGCATTTCCAAGTTGAGATAATTCTTGTAATTTCAAAATAAGACTCTAATGCGTTGTAGCATTGTGTAGCTAATCTTTATTAACAGAAGAAAATTCATGAAATAAAAATGTGTAGGGATAATACAGCTTTGCTGAAAAGTGATGTGTCTGAGCTCCAAATGCTAAAAATTTTTATAGAGCTTTGGGAGTCAAAAAAGTTACTTTCATTTATATTTGCAGAGAGTAGGACTAAAGCTGGCTTAAAGCACTGAATTGTAGAAACTAAGGACAATGCAGTTACAGTCATCCGGAATACAAATTTTCCTGCTTCAGCAGCAAGCAATGGACAACTTAACTGCATCAATGAATACAATTTCTTAACTAGAGATGGTCATTATAAGAGCAACATTGTCACCAAATCACAATTACATTTGGAAAATGGCCCTGGTTTAGCCTGAAGCAAGAATAAAAGATCACTTTGTTCCATTCACATCCCTAAGCTTATATACCTTTATGATACCATAATGTCATTCTTGTTCTGGCCATGACTCTAATAAGAGTGTCTGTTAGATTATCAATTTTTGTATTGGACCTGAGACAATTTTTTTATTCTTAAATTAAAATCTTCACATTCCCATGCATCTTTCTTTTCTTTGTTCCCTGGAATCATCCTGTTCTCTACTGGATAGCAGCAGTGGAAGCTTTAGTAATTTGATTAGCTCGTCCTTCATGTCCAGAAATTTCGCCAGAAGAAATATATAAAGATAAGTACTTAATTAGATATCTAATTTGAAAAGATGACAGTTGTCACCCAGGTAGATATATAAAAGTAGGTGCTTCAGATACACTTGATTCAAGACTGGAAATCTTATCCTGTATGTATTGTAGCATCTAGAAGTTTCTGCTTTATTTCCATTACTGAGAAGTATGAGTCATACCACTGATATCAACTGAATCCCAAAGTGGTGGCTTAACTCTCACCAACCAAAAGCTTTTCTAAGCAAATGGCCTTGAGTAATCATTGCAAAATATTCCTGGCATATGCATTGTAATTAGAGCAATGAACCATAAGATACAGTTATGACTAGATAAGACACTGGTTTGAATTCGAATTTTGTGCTGAGATTTTTATTGTGTGATGAAAAAGGAGTGATTAGATATCTTTCAAGGCTTCTTAACCTTGCCCGTAGGAGCAAGCCTAAAGGGAAGTGTAATTGAAGTTAAAAAAATCTTACCTGATTCCTGAAAAAGGATGGTTACTGGTAGCAATGCAGGCAGAGGTGGTTGAGAGGTTCTAGAAAGCTGAGACACTAAGCAGGCTTAGTCAGTTGAAGGTCAATTTGCTTTATCTGGAGCTCCACATCTGAAGAGTTGCAGTTCTAAATTGTAGCATTACTCACTTACAGTGTTTGTTATTCTAACAGAATTATGGTGGTTTCCATTATGCTACGTGGCAGATGCTGAAGCCCTGTAGAGCACACACATTGTCTGCTGGGATGACTGTACAAAGCCAGTCAGACATGATGTCTTTCTGAGCCAGGGTGGCAGTTGGGCATGTGGAAAATAACTCACTCGTTTCCTTGGGATTAAAAAATCCCCAAGGTTCCCTGTGGAAAACAGACTGTTTTCATCCAGCCTAAATTCATGTCCAATATAGACATTCAGAACAGGCATTGTTACTCCTTCAGGTTCATGTATTAAAGGAAATCTTATGTTTTTATTTAGCCAGGTACTTGATTTTGGGGCAGTGCAATGAAACCTCAGAACAATGCTGCGGCATTACTGCCTGGTTGTTTTTCTCATTTTCAAAAAGGCCATTGTTATGTCAGTCTAAGCTTGAAATTAGTTCATATGCACTTAAGCTGTATAGAGGTTGTTAAATTTGTATTTTAATCAATTCTTGAAGCATACTTCAGAAATTGGGAAGGCAATGTTAATTCCCATGGTTAACCTTGATGCCTGGTTTTGCCTAATGAGAGTTTGCGGTTACTGTGAGACTTCATGGAAGGAACATGCTTTTAAAGTGCAGAACTCAGAGCTTTGGGCAAAAGCCCGTTAAATTCCAAAGCAGAGAGGGAGATGCCAGCTGTGCCCATTTATTCCTTTTTCTTGTATGCTAGTATATCCAAGACCTTGAAAGGATACAGAAATTATATTTCTGTAAAATTGGGGCAAAATATCTGCTAAACTTGAATTCTTTGACTCAAGCTTGCACAGAATTAAGTGGAAGTGCCTAGTCTTAGGTAATAGCTCCAGAAACAGAGCTGTGCTTTCTGGTATGTAAAAGCATTGATTGTTGCTAAACTGCAATCAAAGTTCTGTTTGAGATACAGGCAGTGATTTTATTTTGTCTCCTCACAAGGGAATTCATGCAGGTTTGGGTCCATACTTCTGTGCATTAGAGACACCAGTTTGAAGTAGCATTCTCTAACTGCTAAAGAGCTGGTGGGGGTGGTGGCAGCAGGGAAGAAGGGACCGAGGGATGATTTGCTTTGTAATTTAGAAGTCCATGGTGTTTGTATTAAAGTACAACCCTAGTTCTTACAAATTAGATTTCAAAGCATAATTGCAGCTCAAATATAAAAATTAATCAACTATGTTATTACTTGTGAACAATTAAAGCATTATAAAATGGAAAATAAATATGAAGGCAGTATGCTCGTACATGTAATGGTAGGAGTGTGAAGTACTTAATTTGGTTAGACAAATGCATTGTAGATTAAAACTAGAAAAAACAGATCACGTACATAGTAGGGATGTATTTGTTTCACTTTGGCAGTAATTTAATAATATCTCTGAAGCATGAAAAATAACAGCATTTCTTGGTAGTTTCTTACTGTCACTGGAAAATGGGGGAAAGGAGGGATGTCAGGAAAAAACTAGGTAGGTTTGCATTTATGATTGCATGGTACAGCTAGTGGACTATGCTGTGCTGTTTTATTAGCTTACTGTACGCTTCCAGTGAAAATATTGTCAGGTATTCCTTTGAATCTGATGAGTGACAATCACCACTGATGTGATGGTGCTGATACTGGGTTTACTGAAAGATTTTTCTAAACCATGTATTTTGCAGAACATTCCTAAAAGCCACCATCCTGTGCAGTGGTTGTGTTAGAGTTAATGTTGCTAGAAAATATACTACTCTGAGTCATATTATTGTGACTTAGATAGGAATACTGCTGGAGCAAACCACATTCAATCAACATGCTGCTTAAAAATATAGGAAGTACTTCATGGTGCTTCAAGTTGAGATATTCGCTGCATCCTAGAGGGAATGAATTATGTGGAAAAAAAAAAAAGATGTATCTGCATGCTCTGTTTCACATACCATCCTGGGATCTCACATTTTATTTTGCAAAATGAAATGGGGAGAGGTGTTCCAGAAGTATACATAGGATCTAAATATTAGTATTTCTAAGAGCAACATTTGCTCTGTTTTGCAGAGTTCAAAAAAGCTGTTAAAGGACAGAAATAATGTTAAGAACAATCTCTTTACCCCCACCACCAGCTCTAATTTGTTCCTATTTATCTTTTCCCAGAGTTAATGAAGGTACAGATGCAATATCTCTCTTACTCTTGTATGTACATTTTCAGTGTACATATGAATAGTCCTGGGAATGTGGGAAATTCAGTAAATGATCAAAATCCATGTTTACATTGAGTTTTACGTGCATGGGTTTACTGGTAATGGAGACTGAAAGCTCTAGCAAAAGAAGTGAAGTGGTACTATCACTCTTTTTCTTCTCTTTCCTTTCTTGGCTTTTTCCAGTCAATGTTGTGGCTGTGTTGGCCACTATATGGGAGACATAAGATACCTACAGCATTAAAAACAACAATATCAAAGGCAAGCTGGGAAGTGGAGAGATGGGAAGCAGAGGAGATAAAGTGAAAGGACACTGCATCAGCACAGTAGGACACATGCAGCATTGGTGCAGTTGGATTGTGACATAAATTTGCAATTATACTGCAATGAAGAAAAGCTGTAAAGACAAACTATTTTACCAAGCAACAGTGAATTTAGAAGAGCTGAAAGCTGCAAAAATTATCCATGCAGTTTTAAAGTGAGTACAAATAGTTCTTCCTCCAGTGCTCTGGGAGCAGATTTAAGCTTTGTTATACTTACAAGATCAACTGGCCAAGCTGCAGTCATCACCGTGTAGAAAGTTCACTGATTGTGAGGGAAGAATATTTTTTGGTTTTCTTTTCCTGTGCCACACCTGTAAGTAGTTCATGTGTTTCTTGCACCAGGTCTTTGTGGAGATGGTAAGATTTTACTCCAATTATTTGATTACAAATTGTTTTGGTATTTTAATCTCTCTCTAACATTACATAGTGGACTAGTGTGTAACTTTTTTTTTTTTTGCACACAAAAAATATTTGCTGCTGTATGTATTGCAAATATATCCACCTATTAATAACCTAGATTGAGAACTTCCCTCACAGCAGCCTACATCATTGTCTTGTGTACAGCTTTAATAAATGTCTCTTAAAAAGGGAAGCAGGGAAAGACAGAGTCCAGTACTTCCATCATCACTGTGAGGTGACTTATTTTAGAAGCATGAGAGGCTACAATCTGAAGCTCTCCTTTTTTTTTATTTTTTTGCTCCTAGATCAGCTGGTCTATGTTCAGTGAATCCCTCAGATCCCAGGAGGATTTTTGGGGTGAACAAGGCAAGAGGAGGAAAACATAGTGCTCTTGGGAGTGAGCTATTAGGAAAAATCAAGGGTAGCACAGATAGGAAAAAACAGAGGTAACTTTGAGGTAAACTTTCCCATGTTTTAATCAGTCATGCTTATAACCTATGTTCTTGGTAAAACTCTGTTTATAAAGAAAGTCTATAGGGTATTCACCTAAACGTATGATAATGATTGTCTAATTATATTACTAACCTATTCCTCCATCCCCAGCCCTTTAATCAAACTTTCAAATATTGATTTTTCTAGAGTTTTACAGTCCCATTCCCAACTATATTTTTATTACATCCTTTTGTATAATAAGCATCCTTATATACAATTTTAATATGTTCCCAAGTTACTACTTTGGAAGATACTGAGTTGAAAAGGACTTATCTCTCCTGGCAAAAGTAGGTGCAGAAGTGACAGATTTTAAATCAGAGCCATAAACCAGTCTGCAATAAACATTATGACAACCAAGAATGAAAAACAATCTTTTATTTTAAATTACACTTCTTGTGTTGATTGCAACAACCTAAATATCTCATGCACACAGTTTAAAGGCAGAGCAGGAGAAACACAAGTCCTTTTTGACAGATAAACTAAGTGGTGAGGTGATGCTAAGTTATGTTGTCCTACAATAGCTCCCTACTAATGGGGCTGTATTTTGAATCTTATTTTTGTAATTCTATATTAATCTTCATGTAATGTTGTAATCTTCTTATCACTTCTGACAAAATGTATTTCAGCACTGTAAAGCATGTCACGTATCTCCATGACTAAATAAAAACCTCCTTATTTTCTTGTCCAAGAAACAGTGCACTCTATTTGGGATAACTAATGGAGGAGCTAGAAAATTACATGTAGGGTTCAGTGGCAAAGCAGAAGTGTTCAGAAGTAGGGTTACCTTATTTCTTTCTAAATTCTATGCTGGCATTGTGGGAGCAAATATGCATGAAAATACCATACAAAATATATCTTACTTCAATATCAGATGGACTTGAAATGGAGTAATGCAACTATGATGTGTAATAATACTATTTGTAATGTTTTTCAAGTTCTCTACTCTTCAACTGTTCTTCAATTTAAAATTATACACTGCCATTAAAATTCAGAGAATAAATACAGCATTGATAAAAACCAGATTATTTTATTTAAGAATGCTTAAGTAGGCAAATCATCATTCTTCATTTCTTCTCCCAGAAATTACTTCTGTTTTTAAAGATGTCACCTAAACCTGGGAATACGTTTAGAGAACGTGGAGTTCAGTCAAGTACATTACTGGAATGACTCACAAAGCTGAGCCATAGTTTAGAAAGGAGTCATTTCGACCTTTAGATAGGGAATTTTGACATGACCTCTAGCAAGGCTTGTTTATCCTCATATTTAAACTTGAAATGATGAAAATTTGTGTGTTCAAAATAATATTTAATTCTTCCAGCTCTGTGGTATCTACTTACTTTTTCCTCAATTATTTTTAATGCGATACCACATAATAAAATGCACTAAATGCTTTAAATTCCAAAATATTGAAAGTGAACTGGAATTTATAGTGAATGCCTGATAGACTTCAGGGAATCCGTAATTTAGATGGCAACAGAATGCGCTGACTCCAGCTACAATAAGAGATTATACTTAAAAAGGCAACAATTAAATACATATAATAGAATGGCTTTGGTTACTATGGGAACAGTAAAAGCAAGGTTTTTCAGCATTACAAACCACTGTGTGTATACAAGAGAAATTACATTGTTCTGAGCCAAAGAAGCTATGAAAACTTTCCAAGGAAAAAACTAAAGAAATGTTTGAAGCAAAAGCTTTTAAGTATCTTTATACAGTATGTTGGTTTTTGTGTGTACCCTCTTCCTGCTTTTGCCCCCTTTTTTTCTGCCACTAAGTTTTTAGAGTTAGAGATTTTTAGTTGTGCAGAAAAAAGCACTTTGCAAAGAGGATTAGTGAATGAAAGAGCAATGTGGATGAGTTACTTTATTTTTGGGGCTATTTGCATCACATCTAGTCCTATCTTGTGAATCTTACTTGGATCAGGGTATCTGTACTATAGCTTCACACTTTCTTTGGCATTCTTTTTTCTCTTTATTGTCTTAACCTGGAAATAATGAATGTACAAGTGAGGAGGAGGACAAATATGAAAAATTATCAGTTCGGTATTTCACCAAAGCTTAAGTGCTTTCAAATAGGATTGCACAGTCACATTATGCATGTTAGACTTCATATTGCTACACCAGGTGTTGAACTGAAATTTGAGAGCCAAAAAAAAAAAATAATGTCAGCTGTACTATGTGTATGTTTTTTAAAAGAATGATTGTCATACAGGGGCAGTGCTTACATTATGAAGTGTGCAGTAGAGAAAATATTAAATAGAAACATTTTAAAATGTCTTTTATACTTGAGCTAAATCTTGAATTTGTTATCTATTGAGGAAGCTTTAAAAGCTTTATTATCAGGGATACTCAGTCTTGACGATTGGTAAAATCTGCAAGAGTTGGGAACATCTGAAATTTGGTCCTT
This sequence comes from Gallinula chloropus, assembly GCF_964237585.1. NCBI lineage: Eukaryota > Metazoa > Chordata > Aves > Gruiformes > Rallidae > Gallinula > Gallinula chloropus. The sequence goes on from NC_140088.1 coordinate 65,886,605, forward strand.
TGAGTAAAGGGAACTGTAGCTGCAGCCAATAAGTACACTTCCTTTCTTGAGATAGCAATGAATTTAAAGTAGAGAAGATTATTTCTTTTAAAAGAAATAAACTGTCTGGAAATTATCAACTATTATTTAAATATGTATTAAACAACTCATTTATATCTGTGTATCTCTTTCAAACTCTCGATATGGGAGTGTGTTGATGTTGAATAAAATCCATCATTTATGTAAACTTTGCTAAACGTCATCTAATTTTCTGTGCTTATTTGTAAAGTGAGAGTGCCTGCCTCTTGATGCAAAGTCCCATACAACTTGTTCATTTTTAGTACGTAAGGTACTGTACATTGAGAAACACTTGTTTAGGGCCACCGAGGATATATACTTCAAACACTCAACTCTCTTGGATGTATATTTGCTATGATATTGATATGCAGCATTTTTCACAGTTGTATGTGAGAAAAAAGAAGCTGTATCATAGAAAATGCCTCTGTATTGTTGTTGAGAGACCTGAGGCTAACTGACATGCGCGTGTGCAATCGTCTCTAGATTTACACTAATTTTGCTTGTTTGGGACCTTTGCTGTGCCTGTGCAGTTCCTGCTCTCTTACAAGTCACCTGTAAAAAAAGAGGAAGTGGTTTTTGTCTTGCAACCACAGTGTTAAAAATGGAATTTTTCTGGTTTCTTGCATTTTGGAGAAAGGAAACACATCTTTTTACAATTACTTTCCACTTCCACATGCATTCATTTATTTAGATCATTCAGAACCTCAGATTTCTCAGGCTAATTGCAAATAGCCTTCAAGAACGAATGCATAGCAAACTACTAGGATGAAATAATTCTGGGTGTGATTGAGCTAGGTGGCCTTCTTAACCTGCCAAATAGTCATTGACCTTGATACTCTCCTCCATGACAAAAGATGGTTTGGGGGCTGGGAAGCTACAGATGGTTTTGTGGTGTTTTCTGTTAGTAGTCCTCCGTGAGATTCCCATCAAGCACTGCTGTAGAGGCCATAAGCTCCAAATGTGTAGCTGCCATGATTGTTATGTGCTGCTTCATTACCATCCTGAGCCTGTTCAAAGCCGTATTGAAAATGTGAGGAAATTGGCCTTTAATGGGAATTGAGACAAATCTGTTGTGCTGCCTGCAGACAAATTGGTAACAGAACTGAAACGAGTTTAGGGCTTGGAATTAGCTGTTTGAAATTCTTCTTCACATGAACCCTCTTTCCCATCATCTAGGCTGGTGGTACCACTGATAGTCAGGGAACAGAGCAGGCACAGGCACTGCTCAGCCTGGCTGTGCCACAGTCTGTACCCAGCTGGGAGGAATGGGCAGTTTTTCCTGATGTACTGTCTCTGACAGGAGAAGACCTTCTGTGGCACTAAAAGAAAGGAAAGGATGGCTGGTATGTTTGTTAAGTTTTGGGGTTTTTTTAGGGGGGGATTTTTTTTTTCTTGTTGACAGCTGCTTCAAAGTTGACTGCAAAGCACGTCTGGAAAAAAGTAGTAAGACAGCCAAGAAGTCATAACTTTAGACAAGAAAAGATAATGAGCACATTTTTATAGCTTGCTTTTCTCCCTTGGGTTGTTGGAGCAAGCTTATTCATCACTAAGGCTTCATAAATGGGGCTACAGGTACTCTGGTGATTTTGGGCAGTCAATAGATCATAAAATTATTAGTTTATTTCCACTGAAGTAAAAGCAGCCTTGCATCCATTATTCTTACAGGTGGTATTGACCTGGTTTACCACATTTACCTGGTAAATCCTGTGAGGAGTGGCTGAGGGAGCTGGGTCTGTTTAGCTTGGAGAAGAGGAGGCTGAGGGGAGACCTTATCACCAACTACAACTACCTGAAGGGAGGTTGTAGAGAGGTGGGTGATGGTCTCTTCAGCCAGGTGACAAGAGATAGAACAAGGGTAAATGGCATGAAGCTGCACCAGGGCAGGTTTAGATTGGACAGTAGAAAAAAAATTTTTACTGAGAGTTGTCAGACCCAGGAACAGGCTGCCCAGAGATTTGGTTGAGTCACCTTCCTGGATGTGTTCAAAAAATGGGGTAGATGAGGTACTTAAGGATATGGTTTAGCTTAGGATGGGAATGGTTGGACTTGATGATCTTCAAAGGTCTTTTCCAACCTTGTGATTCTGTGATTCTGTTTCCTTAAATGACCTTTGCCAAATAAAGAAAACACATCTTTTTAGAAGGCCTACTTTTTTGCTCTGTTTTTGCTAGCACTGGCCACGGTAGAAGAATTCTTCTATGGAAAATGTAGTACAGTCATTCTTATGGAACTGGTTAATTAATCTGAGGGGTTTTACCATGTCTTAAAATCAGGTAGCTATAGTTTTTATGCATGTGCTTGTGTGGCAGTCAGAGTTCCTTTCATATCTTGCAATTTGCTTAGTTATCTTGGCTTGGGTGAAGGAAGCAGTTTTCCTTAACTCTGAACTAATTTTTCTTAGAGACTGAACACTTCCTCAAATATTTCCCAGATATATCTCCTCATTGTATGTGATTAAATTATTAGTTAAATAGTCAAAACCAACAGTAGAGATTATAAATGAGTTTACTTAATAATACGTCGTGCTTCCCTGGGATCCTCTTCAAGTCACTATCTGTTGGAGGCAGGCAAAATTTCAAATCTATTCGGAAATATGTATAAGCAATGCATCTTTGTGGGTGTTTAATTCACCATGCGTGAGGTTGATAAGGGTCAGAGTAATGACACAAGCTTAGGGAACTCCCAGTAACGCAGGAGGAATTTTGTCTGCTCATTTACTGCATTTTCATTGGGGAAAGCAGGGAGAAATGCTTCACACAAAACAGCCTATGCCAGCTGCATTGTATTCCTATTTACATTGTCAGTAAATCAGATTGTCTAATGCAGTTCCATTGCTTATCCTCAGAGGTGTCCTGTCTTGTAGCAGTGAAGCTGCAGAGGTATTTCTTGAAGAACTAATATATGCAGCTTTGCCTGTAGGTGTCAGTGGTTCAATACAATGCCATGAAAATGAATCTAAACTAGTTGCAGAGCACCTTCTTTGAACCCCAGAAGCAGCAGTTAGCTCAGTATTTTCCTGCTCACTTGTTAGTTTTAGTGAAAAATTGAGTATTTTAGTTTGAGTGGAATGCTACCTAGCTTGACTGGAGTATGTCTGCATATCACTGTTGGCATAAGAAGTAGTTACATACTACAAACTAGCTACCTTGAAATTGATAGCAGATTAAATTTTTTTAACGATTATTACTTTTTTTAGTTGATACAGTTGATAGGTGTTTGAGATGTAGATTATTTTTTCTTTGAGCTTGCAACCCAATTTCTTTAGATCTTCCTGCTGGAGGCAAAGAACTTGATGTAGTTTGTCTATTGTACTGATTTATGTATCATGTAAATATTCATTGTTGACAGTGAACAGAAGTACAGTTGCTAATCTTTGTTCAGTCATCACATTTTTGTTAGAAGAGGGGTTAGCTGTAGACCTTTTTGATAGGGCTGCTACGTATTGTGAGGCAACTAATCTTGTATCTGTACTTGCTTACATTATGACATATCTTTTCTAACAGATATATGTGTTTTATGATCAGGACTGTGGCTGAAAACATGCACTTCAGCCCTGCCTGTCCTATGAATGCTGATGAGCAGAAAGCAGGTTTGCTGTCTTGCTGTCTACTCCTCAGGTTTCCTGGGGTTATGAATCCCATTGTATATTGATGACACAGGAATAAACTTGTTCATTCAAGCACAGCTATGAAAAATTCATGCCTGTTCTAAAGATCTGTCACCTTGGATGCATACTGGTGGCTGTGTGAGCACATCACATCACATATTGGTCAAAGACAGTATTTTTTAAAGCTTAGTTCACAATGGCTTTATCTATCTGCCAAAGCAAAAATAAAGAAAAATTTTGGGTCAACCAAAATTTTTAGGGAAACTTTGAAGGACATGCCTAACCTGAGGTAGTTACTTCCTCCAGATAGTGATGAACTAAAGTAGTTAAAAGTAGTAACTTCAAACCATCAGTTATATAGCTAGTTAGTAAAAAATGTGACAGCTGTTATAGTGGCTTCAAAAGGCTAATTACTATTAGTCTTAGTGGTAAAGCAAGTTGAACAGCTGAAATTCACTTTGCAGGCATTCATTTCCTGGTGTTAAAAGGTCTCTGTATTTAATGGTACTGTTGGATACAGCATTATGCTGAGTGGCTTTGCCCAGTAATTTGTAATGCTGAAGAGTAGTGCTACTGTTGTGACTTCTAAAAACTAGTACAGAACATGTGTCCTTATATGTACGTGTACTTGTAAAACTGGGGCCTTTAGCATGTATGAAGAATACTTTTGGAAATCAAATAGCCATTGATTTTTCAACTCCTATCTTGGAATTATTTAATTCTTATGATTTAAAAAATGATTATGATGCAGTGGCTATGTCTATTAGAACATTACAAAGTCAACAAAGTTCATGGGAGTCAATTGGATAAATATAGCTTTGATGCTTAAATCCCCCACTGAAGAGTAAGAAAAAAACAGATAGAGAAGATGATTTGAAATTCTTCTCTGTATTATTCCCATGCCTGAAACTTGATATATTGAGTTTTGCAGAAAATATAACTTACCATAAATGCTCTTTTATCTGAAGCCTGAAAGTGTCATAATGAAGTTAATATATTTTTAAAATTCAACTACAGTGCTATGAAGATCTGCATACTTATTCAAATTTAAGCAAACGACTGGTCCATTGAAATTTAAGCCTGTGCATAAGTCTTTGTGGCAAGCTTGTGCTGTTTTATCCAGTATTCTTTCATTCAGTAAAGCGAACTCGGATGATGTATGTCTGTGAAATGTAAATATACATAATTTTGCATGCTAATGTTTAAAGAACATTAGGAAAATAAGTACTGAAAACTGAAGAAAAGTAGAAATTAAAGATACAAGCATTCTTATTTCTGACAGAACTAGCCAGAATTTTTCAGCTATTTTGTGGAAAGATACAAAGGACAAAGCTGTAATTCAAGCAAGTGAAGTTTTAGTCCTTGTAAAGAGTGGACTCATTTAATTTTGAATAATTTAAACTATTTCTATCTTTTGAGGTGAAGATTGTAGAGCAAAAGTAATCTCTTGTACAGTTTTAACCATTAAAAAGAAATTTGGTAATCTCTTACCTTTTCTGTCCTTCATTACATTCACATTTAAAATTCACTTTGGATATTAATGATACTTATAAATCCATTTGCTACCCATAGTGATTTCACTAGGGAAGACTGAAATCTTTCAGGCTTAATAGAGTTCTAGTTTAAGTATTAGTTATTAGATACTTAAGATCTTACTTCTTCCAAATGGGGATGTTTAATCTCGATCCTAACCATTTCTGATGGATAAAGATTCCAAATCACATTTTGAAGAAGAAGTTAGTCCCAGTATTCTAGCTGAATCAGGTAGTAGCTCTACACCTTGCACACAAACTTTTGCAGGCTACTGTCACCTTCTGCAGGCTCCAAACCTTGTTTGGTTTGCATTAGAACTGCACTGAAACCCTCCAGCAGTGAGGGAAGTTTAACTCCACCTTGAAAACAGGATACAACCACCCATGTACTTGCTTCAGTATCACTCAGGAGCAGAAACCTAAAGCAGAAAACTGAGGGAGAGGAGTGAATGTCGGGCGCGAGGGAATAAAGCAGAAACTTGCTAAAATATAACTGCTATCAGGACAATATAAGTGGTTTTTAATGGCAAATCTGCTTCAGAAGCTTTTTGCCCTCACAGCCCTAATCCCTAGCCAAGCACTACATAGCTTATTTATAGCTTTGAGTTTCCAGGAGATGTTTAGTGAGGACATGGGAATAGATGCATTTTAAGTCTTGATTAACGTGTTTTCAGGCTACAAGGTGTAGCACAGGTTGTTGTTTACAGTACTTACTGTTCTCAAACACATTTTCATGGATTTTGAGGTGCTGAAAAATGATGTAGAAATTTAGCATGCTCCAGTGGATGCTAGTAAGAGGTGGGATTTTTGTAAGAACCTATCCCTGTGAAAGTCAGCACCTTTAAATAACAAAACAGAATGACCGATACAGTCCATTGCTCTTTGCATCTTTTCTTCATATTTCTATGTAAAACTCATTCTTCTGTGACAACCATGAAAACAAATATCAGCTCATTAGGAAGAGCCATTAAAACAAATCTGAACTATGAACAAATCATTAAAATAACTCATTAGGAGTTTTGGTACACAGACTGAAAACAGATGAGGACATTTAAAAAATGAAAATCGGTGAAAATAGGTTCCTTACCTAGCTGCTGAATCTCCTCCTCTCTCCTTATTTCCTTATCTACTTGCTCAGTTCCAGACTAAACACATATATTGGTTCTGCATGAACTGGTGATGCCACAACTGTTCATAACACTGTTCCTTTCGCTGACTTTTTGTGTTACTGAATGGAAGAGAAGCACAGAACTGTTGAGTCAGGCCAAAATCTTGCAATATAGATACAATTTCATACACTGGAAACTCAGAAGTTGCATGTATTTTTGTGCTTAGAATGGAAACATTCACCTTTCCTATTCATAAAAAAGGTACTAAGACTGACAATTTAGGGGCACAACTTTTATGAAATAAAGTTCTTCTCTTTATGACTTTGATGTAATAGAATTTTTCAAGCGTCTTTTAGTCACTCTAGATCAAAATCTTCTCTGAAATAGTGTTCATATTCATTGCACATTGACTTCACCTCCACCTCATACAGACTTGAACTGTAGGTCATAAGGTTTTTTTTTCTTTGAATAAAAGGAATTTGGTCAATGGGAGTTGAAATTAGCAGCTCAGCTGAATGGGAGTCACCCATGCATACCTGCAGGCAGAGCACAGACCATTTATGTTTAATTAAATGTAGTGGTCTGAGTTCGAAACAGATCTAATCTCTGTTGATTACAATGCAGGAATAAGAAAATCTAGTTAAGCAACTGAATAGCAGTATTGTGGGGGATCTTGGGAGCTGGAGGTATTGGTAGGAGTCTAATGCTAGACCTCATCTACAAGGGGAATAGAGTGTATGGATGACTTTAATTAGTGGTGAGTTGTAGGTTTGGGTACCAATGAATTTCTCAAATTAATAGAACAATGTTGTGGAAAAGAATGGCTCTGTACAAAAAGCATCAGCCAAAGACAGACTGTCTTTGTATTAACCTCATTTTGAGATAAGCATTTAAAACTATACTAGGTATTGCTAAGGTTTAATATCTTCCTTTATCTATTTTACTTTGTGGTGAGACTTCCTTGAAAACTCACTGATTGTATACATAATTTATAAAAACATGATTCATGGACTATTGTTTCTTAAGGCTAAAACAAGAAATGTTATGCTATCTTTTTATCTTAAAACTATAATGGTGATTTTAACCCACATAATACAACCTTTATCAGGTGGTTCAAAGGGGATTGTTTGCAGAATAAAATCTGGATTTTATTCTGAAATCTCATGATCTATATTTGGCATATCCTAAGAACATCACCCAAGGGAATAGGTATTCCTGCTGAGCTCAGAGGATATGGAAACTAATCTGTACCCTTAATGTTAGGGATAATCTATCTAGGTTTCCTCTAAGGAACCTTCCATGACATCCTATTAGGCAGATAATAAAAGACTCAAGTTTTTATCACTCAAACTGATGTTGGCAATATTAAATACACTTCTTTAAAAAGTAACTAAGAAACCACATTCTGTGGCTTAATATTCTTCACAATCACAAACTTGTATCTTCAGCAATACACAAACTAAATCAAAAAGTGATCCCAACAAAGATGGTTTGTTAATAGGCCAGAGACACACACACACCCCACTCCCCCACCTTTAGGCACTTAATGTACTGAACTCCCTAATGTATTTGATATACTGAAATAACTGCAGAAAATCTGTTGTGATAAAGTCTTGGGATTTTGCAAGGGTGGGACATGACTGCTTTTTCTCTCATTTTAGTCCTTATTTCTAAAATACTGGTGGTACAGGAGCTATAGCTATTACATTGGCTTTTCCATGCTGTGTGAAGGGTAGATTGATCACTTTTACTAGTTTTTCTTCTGTACGGGTTAATTTCTGACAGCTGTGTCAAAACTCCAATTGATGTCCAGTGTGCTTGACAGTAATTGCACAAGTAGAATTTCCTAAAATGTCAGTGCCCAAGGAAATATGAATGTTGAATCTCGTTTATAGAATTGAAATGTGGTTGGGAGTGAAAAAAGGATGCTAGAATGCTGATTGTATTAGAGTGTTGCTTTTATTTAATACTTTGCTTATTTAAACTTGGGTTTGTTTTTTGTTTTATAGTTTGGTTTTGGTTTTAGGTTCTTTGTAACCCACTGTCATTGCCAAGCTAGAAACAAATGTCTGATTTGGGTTTTTTGTTGGGTTGGTTTTGCTTGGGGTTTTTGTTTTTGTTTTTTTTTTTTTTAAATCTAGAGCTCACAAGGTGTTAACTGAAACAAAGTGATTGTGTTAAGATCTTTTTTCCGCTTGCTTGACTGAACTCATGTTGGAAGCCAACAATATTGCTTTACATTTCAGTTTCCTCACTGATGCGAACATTTTATTATAAACACATTTAAGGAAAAAGCCCAAACTTTTTTGGATTATATCACCATGAAAAAAACATGTTGTGTTAAAATGTTCCCTTTGAAGGATTTTAGTATGGCTGTTATGCAATAGTGTGCAAGATCTGAGGAGCAGAGAAGTCATTTGCAGACATAGCAAAATGGGAAAAACCTGTTAGTTTTGGGCTAACAAGGTATTGGGTAATAGTATTGGGCTATTTAGTTTTCATAGGATAGTCTATGGCACCAATAAGAATGTTAGATTGGAAAACAGCTGATGTCGGATGCTTTTTAACTCTCTCTGCCAAGCAAATGGAAGTTAGTTCTTATGATGCAATGCCTTTAGCTTGATTCCCTGCATGCATGAGGATACTATGCATTTGCTGTAGGGTTGCTCAGTCCATTGGAAGAATTTTGAGGGAAAGGTTTTGTGGAAATCCAGCATTTCTTTTCCAGACATTTGAAATCATCCCGTGTATAATCTAGCAAAGCTCCAGAGAAAAATACCATCCTTTCTTCAGAATTATTTATTTTTTTTAAAGAGAGCCATATATGTTTAGGATGCTCAAAGCCAAAGCGATGCTGAACAATGTAAGCAGATGGAATCTCTGGAAAACTCTATATTTTTTGTTGTGATTTGTGACTAACATCTAATGTAAAATTAATCTTTCCAAGTCTGTATATCGTGTGTGTGATGAGAAGATACCCAACGTGGAGAGTAGCTTCTGCCTTTTTGAATGCCCGGCATGCATATGTCTATACAGATAAAGCTCCTTGGTGTAAATTCTGCTTTTGTTCAGATATATGCAGTGCTGTGGAAACGGTTGAAGATTCACTTGAGTGATTGAGACTCAAAATTGGCCTCTTTTTTTCCCCCTCTTACAAAAGTAATGTAAAAAATCATCTCCTGTGCAATAATCATAATTTCATATAAACACACAAGCTCATGTGGATATATTTGACCTTAGGGAATATCAACAAAGATTAACATCAGACAAGATAAATAAACCATTACTTGTTTCTGTCAAATCTGTGATTTGGCAGGAAGCTTCATTTTGTTATTGAAACATGCTATTGCCCTTGCATTTGTATTTGCATAAGATATTATACTGCATTATTCAGTTGCCTCAGCCTTTCTGTAGTACCACAGAGTTCCATAAATGAAAAAATACTGTATTGCCAGGCAATTTAATACCACTTTAATGAATAGTAGTGCATGTTGCCATGTGCAATTGATAGTACTTGGTATAGTCAACCAAAAGGGAATGAAAAGTCCCAAGCTTTGTTATAAAATGTATTACTGAGCCCTTGATACTCACTTCTAACATGGTTATTTTCAAGCTGTCTTCTCACTGCAAATGCATAGCTATATTTTTTACCACAAGATAGTAGAACCTTATGCAAGACAGGAATAACTTGTCTAGGTTTTCGTACCTCTTGTGATTACATGGCCTCAATTCACAAACCTCTTCTTTGAAGTTATCCCAGTCATAGCTGTAAGCTACATGTCTTTATGCATGTCCTTCTATATCATTGTTTTGCCACCAGATTGTATTGTCCATCAGAAATGTAGTTTGTGTGAACTCCTGCCTCTCAGTCCTCCTAACAGGCCAGGATATATCACAAAAAACTTAAGATTGTGTGACAGTTATTTATAAACAAGTATTTTACAAATATGCATGGATTACACGTTGGGTAAGCTAATTTGTGTGTCTGTGAAGAGTGTAATGGTGCTTTTGCATCTCCAGAATTTCTTGGTTGATGCTTTGTCCTTTGAAACCATCACATGTTTTAGACACTGCTCTGGTCAGCCTGGGCTGTTTCCACACCACCTGACATCACTCCTCCATAAAAGAGGCTGGCTGGGGAGGGATGCTTCTGGGTGTCTCCAGGGCAGTCTGAGTGTGGTTGGGGCATCGGGTTGGTCCTTGCTTTGTGCAGCATTCTATAATGGTTGGGTCGGTAAGGTACTCTCTGTTACACTGGGTGTAATGTAATTGGTTGTTATTGTTCTACTTTTATGGTGATTTTGTTAGTAAACTGTCCTTATCCCAACCCATGGAGGCTCCACATGTTCTCCTCCAGGAGTGAGTGAGCGAGCAAGTGGGATGTGGTGCTCAGCCACTGGTTGGGGCTGAACCACCACAGATAGGCAAATATTCTTAGCTGAACTGGTGTTACAGTGGTGAGATGTTCTCTGTGTTGATACTGGTCTGTCTGTTAAACTTAATGTAGGTTTTCCCAGAAGGGAATGAGTTAAACTTAGCTCATCTTCATGTCACTGAGCATAAGAGGAGTTGCACATCCGGGGGTGTGGGGGTGGAAGTGAAATGCTCAAATGCTACACGTGCTTTTGTCCCATTGTGGCATCAGCCGCCTTACCAGAGCTTCTGCTTTGGTAGGTATGTGAGGAAGAGTAATGCTTTGAAACTGCACCAGCTGTGAGGTTTTCAGTGAGGATCCCAGTGGTGAAACGGATTATAACTGTAGGGGTTTTTACCAATGAATTGATATTTATCATACACTGATATTTCTAATTTGTAATGACGATTAAATTTGATCTTGATTTACATATGTATGTTATCACAATTTATAAAAAAGCTAACTATGGTGTTTTGCTTGAAGATCACCACAGTCACTTTCTTATTTGAAAATATTCTGTTGGAAGCATAAGTGGTTCACGATAGGAGTCAGCTGGGGAGCTGCTTTCCTTGCCAAATGATAGGATGGATTCCCAGAGAAGCGTAAGAAATTAATTATACTGGGCAGCAACGATCCTTATGTGGTATGGAAGCTCAGTTTGCAGCAAGTGTTGAAGGCTGCTGTGGACAAATGGATGAGAGCAGTTAGGACAGCTGGGTTGCAGTGGTGCAGGAGATGCTAGGGGGCTGGCACAGCAGTGGATTATAGCACAGCAGCTGCACTGTCAGAGCTGTGGGTGCAGTCTTGATACTCTGTAAAATCTAGATGTGTTGACTTGGACATACTGTTGGCTTTTTTCAGAAGCCATTAAAAAAATAATATATATATATATATATACACACTGTACAGGTAGGGTAGAATTTAAAGAAATAAAGGTACTTTCAAAGCCAACTGTTGATATCATTCCTTGCCTCCAAATAAAATGAAGTATTTTGTGTATACCTTTATGGATTTTTTTTTTAAAGCTTTGCCTGAAAGAATTAATGCTCTGCATCCACAGTAATGTCAGATTTCCGTGGTTTATTAATCTCACAGTATGCTGGAATTTAAACAGTTTTCTTATGGTTCTCTCCTTTGTATTACCATGTAGTTCTTAATAGTAAGGAAGCAAACTACCAGCTTTAATGCTGGGAAAGAAAAGAATATTGAAGGCTTCTGTCATGATTTTTTTTAAAGACACCTTCAGTTACATGAACCTGACAAAAAGAAAAGGGTAACAAAAATACCTCAAGAGCTGGAGAATGTTCATACTTCAGCAGTGCTTTCATTATTATTCATTTGGACTGATTAACATGCTTTTGTAAGTTATGTGTTGTGGCTCAACAACTGCATAGACAAATCTGGAGTGAAACATTGCCTGCTTAATGTGGCTTTTATAAATACCTGTGTCCTATCTTTTCATGTGGTACTATGTGCTGTTTTGTACATAACTTTGTCACGAAACACAAGTTTTGTGTCTGGGGGGGGTTTCTTGCTCTTGTCTACATGCCACTTCATGGCACTGATGGTGTATCAGCAATATAGTTCAGCGTTTCCTTCCCTCTATGCCTAAAATACACCTGTGAAATGCAGCTAAGAATGAAAATTGAAAAAAAACCCACAATCACAAGAAGAGCCAAAAAGGGGAAAAACTATTTTTAATAGAGACTTCTTAAAAAATGTGTATGTTGGAGAGTGTAGACTGGCTAACTAGATATTTTATGCATGAATTGAGGAGTAGTGATTAAACTAGCTGAAGTTCTACATGTTTTCACTGTATGTTCAAGTGTATGTGTATATATTGCTTTAAACTCTTTGATGTTCACATCAAAATTTCCATGCTGAGCATGGATGGAGCTTGGAATGCTGGTTAATCAGTTAAATGCTCTTTCAGCTATCTTATCAGGATGAATGTGATGATACTTAAATACTGAAAAAAGGGGTGTCTGGTGTACTGCAGCCTGCTCTTGAAAGCCCTGCTTCTTCAGTGCACTGTGATCGTGCAGCAAGTATTTGTCTGTCTTAATGATGAGAAAACATATTAAGATTTAGCAATCTGGTTTCCTTGGAAATTACATGGTATCATCCTTTCAGAACAGGTATTGGCTTTTCTTGACGTACATCCAGGACTCAGTCTCCAGTGATGACCTGTCAATGAATCTTACCATACCTTGGAGGGAAGGAGGAAAAAAAATATCTCACACAATTAAAACGGAGAAGATTCTGTTTTCAAGACTGTTTTTTTTTAAATCAAAGTACTTGGTTTTAGTCTAATATGCTGCAGTCATTTAACTGCAAAAAGAACAATCAGAGTATGAGGTCACATTGCAGGTTGAGAGGTAAAAAGCTAAAAGGCTGTTTGTAGAGAGTTGGAAAAATATATTTTCACCAAGCTTAAGGAAACTAAGTGGAAGTTTCAGGCCTGTCATGTCTGTGATGACTTCTCTTATTGGCTCTTTGATAGAAAGGTTAGAAAGGCGCATTTTTCCCTGGGATTTTATACAGAGTGAAATTCAAACTTGGGTGTTACTTCTTTTCGTGTCTTTTCTTCAAGAAATTAGTTTGATGTATGGGTTTTTTAATGTTCCATAGATATTGTTCAATACGAAGGCTAATGCATTCTCGAACATGTCTTCTATCAGAGAAACTGGTAGAATGAGTGACTCTCATTAAGCCTATCTATTTGTAGTTGCACAGAAAAAAGTCTGTCTTAATTGCCGTCCTGCTTTAAAAAGAAAAATATAAAAGATTAAAAGAGCATAATGACATATTCCAAAGATGAAAGATATGACTTAAACATTAAAAAAAAAAAAAAGAAAAAGAGAAAAGCTTGAAATATCTGTATTTCCCCCCAACTAAAGTAGGAGAACTTTGAAGATGACAGTAATATTCCATTGTGTTTCATCTTTTTCATAATAATATATTTTGAAATCTGGAATGAGTGTATCACCTACTAATGTTTTTTAGAACTACAGAAGTTGTAATACAAAGCACAATGCAAACAAGACTTTCTTGTTCTTTTGTCTGTAATGACTACAGATTCTGTCTTATTTGACTTGAAATAATTCTGATTTGATGTCTATTTAGGTGAGGCATTCCTAAAGGAAAAGGAGATTGTTGTTGGTGATTTAGCAGGTGAGATTCTACAATTTAGTTGCAAACTGAAATCCTAATGACTGAGATTCATGAGGTGCTTGGTTTTGAATGAATTGTAAAAATCATGATTCTGACCATTTGTGGCCATTAAAGATCCCCTGGTGCTTTTGGGGGAAACCCTCCTGTTGTGGCCAAATTTAGTCTTGATTAGTTCCAAAGCAACTACTTTATTCTCCCTGCAGTTTCGGTTAGATGTTGCATTCCTTGCTTTGCATCCTGAATCCCTGGTGTGAAGTGCTTTGATGCTGCTTAGTCCAGAGGTTTCAGCCTAAAGGAGATTGCAGTTCACAGTAAGCTAAGTGGTACATGCTTCATGTTTGCTCTTCAGTTAGGAAGCTCCTGGATTCATTTGGTAAAATGTCTTTGCTAGATAGAGAATACAGTTTCAACACCAGTACAGGCAGCGTGAATTTATGTACGCCAGGTAAATGTTTGACCTGTTCTAATTAAAAATCAGATTCTTTGACCGTTTTTCTAACAGTGGACATGCCACACACACTGCCTGATGATGTGATCTCTCTTGACTGATTTCAGTCAAGGAGCTGAAAAGAGCTTGCATTTTCCAAGCGCCAGAACTTGCCGGAAAATTCTTGACTAATGATTCTAAATCAGTATTTGATTCTTTTTCTGAACACTGAACTGCAGACTTCCTATATGATAAATGCCTGTTTATGCGTGTGTTCTCCCTGTATAAAGGGATTTTACAAACATTGATGTGCTATGGAATTACTACTTCTGTTTAGGTTATAACAAGAATTCCTGATATCAGAAAACTAAAGAATCTGAAGTTGTTAATTGATTTTGACACTGCCTCTTTGTAACACTGTAGTTTGTTTAATTTTCCTTTGTGTTATTTGAAAGGGATGAATGTGACTAGCATACTGATTATCGAGTTTCTCTATTTCCAGCAATTTTCTTTCGTGCTGAAGAGCTACCAAATTAGTCAACAGCGGAGTAAAGCATTTCTCTTACAGTTTCAGAATCACAGTTTGTGTCAGATGGACTTCATCTGTGTTGGCTTTTAGCAAAGAGAGTTTCTGTGCTGCTGCTCAGTATTTGTAAGACTGTTTTTGCAGTACCTCTTAAAAAATACTACGCCTTAGCAGTAATAGTGTGTATCTTTAAGGGTGAATGGGTGTTGGTATGGTGTGGAAAACATTTTTCTGGATACAGCATTGATATGAATAGCTTCAAACCACAGTCTGTATTTACAAGTTGCTTGGAAGATCCTTAGAACCATAGAATCACGGAATGAGTTAAGTTGGAAAGGACCTTTAAAGGCCATCTAATCCAACCCTCCTTCAGTAAGCAGGAGCACCTTTAACTAGGTCTTTAACTAGGTCAGATTGCTCACAGCTTCCTCAAGCCTGACCTTGAATGTCTCCAGCAATGGGACCTCCACCACCTTTCTGGGCAACCTGTGCCAGTGTCTCACCACCTTCACTCTGAAAAATGTCTTCCTAATGTGTAACCTAAACCTACACTGCTCTAGCTTAAAGCCATTGCCCCTCATCCTATTGCTACATGCCCTTACAAACATACCCTTCACAGCACCATCTCACACCCTGTGTATAGGCAGAGCGGCAGGAGAAATTTCAGTCCTCTGGCCATCAGGACTAGAAACATGGGATAGTAGGCATGTTATGAACTCTGACATGCAGCACTCAAACCAAAGGTAGTTTACTAAATATATTGCATTCCAACAGAGTATACAATGTTTACTATTATGTTGCACAAGCAGGTTTGAAGTTGAGAAGTGGTCTGGTAACTTGAGGCCTTCATCTGATTTGGGATCAAGTGAAATGCTTGACCAAATGTTAGGAAGAAAAAAGTTTGTCTCCTCATGAACTGGAGCTTTTTGAGGACAGTCTTTCTCCCTAATTTAGGACACTTCAGGTCTAAGAGCAAAATGTTCAGAATCCTTTCCTGGTAAATGGTGCCTCTTTTAATCTAAGAGCAGTTAGGTGCCTGTGCTCCCTTTCTTGTACCAAATGAACTGTGCCCATGTTAGATCCCCCAGACTGATGAGCTGCCTAACACCCAAGTTGCTAGCTTGCAGAAGGCGTTTGTAGGCATGCATGCAGCCTGAGTTGAGGGGACACCTCAGCCATTCCTGAAAAAGATTTCACTTTTTAAGGATACAAATTAAACATGAGGTTGTTGGGGTTGGCCTTCCAATTGCTTGCTATGGATAAGGTGTGGTATGTTTCACTCTCAGAGTATCCTGTGACCTACCTCTAGCTTAGCTTCCTGCATGTGTGGTGTTTCACTTGCCACTTTCCTTGTTGTCTCCAGCTGGACAGCAACAAGATGTAAGGCTTCTTTCTGTCTAGGAGGATATTTGTGCGTAACAATCAGGTTTTAAATTGGGAGCAAACATAAATCTTACCTTTGCCCGGTGCGCTGTTTCACCGCAATGCTATGGAAGATGAGTAAAGCTTTTGTGTATCTAACAGGAATATTTCTGGCAAGAGTTTCTTTCATCGATGTCTTTATCTTTTTAAATACAGTAGAGCTTTTTCAGACATTGTTATTCACTTAAAATGATTTTAACAAAACAGCAGATGAAAATTCTCATATTTAATTGCATTGCTCCATAAAATGAAACTCTTCAGCTTTCGTTGCTGTCATTTGGACCTTTCACCTCTGTCTTAAGCAAAAGTAATTGCAGGTCCGCTGAAATGAGTTACATGAAGAAGTCATTATTATTTCATTCAGATATTTTGAAGCTAGATTTTAGATGTTTGAAGTGCTGACATGAGCGCTTTTGGTGAGCTGCAGCAGCTGTTGTACAGTTACTGCTCCTTAGCTAATGCTTTGAGACCAGCAGATTATCTGTATTTCATTAACATTTAAATAGACCACAGTACCTATGCCTTACTAATGACAGATGGATACGGTGAACTCGAGGGCTATCTGGCTCTTTAAAATTTATTATTTTAAACTTCTTTTGCTGTCTTTCTTCTTGCCTTCCTTTTAATTATCTTATGTTATGATAGCTTTTATTTTATTTTAATCAACCTTTAGATACTTGAAGAGGGATGTCAGCCTCACCATGGCATTAGTAATCACAAAATGCTGTAAGAGTACAGCAATTGTATTTGTTGTAACATGTTGTCTCAAAAGGACCTGCCCCAACAGATTATGGTGTGGAAACACTGAATCATTTGAATGACATAGAAAGGAAATGGAAAGGCAGAGTCAGTCATTTCAAATGGGTTGGTTCAACCCTCAGGTTCTTCTTGAAGTACTAGAAAGCAAATCTGGCACAAGAAGCCTTCGTTTTCAGAGGAAAATTTGGTTTAAATCTGCAATTTATTTTCTGCTTAAAGAATGTTTATTTGTCTCTTGGACAGAAGTGTCTAGAAATAGCGGAATTTTTGCTGACAATCTAGAACAGAATTTAAAGCACTGTGCCTCATCCTGCCAGGAAAATCTTTAATAAACTTACATTATATCCACACATATTTTCTTCACTTACTATTGAGGTCCACGAAATCAGTTATGTCCAGTGGGAATCATACTCATTACCACAAATGCCTAAATACTAAATCTGAATGGTTTTACAAGGACAATGAAAAAGAAGAGCTGCTGTAACATTTACTTTTTATTTTCATGCCCTAGCTCAAGTTTATATTGGTGGCATCAATAAAAATAAGACCCAATAAATTCTATACACTAAAAGATTACCTCTTCAGATACAGTCTGTGGTATCTAGTTGGTTAAATTGATGACTGGTAATTCCTTTGTAATGAAAAACTATCTTCTAAAAAACACTAGAAGTCAGGTCACTATATCTTCCTTAGCATTAGGGGGGCCAAAATGAACACTGGCCCAATCCCAGGGAAGAAGATAATTTGTCAAAGGGATAAGTTTTGTAAGAGCTCTATCCTGTAAAGCTGAGGGATGCTGGAAGGACAAAACAGGGTTTGAGTGAGTAAAGGTTGGGCAGACATATGTTGCCCTTACCTCTTCCTGTTGGGATCTGTCAGTCAGCTCATTTAACATTCTTCTTTCATGACTGAAACAGTTCACCTGGGAAGTCAGTAGTGAAAATGTCCTCATAAACCCAGAGTTTGCCTGGCTGCCCCCTGCCATACATCACCTCCTGGCTGTAAGAGGGGGAGTGAATGCCAAGTGCAGGAAGATGCTGCAAGAAAAGCTGGTTTATAAGCAGCCATCAGGTCTAATGAATTACTGAGAATGAAGGTGTACGTTGAATCTGGTTGCCTGCCATTTCTGAGTGCAAGTGTGAAAACTGAGTGATGACTGTGTCTTCATGTATCATAGGAGAGGTTTGTGGAAAAAATGAAATTTGAAAAGAAGCTAATGTGAAGTAGCCACTCGAACTGCCCATTTATTCCTTCCTGGAGCAGCACAGGGCGTCGCTGATGTTTGTCTGCCGCGGCAGCCAGACACAAATACTTGTGTTTTGCAAGGATGAGTATTTTCATTCTGACAATTCCATAGGAGGACCACTTTATTTGTTGAAAAATGGAAGATAATATTTGTGGTTAAAATTTTCTATTTTCATCCCCTAGAAAAGGGAGGAAATGACGATTAATATATTCTGGATTAAGTTTTTTTGGGTTTTGTGTGCATTTTTTAAAAGGATAAGCTATATGTCTTTGTAAGATTCCTAAAGCTATTCTTCTATCTACTAAAATATCATTATGCAAACTGATGACTGCATACCCCAGGGCATATTGCCACATAAAAATTCTGTTTTTGTGAAATTAATCTCTGTAAAATTGGATAGTAAACATAAGCAGCAAAGCTCTTGAAGAAAATCTGTTGACTTTAGCAATTACATATGCCGTTTCAGTGCTGCCAAAGGATGATCGCAGCTCAAAGGTATTATTTACATGTAGAAATATATCACTTCCTCTGTTTAAAACTCCCAACTAACACAATAGTTGGTAACCACAATTTGAAGGATCTTCTCTTTCTGCTGATAGCATTCAGTTCACAATGTAATTCATTTTTCACAGTTTTACTTTGTAAAATATTTTTTAAATAAATAATATTATTTTGGGGAATGAAAAAATATTGGCTTCTATACCAGCAGTTACTGTCATCTGCAAGATGGCATGCAAGAACCTAGGAGTGACACTAGACTAGTGAGCAGGATTTAATTTCTTGCATTAGAATTTTATGTATTCTATCTAATTTTTACCCCCAAATTTGTATGTTAATTCCACCATTTGCACATCAGTCTGTACAGTAGTATTGAGACATTAGATGTAAATGCATGACTCTTTCAGTGTCTGACAGGAATTTTTGCTTTCAGGTGCTCAGAATAAATTACATTAAGAATGATCTATGTGGTACTACAACTGATGAAGAAGAATATTCAGCTTTGAGTACTAATTCCAATAAAATGATAAGTGACTGATTTCATGATTCTACTTGAAAAAATCTGAAAGCAGGATGATAATAGACACTATTTCTTAACTAAAGTTTCTGTGCTAAGTTTGAGTGGGGAAAAGAAACTTTATCAAACTATTTATATCAAAGCTTTCAAAGAGAATATCATATTTAACTATAAATTGGTGTTATTGTTTGGACATGAACTAAAAAATGAAAGCACAAAGCTCTTGAAACAACTGCACAAAATTATACAAGTCTTTTAAAAAGTAAAGCACACTTTTTCATCTGTTTCTTTATCACCATATTAAATCTCCTTTCTGACAGCTAAAAGGAAATTACTGTGATTTAGGGAGTGAATCTCTATCAGTAGCTGACAGGCAGAAAAAAATGATAAGGCCTTACAAACAGTTATTTATAATAGCGTTTAGCTGGAAAGTGGCAATTGCTCAACATTTGATTTATGTAATTTTTCAGGGCAGTAGAAATACCTTCTGCAGTCCATCAGGCACTTTTTATGAGCCTGTTACCGAAGCATGAAAGTTCGCCTGCTCACTGCGAAAAGAACAAGATAAATACAAAACTGGATACTGTTGTGTAGCAGATAATGCAGTTACAGATTCTTGTCCTGCTTAGAAATGATAATTCCTTTATGAATTAAGTTGGTATTTAACTGTTCTGGATTTTTTTTCTTGTTTCCTTGTTGGTTTTTTTTCCCCAGAAAGTACATATGGTGGCCATTCTCTGTCTGCAGACTTTAATCTGCTCCAGTAAATGGGAGCTTGGCGCAGGCGTTGAGGATTTGCCTGATAGGGATTGGGTGGTGGAATTAACTTCACACTCTTTTCCATCTTTTTTATGTTCCTGCTGTCTTGTTCCACTTGAAGAATTCCTCATCATGTCACTGGATGCTCTTATTTAGCTGGCATTTAGAGATGGAGAATGAATGCCTTTTCTCTGTCATATGTTTCTGAGAGACATCATCAAAATTGATTCTTTGAAAAATACAAAGCTGTCCTGTGCCATGTTATGTTGCTTTCTAGTCAGAATGACTTTTGGAAAAGCCAAAATGTGGTGAGGCCATATTTTTATTTTGGTGGTGTTCTTGGCAAGTACCAAGACAGGAAGCACCAACGTGAGAATTAAATAGAAATCATCTTATATCATAATTTTATGGCTTTGAAAAGATAGGAACAGGCAGCTGAATTTTGAGAGGTTCCACTGAACAAACCATGATGCTTTGAGATCTGTTTCTCTCTCCTGTTAACTTATACAAAAGTAATATTTTGCTCGTGCTGCTTTTCTCCAGCTGTTGAATGAAACAGCTTCATTTTGCAGGTATTGTATAAAAAATGGATGGACCATCAAAACCTTCAGCAGCGCTGGGGTGGCTGTGTTTGAGGCTTACCTCTGGGGTGCTGGATTGATGGTCGATTTAGCCTGGGATTACAGCAAATGCATCTCCATGAGATTCTCTAACAGGGAAATGATTTCAACATTGATAAAATACATATAGTTTGGAATTCTACACTGACACAAAAGTGAGAGGGTAATATCAAGCTAATTCAAAGAGGAGCTCTCCTGACCAGGATTAAATCTGTGGAAATGAATTGCTGAAACTTGAAGAAAAAAATTACTCATTCATAAGCCATAGCCAAAGATGACTCATTATGAATTAGCTTTCCTGTCAACAAACCTGTGTTTTCCATTTTTTTCCTGCTCGCTTACACCCTCCACCAACTCTTGTGTCTGCGAGCAATGCCGTATGCAGTAACAGTGAATTAATATAATGCCCCAAAAAGGCTCACTGAAGGAGGACAGCCCTTGCTACAAGAATTGCACACTTTAAAGAAGTGAGGCCTTAGGTCAACATTATTGTGTCTTGCAAGAAAGCTATGGCATCCTAAAACCCAATTTATTGTTGCGTGAAGGGTATAGGAGAAAATTGTGTCTGACCTTTGCCTCTGCATGCAGATATTAACTAAATGTGCTTGCTCTTGCTGTAGGTTTCTGTTATTTGTTTGTTAAAGCCTTCCTCTGCTATGCCACTGCAATTGATTTTACAGTGTCTTCCCTAGCAAGCACCAGTTAATCATAAGGTGCTTAGATTTAGTTAGATTTTTTTCTTAACTCTCTTAGCACAGAAATTTAATAGGGGTTTCAGTGCTTCAAGGAAGAAATGTTAAGTAGCCTGCTAGCTGAGCTTCCTTGTTATATTACCTTATGCTCAGCTGCTCAGATGAAATGAATAATAATTTTCTGCCTTGGCTGGATTAGCTCTACAGAAGCACCATAAGCATCCAGTCAGGCAATTCTGCACGTTGAACTGTTTTTAATACATCCATTTGAATACCGGTTTAATGTAGTTTACTATGATGTTGCTATTGCACATAAGATGGCATACCTTTTAACTTACTTTTTAAATTAATTTGGAGCTCACTATGTGTCAGGGTGTATATATGTAACTAATGATTCACGGAGGTGTACATCTCTGTTGCACAATATGCATCAGTTGTTTGAATAATTAAATAGAGGCACTGAATGTAGACTATGAAATAGAAACACTCAAGTGGAAATCCTAATCTGCCACAATAATTTAAAGAAAAGGATTGTCATTGATACTTGTAAATCTTGAACGGACTGCTATCTTGCAAAGCCATGGCATAAAATTTAGCTCAAGGAAATAGAGGTGCTTTTCTAATATCCTGAATTTTATCATCTATGGAAACAGGCATTTAGTAATTAAAAAAAAAAAAGGCACCAAAGATTTAGTAGTGGAGAAGAATTTAATCTGAAATGCATCGTGTTTTAAGAGAGGGGGATAAAGAGATCTAGAAATGAGGAAATGAGGTGGGTAAGCTCTCAATGCATTGACATTACCAGTGGGGAAGACTTTAGTATATCACAGAATCACAGAATTGTAGGGGTTAGAAGAGACCTCGAGAGATCATCGGGTCCAACCCCCCTGCCAAAGCAGCTCCCTAGCTCATATTGCACAGATAGGCATCCAGATGGGTCTTGAATATCTCCAGAGAAGGAGACTCCACCACCTCCCTGGGCAGCCTATTCCAGGGCTCTGTCACCCTCACTGTGACAAAGTTCCTCCGCATGTTGGTGCGGAAGTTCCTGTGCTCCAACTTGCAGCCATTGCCCCTTGTCCTGTCCCCACAGACCACTGAAAAGGGGCTGTCTATTTCCCCCTACATCCCATACTTAAGATGTTTATAAACATTTATTAGGTCCCCCCCTTAGTCTTCTTTTCTCTAGACTGAACAGTCCCAGCTCACTCAGCCTTTCCTCATAGGGGAGATGCTCCAGGCCCTTACTCATCTTTAAAGCCCTTCTCTAGACTCTCTCCAGGAGATCCCTGTCTTTTTTATACCAGGGAGCCCAGAACTGGACACAATACTCCAGGTGGGGCCTGACCAGGGCAGAGTAGAGGGGGAGGATCACCTCCTTCGACCTGCTGGCCACACTCTTCCTGATCCATCCCAGGATCCCGTTGGCTCTCTTAGCCACCAGGGCACACTGCTGGCTCATAGCCAACCTGTCATCAACCAGGACTCCCAGGTCCTTCTCCCAGAGCGCCTTTCCAGCAGGTCATCCCCCAGCCTGAACTGATACAGACAGTTATTCCTCCCCAGGTGCAAGACTTTACACTTGCCTTTGTTGAATTTCATTAGGTTTCTCCCTGCCCAGCTTTCCAGCCTGTCCATCTCTCGCTGGATGGCAGTGCAGTGTTCCTGCGTGTCAGCCACCCCTCCCAGAGAAGGGAGGAATAAATAGGAAATAAATAGGAAAAAAGTTTTAACTACTCTGCTTCCCTGCCTGCACTACAATAAATTTCCTACCTCTTGTTTGGTTGGTTCTTCAGGGAGTGAAATTTTCAAGATTTTTCTAGTCAGGTATTGTTCTTTGATGGTTCAATCTCACATTTTGGCTTTAGCAGTCATAAGTGAGAACACAGAGCAGGTTGGAATGATCTTATCCCATCAGATCACAGTGGTACTTCCATGTTGTGTACATCCCTGTGCTGGCGACATGTCTCAGATGGTCTTTGTTATCAAATGTGAGTTGACTGTAGATGTATTCTTTTTTTCATGATTTTTGATTATATCATCTTGTACACTATCATGTTAACAATCTTTTGGACTTGAGACAGAGGGACATGTTTGTTATTTCTTAGCATCTTAGCATACTACTGCCAATTTGTCATGTCACATGGCATCCTATGACGGGATGATGAAGATCAAACATTACTTGTCAGAGTCATACGACAAACCAGTGCTAAATTATTGAGTCTTGGTTGACAGCAGTTAGTAGTGGAGGAAGCCTTTGAGTCATCAATTTCAAAACCTAAGGGTGTTAAAAGAAGGCATTCCTTGCCAGTGAAAACTGTGAAATAAATCATTATGTTGACTCTGCTGGCTTATGTGACATGTTGATTTGCTTTTCTGTCTTTGTCTCTTCTATTATTTTTTTCTTCCGCCTATTCTTAATCCATGTTTTCTTCCATTGTCAGTATTTTACCATTCTTTGATGAAGATAAGGAAAAACCACACGATTAATAGCATGATTGCTTTCCAAGATTCTTATGGCTACAATCTTTTACCTTTTGTGATCAAAAGTCACGATAGAAGAGGTCAAGTTAATTACAGGATTTACAGGTGGCAGGAAGAGTCTGGGTTTACCTCCCTTGAATGCTTTTGTGAACTTCATCATGAGCTTGGCAGGGTTTAAAGTTTCTTTTTGAGAATGACAAGAGATGTCCATTTTAGACGTGGGACTTATGTGGTGGATTTCAGAGATATTTCTTTTTATACTTTTGTCTGTGTAATATAATTTTGCTTCATGTGAGCTTCCCTAAATATTTACTTGTATTGTTGATTATATGTCCCATTAAACTTGCTTAGAAGGAGATTTGGAAGAATTTAAGATATTCCCCTGGGCTAGAAAAGCATTTTGGTTCTCTGAATCAGAGCATTTGCATGGAACCAGTGAGGGCTCTGTCATCAGTACCAGCTGGAACCTTGCTCAACTTGTTGCAAGATTTGCCAACAAAACCTGGCCATGTTAAAATGCAACTTGTATCTCAAAATATTTCAGGTCTAAGATATGTTTTTCAGTTCAGAATGCTCATTTTTGCCTCTGTTGGAGAATTACGGATTCACTTCTTTTTTTTCTAAAATATAGTGGCTTGTCTATGCTGGTCCTGTGATATGATATATTAAACTAATTTCTGTAAAATTCTAAGCATTTTATTTTTAAAAAGCAGTATTTTATCATGGTTGTGAAACAAACTACCCTGTAGATTAATAATTCACTTTTTCACAGTTGAGATAATAGCACTACTCTGTATCTCTTAAACACATCCAGTGTTTATCTGGCAGTTCATTTTTTTTTTTTTTTTTTGTAAGAAGAATGAAGTTGTATTCACAATTACAATTTTAAACCTGTGAAATAAATTATATAATACATTATGTATTTTGTTTTAGTAAGGATTTAAGTAATTGAAGATTTTAAAATGACAAAACAAAGTTTTATTTATTGATGCTGTCCAGATGGGTCTTGACAGCCTGGAGAGATGGGTCAATGCAAACTGCATGAAGTTCAAGAAGGCCAAGTACAAGGTCTTACATGTGGGGTGGAGCACAGAATGTATTTGGAGCAGCCCCAAGGTAAAGGACTCAGGGATGCTGATGGATGACAGGCTCAACATGAGCCATCAGTGTGTGCTAGCAGCTCAGAAGACCATCCGCGTCTTGGGCTGCATCAAGAACAACGGGGCCAGCCTGTTGAGGGAAGTGATTCTGCCCCTCTAGTCTGCTCCTGTGACGCCCCACCTGTAGTACTGTGTCCAGCTGTTGGAGTGAGTCCAGAGGAGGGCCACAAAGATGATCAGGGGCTGGAACACCTCTTCTATGGAGACAGGCTGAGAGAGTTGGGCTTGTTCAGCATGTAGAAGAGAAGGCTCCAGGGGGACCTACTTTTACTGTCTACCAATACTTAAAGGGGGCCTACAGGAAAGTTGGAGGGGGACTATTCACCAGGGAATGTAGTGATAGGACAAGGGCTAATGGCTTCAAGCTGAAAGAGAGCAGGGTTAGATTAGACATTAGGAAGAAATTCTTTACGATGAGGGTGTTTAGGCACTGGCACAGGTTGCCCGGAAAGGTTGTGGAAGCCCCATCCCTGGAAATGTTCAAGGCTAGGTTGGATGAGGCTTTGGGCAACCTGATCTAGTGAAGTGTGTCCCTGCCCATGGCAGGGGCTTTGGAACTCAATGATCTTTGAGGTCCCTCCCAACGCAAACCATTCTATGATTCTAGTCTGTTTTTTTGGGAGGAGGGGAGGGGCTTATGTCTTTGCCTAATTATTTTCCTGCTCTTTGTGTAAGAGAGAACAGGAACATGTTTGCAACTTAGCAATTTCATCAGTTTAAATTAATGTATTATTTAACACTTATTTTAAGTGTTGTATTTTAGACAATTATCTGGCATTATTGTGGTGGTTGCATATGGTATATGTGCTCATATTAACCAGTAGACTAATCAAAATGCTTGCCTTACTGAATTGCTAATAGTGAATATTAAAGCTTTTATGGTATTGAAAGCTTACCACCTAATTCTTAACTATTTTTATGTACTTACGTTGTAGAAATCAGTAAAGTTACAATGAAATAAGAAAGACAAAGTGAGAAAAGTGATAAGGTAAGCAGATGGCCAAAGGATAAGTGATTTAACATTTTTCCAATTCAGAATTTTAGTTTAATATAATTTTGGTTTTGGAAAGATCATTAAGTGCATGGAGTCTAACTGTCTGTCATCTCTATTTGTGGACAGTGCTCAAGGCAGCAGGGAGAGAAGAACTAGCGGTGAAGTGAGGAGTAACTGGGTGTTCAGAACTATGTTCATATCCCCAGAAAAGATTTAGGAAGTATTTAGGTACCTCAGTCTATGTATAATCATTTAGAAATAGCTGAGCTCAGTCATGAAGTCATAGAATAGATTAGGTAGGAGGGGGGTCTCCAGAGCTCTCTAGTTCAACCTTTTGCACAAGGCAAGTCAATTTGGAGTTGGTTGATCCTTGCATCTCCAAGACTGGTGATCTGACTGCCACTCTGAGGCCTTCTCCCAGTGTTTGATGACTCTCATGAGAAACAAAAGAGGACAAAAAAGATTGCAGTCTTACAGTTTTAGATGTCTCAGCCGTACAGTCTAGTCACTTAAATGGAAAAGCTGTAAAGACAGTCTTTGTTTCACATGGATTGCTTAGGGGTTCCTGTTCTGAGCCTCTTATACTTTTAGGCAACTTCTTTTTTTCCACCCACTTTATAATAATTTCAGGTGGCCAAACTTAGGGCTGTTGTCTATGCTTCGGGAACTGGGTTTTCAGCATCTGGTACCATGTTCAATGTCACAACCTTTAAGTATCTTCTGGATTTCACCACAAGTGACTGGATCACTGCATAATTTACTTGACATATTTAGCTTGGTTTTCTGGTTTAATGTTTATGAGGAGGGTACATTTTACATGAGCTATCTGAATAACCTCAAAGAATGGCTTTGTCAAATATTTTTAAAATCACAGGCTTAATTGTATGAAATTCATACCCCGGGTTCAAAATATGTGCTATTTTGCCAAGGCGTTCTTATTCCTTTCTTTATGGCTTATATTCCTTGTGCTACATTAAAGTACTTTCCATGCTTGCAAGATGTAGACCTCAACGTAGCGTAGCATATTTCCCGTGAGATTTGACTGACTCTTCGTAAGAGTAAATGATTCATTCTCTCTAGTAAAACAGGCTAGTGCCCAGCATTCCTCACAAAAAAACAGGTCTTAATGTCACCTTTTTGTTTAAATGTATAGTCTGGATATTTCATTCTTTATTCTTTACAATTATGTTGCTATGCAAGTGCATATGCAGAGCTATCAAACGAAAAATAAATATGTTCAAAATCCAGTTGTTGCCATTGCTAGTGGAACATAAGTCAGAGATGACTGGCAGACAAATAACCTGATGTGACAAGAATTGCCGTGCTTTTTAGATACTTACAGATTATATTGAATGAACTTTGACTACCTTAGATCAGGTCCACTGGTGTTTGGGGATCTTTTGGTACCTTCCATTTACAGATACAATGTATTGTAATGTGTGTGCATACGTATTTATAAATGCCAAGGTTTTAATTACAAAACGGTAGCAGAAAGCTGGCATTTTGTAGGCATCTTGTTACACCCTTTTAATGCTGGGCATACTAAAAAGTTTTGCTATTGCATATGAAAATACTTTCAGGTATCTTTCATAGGGAATTTTCTAGTTATTTATTTTTTTGTTTTGAATGTAAGCAAAGTGCAAGAAAAGATCCAAACCAGGAGGCATTTATTTTCCTCATTTTCTGTTTGTAGGGAGACCTGAAGTGTAAGGGTATCTTTAGGATCCATTTGGGTTGTGGGAGTGGAGGAATAAGCAGAAATAATCTTTTGCATAAATGGAAGGGGAAGGTTGAGAAGAGGGTAGTGTTTCTTAAAAAAAAAGAAGAATGATAAAAATATATGAACACTTACTGCTTTGTGTATCCTCCAAAAGACACTCCAAAACAGATAAATAAAACATTGAGGAAATACAGAGCCTTTCAGCAACCACTGTCAGGAGGAGTGGTGTTTATCTGAGCAGTCCCTGTTTGAACCCAAGCTTCTCAAAAAGTGGGGGTCCATGCCCAAGGGAGAGTCAGAAGTGGAGGGGGGGTTAGCATATGGGAGGAAGAAGATTGTGTTTAAAAGAAGGTGCCTTCCTGGGGAGGATGCTCTTCAGCTTTCTCTCATTTCCATGTGGAGGTGAAAACTGTGTTTGGGCCATCCCTGTCCTCCCACATGTGCCATGGATTTTGTGGAAATCGTACTTACACACAAAGGCTGGATTGCTCCAGGGCTGACTGCAAGTCACCTGCAGCGTTGACATATGCATTTCACAGGAAACCTAAACGGTAACCGGTTAGGGTATAGTCTGTGCTTCAGCTGTAGCATGTATATGGTCAATTTTTAAGATTTATTTCCTTGTTTGGTTGCAGATGAAATTATCACTGTGGGCATCCTGAAAAAAAAAAAGTGTTAGAAAAGTTAATTTGGAAGATCTGAAGTTCTGCTGCAGGCAAAATGTCTTAACATCTCTTGGCGACTGAACCACATTCAGAAGAATTTTCTCTATACAAAAAACAGCTTGCATTTTCTATTGTATCTTTTTTTTTTGAAAAAAATGTTAGTAAGCAGTAATGCTGTTTCATGATGCTGCCTATCAGGTTTTTTTGAACAGCAGAATTTGTGTAGCATGCTACGTTGTGCCAGTACGCAGCATTAATTGAAACTGATCTGTGGAACAGGAGTGTTCAAAACTGTTTTGCACAAGAGGATGTTTTGTTGAACAAGTACTCTACATAACAAAGATTGGTTATGATCCTTCTGTAAACTATGTTCAGGCACATGAAGAATAAGGAGGTGATCAGTGACAGTCAACTTGGCTTCATTAAGGGCACATTGTCACAGAATTTAGATCTGTAAAAAGGCAGTTTTTAAAGGAAAGAAGAGGATATTTAAAATGCTGCCTTTTACTCTTTTTAGTGTGGAGTTAGGATAATCTTTAGATTTTCATCTGGGATCTGTCTTTTTTAGGCACCGAAATATTTAAAGGTTGTCATAAGCCACAGGAGACTCAGCTAGTGTCTCAGGCACTTAAACTTTGCTCTTGGACTGTTTGTGTTTACAGGTACAGTGGTGAAGTGGAGCAGTGCCTGTCACTGTGCTCCACATGCCTTGAAGTGCTTTTGTCTCAATTCTGGAAATAAAAACCTGTATGATTGAAGGCAGGGCATATTCAGCAGAGGTTTCTGTTTATGAAATCATTCTTCCCCTAGGGACTTCGGTGGCAAGTGACTCCAGCACATGCCATGGAGAGCAGTGCTCACAGGCATGCATGTGCCATGTTGCTGAATGCTTTGAGTAGTCTCTCAATTTGGTAATGAGCTCCTTGTCTGTAAATATGCTAAAAAAAATGAGAAAGGGTCCCGATGATTACCCATTGCACCAGAAATACCAATTCATTACCCAAAGGATGGATTTCAAGAAAGATTGTAGAAATTATTAAGCAGTCTTTTCATTGAATGCTTTTGTTAGATATTAGATTTGAAAAGAGGAGGAGAAAAATAACTTCCTGAGATTATGATAGGTAATATAGTGTCTGTGGGCTTTTTTCTTCTCTTTTTTTATATAATGACATGGTTTAAGATTAGCTGTCAGAACACATTAAATTCTCTGAAATATTCTGTAGTTTAGATGAAAACAAGTCTTCACACAGCAGGGAGAAAGGGAATAGAGCATTTATGCCAGTCAAGTTTATAGACTTACTACTTTCACACATTTTCTTCCTCACTCCCCCTCCCCCATTTTTTCTTCCCATTGCTGGTGACAATTGCATCAATAATAGGGAAGCTATGATGAGTTAAATTTCAAACAGGCAATGAAGTTGTTTTGATGAAATAAGGCTCAGTTGCTTTAGTTTCTCATTTGTGACAGTCTTTAGTAACAAATTTGATAAATCAAATGGAAGCTGAAAAGCAAATGTGTAAAGCCAGATAAAAAAAAAAAAAAGACTTCCTTCTTGAAGAATGGTCTCAGGGATTATTTTTTATTTTTTACAATTTGAAGAGCAGGTATGAAATTTAGAGAAACTTCTTTTTCCAACTGTAGATGAAATAAAATCTGAAATGCTTCAGGATCACCAGTGACACAGGGATGCCTTGAATGAAACACAAACTGGACAGACTCTCCATCCCTCCATAGCTCCTCACGTGCATTTTCTTTGAAGGCAACCATGTCCTCATGGTTACCTTCTCAAAGTATGAATTGGTACACAGCATGTGTGTGGCTAGGGGGGCATGTTGATTTGCATCTCTCTGCTTACTTAGGAGATTTTTATGTTCCTGAAAAGCATTTGCCTTAACAGTGCTGTGATGAACAGTTTCTGTCACTTCAGACAGCAACTTGGTACTAAATTGTGGTTCCAGCAAACAGATCAGTTGAGCTGCAGGGAGAGATACAGTCTTGCAGAGACTTGAGGAACATGGGGAAAATACCTGCTGGTTGGCACAGTCAGATCCTTTACAAACTGTAGAAGTCTCACTTTATATAGTAATTTTTTAACATGCCTATGGGATTATTTCTTACAAAAATGGTTTTAACAATATGTAGAAAGACAGTAAACTGCACCACAGGTAGTAAAATAACCTCGTAACTGTTGTCATAAGGAGCTTCCAAGGGTTTCTTTTCCAGCTTCATACCCATTTAAAACTAAGCTTTCATTTTTCATAGTTGTATTTGTGCAATGTTTCATTTATACCTAGGAGTCTGTAAATGGCTAAGGCATATCATTCTATGCTTTTGAATAATATGGTTATAAATATGTAAAGGGTGAGAGTCAGGAGGATGGAGCCAGGCTCTTCTCAGTGACAGCCAGTGGTAGGACAAGAGGCAACGGGTGCAAGCTGGAGCCATAGGATGTTCCATGTGAACATAAGGAAAACTTTTTCATTGTGAGGGTGATGGAGCACTGGAAGAGGCTGCCCAGAGAGGTTGTGGAGTCTCCTTATCTGGAGACATTCAAAACCTTCCTGGATGCATTCCCATGTGATTTAGTCTGGGTGATCCTGCTCTGGCAGGGGGGGTTGGACTAGGTGATCTTTCGAGGTCCCTTCCAACACCTAACCTTCTGTGAAATGTTAACTCTTATGTATACAAGCCAGCAGTACTTACTTAATGCTGAATTTGTGTCTGACTCCTCAATATTATAAGTTTCAGATAGAGAGTGGTTGTAGAAAATCCAGTGGCTAAGGAAAATCAACTTTTCAAGCCCTTAATGGGTGACATTCCCTAATTCGGTTGAAGAGCGAGCCTGAAAATTACATAGTAAGTAGGTTTTGTTACTTTATACTGCCAGTTACATGTTGAAGTCTGTCGGGAACATTGTGGACCTTCACTTCATTAAAAGAGTTTGTCTGCTGAGTGTGGAAGGAAAGGTTTCTGCATGATGCCAATTGTGTTCAAATTTCTCCATTTTTGGCCTGCAAGTTTCTCCTCTGGTACCACCCTGGCCATGGCTGGCCCAGTGCTTAGATGTGTAAAAGACTTTGTAAGGCTCTGGAGGTGGAGGAATCTCTTATCCTTAAATTTTTGGCCCTATTGACATCCAGAAACTTAGTATTTTTTCTTTATCTTTGACAAAAATAATGTAATTCACTGACGCGTATCAGCTTTAAAGGCAGAAAGAGCTGTGTGGACAGCACTGAGGTAGACAGAGAAGACTAATGTTATATGAAGACTGAGTAGATTTAAAGCTGTGAACTGTCAGGTTGTTTAGCTCTTTCTCTGAATCTGCTCTGCACTAAAAATAATTATAAATTTACATTTGCCTTTACTTGCCTTCACTGTGTATACTTAAACTGAGAGCTCACACGTGACTTTTTTCTGTAAGCAGTAGGATTTTTCAGCTTCTGCATTACATGCTGATACATAGCTTTATTTGCACAGTGATACCAAATTTGTTTCACTGTAAGAATTCTCGTTTAAATGCTTAAGTTATCTCTCATTGTTTTCTACAGCACTCAGTGTTCTTTATAGCCAAAGTACAGCATTAGAATAAACATGATTGCATTATTATGCTTTGGTTCCTGGGCAGTTTAAAAGCTATTTTCTTCCAATTTGGAATTAAAGGCTTTATTGGCAGTTGTGGAACTAAGGGCAAGCTAGATGTCCTCAAAATATTTTGCTTCTGTTTCAAGCTTTTAATGGTTTCTCTTGGCCTTCTTAAAAATAAGATGCAATTTTTGTAACAAGAATGACTTCCAACTGAAAATTGCCTATTTTGTTTGAAATTATAAGATCTAGGTTTGTTTGTGGGTTTATTTTTTTGCAAAAGATTTCCAATAAAAGCGGCTCTGAGCTGTAATTCTCTTTCCATTTGATTGAATCCATTTTGCATTCAAGTAAAGCTAGAGTAGTTTTTTTACCTTTTCATTTTTTCTTCTTAATGAAGATGGAGGAGCTAAATTGAGTAGGCAAAGAAGGGTATCATTGCAGTAGATTTAGAGTTACAAATCTGCAACAAAGAGCCAAATTCTTGGCTTCTCTGCATTTAAAATATTTAAATTGCATGTTCATGGTTGGAA
Organism: Gallinula chloropus; assembly: GCF_964237585.1. Lineage (NCBI taxonomy): Eukaryota > Metazoa > Chordata > Aves > Gruiformes > Rallidae > Gallinula > Gallinula chloropus. Next base: position 65,919,103 of record NC_140088.1, read on the forward strand.
CATATGTATGTGTAGGCATATCCACACACATAAGCTTATTTAATCAGATCCTTCCTTTTTGGGCATTGTGCTGGTTGCCTGTCCTTTCTCTTCTTGCATTAACCTGTTCAGTTATTCACTGTTACCTGCTATAACAATGAAAGAAATCATCATGTGCTCCTGGGCTGCAGCACCTCCACTCATTATTATGTCTTCTCCTTTGTTCAAGGAAGCTGTGAAGAGCTTCTTTAGAAATGGAGAAGTTTTAAATTTTGCACATCACATCTAATTTACTGTCCTTTTACTTGTGAATCTGTTAAGTGATTACACAGTAATGTAGGGAAGTGACCTTTCAGGATGAATCCCTTGATATATTTCTGGATAATTCCAAATTGATCATCTCTTGTGTTTTCCACTGAGAGATAGATGTATGTTCCCTCTTCTTGATGCAGCAGGTGGCAATTTCTCCCAAGTATCATTTAGTAACCCTGCCAGCTCCAACCGCCTCTCACTTGCATCTCCTGGGAACAAAAATGAATATTGCCCTTTCCACTTTGCATTGCCATTGTTGAGAGAGGTGGATTTTCAAGTAACGTTTATGCGATTCAAGATGCAGACAGTTTTGAGGACTCATAGTCCTGTGCCATCAGCTCTGTAAAGATAAGCCACTAACAGTTGCTTTGGACTGCAAGGGGCATCTAGATAAAATCTGATAGAAAATCAAAGTGAGATGAATTCACAAACTACCTCAGAGTTCATTTGAGCATCCCCTTACTTTTCTTATACGCCAGAGAGCTTTTTCAGGAATTGTTGTCTGCTTCTTCCCTATCAATGTCACGTTGCTTCTGAAGGCTTACACTCTCATTTTTAATATTGCTATCTCTGTAGATGTCACATGCTTGATATTAGCAAATTATCATGAAACCTTTAACTCACTTTTTAGATGAAACAACAATGTTAATTTTTGTCCTTATTTACAAGAACTGTGTTAAGGTTTGTATAAAACAACAAAAAAGAAGGAAGTAATAAACCCCAAAGTTTAATTTACTTTGTCACATAAATATCTAAAAGTCACTGTCTCTTTCTTTATGTTTTTTTGACCTTCATTAGATGCATTCCTGACCCAGCTCGTCAGGAATTATGTCTGCTTTGCTGTCCCAATTAATTCATCTCCCTGAAATGTATGTTAGTGGTGCTGTCGTGGTTTTACGGGACCTCTGTTTAAATGCATTTGCAAGTCCACAGAGTGCTCTTGCTGTGACTCAGGGGATGGTTTGACAGTGCTAAGTGAAGAGCTGTCATGCCTCATTGGGATACAAATACCTTTTTTTGTGATCAGGTGTCATGTTTTATAGTTGTATGGTCTCCTAGTAACTTCGGGATGACTCAATATTTACACTTTATTATAACGTCTCTCCACTGCTTGAACATTATATTCTATATTAACCTGTAAAGCAAACCACTCTACATGACACGAAGATCTAAATTGGATTAATGTGTGAAGCCTATTGATAGCTCTGGACTGAGACCAGACCCAGTGGTATTCAATTGCTTTGGGATAATATTGTCTGACTCTAACTCACATCATGTGCTGTTTCAACTGCTGCAGCAAATGAAATGTTGAATGTAACGTTCTTTACAACAATTCATAGTGTGACATTTCTTTGATGGATTCAGCATGCTGTGACAACATATCAGAAAGCCTTTTCTAAGGCAGACTGGTTTGTAAGATTTTGTAGGGTTTGTAAGCAGCTGTTCATAGACTTCATCTGAACATGGATTTGACATGTTGGTTACATATAAAATTCAGTATGTTTGTTGAAGAAGCATTTTTTCTTTTTTAATTTCTAGTTAGCATTTGATAGGTTATAGTGATAATTAAGCTTACAGAATTTTACGTGTGTAACGAGGTAACTGTTGAAAGTTTTAATGAAATTAACAACCTAGTTACACTTTTTTTCTTATACTAGAACTTCTCTTGCTCTTATTTTGCTCATTAATTTGACAGGAAGATTTCACAGCTTTGCTCAAAGACTGTAGCTGCAAACACTCACCTTGTCTACCCCTAAATTCTGTTGGCTAGCAAAGGGAGGACCTAGTTTCTCCTATGCAAGTGTAAGTACTGTGGATCTGTGTTCTGAATGTTTAAGTCCACATAGATTGATTTATTTTGGTCGCAAGTCTAGAAATCTTGGTGATATTCCCTTCCTCACCCAAACATCTCTATCAACTAAAAATGCAGTTTTCAGTAGGAAAAAAAGAGGTATGTGCATCTGATCATGACGGATTCTTCTACAACATGGGAAACAGAACAAAAACCCCCTACTTGCTGGGGTTTTCCCCCCTCTCCTAGTACTCTTTCCCACTGAAGCCAGCATAAGCTGTGCAGAGTTTTTTGTAATAAAGTAAAATGAGCCTTAAAGTCATTACTGGTGATCACACAGCACTGCTGTGTTTATCTTAAATTCTCTAAGTTTTCTAATGAGCAGAAGGAATGCTTTTTTTTGAGAGATTGTTTACCTAATAAAGATTAATGGCTTGATGCTATTCAGCAAGGAGTACAATGCATTGTCTACTTCTGCAATCAGCTGTAGCACAATTTTATGCCTGTCAGGCAACTGGTTTGAATGTATGTGATGAAACATGTTTGTGACTATTCAGGAGTTCTTTTAATATTTGGATGAAAAATGCATTTGATAAATTAGGAATCAGATTTCTTTTAAAAACAAGATGATGATTGTAGTCATGGAGGAAAAACCAAGCATAAAAATGAGAAAATTATTACAACAGGTTAAAAACATGGAAAATACAGGATAAAAGAGGAAGAAATAGCAAAAGGTATGTGTAAGTAATTTTAACAGTCCCTAGACGTATTTCCCTGTCTTTTGAAGCTTAAAATTCATGAAATAAAAGAAGAAAGTCTGAAAGAAAAAGTACACTCTGTAGGATGCCAATCGAAAGCCCATATCATAGCAGATGTCTCTTTCACAAAGACCTACTCAAAACTTGGATGAAGTTTGCACAGGAATCAGGAATACCCTCGTGCCCAGGCTGGTAGCTTAGGAGTTATCTGGGTAAATCCCGCATTAGGACTGTGTTAACATTGTGTCTCACAGTTCAAACATACCTTCAGGCAGCGATCCTGTGAACTGTCTACTGTGTCCTTAATAAGACGCATATTAACAATTCTCTTTAATTATACTGATCTTTGTCTAGGTTTAATGTAAGTCTCTGTATACAGTTACAGTTTGAAATAGAAAGAAAATACATGAAAGTTATGACTAGTGTCTTAAATAAAGGGAAGTATTAAGAAATTTTAGGTCACTGTCAGGTGAATCCTTAATTCAGTGGAGATAATGTCAGAGTCTTATGGTATTCAGTAGATCCAGGCTTCTAAAAGCTTTTGAGTGAAACTCTTGTCTGGTATTCAGAGAAATTGATTTTTACATGTATAGTTCAGTTTACTAAAACATATATATTTAAAAACTGAATGATATATGCAAAGTGCATATGAATTTCCTCTCTAGTATACTCTTTGTGATGCTATTGAAATGTATTTTGATCATTTCCATGAATCAGTTTCCTGGATTTTCTGTTACTGGAGTAAAACTATGCATGCATGTAACTGTACTGCAGGCAAACCATGCTCCTCTCTGGAGCAATTGCATATATTGCATAGATTTATATACGTGTGGGATACATACCTGTGTGGATAAGCCCTGGCAGGCACACAGTATTGTACTCCAACAGTCCCTGACTCATATAAGGTCTTCTAGGTTCATATTTGGTTGTCATGGTTTAAAAAACCCATGTATCACCCTAGGCTGCTGAGAGCTTAATGATCCCCTACTACTTGTAATATTAGGAAGTTCCAGCCAGATTAATTTGCAGCTTCCAGTTGTCTTGCTGAGGAGTAAGCCCTTGAGGCTTTAGTTGCACTGCAAGAAATTAAAGCTATAGTTATGTTGTTGTGCTTGTCAGTTTGCTTTCTTTTATCTAAATAGTGAGAGACAGTCCTTGAGCACAGACTAGAATATAAACTTCCCAATGCACTTGAGTAAGACCAAAAGCAAATGTAAGTCATTGGCTTGAAGGGAGTTTGCTAAAATTGCAAATGAGATCTGTTAGAACCAAAGAATTTCCTGTTGAAAAGGTTTGAAGCTTTTTTTGCAGATGTCAGTGAGGGCTACAAACACTGAATGTATTGAAATTCAATCAGAATATCTTAATAATTATAGTCTCAGACAGAAGCAAATTGTGAAAGTGAACTTTCCTTACTATTTTCTGCCTTGTAATACTGTCTCTCTAACTAAAAATCAGCAGGGGGACACACTTTCTGTTTGTATTTCTGCATCTTATCTAGAAATAAGAACTTATTTTTATGAAACATGATAGACATTCAGTTGTATAAATAAGTCAATGCACACATATAATTTTCATTCAAAAGTCTTGGTTAGATCTTGTATATTGAGGCAGCTTTCCTATTTCTTTTTAATGCTATACTTGACTCTGCTTCAGAAAAAACAAATACAAAAATCTGGAATAAGTGGGTTTTTTTTTCAGAGATTTCTCCCCCTCCCCCTATGTGCATACATAAGATTAGTGAATATTGATGGGATTTCATGTTGTAGGTTATAACCTCAAAATATAGCAGAATTCCATTCCTGATGAGAAACCTGACACCTGGCCTAGCTTTCTTCCAGTTTACATATTTTTGTTTTATTTTCTGACTCTTCATGCTGGTATAAAAGCCTGATATGTTGAGTTTCATTTTTACTGTATTTGGAAAAAATAAGGCAAGGCCAACAGTACAAAACGTGTGAAAATACACATTCTGATCATATAGTAAAGATATTAAATAATTCATAGATTCTTCTAGCTTGTTTGGATTAGAAGGTCATCATGTCTGACCTCTTCCTTAAAATAAGCACAAGAATTCAAGTACTCTTTTACTTGGAATATTATAGCTATATGTACGTATAACTACCTTTAATAGGTTTGCTACTCCAATCAAAGTGGATCAAATCACTTTTTTTGCCATATGTTAAACAGGTAGGAGTTCATTTCAACCATTAGGAAGTGTAAGACTTTTTACTTGGGGTAAAATGTGCACTGTAAAGGGCTTGAGGAAGGCAAGATAATTAGCAATACTCAACATAGGGTGCTAGCAACAGCACCAAAGGTCATAATTTCTAAAGCAATTTGAATAAAAAATCCTAGTTTCCCAAGTAGCTTATGCATTTAATATTTAAGAACCAATTAACCATTAATAAGATTTAGGATAAGCATTTAAATTATAGAATATAGGAAAATTAATTACTTAAGACACCTTCTAAATTTTACCCCTCATTTCTTACAGCCTGGGCGCTGGGAATCTTGAAGATCACAAGAGGTCGGGTCCTGTGTTTTGTGTGTTTTTAAACAAAACAGATATGGATCAAAAGTGCTTTTCAACTTTGTTGTAGTGGTTCTAGCAGGAGGAGGTTACTCCTCCTGGCCCCCCAGTGCTTTTTCACCATTTCAGAGGCAAAATGTTCTTTCATCTTTCCGTCCTTCATTTAGAGAAAGTACCAGAGAAAACAGGAAGACCCAGGTGGGGTTTTTTGTATACTGTGAATACCACAAACTCAATTACTGTTTCTCTTTTGTCCTGACCCCTCACTCATGCTGTCCTTCATTCCATTTTCGGCCAATCCCAAAGCAACAGCTGGACAACACTGTTTTTGGAGTCTGGTGGCTGAATGGTTGCCAGAGGTTGATCTTCAGTTCAATCTGAGGTGGACTATCTACACTATGTCAAATGCTCATACAAAATTATTTTATTTAATCTTCAGTATCAGTTTCAGCCACATGCAGGTAAATTGCATGTGGTAATGTGTTTGAAATTTTTAAATAGTGTTTCTTTGGTTAATCTACAGAAAAAAAAATGGATTTCTGATGTGTTTCTAGTTTCACTTATGTTAGGAAGATAACTGCAAGCCTTCACCATACTTATTACAAATGTTGCTGTGGTTGATGAATGTGTGATCAGCTCCAACAAGATTAATTACCTGAATTAAATTTGGTTATGTTAATGCAGATACCCTAATACTTTGCAGACAATTGAAGTGTTTATGGCATTAGCTTATAGCTATAAACAAGGTCAAAAGCAGAAGAGGACAATTTCTCAGAGAACCTGGAAACTGGGTTCAGAATTTATTCAAGTAGCCCTCACTTGCCTATCATGAGTAGCCCTCGTCCTTATTGGGGACTTCAATTTACCAGATGTCTCCTGGAGGTACAATACAGCAGGGAGGAAGCAGTCTAGCAGGTTCCTGGAGTGTTTGGAAGACAACTTCCTGACCCAGCTGGTGAATGAACCCAACCAGGGAAGGTGCCCTGCTGGACTTGTTGTTTGTAAACAGAGAAGGCCTAGTGGGCAATGTGAAGGTTGGAGGACGCCTGGAGCATAGTGATCATGAGTTGATAGAATTCTTAGTACTAGGAGAAGTAAGAAAGGGAGACACCAGAACAAGCACCTTAGACTTGCATAGGGCTGGCTTTGGTCTGTTCAGGAAGCTGCTCAATAAGATTCCATGGGAGGGCAGCCCTCGAGGGCAGAGGAGCCCATGAGGGTTGGTTGCTGCTCAAGAAGGAAATCTTGGTGGCACAAGAACAGGCTGTCCCAGTCTGTCAGAAGAGGAGTCGGCGAGGAAGGAAGCCAGCTTGGCTGAGTAGGGAGATCCAGGAAGATCTTTGGGAAAAGAGGGGAAAATATGAGCTTTGGAAGAAGGGGCAGGTGTCTTGGGCCAACTGTAGGAATTTAGTGAGATGATGTAGGGAGAAAGTCAGAAGGGCTAAAGCTGAACTGGAACCCAGACTGACCAGTTCTATAAAAGATAATAAAAAGTCCTTCTATAGGGACATTAACAGTAAGAGGACGGTCAAGGAGAATCTACAGCCCTTATTGGATGCAGAGGGAACATTAGTGACAAGTGATGAGGACAAGGCTGAGGTCCTTAATTCCTTCTTTACCTCAGTCTTTACTAGTAAAGTTGGAAATTCCCCGAGTACTCATCCTCAGGAACTGGCTGACAGTGAGGGGAAGAATAGCAAAATTTCCATGATTAAGGAGGAAATGATTAGCGACCTACTTGGCCAGTTAGATACTAACAAGTCAATGGGGCCAGATGGGATTCACCCAAGGGTGCTGAGAGAGCTGGCAGATGTACTTCCAAACCCCTTTCCATCATCTATCAGCAATCCTGGCAGACTGGGGAAGTTCCACTGGACTGGAGGCTGGCAGATGTGACACCCATATATAAGAAGGGCCGGAAGGAGGATCCGGGGAACTAAAGGCCTGTCAGTCTGACCTCAGTCCCGGGGAAGATCATGGAGAGGGTCATCTTGGGAGCTACCATGCAGCACGTGTGATGACCAGGGGATCAGACCTAGTCAACATGAGTTTACAAAAGGTAACTGTCAAACAAACCTGATTGCCTTCTATGACAAGGCGACCTGCTTAATGGACAAGGGGAAGGCTGTGGATGTGGTCTACCTGGACTTCAGTAAAGCCTTTGACACGGTTTCTCACAGCATTCTGCCTGAGAAACTGGCTGCCACTGGCCTAGACAGGTGAACCCTCCGCTGGGTTAAAAACTGGCTGGATGGACAGGCCCAAAGGGTGGTGGTGAATGGAACCAAATCCAGCTGGAGGCTGGTCATGAGTGGCATCCCCCAGGGCTCAGTCCTGGGTCCGGTCTTATTCAACATCTTTATCAATGACCTCTTTGAAGGGATTGAATGCTCCCTCAGTAAGTTTGCAGATGACACTAAGCTGGGAGGAAGTGTTGATCTGCCTGAGGGTAGGGAGGCTCTTCAGAGGGATCTGAACAGACTGGACCGATGGGCTGAGACCAACGGGATGAAGTTTAACATGGCCAAGTGCAGTGTGCTGCACATGGGACATAACAACCCCATGCAGCGCTACAGGCTTGGGGGAGACTGGCTGGAGAGCTGTCAGGCAAAGAAGGACCTGGGGGTGTTGGTTGACTGCAGGCTGAATATGAGCCAGCAGTGTGCCTGGGCGGCTAAGGCAGCCAATGGCATCTTGGCTTGTATCAAAAACAGTGTGGCCAGTATGTCTAGGGAAGTAATTGTGCCCCTGTACTCGGCATTGGTGAGGCCACACCTTGAGTACTGTGTGCAGTTCTGGGCTCTTCACCATAAGAAGGACATTAAGGTCCTCGAGCAAGTGCAGAGAAGGGCAACCAGGCTGGTGAAGGGACTGGAGGGCAAATCCTATGAGGAATGGCTGAGGGAGCTGGGGCTGTTTAGCTTGGAGAAGAGGAGGCTGAGGGGAGATCTTATCACCACCTACAACTACCTGAAGGGATGTTGTAGAGAGGTGGGCGATGATCTCTTCAGCCAGGTGACAGGAGACAAGGGGAAATGGCAAGAAGCTGTGCCAGGGCAGGTTTAGATTGGATATTAGAAAAAAAAATTTTACTGAAAGAGTTGTCAGGGCCTGGAACAGGCTGCCCAGGGAGGTGGTTGTGTCACCTTCCCTGGATGTGTTTAAAAAAAGGGTTGCACTTGATGATCTTCAAAGGTCTTTTCCAACCTTGTGATTCTGTGAAGTATTTTTACATACAAACCCATTAATTTATTGCCTTGATAGATTCCCAGAGTGATGTTAACCTGCTTGGTCTCTGTTGACATGAATTTAATATCTATTTAATTTTCAAACTTTTTTTACTAAAAAGGAATATTTGGAACTTGAGGGTGTTGAAAGCTTATAATGTTATCTTCATAGGAGATTAAATCCAAAGAAAATTTCCATCTGTGGAAAATGAAAAGTAAATGAAAGAGAGAAGCTGGAGAAAACATCATAGAAAAAGTACTTCTGCAGCTTCTCTAGTTCTGTATTCAGTTCCTAGACTTTACTTCATGAACGCAGTTCTGACTCCCAAGTCACCTGCCTTGGGTTGCCTCTCTGTGTCAGCACCATTTAGAGTATCTTTGGCTACTCTCAGTTACTCGCTTCTGTACAGCTCCAATACTAGGGACTTCACAACACAAACTCACTCCGTCCTGTGTCAATTGCTTGAATTTTGAAGCACAAATCTTTTGTCCTCCTATTTTTAAAAAAGCTTCTACCATCTAGAACTTACTGCGCTGTTAGATGCTTCAGAAATACACAAGTAGCAAGCAGATTTTTAGCTCTGGTACACTTGCATTCAAATCTGGAAGTTATTTTTTAACTATATGGACAGTGTTACAGATTTTTAGAGGCAATAATGGGGTTAGACATCTAAATCCAAAGGAAAAAAGCAGTTTTATGTAGAATGCATGAAAATCAGGGCCTATGCATGTTGTAGTTTGCTACTGAATTTCAATATGCTGCTGCCAGTCAGTGTTTTATCTTGCTCTGTGCTAGCCTTTACCTTAACAATTTGTCTTATTGGTTATGAAATTATTATTTTCATGTCTCTCTAATATAAAATCTCCATTTTTTTTTTAAATGCATTTAATTTCTGCCTCTTCTGGTCTATATTTTAACACAGAAATCAGCCCAGTTTATTTTCTGCAGACATAGGGTCTAAAAGGGTGTGCTTATCAGTATCATAGAACAGAGGCTTATAATACTCTGATGGCTATTGGATTTCACATTGGTATAAGATTGCACAAACAAGCATAGATAAGTAATGTTTCCATATGAAAGCAAGCAGTCCATATGTGAAACCTATTTCAGGCTTTGTCCTGTGAAGAACCAAAATACATAAAAAAGCAGTGAGGTATTCATATTTTTGAGTAGCTTGTTTTTCTTGTTGTTATTCCTCTGACGTATATATGCACTGAGCCTATAATCTCATGGGTTCAACAACTATGATTTATTTACTTGTATGGTTCCATGTACATTTATATGTATTAAGAGCCATGCATGCCTAGAAATATGACAATAATATCATCTGTGCTGCCACATAGGTTAAAAAGGATAACATTGCGTTGCCTGTTGCCTGTCACCTTTCTAAAGTATTTTTCTGCCAGTAGCCATTGATTTTTGTGAATCATTTTGGGCTTATGGAGAGTGCTTATTTGGGAAATGTCAAGACACCAATCAGAAGGTGATATGGAGTAGTTTTGTTCACAACTAGTAATCACTTTTGCCTGTAAAACATTTTTATTGTGTAGTCTTATACTGCTGTCAGCTGTTGAAAGGTGTAGCTATCAAACATGGATCTGAACATGGACTAGGCTCTGTATCAGCAAGTCTACATCTGGTTTCAACTAGTACCTGCAGCCAAAGACATTATTGTGATTTTCCTTTCAAAATTACTTTCACTATAGAGTATGCATTTTAAAATATCAATGAAAATCTGGAAGCATATGAGGAAAAATTTCAAAAGGTAAGGCTGATACTTCATTGGTTAATGCAAATTTGAATTGTGGTGGTATTGTTATTACCTACATGTCAGCAATGAGACGTTTAAGATTGGAGTGCTAAGGCATCATTAATCTAGAAAAATAGAAACCACAATGCTTATAACAATATGGTGATACTTTGTATAGATAGAACGGAATCTACCTTAGGATTTTGTGGTTCCTATTATATATTTTTCCTTTGCTTTTTCTTTATTTGCTTGGTATCTCTATATTGTAAACAGAGTGATAATTCAAGCAGAGTTCTAGGTATTTCAGAGCAATTTGCAACACTTCTTTCCTCTTTAAATGCTATTGGCAACATCAAATACTTATTGAAGCCCTGAAAACTAATTTCCTTCTGCGGAATAAGTCTCTATAGCAATAGTGGGTCACAGTCACCATCTTGTATAGAGCTGTGAAAGGAACTAAGTCAGTTTGTAGGTCTCTAGACTCTATTAAATAATTGCTATTATGTTTGTTGATTGTTACTAGGAGTAAGTTCTTTAAGAAGAATGTGCATCTTTGGGTCCTAATAATGTGTGCAGTGTCATACTGTGTTTTAGAGGTAATGGGACCAGTGGTTCAATTTCTCTGTTACTGTTTCTAAGAGACAAAGAAAGGAGTAGGCAGGGAATAAAATTAATAAAATAAGATTATTCAGATCAATTTGTATGTGTCCAGGAAAATACAGAAGTCAGTGATGGAAGTTAAAATCAGGATATCACTTGTTGTTTATGATTATAATTTTTTAGTAGTAGTTTTAAAGCCTGGTGTTATTAATAGGTAGTTGGGGAAGACATTCTATTTCATCTTGGAAAACAAAGTCTTGGTGTCTAAAGGTAGCAAAAGCCTGAATAAGTAAGAGGGGGAGGTGTTTGGCAATTAATTAAAAAGTGAGATGGAATAAATTTGTGATGAATTAGTACTAAGGGTTTTTCTGGTTGCTGGAAACAACTCTTCTACAAGCACAGTATTTTCTGAATGTCTTTGAAAATATCTTTTTGGAACTTGACAACTCATTTGGTAGATGTCAGCTTTAAGGTTCAAAAAATTTGGCATATAAAATTCAGCTTGGAATGAAAAACCTAGAGCAGCTTTCCTGGCAGATGCTTCCAGCAACATCACAGAATACTTCCACACTATAGGTGATGGGGTTTTAACACAGTTGTCTTAGTGCTAGATTAATTTGTAGACACTATTCCCTAGTCATTTGGCATTCGGGTAAGTTAAGAAAGAAGGAATCAAGTTCACAAGAAGAGGTATGTAAATCTTGACAAAAGCAGCTAAGTTAGAGGAAATACAGTAGGAGCCTACTCATGCAGTAGCAATCCAGGCTGGGGTTTTTTTGGGTTTGTTTTTTTGGGGGCTTGGGGTTTGTTTTTTTGGGTTTTGAAAGGGATATAGAGCTCTCTTTTTAGCAGATACCTTTTTTCTTTTAATGATGTGAAAGCTGTGAAAGAAGGCTGTGTAAGCCAGTGTAAATTTTCAAAGATAAAAATGTTCAGTTTCTAGGTTATTCTCATGGGGTGTTCCAGCCATTAGTGGAAGTGGAAGGCAAAGTTGATATGCCTCGTTCTTGATCCAAATTTCTTGGAGACTTTCAACAAGTCAGTTACTTATACATCATTTTCTTGAATGTTATGAAGAATGAAAATACCCATTGTTGTTTGTTTAAATAAGAAATGTATATTTTTCCTTAACTTTTCCCACTGATTTCTAGTGTTTTTAATTCTTTATATCATGATAACAGACCATTTGTTTCAGTGCTAATATCTGTAATATCACATAATACTACTTATGAAATAAAAGCCCTTTTTTTGCCTAGCATCTAAGTTACTGAATTTAAGGATTGAGTTTTAGACTTTTTCTGTGTTTCTGGAAAGCAAATAGAAGATCACTGCTGCTGCTCTCACTCGTAAATGGTGATTTATAATTCTTCTGGTCTGCTTGAGGGCAATTTTTCTTGTCCTTGTACCATAACAGGTCACACAGAGAATTTCTAATCAGAAACTAGGACCCAACAGAGCTGGTATGAAACAAGTGTGTAAGATTAAGATAGAGAACATCACCTAAAGAGTTTGCAGCAGGGACAGTGTCTGTATCCTGTGACTGGATAGCTGTGAATCACTCCCCTGGGTGGCTTCTACCTGTGTAGCTACCACACCGGGAGCCTTATGTTCAGAGGAGGGAATACACCCCCTGCATTAGTTCCATCTGGTGATATCTGCATGGCCCATTTTCTTTACAGCACTGCTTACTCCAGTTCACTCCTTGTTGAAGATTTACTAGCTATTTATTCAGCTTTTGTGTTTTGCAGCCCATGTTAGTCTATATGATACTATATTTAACAAGCTTAAAATTTGACATACATAACCTGGAAGCAGCTATTTCATTTGTGTTTAAGTGATTTCCCATTAAAAAGCATGTGTTAGTTGGCTAGGTATATTGTGATACATTCATGTCATGCTGCTTCTAAGGTAAGTGCTTTTTTTCAACCTAGTGCTAAAGAATGAATCTCTTCTAAATTGGCCTATATGACAATGGAGGTGAGATGAATTTCAGTCTCTTCAGGCTTTACTGTGAAGCCTGTAAGTATTTGCACAGTATTTCATAAATAATTTAGGAAAAGCATTGCAAACTCTATTGCAGATCTAGGGATAAAGAATGTTTAAAATCTCTTTCATTTGGGTCCATCATTTTCTCAAAACTCCTGCAGAATTTAGAACTATGATTTTTCTACAGAATTGACAAACCACCTATAGAACTAAATAAAGTTGTTTACAGTACCATTCAGAAAAAACTTATAGGAAGAAATCCACTTGAGACAGTGATTAGGGAGATATAAGTACCTGAATAGTGTAAAAAAACTTAAATAGGACTTCCAGACTTCTATTCACAAGATCTTTATCTAATTTTTGGTGCCCAACTTTATGCCTCTAGGCGTGCTCAAAGCCAGTTAATTTTGACATGAATTGTTCTGCATCTGGCTCCTTTCTTCAGCTCCTTTGGGATTCACAGAATAGACATTGCCCTGACTCCCTCACCTGTGGAACCAGATGTTAGAAACATGCTAACAGGGTGCTTTCAAAGGGCCAGTGAAAAAATAGTAAGGAGCGGTTACTGGGTTTGTAGACTCTCTTTTTTATTATAATGTCTTTCAACTTGATAGAAGTATTTCTGCCATTTTCTTTGCTCAGTGTTTTGGTAGTCTCATAATATTTCTCCATTTGTATGCACTAGTTTGCTGCTGCCTTGGCAGAAAATTTAGGAAAGATGAATCCTAGACTTCTGCTTTATCCAGTAGGTCAGTGACTTGAAAACTGGACTGTGTTTGGGAAACCTCCATTTCAGTCCTGGTGTAGAGAATGTGAAGCCCTCCAGCCACAGATAGCTTCTTGACTTAAATTAGTACTCTGAGGATATTTTATTCCCTTCTATTGAATGTCTTCTGTTTAAAATGGTCGGAAAATAAATGGAGCAGTCAACACTCTCTGAAAAACACCCTGTACCTTTGTGGTTGAATCATAAGAAGTGGAAATAGGTAGGTCAACACTCCCTCAGATAGAGGAGGGATTTGAGTCCAGGACTTTAAAATGTTCTCCAAAGTTCTTATTATCAGGATTTGGAACAGAGAGATTTAGCACCTCACCGATTTCTTTAACCATCAACGTGTATGAGTTTCTACCATAATGTTCTTCTACTGCTTTCAAGTGCTTTCTACCTTAGCCTGTTTTTCATAAGGAAATCATTTAAATAAGTGTTTTCCAGATAGGAGGAGGTGATTTTTGCTATTGCATTGATAGGTGCAGTTTAGTATCACCATCTGTACTCTGTTGCCACCCCACATAAATTATTGGTTGTTTAATTTAGCTTTTTTGCTCATGTCATTTATGTCCAAAAAGGGAGGTAACAGCTTTACCAGTAGATAATAGGAAGCTATTAACTTGTTTCACCTTACATTCCCACAGCCACATGCTGTTATTTCTTATAATAACCTTGGCTTCTGTAATGTGTCCCTTTGTGGGATCTTTCGAGTGTGTTGTGTAATTATATTGTGACTGCAGAATGAATGTAGACTGTCATTGCATTACCCTACTAATCTAATATGGTGATTGGGGTGTTGTTTGTATGATATTTTTCCACTTCTCTCATCTGATAAAATTCTGTTTAAAATGAACTATTTTTTTGCAATGTTATTGGATTCCACTCCACTACGCAACCAGTGTAGGAGTAGGGAAATGTCTGTGAAACTGCTAAAACATGAATGGTAAAATTGACGGAAATAATATTCATTTCCAGGTTTTAAGGGAACACTACTGGCAGCAATGCCAACAACAGCCTAAACTGTTCATGGGAATTTTTCCATCAGTTTTAATGGGGTGGTTCAAAGAAATAATTTTCCTGCAATATTTTAACCGAATATCATCCTAGGTATCTTTTTAAGACAGCGCAGAATAAAATAAAGATGTTTATTTTAAGAATGTATTACTTGCTGTATTCATAACACTGCAGTTTTCCTTTGTAAATTCCTAAATAAATGATATTCAGCTTAAATCATTCAAAAAAAATAGAAGAGTGAAAGAAGATGAGAATCTACACTTAAGGAACATATCCACCACGGGTATTTAAAGTCCTTTTGTTAACATTTAGTGCTGAGCTTGGCTCCTCTCAAGATTATTCCCCTAATTGGCAGATTATAGGACTCTATGTAAGAAGATGGCAGGAAATGTGATTTGCCATCTGTGGGCTATGTGGCTTTTTTGTGGCAAGGTACCTGTATCAGAAATGGATCTTTATCATCATGCTGTGTTTTGAAGTAAATGTCCAAATTTTCTGATAATGTAAATTAGCCTCTCAAAATGAAATTTTAACGGAGGTTGGCTAATTAAGTCATGAGAGATTCTGACCCTGTTTTTGAAGATGTCCCTTACTGTTCATAAAAGGATTCATTAGTAATTGTTAAAAAGGATGTATTAGGGACTGCTAAAAATAAATGAGTTTCTGGAAGGTGGAAAGTTGAAAAAAAGTGCAGGCCTAGTACCATTAACAGATGGAGACCTATACGGAGATATTAACTTTCTGATAATTATGGTGGATCATGTGTTATACATGCCCCCATTTTGTTTTCCTATATTTGACAGTACTGGTGACAAGTTCTTTGGTATGTCTTAGGAAAGGTCAGAGTGTGGCTTTCTTCTTGTTGCAGTGAGACACTCATATTTCATGCCAGAAAATGCTGCTTGATCTGCCCTAGCTTATGTTGCTCTGAAGCACTTCAATAAAATGAAAATCGTATTTGTTGGAGATAAAGGGAATACTTTTATAGAACAGAGTAATCGATTCATTGGATTATGAACCCAAAGTTCTTTAGAGGATGGCACAAATATTTATGATGTCCTTGAGCATTTGATTTTGCTCAAGATCTGTAAATTAGCTGAAAGATGTGTAAAAATTCATACAGTCAGACAGCTCCCTCCTGGCTACACACATCAAGTGGCTCAGGAGCATAAATTATTCCTGCTGAGGTCAATCATAATTTATGCTATTTTGCTTCTGCATCTGCTATTCCGAGGAAGACGAATTGAAAGAACATTTGCATTTGAAGAAAAATTTCCCTCTTTACATCAAACTTCATTCACTTTGGGAAATCTGGTCCTATAAATGGTAACCTGAACAGCTTCAGACATATTTTTGAAAAAGCTGAAAAAATGGCCACAGCTTTGACAACTGAACCACAGAGATCTGCAGAGTTGTTATTGAGTTCTTTGCATTTCACTTTGTAAAATTGTGTGGTAAAGAATATATGATAGTAAAAAATGTTCACAGATGCCCAAGTCAACCTTTCCAGTGTCACTTTAAATATATAAATACAAAACAGTACAGAAATTCCATGTTACAGTGTCTAGAGAAATTTAAGCAGTCATACTGCATGGGTGATTTCACACTGATGGTTGTGTGAAGTTGAAAGACTCGGGAAGTCTTACGTGAGCTTGAGGCTCTCCTCTAGTTGCATTTGATAGTGATTGAACTGGATCCTACCCTTTGAAACAGGGGGCTATTGGCAGAGTAGCAGTCCAATTATAGTATTACTATGAAGCTTCTTACTGTTTCCAGATTTACTGAATCATAGAATGGCATGGGTTGGAAGGGACCCCAAGGATCATAGAGTTCCAATCCCCCTGCCACAGGCAGGAACACCAAACTCCAGGCCTGGATCTACACAAGGTTGCCCAGGGCCCCATCCAACCTGGCCTTGGACACCTCCAGGGACGGGGCACCCACCACCTCTCTGGGCAGCCTGCTCCAGCACCTCACCACTCTGTAAAAAACCTTCCCCCTAATATCTAATCTAAACCTTCCTTCCTTTAGTTTTAATCCATTCCCCCTTGTTCGGCCATTGTCTATCCTTTTAAAAGTTGATTCCCCTCCTGATTGAATGATCCCTTCATGTACTGGAAGGCTGCAATGAGGTCCCCCCGCAGCCTTCTCTTCTCCAGGCTGAACCAGCCCAGCTCCCTCAGACTCTCTTTATAGGGAAGGTGCTCCAGCCCTCTAATCATCTTTGTGGCCTCCTCTGAACCCTCTCCAACAGTTCTACATCTTTCTTGTATTGTGGGTCCCAGACCTGGACAGAGGACTCCAGATGGGGCCTCACGAGGGCAGAGCAGAGAGGGACAATCACCTCCCTGTCCCTGCGGGCCACCCCTCTTCTGATGGAGCCCAGGATACCACTGGCCTTGCAAGCTGCAAGAGCACACTGCTGGCTCATGTTAAGTTTCTCATCCACCATGACATCCAGGTCCTTCTCAGCAGGACTACTCTGAAGGAGCTCTTCTCCCAGTCTGTATATATGTCTGAGGCCCATACACGTTGCAAACACCACCTACTTGGTGGATTTCATTGAGCTGAAAAGATACTTCCTGTTTTCAGTGATGTAAAATGCAAGACAGTCAACAGCACCTCCCAGTCTGGTATCATCAGCAAACTCAGGACATACCCCTTTGTAGCTCAAAAAGTCTGATTTAAAACATCTAAAAGTACCAAATGGTGATTTAAACTAACAAAAAAATCCTGACAGTGAGTTGCCAGCAAAAGGAAGCATGCACAGAAATCCTATATTCCTTTGTATGTTAAGGAATTAATTCTGCAATAATTAATCTCACAGGAATTTAATTTGTCCAGTATGTCACCTGTGTATGAAAGCAGAATAATCCTTTTAAATAAAAAATCAAGTCAGCTCCAACTTCTGTTCTAGAAGGTGTAGGTAGGTAGAAACTGAAATGCTTATCATAAAAGTTCTATTTTGGTGGTAGGAATTGCTTCTGTCTTCATGATGACAATGAACACACTTTATAACCTTTCTATCTCTTTAGTTTTCTCTTTATAAGTGGTTTTAGCTCATTAAAGATTTTTTTTATATACCTGAGGTATACGTAAAGTGTACTTCCTAAGAAGTACCTAAAAATACCTGAAATATTTTAAGTGCATATGCTGATGGTAATTTCCATGGATTAAATGGCTTGAAGGGGTTATCACACTATATCACCTTGTATCCTTAAAATTCACCTTATTGACACATAGTAAGACTGAGGTTTATATTAGAAGTGGACTTTGTTCCTTTGAATTAAAAAATAATGAGATATTTCCTTTTTAAATTGCTATTTTAACGTCTGGTTCCAAAACCTTCTTTCATGTCAAAAACCACTTAGTTTTCCGCCCTTTTGTTTAGCTCCTTTTTTCTTGTCTAATTAGCTCTCGTAGGCAGCATATCTCATACTTCTTTTTCAAAATTATTTTATAACATACTTCTACTAGTTAAGTAAAGTATTTGGAAGTAAAATGAGTAATGACGATTTCTCTGGTATTCATTTTGTTGGCCTGACATTCTGTCTCAGGGTGAGGAAAGCTGGCAGTAGAGAATGCAAACTGCTGGAAATTCATGAGGGATGCCAATAATGTCATTATCTTTAATGAATAGGAATTAATAAATGAATAGTTCTATATTTTTACTTTTATATATATGACTTTTTTCCATTAATACTTAAGATCAGGCAACAGTGCGAGGTGCTTAATCTCCCTTTATGAAGAAGTGAGGCAGTCTGACATCAACGCTGTGAAGTGTTCAGCAGCAAGGAATACTGAACTCCTTAATCTGCAGAAACAAGCAACTCTGTGGTATAATTATAATTTCTGATGCCAGTACCATGTCTGATGATGAGCTTCTGCACTGAGATGTAAAAAGTTTGCATTTAAAATTCTCCTCTGTTTTATTTTTAAAAGGCAGTTTATGTCTAAAGAAGTGTCATTTGCTACAGAATGCCAAAACAAAAGCATAGAACTTATACCAGAGTTTACCATTTTCATCAACAATGTTGTAACTGCTTGTAGAATGAAGATTTCACTCCTATTTGCAGCCTTTTTTACATATATTTGTGATGTTCAGCATGTTTGATTATGGTTTTCTTCCAAATTTCATTTTCTTTCTCCATAAATAATAAACAATGATAATGAAGCAAAGTGCCTTTTCTATTCTGTACTCTAATTGAGTATAGCATATAATAGCATCTATTATCATACATTACAGGAATTGCTTCCAAAAATGTATACTATATTCCACTGTTTTAAGAGATGAAGTGGAACAAAAATTGTGTATGTTACTAGCTTTAGGCTCTTTTTGAGGAAAAAAGAAGAAATTATGCATTTGAATATTGCTGCCTGGAATAATTTTTACATTTTCCGTGATACTTAGAGAAGAGAATTTAATTCACAAACATATATTGTTGCTTCTTTGATTACATTTCCTTAATTCTGAATGTCTTTTTTTTATTCTGTTCTTGATGTTTTTAGCCCTTCATATTCAGCTGCTGTCTGCACTATATCTGGGTATTTACTGTTTTGAAGCTCAATACAAACAGAATTCTAAAGACAAGTTAGTATTAGATTATCTTTTATTGACCAGGTTATTTATACACTAATACTAAAACCTTTCCTTTGTAATTGCCATTTCCTGTTGCAAACACTCTAAGACTTGGGGAAATTTAAAGAAAAAAAGAGTAAAAAAGTAGCAGAAAAAGTTGAGTGCTTTTGGGACACTTTCTGAGTAACTATGTCATGTGACAACTTTTGCTACTTTAAAACATCTTTGATCATACAGATCTACTGTTTCACAATAAGAAAAAATCTTGGTCTGTCTTTTTAATGATTCATATCTCTTTATTTATTTATTTATTTATTTATTTATTTATTTTAAACTAAGGAATGCCAAAATCCATATGGTGCTTTCCAGGCTGTTAATACTTAAGACTAGGAATGTAAAATGTGTCCTCTTTCAATTCACCCCAGGACAGATGGAGAAGAGTGATTCTAGCTTTGCAAAGCCATCATTTTTTATCATTTCTTTGAATGGTTGTTTCTTAGGTACTTTCCTAAAGCAATAATTTTGCTAATAACAACTGAAAATTGCTGTATAATTTTAACATTAAATTTTCGGACCCTTTTAGTTGATCACAGAGGAACTGTAGTACAGTGTCCTCTGCACAGTAGATGATTACGTTACTGCCTGTGGTATCAGCCTCTTCTAACACTGTTTTTCTGTGACCGTTGCTATCACAATCTCATTTCCCCCACAGCTTTTCAGTTCTACAAGGTGCTCAGTTACTGTTGGAAGTGGTGGGGGGGTGAGATATTCCCCAACAGCTATAAAAGTTTTCCTGAACCAGTGGGGTCAAAAGCACTGGCGTGCATCTTGTAAGTGTGGATCAGGTGAAATCATTTTAGTTCCTAGAGCTGAGAGCCAGGGTGCTTCACCAGAGGTCTAACAGAATGACTTTCTGACACTGGAGGAGGGAAAGAGTATAAATTGACTTCGGGTGAGTACTTCTGCTGTCTGGAGTAGGCCTTGGGGGTGTGATGCTTTCCGTGTGGCTGACAGCAACCTCTCTCTTCCCCTCTCTTTCAGCGAAGGAAAAAAGCACTGGCTCTAGATATGAAGAACAGTGTTTCAAGTAATTTTAACAATATAAACTCTTATCTTTCCTTCATTGTGCTGCAGACACTTGATGTTTGTCATTACACTGTTCAGTTTTGCTAAATCATCTTTTTGCCCCTGTTATATCTTAATAGTGGCACACAAATTTTGTGAAGGCACAGAAATGAACATTGAAGTGGGTAAATTAATAGTCTCCATAACCCTTCGAGTGCTGCACTATCACTGCTCCTGCACTGTTTATGGTTGTCCTCAAATGTGGGAGAGAAGGGAAGTAAATCAGACTTTGTGAACTAAAGGAATCTAACGATTGTCCAAAAGCAGCAAAAGACTGGTTTCATGATTCACAGTAGAAGGGGATAAAGGTGGATGGACATTAAAGAGCAGATCAGCATTTTATACACAGAGATGTTAACAGGACTGTAGCTTTTTACTGTGCCAATAAAATGATATGCTGCTGTAAATTTCTAACTGTGAAACATTTGGCTTTATATCATCATTTACATGAAGATTTTTTAAAACAAAAGTGAACTGTGATTCAGCCATTTGGTTTAATTAGTAATGTTTGCATAGGAGCATGAAAAAATTATTCTAAATTAAATGGGCATTAAGCTTGCTTTTTAAAGGGTTTTTTTTGTCATTCAGGCATGTGTCAGATACAGTGTTAGGCAATTTAATTCAAATTTTTGTTGCTTCCTGATAAGCAGCCAAAAAACTTAAACTACTTCTGTAAGATTTGTTGTCATGTAGCTTTCCAGTGCTATTTTCTCACAAACTGTTGATACAACACTCTCAGTCCTTGTTGTTTAATTTATTTTCATTGTAGAAAGGTGCTTGTTGCCATTTAAGAAACTAGCAAAGATATCTGCCAAAATAGCACTTTTTTGCACCATATGGCACTTAAAATCAAAATTGTGCTCTTTGATAAGTATCAGACCCTTGTGGGGTTTAATTTTTTTTGTTTCCCATCACAATTTCCTGAATTTTCTGTAGTTGAATTTTATTTTCTGTGCTAGTGCCTAGTAAAACTTTTCTATTTTCTAAATAGGTTGCCAAGTTGGCAATCAATGTTTGAAGGTACTTTTCTCCCCTTTTCATACAAAAGATAGTGATTCTTTCCTGCCAGTATTAAGAAAAGATAAAAATAAAAATCTCCCTTTCTGAAACCTCAGAACATTACATACTATATACTATATATACTGAATTAACTGGTTTATATACAATGCTTAAAATTGCTATTGGAAGCGCCCTCTGCCTTCTTAAGGGTACATGACCATGTTAGCTGAGGTAAGAGTGCTTCACAGAAAATAAATATGGCCTTCATCCGAAGCCCTGGACTCTGATAAGTGACATCACATACACAAAATGTTGTCTATCTGCCTTTTTGTGCAAATGCAGTCCCTTGACTGGTGACAGGGAACAGATTGTGCTGATAATCCATAATGGAAGAGTTTTCTGGGCATACATTTTGAGCTGTGTCTCTTAACTGATGTCTGAGAGAGAATGGTAAGGTAATGCACCATGCCATGCCAGTAATTACGGAGACCAATTCAGTAAGTGTGGAACCCAGCACAGCAAGACGTTGATTGCACTGCAGACCGGTGGTCATTAAATTCCTCCTTTACACCATACTTCCTGTAGCAGTTGTCTATTAGAGGACTGGTTTGCCAGGTATAGCAGAGGCTTGAACTCAGTGACTGGTATGTTCCTGCTGTTTCTGAATTCTTCTGCAGAAGGAGTCTTAATAGGACCTATAAGAAGGGAAATCATTATATTTATTTGTCACTTTTTTTTTTTTTAATCAGTGTTTCTTTGAATATGTCTTTAACTAAACCTCAGTGCCTGAAGTTCAGGCAATATAATTCTGAGTTTGTCATAATGTAAATAAAGAGTAAAACAACTAATCTCATATGAACAGATCAGTAAAAACAATACAAGGCCAATAACAGGTTGAGGAAGTTCATAATAACGAGGTCACAAGTTGTGATGGCTTGTTTTAGAAGCCAACTTTATCTGCTTAAAAACCTAAACTATTAGTTGTTGCTGCCTGAATCCCATGTTGTTGCAAAAACCGAGTTAGGTTGCTTTGAAGCAATAACTCTAGAAGATATAATGTAATTAACTTGTCTATATGAAGTTAATACTCAACAGAAGATATCCCAAATGTGTCACATAGTGTCCAGGTGATCTGTCAGATGTCTATAATAATTGGACCAGATTTATAGTTTGTTGTGGTAAGTTCTCTCACCATATTGGAAAGTGTATTAAAAATAATAATAGGATAAATTACTGGTAAGGATCATGGTTCTATGCAGAAGATTAGTTTACATAACTTGAAGTGGCACCTTTAAGAATCTAGAAATCAAAAGCCAAAAAATAATTCCAATGCCATTTGGAAACAGTAGTAATCCCCTCCATGACCTGATAATCAAATTTCATATGAAAACGTAGGTTTTCAATTGCAGTACAAAGTAGTATGCCATAAATCCTGCAAAATATTGGTGTTCAGAAGAATTTTTGGACACTTAATTTCCATTTCTAAAAAATAAGAATTCGTTGCAGCCTCTGCAAATATTCCCTTTTTGCATTGATGGTGGAGCTGAGAGGGAAATGCAGTGATAGCTGAGCTTTAGAAGCGTTTAAAGCCGTTTCTATCCAGATACTTTGGCTTTGCTTGTAACAATTATCACAAGCCAATTTTTTTTACTGACTTTCATAATCCTCATGTTGGGGACAAAAATAAGAGAAGGGATTGGCATGTCATGGTTGTAGATTTTTATTTTTTTTTATAACACAGTCCTCCAAGTGGAAACATCTGACTTTTTCCAACTGTGCAAATGAAAAAACATGGGAGAAACGGGAGGAGCAAAGGCAAAAAATACTGAAAAGAATCCACTATAAACAGCTGTTTTGTGTTGGAGTATGGTCTGGAATAGTAAAGTGAATAACTCAGGTTTCCATTTTGTGGTGTAAACTTTGAAAGAAAGACTGCTGATGAGGGATTGGACTTTCAAGGGTTATAGCCTTTGGTATTTTTCTGACTGTTACAATATTCCTACAAAACTAATCTCATTCACGCAATTTAGTTTTTTGATTCTTTTCCATCTTTCCACCCAGTCTACCTTCTGCTTAATTTACAAAAGTTTTGTACTGCAAGACTGGAATTTAAAGCTCAAAAGTTATATCCAAACTATTTTTGGGCTTTTGTTCTGGAAGAAAATAACTGCATAAACTTTTTACTCTTATTACTATATTAATAATATGTGTATATTTGTCAACAGATGCTTTAAAAATATTGGTAGAAAAAATACTTTTGAAATTTCTGCTATTTTATTGCTTATGGAAACCTACATCTGGTTGTAGTTTTTACGAAATTATATTGTGATAAGCATATCCTTATGAATTGTTGTGTAGGTTTTTTTATTTCCCTGTTTAGATTGGGTTTTCTTTCTATTTAAAGATCAATTACTGAACTTTCTGAAATGTGAAATTGCAAGATAATGTAAGATAGTGTTTTTTATGAATGTTCTGTAAAAATCTCTCCCCTGTGACATTATTGATATTACTGATATAAAGCTGAAAAGAAGACATTATTAACACAACAGCAAAAAGCTACAGATTAGATGAATATTTCAGTAAATATCCACGTTAAAGTTATGAACTGGCATCAGACCAAAATGAGTGGTCTTTCTTTTTTATCCAAAACCAGCTCTTTGGGGAACACTGGTTACACATGACACTCACAGATCGGTCTGAAATTGAAGTTCTTTCTCAATCCAGTTAGAAAAATTATCTAATGATAAGGTAATTATTTAAAATTAATACAGAACTGTTCACCCAAATTGATTGTGAAACACTTATATACCTAAGCAACCCTTTTGGCCAAAGCTCACAGGTTGAACAATACATCTCTAGCTGGGCATATGTAGTCTCCATCTGTAAAAGCTTGGAATATTTCAACATTTTGGGAAAACATAGTTGAGGAAAACAGCTGATGGTGATGAATATGGCTGTCATCTTGGAAAATAAAGGTCAATATAGAAGTCTTTGGTAAGGAGAATTTGGCAGAATGAAAAGGACAGGTAATTAGGGTAATTAGGAGGTAGGATAAAGGTGTTGGTCAGTTATTCCACTGCCACACCTGGGGCTATATGACGCACAGGAAACACTTCTTTCCCCATGCTGATAAATGCATGCATATATACAAGATACACTATGTGGAAAAGGCAGTGAAGTAAATAGCATACAGTGCAATAAAGAGATAATGTACATTTCTTTTAAAATTTGGAAGTCTAAATCATGTGTGGAAGCTGAAGGAAGGCAACTAAACTGGGAAGGTCTGGTTATGCAACCAGGACATATTAACAGGTAGAGCAGGACAGACACTTCAGAGTTGATGTCTAAGTGGAAGAAGGATATATTAGCGGTTACAGTGGAAGCAGGAAGGAGAGGATTCAAGTTAAAACTGAAAAGTATCTGTGCAGAAAGGTTTAGTTGCGAGAAGAACAGCACCAGAAAGTAAAATTGTAGATGTTAAAGTCACTAGGTGTTGTAGATATAGTCTGGCCTAAGAAAATGTCAGAGACTTGATAGGAAATCTGAAATAAACACCAGCAAATTTTTAATTCCACTTTGATGACTGTTTTTCTTGAAAGATATAAAATGGCACAAGATTGGCAATGTAAGAGACAGTGCTATGTTTCATGATGTAGAACTGGGAAAGGAAAATGAAGGAAGAAATCAAAAGGATGTTGATGAAAGTAGACTATGTTGATTTGATAGAAGTAAATAGGAAGGAACTAAAGGAAAACAAAATAAAAACACAGAACATGCTTTAAAGCAGCAGTGATTAATCAAAAACTAAGGAACTAACTAACCCTAAAAATGGATTTTAAACCTGTAAGAATAATGCTAAGGATTAACCTATTCCCTGGCATATTCAGCTTCTTTCATTCCTTCCTCAGAAGCCTCTAAATGGTAAATTAGATGCAAGTGATTTACTACCTCTCATGGCGCTTTGTTCAGTGATGTTGTGCCATGATCTCTTTTAAACCAGGGTTCTAATACCTCCTGTGAAGAAAAAAAAAATTACTTGGCAGGAAAATACAAAAAAATTCAAGCTGTTTTCATGGTTTGTTAAATGCACTAACTAACTCCAAACTTTTCTTCAGTCTCTTTGGACCGTTTTCAACTGAATTCACCTGTATAGAAGATTTTTTTTTCTTTTTTTTTTTTACTAAGAGAACTTTTTTCTTCCACAAACTTGTACTGTAAGTGGTTACAAATGGTACTCCTGAAAAAAGCTGTGGTGAATTTAGTGCGGACTAGAAAGATTAGCCCTTACTTTCTCATCTTCTGTGCATGTATTTCCCTGCACTGAATGAAGTTTTCAAAATGGTTTTCTTGTTAAAAAAAGCTTGTGGACTGCAGAATTTACATGCACTGTGTTATTCCACTTAAAGGGAGGGCCTCTGGTGTACGAAGAATAGTTCAAACATCTGCAGTCATAGCATGTCATCTCTGTGTCTTTTCTCTCGGATATATTGCATTATCTGTCATTCTGTCTGCGTTTGAGTAAATGTTCGATTTTGTACTTTTTCATTGTTAGGAATTTGAGAAAATTACCCTTCCTGATATGTAATATAAATGGGTCCTTATTACTTTTATTCTTGGAGCATTATGCATCATTTCACACCAAACCAGCTGCATGGAAATGTTGCGGGAAAAAATGCGTAAAAAAATTCTAATTTGATGCTTCATTTGCTGAAATTATGATGTCTCTCAGAGGTAATAATGATCACTGGTGTATGCATTTCTCAATTCAGAAATAAGACAGGGGGCATCTGAAGACACGAGGGTTAATCTAGGACGCAAATATATAAACTCAGTCATAATGTGAAAGTATGAGGGCTGACCTCTCTCCAGGCAAAATATGTTTGGATTTCATAATCTTGAACATCAACCACTGTCTTGTTCCCAGTTTTGGGATAGATAAAGTTTAGTAGAACTTTTCTTCTCATATTATAAAATTTTATTTTATTATATTATATGCCCAGCAGCATGTAATATATATATATATCTTAAGTGGCTTTGTAAGGGCTCTTATTTAAGGGTGTTTACATTTTACTGTACTGCACATAGGTTTTCATTATTCCTTTCCCACATACACAAGAAGCAGCTACATGCTTTAGGGTGTGAATTCATGCTGCTGACAGGGTGGTGAAAGGACTTGGGCATTTTTGCATTTAATTCCTCCTGTTATTTTTTTAAACAACTATTAAGTACTTGCAGGAAATACCGTTTGAGTGTATTCAGCGAATTAGCTCAAACTGGGGAGCTGTGGCCAAGACACAATGTGAAGCACATTTGAAAAGTCTCTACTAATGCACACAGCATGAGGAGAAAACTCAACAGAGGTGACTGTCCACTCTGCACTAGTGCACCCTCGCCTTGAGTATAGCGCGCAGTTTTGTTCGCCTCAATATGGCAAGGATGTCAAACTCTTAAAGAGTGTCCCGAGAAGGGCAACCCAGATGGCCAAAGGACTTGAAGGCAAAACTTGAGGAGCAGCTGCAGTCATCTGGTTTGTTCAGGTTGGAGAAGAGAAGGCTGAGGGGACACCTCATCACAGTTTACAACTTTCTCATGGGGGGTAGTGAAGGAGAAGGTGCTGATCTCATCTCTCTGGTGTCCAGTGATAGTACATGAGGAAATAGTATGATGCTGCATCAGAGGTAGCTCAGGCTGGATGTTAGGAAAGGATTCTTCACAGAGGGTGGGTCACTGGAACAGGCTTCTCAGGGAAGCCGTCATGGCCCAAGGCCTGTCAGAGTACTGGACTGTGCTCTTAGTTGTATGGTTTAGTTTTACATTGACCTATGAGGAGCAGGGAGTTGGACTCAATGTCCCTTCCAACTCAAGATAGCCTATGATTCTATGAATTCTGTGAGTAATCACAATTTTAGCTATGTCTTTCCTTGTAGAAGTGTCTTAAATTTTATACCATGCAAAGCTGTTCTGCATGGCCGGTGGCTATTGCTCTGTGGGGATTTTTAATTCTATTTTTGTTTTTCTGTGTGCTGAATGAGTAACTGCTGAGAGTGAAACCCAAGTCCTGCTGGTATGGATTCTGCTCTGACCAAAATTGTGCTCAGTTGTTCTCCATGTGTACTTTTCAGATGTGAATATTTCTAATGCAAAAAAGAATAGAAAAGTCTAAGTTGTCCACTCTTGCAAATATAGGACAGGTATTTCTAAAAAACTTTTTAGGTACCCCAATCCAATGTATGCTTTTTGAACACTTGTGAGAGTAGTGAA
Organism: Gallinula chloropus; assembly: GCF_964237585.1. Taxonomy (NCBI): domain Eukaryota; kingdom Metazoa; phylum Chordata; class Aves; order Gruiformes; family Rallidae; genus Gallinula; species Gallinula chloropus. Next base: position 65,946,788 of record NC_140088.1, read on the forward strand.
ACTGAGAGCAGCAGAGTTTACACAACTGGAACTAAACTCCTTGTCTGGCTAGGAGTGTTTCCTCTAGGATTTAGATACCCCAAAAGTAATGCCCATACCATTGATTAAAATACCAGTTTTGTTGGGGCGAAGACCCTCTTTAAAAGTTTGTACAATCAAGGAAACAGCTTTCAATTTAGGAAGTAATATTTTTGTCCAGGAAAGAAAACATATTATTTTTCTGTAAAAACCAGGAAACAAAGCTGAGCAAAGGTGTCCTGCTTGCTCCTGTGGTCTTGCCCTAGTCCAAAGCAGAAACTTAGTTTACATAACTAAATTGCTGTTTCTTTATCACCAGAGCAGTGATGATGGCAGAACATAGCAGGCTTTATTCATGTATTCATTGAATGTTTAGCCTGATTCAAATCCAAAAGCTTTTTTTTTTGCTTCCAATTGAAGAGAGAGTCCAAAAAGTTATCTCCAACTGCTTAATTACAACAGAGACTGGAACACTTGCTTTTACAGTGAAAAATGAGCTAATTCAAGTAGTATTAAGCAATTGCTGTTACAACTAAGCAATAAAAGAAAGAAAAATGAAAGAGTAGAATGTTTCAGGTGGTGTATATTTGATAATGGTTCCTGCAATAATGCATACAAAGATAATTTTGACCTGACTGATAAAACTGACACAGAGCTGAACTTTGTTGAAACAACCCATTTAAGTGCAGCCAGCCATACAGATTTAGGAGAATTTAGGCCCATCAGAATGTGTACTGGTGAAAAAATGGTGCATACAATGATGTGTGACCGTGTCTATTGATGGAGCATTGCTGAAGGAGGCAAGGAGGTCACCATGAGGAAGCCTTTTCTTGTATTTTGCCAGCAGTTCAGCTGGGCTATTGCCCCCGGAACTTAACTTTGGAAGAATTGCAACAACTTTGCCAGGTTTGCCTCAGTTTCAAAGACAAGGGTTTCGTCTGGTAGCTGCAGCAATAGCTTACTCAGTTCTTTTCTTGATTTTCACATTCTGAATGTATTCTATGCATTTTAGAGTAACACTAAAGTCACATCCTACTTCCTGCTGCTTTCTTTTCCTCCTGACTGCTTTCTTTTCGGCGTAGCAAGCCCTTCTGGCACACGATACTGAGAAGGCAGTTTACATGCAGGAGAACAAAGGTTTCACAATTTGAATTTCTCAGCTACGTACTTTATACAGAGAAGCGTGTTTGGCACATTTTCCATAGGGAGTGAACCAAAGCCTGCTGTCTGCTGTATATTATTATAACGGGAAATGTCCCTTTATGTGGTCTTTAATATTTATTTTATAAGCTGACATTATGAATGTTGAAACTCTGTCATTGCTATTTATGCTGTATTTGTGCTTTGGGATAAAAAAGAAAAGCATCTGCATAGAAAAGGCTTATGGGGACTGTTCATACACCCAGATTTTTCATCTTGGGGTATGAAATGTGTTATATAAAAAGCATCAAGAAATCTTAATCCTGTTTATGCTTCAGAAGTTCCCTCTGGGCTTCAAATTTTTCTTACAGTGGAGACAGAACTCTTTATGAAAACATTAACAGTTTGAAAGGATTTTCACATTAAGTGAAATAAAGTCATTGGATTCTATTCTGAATGAGATTGTACAGGATGGCTTATATCACGTATTGCTTTTATGGGCTTTCACTGAAAGGTGTAAATGCCATTTCTCCAAAGAAACACTGTGTGGCAGAGAGTCTTCTGCTAATTTTTTCATCAAATTAAAATATTTTACTGATAATGCAATTATGGTTGCAACAGCAATTAGCTATTTATTGAAGTTTCTAGGGTTATTACCATATATATATATATGCATATATATATATGTATACCCTCCCCGCATATTATTAATATTTAAAAAAAAAATCTCCTTAGCTGAGTGGTTTCTTCTACTCATTTTGCTCCATTTGCAAGAATGACGTGTTACTTGTACTGCACTGTTTTGTTTCTGCTGTGTAGGAGGATATTTAAAGAAAATAAATGTTTTCTCCAGTCTTTCTAGTTACAAGCTAAAACTATTACAGCATACTTTAAAGATTAATGTGATCTGCAAAAATAACAACAAAAGGAGGCTAGAGAAGAAACTGAACCATATGTTAAGTCTGTAGTATGCTTTTAGTATGTCAAATGTTTTATTTCTCAAATTGAGAACGTTGTAGTAGTTGTATACATATTACTATTTATACTATGCAAGTTGCAAGTTATGAAGCTCATCTTGGGAAAGAATGAGTCTAAGGGATTGCCTTTTAATTAAATTCATATGCAGGAGAAAGAAATTAGAATACGTCTAAGCAGTTTGACCTAAGCATAAAAATTTTACTAAGTTAATTAGCAGGAAGGGTGAACGTTTTAGACTCTGGTTCCAGTAGTCATTTTCAAACATTGTAGCCCAGATAAACTTAACAGCTAGATTCAAATAAAATTTTATACCTTCCCAAAGGCAGCTTCCTTGAGCCATGGATTGCATCATGGCAGTCCTTATCTGTGAAAGAGCTGCCTTAGAAAAAAGCTTAACTATCAGTTTGGTAAAAAGACTAATTCCTAGTTCAAATCTCCATTGTTTCAATTAATGCTTTTTATTGTTGTTAGCGGGTTTTTTTTGGGGAGGGGGTTGTTTTATTTCTTTGTGTTCTTAAAATATATTTCCCAATGATGTATGATGAAATCAAGTAAATCTGAGAATAATGGTTTCATAAAAGCTGGATAAATTAGTGCTGAAGATAACTTCAGGATCCTATCAGGAATTCTTCCTTCTTCTATTTTTTTTTTGTTTTTTTTTTCCTTTTTTTAAAGGGATGAAAAGGTATAAAAATACCAGTTAAACTCTTCTCTTGTTTCTTTTTGTGTACTGTTTGTGTACTGTATGTGTACTGTATGTGCTAATGAGCACATATGCATTCTGTGAACCAGTTTTCACAGATTAACTTGCTTGTCTTGTTGAAATGCCTTGGTTTCTTTTTCAAAGCCTGACATCAAACTTTTTCAAGTCACTCTTGGTGAGAAACATAATCTGTCCATGCCCGAATTTTCCATCTGTATATGGATGACAATAATCCACCGTTTCTCTTGGCTGTCAGTCAGGACTTTTCTGCAGCTGTATACCTACGTTCTAGTTCTTACTTGGGCTGCTTGGAACTGTGTATCACAGCTGATGCTGAACTGAAGTTGTGCCTAAAATACCTACATTTAGTCTGCTTTATTCTGTCACTTACATGCGCTTGGACTGCAGACCTAGAATATATAGCTTGTAAAGCAGGATCATCAATCTCTTGTCATAGATTTTGGGTGGTCACAGGTGATAAAGTAAGGCACAGATTTGAATATCGTTCCACTTGCCTCTCATCACTGGGTACTTGATGTATTGTACATATTTAAAATTTCTGTTGCTCTTCAGAGCTGTCATTCTCTGTTAGGTGCAGTTAAATTGCTCTTACTGTATATTTCACTTCTCAGTTATTGATTTCCTTTTCCATGAATGGTTCATCATGTATTTATATATTTGTTAGTGCGTCAGTGAGGGTTTTTATTTCAGCTTCTATGCTCTGCTCCCTTATGAGATACCTGTCTCAATGTTTATTTGTCTTTCCAGTCGTTATTTCTACTAGGAAACAGTGGTGAGTAATGAATTGATTATGTAGTGTGACTCTTGGGCTTTGGTGCTTGGTAGGATTTTCAAAGCAGCGTAATAATATGTTTTGTCATCACAAGTTTGGAAAGTGTATCCAAACCAGAAGCATTTCCTGGTTGGTTTTTTTTTTTTGCATTCAGGCAGCAAATAATAGACTCTGTTGTCCTTCTTTGCTTCCAGGCAGCTCTTATTTAAAAGCTGGAAAAAAATGTCACTTATCTTCAAACTGTATTTTCTTATGACTGTGTTGACTCAGTGAGTTCTAATGCAGAAGTCTCTTCCCATCCCTTTGTCCACTTCCAAGGTTTTGTCTCTTGAAAACAAATGCAATGGCAGAAGTATATGTAAATGTTAGGCAACACTAGCAAGTCAAACTGTTCTTGAATGTCTTTGATAGGATCAAGGAAACAAATGAATAATAAGGCTTTTAGCCAGGTGTGCTCACCTAGAACCACTGAAATCACTCTTCACCATCTGTCTGGCATTACTGAAATGTGTTTGGAAGGATAGTTTGGGGGATTGCAGCACAAAATGAGGTGATAACTTCTCTCCTATACCCTCTGCTTTCACATACAAGTCCTTGAGGAAGGGAGAATTTTTGTTATATGCCTTTTCTTTTGTTTTGCATGTTTTCACCGGAGCCCTTCCATTGTTGCTGTGGGTGGCTGAGAGCTTCCTCTTGCTCTCAACTATCTCGCTGCATTTGTACACGTATGACAGGAATCCTTGATCAGTCAAGAAACAGCATTAATTATCTGATGTGATGATTACAGTGTCTTGAGATGGTGCGAGGTAAAATCCACACCTTTGCATAAGTGGAACATTTTTTCACTGAAAACTAAAAGTTCCTTCCATCAGCAGTAGCCATTGTCACATCAGATGGATCTCAGGGTTCTGCTACATGAAACACCTTCTCTTACACATCTTAAATCTTTATCCTAATTTCTGCAACCATGAAATAGAGGAGGGCAATAAAAATATTTTAGCAGGAATACTGTTCTAGAGCTCCAATATATATTGTCAGAAAATATATTGGGGTTAGTTCACTCCTAGAGCAGCGGCAGCTCTTTTGCTTTTTAGCTGGGATGGATTTTCAGCCTTTCCCTACCTCCCCCTGCCCTGAGGCCACTGCACAGGCACAATGCACGTCTTGTGGTGTGCTGCCGTATTGGATTTGGCATTGGCACGTCCACGGGGCCTTTAACACATGAGTGAAACGATTGAGAAATACTTGACAAAGCTGACCCACTGAAGTTCTGGTAGGGATGGACCCTACAATCCACAGTGTAAGATCTGCCCCCACTCTTCAGGTTTCTTAGTATAAGATAGCTCTTTTTAAAAAAGATCTATCTTTTACCTGCTTTAACTCTGCTTTGTGCCTTCAAACACTGATGGCAAGCTCACTGAAAACGGAATGTTTTTCCTCTTAGATGTTGAAATTTGAAATTCAGTGCAGAGAGTCAGGAGAGACCACAGTTGAACTTACACAAGTAGTGTGATAAGCTCTGAAATGCCTCAGCAGAATATAAAATTGCTTTTGATCTCCTTTTGAGTTGGAACATGCACAGAGATAGACTGCTGGAACACAGGTGAAATAGTGTCCCCGGGGCTGGGAAGAGAATGTCCTTCAGCAGTACCTCCCTATATGTTCACTCTACATTATTTCCCTTCCTCTCTAAAAACTTTTCAGGATGTATTTTATGTGTTACTACTGACATTTGGGTGTATGACTGCCATGAAATTTAGTGCTTCTGTAGCCAGTAGTACTAATGAGTGGCTCAGAACTTTCTTTTCACATTTAAGGAACAGTTTAGTGGGATGATAAAATGTGCCAAGTTAATATAAAGTAGAATTCTTGTCTATATTAAATTATTATGAGTCCAAATATTTCTCTTTTAAGAGCAGTAACCTCAACTCAAAGAGATTTTTGCTAGTTTATGCTTTAATTTACTATACTGTGATAAGCAATGCACCTATCCAAGGCTTAAATTGCCAACATCAAGAATAAAAAAAGAAATGCACCAAATAGTCACAAAATAATAAAGCTGCCAGTTTACACATATTTAATACTAATTTTCCACTTGCTTTTATTGATAACCTTATGGGTCTATAAATAAAAGCACTTTCAGTTTGTTTTAGTTCATTTCCACGAATCATTGTGGATAAAGAGTATGTATGTATTTTCCAGTCTTCCATAGCTTTCACTGCTTTCAGGTATGAGAGTAAAGACAGACAGACATAAATATATAATTGAAGTGTGGAACTGCTATTTTATCACCTTGGTTATTCCTTGCTATTTTCAACTATAGTTACCCCTTGTGTGTCTTGGAAGCATTGGAATTTAATGCTGTTTAAAATACAAGACTTAAAAAAAAAGTAGCACATACAAAATTGGAAATATAGTAATTAAGTATAGAATGTTCAGCCTGTTGTTTTAGATGATGCTGTGGGGAAAAATGTCATCTACACAAATAACATTACCAGTTGTTTCACTTAATCAGCCAAGCAGGATAAAAACAGAATAGTGGAGACTAATAAAGATGCACCGTCTTAAACTTTCTTCCTTAAAACTTTTACTTGTTTCAGTGGCTGCCTCAGCAATTATATTGATACCGCAGTCTCTGCAGTAAATATCCAAGTGACTTCTTCTGTTCATGTTCTGAAGGGACGATCATTTATTCTTGTGTAGCTTAATCGTCCTTGTAGGATCCACAGGGTTCCTCTCTGCTGGTAGCGAGCTGATCACCATTTGCAAGAAGCAGGCTTCTAGTATTCCACTTAAAGGCATGAGAATTGCAATTATTTCTTTGGCTATTCTCTCTTAGTTTGCTTTAAAAATGAAGTTAATATTCCTCTGCCTCCTGCTGTATATTTTCTTCTCCCTCCTCTCTCTTTCTTCTCTTTTTCTTCTCTATTATTACTGCGGCAAGAGCATATGACTTGGGACATGCAAGTTTTGTGCGTCAAAAAATTCTTAGTGGCTTTTCCTGAGGAGCAAGAGTAAAGATGTTGTACCTATCACCATGTGTTTTTGAGAGCTTTGCAAATGGTAATCAGAAGTCCAGTACACGAATAAAAGGCATAAATTGACTGTCTTATCATTTTTGCCTTCATTTAAATGAGTTCCTTTGTTTGACTCTTAATTATTCTTATGAAGGGCTTATATTCAAGAGTGATGGGATGAAGGAGTAACCATCTGCATTAGGTTATTAATTTTTACTGTATTTTCTGTTTTCTAAAAATAATTAGTAATATTTCATGACTTACAAAGTAATTAGAAGATATTTTAGTTTAAACTGTGCTCCAATCCAGGAATTTGTTTCTTTGTCTTTTTCCAACATTGCATTTGCTCTTGAACATTGAACAAAAAGCTTGAAAAATTATGTGAAAAAAAAATGCAGGCTGCAGCCCATCAGGGTTCATTTTGTCTGATGGATGATAGTAAAATTTCAAAATGCTGCTTCTAGAACTAATAAAAACGCCTCTAAGGGAAAACTTATTTATTTAATTATCTGCTGCCAGATTTTGCTGGCGAACATTGTGTTTTGCCATATGACCCTGGCCAAGCTGAAAATTTATTTCAGCAAAAGAGAGACAGTGGTTGCATTAGGAAGGAGAAAAACTTAGATTATGCTTGTAGTTTATTTGTAACCCTTGTACTAGTAAAAGGATCTGCTAAATTAGCCTGTTTTCAGTTTAGCTTGACTGGGCTTAATGACATAAATTTATTATGGGGGCTGCTTGAACCCTTCCAGGAGAAGAAAGGTAGTGAGTGGCTTATTGGGGGTGTGTGTAGGGAGATAGTCTTCCTTTGTGGAAACACCTCTATAGTAGTTTTGAGAGTTTGCTGTCAGGCATTGAAGTGTGGGAGATGCAGGTACATTGTGGGGGAAAGGGATATTAGACCAAAGAAATTAGATGGAATAAACAATTCCATCGACAGGTTTCTTTAATTTTCCATATTGCATTGGAGGCATGTGAATAATTCCTGGTAACTCAAAGAAACAACTAAAAAAAAGCATCTGCATGTCATAGGTCTTTCATGTCCTCTTCCCTGTTTGAAGCTTTAACCACACTTTACATCAAATTTCTATTTTAACCCATAAAAAGTAACCAGTAAAAATATCCATAAATTGTTAGATGTAGATTCAAAGACATGACATTTCCATTTTGGGGGCCTAAGAACTGTGGATTTAAGTGAATGCTGCCAGTTTCCCTGTGGTCTTATGACATCAAGATTTTTTGAGAGGTAATTTGATATCTGGCTCATCTTTTCCTATCAACTCCCCACACAGCAAGTGAACAACAGTGGGTATTTGTCAAATATGTATTTGTCAGTCCTGTCAGACAAAACGAACTTTATCCCTTTTTGACCAGGGTCCTTCACTATATTCACCAGAAGGAGATTGTCTCTCCTGGGAGACGTCACAGAGGAGAGGAAGACTCATCATTTTTCCCATCTTTGTACAGAGCAGTATTTGCATTCTGGGCTTTGTTTAAAAGACAATTGAGCAAAGATAGTGATCGGTGTTTATTTCTCTTAGTATGAATAGAAACGTTCCCCTTTGCTACCAGCCAGCCTTATCTCTTTTTAAATGTCAGTGTGCACAAAAGACAAGAAGAGATAGGAATCACATAAGCCTATGCTGGAAACAGAGGCATGGCTCCATGCCATGGGTATTCACACCTCTGTGCAAGCCTTAAGAAAGACACCCACGCAAATGACCCACAGAGAGCTCCCCTGAATCCAGACCGTTCTGCTGTATATTGTGACATTGATCTTAAAACTGAGACACTCCAGAGTAATTACATGTCTAATTACAGGTGTAGAGAAAGACTCTTTATTTCCCAGGTATGTTGTCTGCTTCTCGTTTTGTTACAGTTGTTCTTGTAATGTCTCATTGCTTCTTCAAATGCATAAGATGGCAAAGTTCTTTTTTGAAATAAAATAAAATAAAAAAAAAAAAAAACCCAAAACTACTCAAGTAAAAAAAAAGAAAAAAAGGGGAAGAAAAAACCCAACCCCCAAATGTTCTGGTAATAGCAGGCAAATTTCTTGTTTAGCTTTCTGTTCCCCCCTCCTAACTAATTGCATCTCTTTCTCTCTTCTACCAGTGTCAGATGTATAGTTGTGCAGCATCTTCCCTGCTGGTGCCTGCACAGTCTAAACTGTTCCCAAGGTTTTGTGTGTCAGATGTAGAGAATGACAGCCTGACTGGTAATATGTATGCTAATGCAAGGGGCTGATGGATTTCTGGTCCCTGAAAGCACAGGTGGGAGGGTGGCCTTGCAGTAGCGACATGGAAGATTCAGAGCCATAAGTCAAGCGGTACTAAACTTCAAAGACTGTACAAAGTCTGTATGTGCCCAGGCATATCTTTTGCGTTCTTTCTCTTCTTGCCTTCAAAATCTATAGGGTGTGCTTAGGTCAAAATTTCAAGCTGTAGCTGGCCAGAAATCAACATTATGTGCAAATTTTACTTGAAAAAAAGATTCAACTTTATTCCAAAAGCTGGAGTGGTATTGTTATACTGCTGAGTGCCTTGAAAATAAATGGGTTGGCAAGTTCAGTTTTAATCTCAGTCTAGATGGAGCTTTGGACAGTGAGTTTTTAACACACACTCCAGCAGTTCCGAGGACTGTATGTTATTAATGCTGTCCTGACAATGACTTTGCAAATTAGTAACTAAAAATACTACTCTATTTTGTAACGTACATTTAATGTTTCACAGATTAAATGCTATGAATTCTATTAAAAGTTAATAATATTACTACATTTTTAATAACTTCCTTGAAGCCACATTTACAAATATGTTTTTTAAATTATCATATTTGTTGCAACCTTGAATAAGTTAACGGTACAGGATATAACAGTACTGCTGAAAGAAATTGTGTTCTGAATATTGCCGGTATTTGCTGCTTAAAATTTGGCTGTGGGGAGTGCAGAAGAATTCAGACATTAAATTCAAATCATGAGCCATATCTTTTTAGTGAGGTGCAGCTTTCCTAAACTTGCATAGTTTTGCATAGTGCTGGTCTTGAGGTTCTCCTCAACCTTAAACAAGCCTGGCATTCAAAACTAGAAGCAATTACAGAAACTCCAAATATTCAGGTAATTTTAATATGAGAATCTAAAAAACAAAGTTCAAGGCAGGAAACCTAATGTCCTGGAGGTCAGGAAACAGCTGAGACTTTGTAGAGAGAATGAAGCTTCTGAAGGGACACAGTTTCTAAGCACTTCTGCATCCACACAAAAATATTGTAAGAAAGAAACATTTTAGTGCTGGTCAAGTTTTAGCATGCTACTTCCTTTGGTGTGCTGGTGTACAAATACATAATTAGATATTTAAATATGATTCAGAGATCTGAGCTTTGGTCTTTCATAGTCAATCAAACCAAACATGTCACTGTCATCTGCCTCTGTTCTCAGTTTGCCAGTTGTTTGGATTTACTTTTGATAACAGGACATACTATGGGGCAAAAGAGAGGAAGAATATTTCCTTCTGTAAGAGAAACACTACTGCAGTGCTTTAGTCAAATTAAACAATATTCTGATTATTTTTTAATGAGTTATTTACAATCAAAAGGAAATAACATTTAAGACTACTGGCAAAGGCAGAGAAATCTCTTGTAGGTGGGTAGTTTCACCATATGATAAAATAACATGTTTCTACTGTGGTGCTTAGTGATTGATTATGTGATGCAAGAACAAAGCAATTAGGTTAATTTAGATATTAATTAGTTTATTGCTTTCTTTTTGTTTGGTCTCTAGTGCCTTTGGTTAAAAAATCAAGCATGTGCTTCTGGAGGGGTTTAATTTGACTAATTAAAATCTGAGTGCATGCATTGCAACACCTGCCTTGTAAGTGAAGCCCATCTGAATGAACACAAACCCTCTGGTAGTTTGTGAGGACACTCAGATTGTGATAACACCCAAAGGGTCCCACAACTTACAAGGTTTCATCCCTGTACGCTGCTGGGAATTTATTCTTAATAAGTTAATGGCCTCTCTTTATGCCAGTGGCAGTTTTTGTGAGTTGATGAGTTGAACTGTGCCAGATTTGGGGAGGCTTTGAACCTCTGGGAGGTGAGTGGTCCCTGGGATGTCTTTATGCTTGCAAAACTCTCAGTCTCAAGTTTATTTCAAGACAACAGGCTTCTGGGTATGAGTGATTTATTTCATGTCAGTACCTGGCAATTTTCATAGACAAGGTCTAGGTTTAGCTAATGCTTTGGGTAGCTTTTGTGCAGTTACTCTAAAAGAAAGTTTCTCTATTTCTTCTGGTCTAATCATGAGTGTATAGTTGTGGCTGGATCCCAGAAAATGCACATTATGTAACTGGGGAAAATTACATATTATTTCCTAAGTCTGCCAGAAACTGCTAATTATGAAACAACATATTTCAAGATTTCACATCAGTGAATGGCTAAGGACAACTTCTTTCTTATTGCTCTTTTTTATAAGTTCAACAACTTTTCTAGAGGCTTAGTTTAACTTTTAGTCTGCCTTGTGTAGAGTCATGAGTTGGTCTCAACGATCCTCATGGGTCCCTCCCAGCTTGGGATATTCTGTGAGTCTTCTTGATAGTATAATGTATGCACATACAGGCACATATACGCATGTAGAAAGAAAACACAATATTTGTAACCACTCTGCCAGGACCAGCATGAAGTTTTTTTTATCACCAGACTTCACCAAACTGGTGTATTTAATCAACATTTGTGCTGAATTTCTTATGTTGCTTTTTTACTTCTTTTTTAAATCAGGCTTTTGATGTCACTGGGGCTGTTCATATATTTGTCACTGGAATTGGAAATTTTGTAGATTATTCTACAGTGTTTTCTGAAAACCTTATAGAAGGATCCAAGTTAAACATTTAAAAAACTCTAGTAGATTGCTGACTTTTAAGAATGGATATACGGTAACATATGTGTTCTGGATTTCTTTATAAATTATGTCCCTAAACCCATTACGTGCTTTCATTTATTGGTCATAAAAGAGGATTTAACATAAAAGCTCTTTTAACAATAACATTAGGTTCCAACTATTTTATGTGATAATGAAATAGGATGGGTTTTAAAGTTGCAGTTTCTTCCTGACATATTAATCAAATTCCTTCCATAGAGTAGGAGGAAGGTATCCTCTGAATTTAAATACAAATCTTTTCTACTCATTATTCTTAACCTATTAGAGGGCAAAGAGAAGGGCCACGTTTGTTTAACCATATACTTTCACCAAAATGATGGTCCATTACATTGATTCCATTAAAGAATATTGAATGTTATCTTCATTCAGCTGTATTTATAATTACTGATTATTTTGTTATTTGCATTATGTTACCATTTATATACTGCACTATGTGAAAATGTACAGAGCTAATGATAATTTTAGGGTTATTAGTTGGAAATTTCTGACCACTCACAGAGTTTTAACTACCGAATCCTTGTACAGGGCATCCCTTAACTCTGACTGACACAGACCCATCAAACCTGGCCTTGAACACTCCCAGAGAGGGAGAGGGCAGCCACCGCTTCTCTAGGCAGCCTGTGCCAGTGCCTTACCACCATCAGAGCAAAGAATTTCTTCCTAAAATAAAATCAAAATCTCTCTTCCTTAAGCTTGAGACCATTATTCCTTGTCTTATCACTCCATGCCCTTTTGAACACTCCTCTCCAGCTTTCCTGTAGGCCCTCTTTATGTACTGGAGGCTGCTCTTAAGGTCTCCCCAGAGCCTTCTCTTCTGCAGGATGAACAAACCCAACTCTCCAACCCTGTCTACATAGGAGGGGTGCTTCAGTCCTCTGATCACCTTTGTGGCCTTCCTCTGGACTTGCTCCAACAGCTCAGTATCTTTCTCTGGAGACCCCAGAGCTGGACACAATATTCCAGATAGAGTTTTATGAGAACAGGATAGAAGGGCAGAATCTCCTCCTTTGACCTGTTAGTCATGCTAGTTTTGATGCAGCCCAGGATAGGCTTGGCTTTCGGGGCAGCAAGCACATGTTGGAGGCCCATGGTTGAATCAACCAATACCCCCAAGTCTTTCTTCTCAGGTTTGCTCTCAGTTCACTGGTGTGTCTATTCTCATGCTCTGGCATGATTGGAAGCCAGGAGATTTTCTGGATTGGTTCCAATTACAGAAGAGTTCCCTGAATCACCTGCTCAGGATGAAGATGGGTTATGGTTGGGATGCAAGAAAACCAAGCAAAATGCTGCAGGTGTTCTACTTTGAGTATTTTAGTAAATATTAATTAGACCTTTAAAACTGAATGTTACACATGTGAAATGAAGCTCTCAGCCAGTGAAAGTTAGAATGGATTGCCTGCTTGCTTCACAAAAGTGTTCTTAATGCTTAATAGCTTCATCAAAAAACAATACTAGTTTACGCAGTAGTAATGTGGTTATGTGCTTCCCAAAACACTAAAGGTCAAGTCAGACTTTTAGTTTGCCACTTGGAGTGGCTTGTGTCCTCTATAAAGTATATGAATTTTCCACTAAATTTTCTGGTGTCATTGGAAGTCCATCTCTCCTATACATTCTGCCAGGCAATAAGCAAATATTTGTTGCAAACCCTGTTGTCCTTTTGACATTCATTAGATTTAACATTAACTGTTAACATACCAATCTTCCCACTGAAGCCTATACTAACAGTTCCATAGCTTCAGACCAGGCACAGAAGAAATGTGTGTTGTGGTTTTGTGGTTTGGTTGGTGGGGTTTTTTGGGTTTTTTTTTTTTTTTTTCATTTAAGAGGTACATAATTTTGAGCAGAATTTTGAAAAACCTTGGCAGCATAAAATGCTGACCTGTAGTAGGAAGTATTTGACAATTCTCATGCTTCTTGGGTCATATCCAACATCTATTGTGTTTTTTATTTTTTGTTTTGGTTTGTTTTTTGTTTTACACCTTTTTTTTTAACCTTGTAAAAATGTGGAGGTTTTATGTTCTATTTGCATGATTTCTAAAAGCAAGACTTATTAGAGCAGCGAGCAAAGGAGACGAGAAATGTTTTGATCTTAAAGGTGACTGGCAAAACAGATTTTTAGTTCTCCTTTATCCCAGTACTATCATGTTTGCTGGGCATGCTTGAATGCCTGTCGTCTTAATAGAATAGATCAAAATTTTGTCGTTCTAGTTGCGGGTGAGCTGAGCTGGTAAGCTCCATGGAGTGCATTTGGAGTAAGATTTGGAGGGGACATTACCTGCCTTTAGCTTTTATCGGTCTTGAGGCAGTGTCTTGTGACAAGTACATAGTGTTTACAAAGGTTGCAGTAACTACAGGTAGATTTATCCTTTCTCCAAGTATAAGGTAAGCCACATTTTGTTTGTATCCTACCAAAGATGTGAGTTGCTGCTTGCTTTTGTGCACAGTAAAGCTGCAATATGTATTTTGCCTATCAGTTGTAAAATATTTTGTTCAGAAAAATGCTAAAAGCAAAATTAACATCACCCAAACTCTTCCAAACTCTCAGTGCCCAGACAACCTCGTTTACTTTTCCTGGTTTGTCTGTAAAGCTTTATTTACTACTATGCTGTTAGGACTTGAAAATGAATAAGCCTCACTGGTCTTTTCTAGGCAATTTTTTTTTTTTTTTTTTAATGTCATCTGATTACTGTGTGGTTTTATGTTATCTCTTATCACATTTAAATTTTCCTAATAGAGTCCAGGAGGAAGAAGATGACTGAAATCTCAAGTGCTGTGTTTTTGTGTGCTACGTTAGGGGATACGCACAGAGCTCTTGATTCCTACAGAGTTTAGAGGAAGGAAAGAAATGTATGACATGCCCATATCGGCTGTACATTGCCAGCAGCTGAAAAATGGAAGGCTTTTTTTCCTTTTTCTTTCTTATTCTTTTTTTAAATTTGATTCCATATTTCATGATCACCAGGTTCTAGCCCAAAGTAAGTCTTTATGACTGTGATATAAACCTTTGAAAAGAAAAGGGGTTATAATGGAAAAGGCTGACAGTCTCTTAACTTATAGCAGCACTAGCCATTAGGGTTTGTGTGCACGTTTGTGTGGGGGTGCATAGTTTGATAGTGACAGATGCCGAACATCATTTTTCTAAAAGGCTGACCTTGAAAAATCATAGCATCAGAGTACCAATAAATGATACGTAGTTCTAAAAGCTGTAAAATGTCAAACAATGCGTGCCTTATGACACAGTGCAGTTTAATATTCTGAGATGTCATCTCTATAACTTCTGAAGCATTCTCTGTTAGAACAGAAGTAATGTTGAGAAAATGTGTGAGACTGAGAGTACAAATTTTAACGCCAAAGAATGCTAGTGTGGATAATGATCCAGGTGTTTAGATTCTAGTTACCTTTCTGTCTTGCCAGTTTTGCAAAGGCTGCATTTTCAGAACTGAGCAAGGAGGTTGGCAATTTTTACACTCCTTGACAAGATTTTGAAACCATTTAGCCTTCTAACAGTACATTATTTGATATTCCCTTTGGAATATTTAGGAACAGAGTTTTAAAAGTGAAAGCCTCAGTTGTGCTAAATACAGGGAAAGACATTTCTTTTTTTTCCAAAAGGTGCTCATACATTTTGGTTGTAAACTTTCTGGGACAGAACATGTCTCTTACTAAGTGAGATTGGAGATTACTCGGAGATTAAGATTCAGTCTGAGATGATTGCAGGCCTTGTCTGTAATGTACATCATTGTAAGAGAGCCACAGGGTGCTTTGAACTGAATTGTGGAAGTCTGCAGTAGGCAGATTTTTCTCTAAAAATCAGAAGTGATTACTTTTGTTATGTGCTCCAACTGAGGGACTTTTCTCAAAATAGTAATTAGTGGTATTTCTAAAAGAGGATCCCTTTCTTCTGTTTGCTCTTGGTGACAAAAAGTAAATTCTGAATGGGAGGAAAATAATGTGAGTTGAAAGCTATCTAAATTTGTATGGAAAAGAGCTCTATTCAGGGGTTATATCCTGAAACTAATAACATTTCTAGTGTATGTTTCCTAGTGGGCCAAGTTTTGAACAAATAAGAGAAGTATGTTTTTCTAAAATATGTAGGAAGATCAAAATTATATGTGCTTATATGTAACTATGAATTTTATAAATATAACCACATAAAATGTGTTTGTGTACATATATGTGATGTATTTATATGTGAATATATACACATAACAGTTGCGCACTCAAACACTGAAAAAAAGTACTAAAAGGCTTTTTCTGTGGCCCTGCTTCAGAAGATAAGCCCTCTGTGAAGACGGTATAGTTAGCTCTTTCCCAGAGGCTGCAGTCTTTTACTCTGATTGCAGAGCCATCCTGATGTCACATGGGTTCTCTTCTGTTAATCTGGTATCAAGAAGTGCAGATTCTGTGGGACCAATTGATTAGTTTAGGTTAATTCTGCTATACCAACATTTTGAGAGCTGTTGATGAAAACAAAGAAGATTAAACTCTACGTAATCTGGGGATCTTTATGTAAGTGAAGTTTGAATTACCATAAGCTCTTCAAATCATTGATTTGAGGATTAGTAAGAAGGGAAGAATAACTCAAAGTAGCTCAAGTTGTAAATCTTTACATCAGGTTTTTGGTTGGGTGATTTTTTGGTGGTTTTTTTGGTTGTTTTTTTTTTTTGTTTGTTTTTTTTTTTAATTCTCTCAAGTAAAATCCTTTAAACATGCTTTGGAATAAAAAGGTTGTTCTTGTTTTACCTTAAGGGAAAGTAGCTTTGAAAAGAGCTGCACAATTGTGTCTTCCACAGTTAGTTAATGTGCAGTTGCATTGGATTTATGGGGCTATTAAAATGCTAAAAGTCACTGATTGATTATTTTAATGCTATCTCACTATTTCAATAAAGATTGCTCTTGAAATAGAACTCTATCTTAATGGCACTACCATTTTGCTAAATGGGGATATTGTAGCTTCTGATTTTTGTGTCCATTAGAAAAGATGAAATATATTCATGGTATTCAGTAGATACTTCCAGATACAACAGAAACAAGCAGCAGGCCCAAAGTACCATCAAGTTGCACAGGTTTTCACAGTATTCAACACTTAAAAATTTGTAACATATTATCTGTGGATTTTCAGACCTTATGGTGACAATAATTCTACTGACAGCTTGCTTTTCTCTGTTATCATTTGTGGTCCCCTTAGATGTAACATGCAGCTGTATAGTAAGTATTCTACAGGTTGACACCACTTGAGCAACCTGAGGTACCCCGTTTCCTGTGACATTGATCTAGAGGACCAGGTGGAGTTTTAAGTATACTATATGTCAGGCTTTGACCTTCATTAAACAGGATATGAGAACACTTCCAGTGAACTGTGGAATACTTGGGAGAAAATTAAGAAACAGCTTCCTGCCACTCAGCTGCGATTTGCCGCTGCATCCACAGATCATCTCAGACCTTTCGAAACAGGATGGCTTTTCTCTTGCTTATTAGTCTGGTTGGGTACCTGATCTTGAGCTTGGAGCTTCATGGCTCCATAGCTATGCTCAGAGATTTTAGGTGACATTTCCGTGGGATAGTTCTTTAGTGTACATCTATACCACTGACATCCTCCAGAACGGAGCAGTCCCATCCAATTTGTTGGTACTGACAGCCAGACCATGTCAGGAAATTGTTTGGAAGAGTGACAGCTGGGTTGGGTCAGGCTATTTCAGAAGTGCTTTGCACTGACTGACTTCCAGTGCCCAGGAACATTTTTGGATATGGTTTTATTTAAGTAGGGACATAGCCTAAGTGTGTGTGTATGTCAGGCAGATTGAGAGCTCAGAGTGTAGTCTTAACTGACCAATGTACTTCTCTAAAATATTTTACATTTATAGTATTATAGAATGAATATTGCCATATAAATGACATGCACTGTTTTTAGTCATTAAAGTCAGTAAAGTTTTTTGAGGCTTTTGATCCACAGTTTCAGAAGTTTGTCACAGATAACTTTTACCTGTGAAATATTTTTATTACAATAAAGGCATCTTTAGAAGGTGGAGGGGGCTGACAACCTGTAAGCAGCTCCTGTGCTACATGTTGAGGAACCAGTCCCTTCTCCAACTTCAGACATAAAGAAGTGTTTTACTAGTAAGGAGTAACTTCTAATTTTAGTAATCACTTTTTTTTCCTTGTGAAATCTCTACTGATGCTTTGAGATGAATTCCAGTGGATTACCATAATAATACTGTAATAGACCACCTGGACATTGATAATAATGTACTTGATGAAATATCAGTTCTGGAACAAATTTAAAATTAACTTTTTCTTGCAGCAAGTAGATGGAGTTGCATCAGACAGTGAAGAGTTTTTTCTGTCACAGATCAGCTGTATTCTTTTCTGATAGTTCCAAGATAGTTCGTGCTGGCTGTATACCAACTCCTGATTCACGTTTTCCAGTAGCAATTGGATTAGACTTTAAACTATTATGACCATGAGTGGTGATAAGTTGTTACGATGCTTTTCGTACCTTAATACGAGGTTCTGTATTTGAAAGGATGGTAATGTTGTGCGTTGAGCTGTGTGATGTCAATATAAAGCCCACTGAAGTCATTAAAAATATTTTCTTCAGATGAAATTAAGATTTGCTGTATTTTTCAGTACATTTAATAGCTTATATATAAACACTGTGTCTCTTCTATGGGAAAGAGGGTGATTAGCTCCTCAAGACTACTGTTTGTTTCCTCATCAGTGGAGCAGCAAGTTACTGGTGTCAATGCTGTGGTGGTGTGCTGTATAACAATCCGTCCACAAGGCATTGTTTAAGTTGGTCCTTTCTCATGTCAGGATGTTAGGCATGTAAGATACCTCTTCAAGATGTGAGGAAGGTGAAACTTTGGTAGGACTCACAAAGTGAACATGCAGAATATTCTAAGGAATGATTAGTCTCCCAGACTGGAGGCACTGGGCAGGAAAAAAAAGAGGAGTCTTCCAACCTTGTGATTCTGTATTCTGTAATGTACTTTTCTGGCTACATAAATCTGTACAGTTTGAATGTGGCTTCTTTTATAAACCCTTAAAAGTGGCCTATGTTATGAAACTTTAGACAAAAGTTGTGTTTTCTTTACATGAGTTATGCCTGAGACTTCTTTAATAAAGGCTATATATAATCAGCAATGGCTTAGTATCCTTCAGCCAAAAGCACCTTTGCCATCCTCCTGAACACACAATACTCTACTTGCAAAGTTGTTTCAATGTATTTAAAAATTAAACTGGACTAATGTGATTGATTTATGTGAGTCATGAAAATCTTGGGTTAGAAAATCTTAGTTTCATTGACTATCATGAGCATCTGTCCATGATCTCTGTGGTGCATTTCTTGACCTAACATATTGTCCCCACTGCACATAACATAGCTTGCAAAATATAAAAACGAACCATCCAGAAAAAATAATTCTGGTAGCTTCATTTTCATTGTGTTAATATGGCACTAGGAGTGTCTAGTCTTGAGAGATCACATTAATACCTTTTTTGTATGTGGCTTCTAAGGAACATTTCACATGAAAAAATACATTTTTTTGCCCTTCCAAAATATGAATACACTTAAAATTGAGAATTGGTTTTGTTTTTCATGAAAATTCAAATGGAATAGAAAATTGGAACTATATATTAGATGAATAATTGTCTTTTTGTTCATCGTTTATGCTAACATCTTTAAATGTAGTGAATTAATTTAGTATGAATATGGGTGTCATGCATTGCTGTTACAACACTTTTGTAATTTAGTAATAATTAATATACCGCTCTTGCACAGTGCAGACACATTCTCAGATTTATTCTCCACTCAGATTTTTCTTTTTCCCTGTTGGATGAAGAGGAAATAGGTGCAACTTTGAAGTTGTGCATGCTTTCATGCCAGAAAAATCCCAAGTGTTTTTAGTTACATTCTGTTCCACCAACGTGTCCAGTAATCTATAAATTATTTTTCTATTATTAAATTTTTGGCTGATTTCAACTGATTGAATCTATGACCTCCAGATCATAGAATCACACAGGTGGCAAGGGACCTCTGCAAGTCTCTGTTCCAAGTCCTTGCTCAAAACAGGTCCAGTTACAGCAGCTTACTCAGTGGCCTTGCCCCATCCTGTTCTGAGTATCTCCAAGGATGGGTGCATGGCATCTCAGACCATGTTCCTCTGTTTGACCACCCTCACAGTAATAAGTAAATAAATCAAGATCTTCTATCTAGTCACAGTTTCCTGTATTATAGCTTCTGTCCATTGCCTTTCATCCTACTACTGTGCATCACTAAGGACAGCCTGACTCTATCATCTCTGCACCCTTCTGGAGGGGACACTGCTCTGGTCAGCAGTGAGTTTGCTTTGCCTTCTCTTTGGAAGCCTGAGCAAATCTGGCTCGCTTAACCTTTTCATTTATTTAGCGCTCTAGCCCCCCTCACCATCTTGTTGGTCTTTGCTGGAGTTGCTTCAGCATGGCGAAGTTTTGCAAATATCTTGCTCTTGGTAAAAGGTATTTGCAAAATAACAGAGTTCTCTTGCCTCCAAAGTCCATCAGAATCTTTCCAAATCTTTGTTGTCTTTAATGGATTCTCAACCACAACTTAAGGTTTTGATTCCTGTTCTGCTTAAATATCTTCAATGGTAACTACACTTTAGAGTGATTGCACATTAATTAAATTTCAAATTCCATTTTCTAGACTAGAAGGTTCATCTTATGACACTGGACCAGCCCGGGAGGGAGTATTTTCTTTGTAATTTTTCTTTTTGAGTTCTAAGTCAAAGCACATGGAAAAACCTGATTTAGCTTTTGAAAGTGCACGATCGATTCATTTTTTCATAAAGCTGAAGTGAAATAAAATAGACCCATAGCAGTTTTGCCCACAGGATATTTTGTTTTAAGAAAATGGCTTTCTCTTGGAAGGTGTGGGATTAGAGCATGGTTTCAATTCCTGTTGAAAATGGGACACTTATAAATGTGTATTTCATTGCTAATACTGTATGTACATTATAAAGGCCATTAATGCTAGTGAGTTCAAAAAGTGAATGCGTAATGTGTCTTTAAACTAAAAGGACCTAAAAGCCAAGTTTTTTGAGTTCTTTTCCATATTTCAGAGTTGATCTTTCTGTTTTCTCTTGTAAGGAACCTATCTCTGAAGCTCTCAAAGGAGGTAGAACAAGGAGAAGCCAGGTACCCTCGTGTGAGCCAGCTGGCTGGCAGCCCATCCATGGAGTGGCCTTTTACTGGTCTGGAAGAAGCTGGAGGTATTGAATCTTTGCCCTTCAGATTGATGCTGCAAGATTGCACAGCTGTAAAGACGTTGCTTCTGAAAATGAAGAGGGTTCTTCAAGAGGTAATCACCCACTCATTTGTTAAATTAATAGCTTTCAGCATTAACAAGCTAAGCAGCAGAAAAGGGTCAGAAAAGTTTATGGACTTGATGTCTTTTAATATGTCTTGACTGCATGGAATTGATGCAGAAGTATAAATAGTAGTGCCTCAACATGGTGGAGGTCAGAAAGTTTATAACAGAATTTGACTGATACTGATATCTTGCTATGCAGAATATAAAGCTCCTCTTGAGCTTTTACCAAATTGGGGACAGGGGAGATGAACTACTTTAGATCAAAACTAATTGTGTGGTTTTCCTCTAGTATCTTAGAGCTTTTTAGTTATTATTCTTGGATTGGAGTCTAGGCTTTTTTTAATGCTTTCCAGTTGTGGATCTTGAACTCAGATAAATGTATGACAAACTTTCATCTTGAGATCTACAAGAAAGATAATCTTTTTTTTTGTTTGCTTTTTGTCTACATAGTTCAAAGAGTTACAGAATAATTTTAGGTTCAGAAGGCTCTCTGGAGGTCAAATCCCTCTACTCAAAGCAAGGCCAATTTAGGACATTTCTCAGGTCCTTGTCCACTTAGGTTTTTGGTGCCTAATGTGGTTTTCATGTTGCCTCTGGACAGCCATTCCAATATTTGACTACTGTATTGGAATTGTTTTCTCTAAAATATAATCACAATGTCCCTTGTCACAACTTCAGTGTCTCCTAGTCACCTAAACTGAGACATTTAAATAACAAAATAAGGCTTTGGCAAGTTTGTATTTTCAACTGGCAACATCTTGATCATCTGTATCTAAATTCAACCAATTGTTGTCCTGACTAAGGTTTGTCAAAGGTTTAGGCATGATGGTTGTCCTTCAGCTCTTCAAAGTCTCATGTTTTAACTGGATGGCAAGCCTCATGCCTCCCAGTTTCCTTCAGTTTACTAGAAGATTTATGTATGCTATTGGGCTTCTTTGTGGGTTTCTATTTTGCTGAATCCAGAATTGAAATCTTTATTTCTCCATCAGTTCCTGCTTATATAATGTCACAATATAGAGGGAATTTAAAAGTTCTTGTCCACTACTATATATGGAAATTAATAATAATATTTTATGACATAACAGTTGTAACATTCAGCTGGTAACATTGGCAGCATGCTGTGTTGCTTCTGGTGTGAATAATTCTGTTTTGCTCAGAAAAATTCTTTCTTATCATGATAGTAAATTTAAGAATTTTATTTTTAACTTAGCATGTTCCATTAAACTTGCATAAGAATCTACTGTGATTTTCTGTGTGGAGATATGTTGTACCTTGTAGCACTTCATCTTTAAAAACATTCACCAGGTGATCTCTACAGAAGGAACACAAAGCATTTCATGCAACTCACTGAAATTTTTTGTTTCGTTACTAATTCTTCCTTATGTAACTGATACAGTCTTTCTCTTGTTCCTTTGTACCATAGAATGACTGTAACACAGTGTGACTCTGTCCTTTCCTTTTCATCTTGCCTTCCTTAGGAAATCTAAACATCCTTTTTCTAATTCTGTGGTTGAATTTTATATGCAATGCGTATATAATATATATGTGGTGTAATTTACCTCCCTGTTTTTTAGCATTGAGATTGAGTATCCTAGTAGTAGCACACATTGTTCTAGTACATTGCTCAACAAAATTCATACATAGCTAAAATAAAATGACCAGTCTGAAGACCACTGAAAACTTTTGCTATGTTAGTAGCCCAACTTTTTATATGTAGCTCAGTGTTTGATAAGTAATGCAGTATTCCAGTTCTACTGATATAAATACACATACTAATTCTTGAAACAAAAATTACTTTTCAAGGTCATTGTTAAACTACAGTTTTTGATTTCCGTAAAGTGTTAACAAACCTGCCTGCTCTGCAGTGGGCATCATTCCTGACAGAACTGCAGGAGAGTGAAACAGCAGTAACAAAATATTCAGTCTTTAAAGCACATTAAAACATTAGGAATTAAACCAAAAGCAGAATATGATCAAAAGAAATTAAGTCGCTGGTTTGAACGACCAAAGAGAACATGACCTTGAAATACATTGCAAATTGATACTGGAATGCCTACAACTTGATTATTCTTCTGAAATGCAGATATTTATACATTTATGTCACTTTTAAATTATTAGTGGAATATTCCAGGAAAATATAATTCCATCAAATTAAAATATTGTGTTGAAGAATCTGATAAATAAGTCATCTGAGCATATTTGGCAGGCAGTTTCTATGGAGAAGGTACCTTACTTCCATTGTAACTAGAGGTAATTTCTTTATCCAAAAATCAATTCCGCCCCAACCAATATTATAAATCACACTCACAGCAGTACAGAATTAAAAGACAAAAATGAAAAATTCTTTCCTTGCCATAGAATGCTCATGTATTTTTAGGTGTTGTGAAACATAGTCATCGGCAGGCTTATATGGTATAGAAGTGAAATATTTTATGCCTGTAACAGTATAGAATAAGTGTATTTCTAGAAATAATGTCACATGTTTTCATCCACTTTAAAAAATGTACAAAGCATGCAATCTACATGGGAAGAAATTACACATGAATTTTCAGAAAAAAAAGCTGCAGTATTTCTGTTTTATAGCTGATCTTACCTATAGAAGAAGAAATTACAGTAGTGTACACCTCTTTATTGAAAAATAACACATTAATTGAGTTTAAATATTAGCCCAGTTATTCAATATAATCCTTCTTCTTAAGCACTAAGCACTGCTTCTAAGGAACAATTTAATTATGATCTGCCAAAATGTAATACTAGCTAGTATAATATGCTATTTTTTTGGTTGCAATTGCTTGTAATTGGAGAATCTAAATGGAAAAGCTGCATACAATACATGTTGTACTGTGCTGCAGATTTCTAAAGCTGTGAGTTTAGCTTGTTATTAGCCTTATCATGAAAAGGGAAATTGAAGACATGGCAGTAACTTGCAAGATTGAGAATGTTATTAGGTAATGTATTTAGTAAAAGACTAATGAATGATTGTTCAATTAAGTGAATTAATTACCATTTCACTTTCAGTGAAAAACCTTGAAAATGTCTACCAATTATTCTGTATAGTTGTGGCCATGAAAGTCTCAGAAGGTAGATTGTTCACCTAACATTTTGGGAGCCACATTGTACAAAGCTAAAGATAGTCTGGAGTATCCTGGCGCATGAGGAAACTTGGTGATCCACCAGAAATTGGTCCAGAAAGTATGTCTGATTCTGACAGATTTTTCTTAAGAATGTTCCATTTCTGACAGACAAATCTTCAATAAATGACGTAACCAAGACTTGTGGGCTGCAAAGTTTCATGAAAAATCATTACCAGAGGTTAGCAGGACAAGGAGCTTGATAAAAGCCACTGCGGCATATAAGACAATACAAGCTGTCTCATGGCTTGTCTGTGATTTACAAATAGTTATTATTCTCCCTTTTTTCTCCATCTGACTGATATTTATTGAACTGCTTAAGGTTTTTTTACCCTCAAAATCTCCTTGCATTGACCTTTTACTCAGTAATAACTCCTAATTTAAAAACAAAACAACAACAAAAGACAAGAAAATAGAGAGTTGTGTGGATGAAATTGGTAGGTTTGCCATTTCCTAAGAAATGGTTTCTTCATTTTCTGACTTCAGACAGGCCTGCCTGCTCTGACCTCATCTTCAACTCAGTCTGTGTTATCTTTTCTCTCTACTGTGCTAAACTTTCTATGTTTTATTATGTTTCTGGCCACTAATAGATCACATATAATCAAGGAGCGTGCAAAAATTACACTGTAGCTTCTTCCTCACTTATTGCTATCAACAGTAATGAATTTATAATGCCTCTTTCCCAAAAAATATATGGGCTTTCCTGTGCTTTTCCAAATGAGTCTGAAGTTATTTCTGTCTATTAACTTTTTTACAGTTTGAGTTACAGCTCACTGAGGCAATGTTGAAGGCTGGCTAATTGAGGCCTTTGCCACTTTTGAAATTGTTGGTAGGACATTTCAGGCAGAGATGTATGTGGAAAACTCTTATAGTTTTGATTTTGTGTCTGGCAAGAAAGCATCTTTATGGTGAAGTAAACATAGTGAAAAAATAGCAACTATTTTGGGAAGGAATCCATTTAGTCAGTGGTAATGGGTTTTTGTTCAAACTTCAGATGTTGAGCTTATTGATTAATTTTACTGAATGTCCTAGTAAAAGAAAACCTTGCCCACCTTTGGGCTTTTTTCTGCAGGTCATATTTTCTATGTATTCTTTATGAAACATATGAGTTATCAAATACATAATGCTACTTTCAGATATTTTTATGGGGCTATCAGAAGTGACCTTAGTGGTTGCTAGTCTAGAAAATTAAGATACGTTGCTTGTATGTTTGTGTAATTTGAAGTATAAATTATTCAGTGCATGCCCATGCTTCTTTCACAGCTCTGCAAAACACCATGCAGGCTATGGAGCTTTAGAAACTGAACCTGATTTCTATGATTAGCAATAGGGATAACTCACTCTGGACATATATTGCATACTGTGTTTTACTAATTAATCATTTATTTTACTGAGGGAAATTGCAGCTGTCGGTGGCTGTCATTAAAACTTAATGTGTCCAATACAGTGTTTTTGGATTGTGCTTGAAAAAATTATAAGTGTGGAAAATTATGTCAAAATGACTTTGAGACTGGCCGTGACAGTTGCCTGACACTTGGGGGACAGAGAGAGACCGCTCAGTCTGCAATTAGCCTGTCAGATATCACTGGCTACATTACTTCTCCCCAAGCATCTTTCACCTCATCAGTAAAAGAAGCATAATTATAGAGTCTTCTTTTATGCTGCACTTGTGATCTACTAATGGAAAGTACTAAGAGAAAGTTAAGTGGTGGTTGCGATATTTTTGTAGCCTGATTGCCAAGCAATGTAGAATTGGCTCTAAACTTTCAAGCATTTCCTGCAGTCCACTATGAAATGTATTGTGTTTACTAATACTGTCTGTTAGTCACTTAGGAAGCAATTGCAAGTTTAATATACTGTAAAATACTGCAGTTTTCCTTCCTTTAAGTAACTTTGTAATTAACCACTGTAGCGTTACTGATTTATTCAACAATTCTGCATTTAATGCAGTCCTTTTTATCAAGCAATTCATGCTGGAAATCAGTAATTCCTTCATTTCATGGTGTGTTGATGCTGCATATACCCATAAATTTAAATAACTAATAATAAAAATGTACTAGATTTAGTAATAGGATTTAACTTTATCGTATTAAATTGCTTTTTCACTTGGAAATATACATAGGCATACCCTTGCCCAGCTGCTTGCAAAGAGAAAGCAGAACATGCTCTATTTTCTAGTAGCATATTTCAGGTTAATCTACTATAAGGTATTTAATAGGAACAAACAAACCCAGTGTTTGTTTTTTAGCTAGACATTCTCAAGGTATACAAAAACTTCTTATACATGCGTGTCACACTGGCTAACCTCCAGTCAACAGGGACCTCCCCAATTAGCCAGGACTGCAATAAATGATGGGAAGTGGCTTGGTTTGTACTTCTGCCACTCCCCTCAGTACCCTTGGGTGGGTCCCATGGACCTGTGTGTGTCTAGGTGGTGTTACTGGTTGTTAACCATGTGCTCTGGTATTATGGAGGTTTCATTCTGCTTCCTGTCCCCGTCTTCCAGCTTAGGGAGCTGGGCACCCAGAGATCAACTGGTCTTGCTGCTAAAGGCAGGGAAAAAGGCATAAAGCACCTCAGCCTTTATCTCATCCTTTGTCACTGTTTCCCCCCTGCATCCAAGAAAGGATGGAGATTCTCCTTAGCCGTCCTTTTGTTGCTAATGTATTTATAGGAACTTTTTTTAATTGTCTGTCAGTAGCCAGATTAAGTTCCAGTTGGACGTTTGCCCTTCTAATTTTCTCCCTGCATAATCTCACGACATCCTGTAGTCCTCCTCAGCTGCCTGCCTCTTCTTCCAAAGGCCTAAACTAATTTTTTCCCCAAGTTCCAGGCACAGCTCTCTGTTCAATGAAGCCAGGTTTTTTTTTCCCTGCTGGCTCCAGTTTCAGGGCATTGGGATCCCTACACCATTACAATTTTGTTCTTGAAGAATGCCCAGCCTTCCTGGACTCCTTCGCTCTTCAGGATCTTCATACCTTGCATCCGGTGCTCGTGACAGTGTGTTCATTTGCTGACACTCTGTGAGCACTTGAGTGTGAGGTTACAGGCTGGGATTGGTACACAGCAGAATCTGGGGTCCTGCAGAATCACACTGATCTCTGCCCAAGAAAAAGATCTTGTAAAATGATCCAATTCAGTTATCAGTTCTTGTCATTGTCCATGCTCACAGTGAAATTCTTTCAGAGGTTTGGGGGTTTTTTTGAGATGATCAGTCTGAAATCAATAAACTTAATTTTTAATACTGAAAAATGGAAAATATCTTTTCTCTATTTGTGTTCTGTTCGTTCCACTGGTGACCTAGTGGCTTAATCTTTGTAGACTACATATGTGTGTATGTGCTACAGCTTTATTGAAATCATATTCACCATGAAAAAGTTGTCCTTCCACATGTAGAGGTTATATCGATACATATCTGCTCCATATATTCAGAACATAAATGAGTAGCTGCTTGCTTATTTCTCTTGTGGTTTCCTGAATGCAACATATTTGTATGACAGTGTGACGTGCTCCAGGTCAGTATGGATTTGCATGGTGTGCTGCCCCAGCTTCCTCAACAGCTACGTCTTGCAGAGAAGCATTAAAAATAGCAAACCCATTGATACGTAATGTCCCGATATCAGCAGTTCTGTGCAATTAGCTGTGATTAACTTGTGGCTGAAGACCATAAAATTTAAAATTGTAACGGCTACAAAATGAAACCATTTTCCCATTTAGTACTTCCACGGTTTTGATCAGTTGCTGCAGGTCAGTCAGCTAAAATCCCACCTGACACTCCTTGGCAATGGAGCTGATCACACCAATTACATTTTCTGATAAATCTGCAAATACTGAAAAGTGCATTGCAAAATAATGAGCAGGCAATGGAAGAAATTCAGTGTCTGTAAAAGTCTTTGGAAGGAATTGATTATACTCAGAGCTTACGAGTAATTTTGAGATAAATGACACATTTAGTATAGAGGGTAGATAGAAGAGTTTCTGATAAGAAAATGCTTAATACTGCCAGATCTAACAAATTTCCCAGTGAGTTACCCAGTTCTTTTAACAAAAAGCAATTGGAAGTAAGAGTGGGATGAAGATGAGTGCACAACACCCAAGCTATTCGATAATTGAATTTCTTGGAAAGTTACTGGGGTTGTAGATAGGAGAATACTAACTTGTAAAACAGTTTTGCAATGTAGAGCATTTGGTATGAGGTTTATAGCTGGTGCCATAGCCTTCAACACCAGTGGGTTAAAATTAAAAAGAATTATTCTCATTTAAATAATTTTTCAACTTCTGAAGTTTTACAGTCCTGTGTTCCTGCTACATTAATTTCTTCTTTTCTTCCTCATGATATTTCCTGGCATGGAAAAATGTTTGTAGATAAAGCAACTGATGGTATGAAACTGATGCCATAAATGGGTGTACAAGAAGATTAAAAATGCAATAGCCAAGAGTTCCAATTGTTGATGTAGTTACCTGTTTCGATATTTGTGTTTGTGAATAACCTTATAGATAGTTTGGCAGAATTCATATTTAATCTCCTGATTATCCCTTACCCTTGATCAGCCAGAATTTGTGAAACAAGTGCTAGTGTGGTTCATGAGAAATGCTGACTGTTCATAGGGTGAATGTTGGCATAGCTCTGTGCTACAGATTGATTTCGTGTTTTCTCTGCACAGTGCATGCCATTACTCTGTAGCTCAGGTTATCAGCACAGTGCTGATCATTCTCCTAGTGAAAGAAAAGCTGTGAAAACTGTTGGCACAGAACGGTTACGTAAATTCATGATTTTGGCCAAAATAATACTGCTGATTTTGTACAGTCTGGCTCCACTTTAATTAATGAAGAGGAAGTGATTGGTTTGAAGGGTGATATGGGGATTCCCAATGACAGAAAGGGAACCTTTTTCTTAGAAAAGGGCTTAGAAATTGCAAATCAGTGTTGTATCCTGCACCAGGGTTTGTAATTGTCCAAAGTAAGTTGGTAGGCACATATATACATATTTTTTTAATGTTTGGTGTACATAAAGAAATATTACATATGTCTGATGATCTGTATTTCTGTCCCTTATATACATTAACATTATAAATATGGCAGTTCTCTGCCTTTGGTAAGAGCTTCAGTTGGGTGTGAAATAGCATATGTCTGGTACTTGGTGCCGTCTCAGAAAGCTGCTCTCCATCTTTCTTTCTCCTTAGGTTTTCACGGTGCGTTTCCCTTACAGAGACAGTAATTGTCCATGAGATGAAAAATGCAAAGTTAGCTCACGCCTAGGAGTTTTTCTACATTTTTAATTTAGATTGTAAACGCTCCTCCGTTTTCACTCCTGGAAAAAAAGTGTTGGAAAGTCATGTAAAAGCAATGTCCTTATTCATGAGGTTAAAAGAGATGATTCTGCGTTTTATCAAGATTTCTTATGTCAAATCAGTGTGAAAATAATCTAGATAGGAACAAAGATATGTTCAGAAATAACTGATGTTGCTTCAGTAGAAACTAAGCACATCATAAAGCAGCTGAGCAAGGCTAGTTTATTGACTTACCTCTTTCAGCAGCATAGAGATAACTAGAATGAATGGCTAGCCAAGGATCACTTATATTCTAGGATTTCTATTTCTTTTATGTAGTTCCTATTGGCAAATTTATTATTTTTTTTTTAATATGAGGTCACAGCTACAAAACGCTACTGTGGAAGAAGAGGACCAGGTTTCAATTGCTTGCCACCCCATGCAAAATCATTTCTAAAAATCGTTCTCTGCTTTTGATTTAAACTATGGTGTGAATTTAGATCACTGATTAAATAAATGAATCTCCAGTGTATTGGCCATGCCAGCCCTACTCATCTCTGTGAGACCTTTGCTGCTATTAAACTACTGGCAATAGCACAGAGAAACCAAGCAGTGCTTGTGTCAGCCTTTTTACTATGAGAATGAGCTTTCCTTTTTATCTCCAGTCCCCAAACCCCTGTGGGGCTGCAGTAGTTTTTTCCATCTATAATTTCTGATGCAGCTTTGGATCAGATGGTGTCTTAAACTTGTACTCATGGTTTCTCATGCACAGTGCTTACCGAACAACTGCTTTCAATATAAGACTGACACAGTGCATGCAGACAGCAACAGTTTAGTGTGTCTGGATGTTTTATAGATCCAAGTTTTAACCAAAATAATTGCTTGAGATCTAAGCTATTAGCTTTATCAGTGTTAATAACTTTATCAGAGTTATTAACTTAATCAGAGCTATTAACTTTACTGATTTGCCCCATCAGAAGGAAGAACATTGTATTCCTTTTTTGTAAGCTACTTCAACATTAAAATAGATTTAGCTTTTTTGGTGCACTCAAACTGAACATTGAAGGTAAAGTTTAAGATAACCCAGGATAAAAATACTGCAAATCATACTGACCTTTGCAAAACTGGTCAACTATTATCAGTATATGCTGGCTATCAGTATATGCTGGCTATCAGTATATGCTGTCTTTCACATTAGTTCTCTATCGAAGTTCATTGAGACAATGGAGAGCTCTGCATTGCTGTTAGTGAGCTTTGGGTAACTCTGAATGAATAAGACTGTGACATCAAAATAAATTGGTATTCAGAGTTTCTATTTATCTGGGGTTGTCATTATAAACGTGCTTTCAGGTAGTGCCAGACTGTTTTTTTTGTTGTGGTTGTGTGTGTGTGTCTGTGGGTAAGATGTGGGTTTATAGCTGTAAATTATTTATACATATTTATTTATACATTTTAGAAGATACATGTGGCTTTAACACATATATTAGCATACAATTCTTACAGATATACCTGAACTAAGCACACTGTCTCTTGTAAATTATAGTGATGGTGGTATTGAATTTGCTGCTAAAAACTGAAACCATGCTAAAAACCTGTAATAGAATTCCAGATAAAAAGGGTTTTTTTAAATCTATCTTTCTTAGGCTCTTATTTAGCTACTGATCTTTCCTACCCTATATTATTCCAACTGTTGCTGAACTGTTTTTTCAGTTGATTTTTCTGATGAGTATGAAATCTTATGTATTTCTTTAGTATTTCTCTTTCTTAGTTGAGTCTCTTTTTATTGAGTTGCCATTATATTTTGACAGTGAAGGCTTCATAAGTATATTTTGTCCAGCACTTTTGCAGGCTGTTTCACCCTATAATGTATTTTATTCACACAATATGTATTTGAGTGTTAGTTTTGTTTATATATTTGTATAATTTATTTTTCTCCACTTAAACATTGTTTTGTTTATTTCATGGCTATGGCAGGTTTTAGCAGCTTCTGGAACAATTTAATGGATGAAAGTAAAATTGTTTACTATCTTATATCCCAGCTATTCTGGAAATACAATTATGTAGTAATATTTGGATAAATCATTTTCTTGTATTCTAGTCACTTTAAGTCTTGCATTACATGCAACTGAATTGGCTAGAGTTAGTAAGAAATAGTATATATAAAGTATACTAGTATTAAAATTAGTACACAATATTATCATTATTTTGATACTGTTCATTTTCTCCCCACATATTTCCATCTGAATATGGTGAGGATCTTAGAAAAGTATTTTTTAATAACTTGACAGCATTTAAAGATAGGAAAAACTGAGTTGCATAAACACTAACTTTTCATAGCAATCTTAAGCAAACTCGGATGAACTTTGGTCCTACAGTATTGTCATAACATAATCCTGTGTGTTTGAATTGATACTGTTTATAAGTGATTTTCAGAACTATGGACAGGTAGCTGAAAGGTAGTGTGGTCATAGATATGGAATATGTTTCCATCAGAGCTGGAAAAAAATACCCTGACCGTGTAGTATGATGGCAGAATCACCCCAGGTCTTCAAAGTCTGCTCTTGCATTGTTTGCCGTTGTTTGTATAGCAGGGCCAGGAGATAAATACAGATACGTGGTGATTCTTCAAAAGCATGCTATTCTTGTGCTGAATTTTGTCTTTTAAGATCTCCAGTTAGTTTTGCCTGTACTGTGGTTACAATTTAGAACCTCATTCCATTTTTATATGGAATTAAGATAGAAATGAAGCTTTTTTTTTTATATGCTGGGAACTGAAAAGATGTGTTCTTTTAGAGTTTTGTTTTTTTTTAACGTGTCAGAATAATCAAATTTACATAACCAGAAAGTAATTTTTATTCGTATCTTATTTTTGGGAAATGCATACCAGTAGTGATAGCTTCATTCATGTGTGTCATTCCAGAAGACATTTGGTGCGAATTACACAAAAAAACTCCTCATTGCTTCCATCTTGGTTTTAAAGTTAAATTGCAAATTCTTGCCATGATCTAGAATATAGTGGCACAAAGGAGAGGGCACAAAGCAAAGCCACAAAAGTAGGAACAGAAGAAAAAACAGTTAAATATGAACTAAATGCACAATAGAAATGCTTTGCTGGGAGGGCAGTTGTTTGAGCTAGTCTGGCACCCTGACAGGCCTGCTTCTGTATTTGTATTTGCTGAAGCAAGTAATTTATCCTGACAGTAACTTTGCCAGTACTGCAAGAATCCTATTTCTCTAAGATTAACACCTTCTCCCTTGTTTCAAAGTACAAATATGTTTTATTTCTTGTGTCTGGATCTTTTCATCTGTCTTTGCTGTGGCTTGTGTGTGTACGCTTTAGTGTTATTCATGAACTCCAGAAGTAGGATCTAGCAGCTGAGCTTCAATTTCTTAAGTCCTTTCTCCTCCTTCCTCCTTTCTCCTCCTTTCTCCTTTCTTTCTCCTTTTGCAATATTGCATCATGTGAGAGTTGAGACTCTGATCTGCTGGCCCAATTACTACTAATGTTAAAAGTTTTATCACTTCAGCTTACCATGTTATTTTCCCTCCTTAATACTGTCTCCTGCTGCAAGGCACAGTTCTAACTGGAGAAAAAAAAAAGAAAAAGCAGGAGGAATGTGGCTTGGGGTAGCCATTATTCCAGGTGGCTTTGGAGCAATGCCATGAAGTGTTTGTATGCTGTCTGCTGAAATTCTCATTCAAATGCTCCTGAAAGTATTCTATGGCCCATCACATTATTCAGGCTGCTCTTGTTCATCACCACTATAGTAACAAGTTGACTTGCTTGTTTTTGAAAGGAAAAAAAATCTTAGAAGGAGTAAATAGAAGGAGGATTTTTCCTAAAAAAGCAATTAATTTGTTTATAATTATACAGGATTTACCCTGTGTTAGGAGGTTGCTGGTGGTGAGATAGTAGGAACTATCTTAAAACAAGTTGTGTGGGCTTTTTTCTTCCTATATTAGGTTTTAAGACAGAACTTTATGTTTCTGCCCAGCAGAATGCATTGATAGCTCATAAAGTTTAGAGGAGAGGGCACTGTGTGCCACTGGATGCCATCAACGATGTTGCTTGTACTGAAAGCACAGTGTTTAGTTTCACACCATGATTGAGAATGCATAGCTGAAATTACAATAATGACATTAATGAAAACTGGCCTAAGTTTTCCAGAATACTCAAGCACAAACTGTGTGTTTTTGAATTTTCCGTGGACTTACTCCAACAATTCTCAATTTTCACTGAAAACAACAAATCTGAAATCTGCCATTCTTTTCAGTTTCACATACTAGTCTGCTTCACATCATGGTCTTCCAGCATAAGTGGTCAGATAATCAATTTTTGCCATGGATGTCTGAACTCATTTTTCACTTGAATCTACCACACAGCAGCTCAGTTGCAGCATGATGTACAGGTTCACGAAACAGATGATATCAATCTGCCTGCTTAAATTTCTAAGTTTTAAAATAGCCAGTGCACAGCAGATGGAGGCACTCCTCATGTACTGGCAATCTAGAAAGGCCCATAGAGCCTGTCTGGATCAGCCACCCAAGCTGGACCATGGAATTAAATAATTGGAGTGCTCCACAGCAGGAACTTCTACTGACAAAACCTCCCACTTGTAGAGTATGTAAAGCAAATCCATGCACTGACTATTCTGGTACCAGTGACTTTTTTTTTTCTACATGGACTCTATCTGTCTCAATAATAATGGTTTCAAAGCAACTTAGATTTCAGTAGCATTAAATAGTGATTGTGGCACTTTTAACTTCTGCTGTAGTAGATTAAAAGAAAATAATGGTTGTATGAATTTATAGTTATATTCATTTAGCTGCTATCCTGCTGAACCTTTTATCACCTCCCCAGAAGCCTTTTTTTAAAAACACTGAAGACCTGTTCAATATCTTAGGGATATGGTTTAGTAGAGGACAGGTATGGTTGGACTTGATGATCTCAAAGGTCTTTTCCAAGCTAGTGATTCTGTGACTAAGGTTCTCAACAGCTTGACAGAGTTTTCACATATGAGGCCTCTGTGGGCACCAAGAAGCTTTTATTTCTCTGTGCAGCACAAATGTATTGTAAGCGGTGCTGCGTTTGTAACTCCATTCTTTCACATACTAATGAAGAAGTGCAGTCATCAGTTTTATTTTGAAAGTCTGCCTATTGTTATTATTTTGTCTTTACCTAACCCATGAAAGAATCCTTGGCTGTGAAAATTACAAAGCTTGGTTGTCGCTGTTGTCATTTGATTAATTATAGCACAGGTTAATTCTATTTACAAAAATTAGTCTTTACCTGTAGCTAGAATAAATAGTGTCATCCTAAGACTTCCTCCAGCCAGATCAATTCCAGAAGTTAAATGCTTGTGAAGATAAATTCATGATGGCCATGTGGTTCTCATCTGTACTTCCAATGCACCATTGCATTCCAGATAGCCTTTTCTCAGAGTTACGGGTGATGCTGTTCTTTATCTGCATTTGTTGCCTGTGCTCTAAACATTCTTTTAATTTTTTTAATGAATGCTCCTTTTTATTAGAATGATGTGAATGTTTGTGACTATTTTGTGAACATAGAAATTTAGCAATATTTCCCCACTATTTAATTCCATCCAGGGTGGATTAATTTGTAGTAAATTTCTGCTGCTGTGTGTCACTGGCCTCTTGCTCTGCATATGCATATCGCTTTTTGTAACATCCATCTTTTTTGGTGACTGCTATATAAAAGGTCAGTTCAAGCCTTTCCATTAACCGTAATAGGTGCCAATTGAGAGAAGGTTCCAAACGAGTCTTTCCATCTCCTTTTAAATAAATTTTACAGGGTTTAACATAGGATGATAAGACTTTGTTGCAGGGCTTTTTTTTTTAAATCTATCCTCTAAAAATTAATAGATTACAGTTTCAATGGATTTTTATAGACCTTGAAAGACATTAAAAACTTAGCATTTTCTCTGGAACCCTGTGTGCTGGCTTTGTTGTGTTTCCACCTTCATTGTTAAAAGACAGAAACAGATCACTAAGGTCGTGCAGCTCGGTGTTTAGGACACGTAGATACTCATATACCTAACAGTACCACACTCTGTAAAATCTTTATGGCTTTTAGATTTTGCAAGCCACATAGCCAAAAAGTTCACATGGTTTTGTATACACATGGTAATGTTGATTGCTTTCAAAGACAAAAGTGAAGTGATTTTAAGTGCATTCCTATAAATATATATAGAATGACTTACAGCAGTAGAAAGAAGGTTGTCTAAAGTTCCAGTAAAATTGAGATAAACACTGGTGTATATATTCTGAATTAATACATAGTTTCAAATGTAATTATACCTTTAGGCCAAATCTTTAGGAATTTATTGCTCCTGGAAAAAATTGCAGTTGTTTACTTGTCTTCATTTACTGCTAGGTTTTTTTAAATAGGGTGGCTTAATCAGATGCTGATTATAAGAAGCAATAGATCTAGGAATAAAAGGCAAACATTGCTTTAGAAGAAGGAGGAAAAATTTGTAGCATGCGGGGAACAAAACACTTCTCAAATTACCTGAGATTACTTCCAAGTATCTCAGATTTCTTGATGGGAATAGATTTCTTTTTTTTTTTTATGAAATACTTTTGTATGGGAGATGTATAAATTGTGTAAAACGTCCAAAAGGCTTTTTTGAGTAGACAGTTTTACATGCTTATCAGCTGTTAAAGTATGCCCACTGTTAAATGTCTTCAGGGAACAGAAGCAGTTGTTGTAGAAATAGTATACAGAATGGCAAGAGTTTGGAGATTTGTTCTGTGGAGCTGCTGCTGCTTTCTGTTTAAAAAGTTCTTGCAAATGTTTCCAGTAGTCTTACTTTTCCATTCTGAAAAAGATGATAGAAACTCAAGAGATTTTAATCTGGTACTTTCTCATTCCCTCTTATAAAATTGATTTTGCTCTATACCAAGACTACAGCAGACAAATGGGGATACCATCAGTCTTTCAGCATGTGTCAATGCACAGAGCAGCTGGTAACTGCTCTTAAGAGGAAGGCCAAGGAAGAAATGATGTTTCATTTCCTGCCTTCCTCTTCTTTTGGGCAGAGGAAGATCAGGAAAGAGAAGGAAACTAGTGCAGCTCTTCAAAGAGGGAATCTCATTTCCTGCCTTGTGTCTGTTCTGCTGCATCGACTGCAAGTTGGGAAAACTAAAGCTCTGCCTTCTCTTAATGTATAGCTGCAACGCTTTATGGCAGGAAGGGAGAATGCGTGGGGCAGTCACCAAGGGAGTCATTAGACCAGAGCAATTTCTGGGTAGGACAAGTAAGGTTGCAGGAGGAAGTAATTTATTCTTTGACGTGGCTGAGAGTACACCAGCAACTTCTGATCTCCTTTTGAAGCTTCTGTGTACTTGAGTCTTTATTTTCAAATTAGTCAACATTTCCTAGGTTTTTGCAAGCACATGGAACAAGACTGCTTTTTTGAATTTACATTTGTATGTATAATGTAAATAGGCATGTGTATTTTATAGTACCTCTGTGAATGATCTTGTGTCTGTCATGTGCAGGTATATCTTTAAATATTGAAAAATACATGAGCTAGATCAGACAACTAACTAGATGTTTCCTCCTAAAAGGACTGCTAGCAGTTGTGAGCCACATATGTGCTACTTGTATTTTCGAATGACAAAGCTTGTCAAATAGTGAACTTGTTTCCTGCGTGATGCTCATGCAGGCGTTTTCTGGTACTTAGAAGTGCATTTGCAGATTGAAGAGCCAAGCAAGTTTCACAGCATGACAGACCAAACTCTAAACACTGTTGCTGAACATAGACGGAAGATGAAATTATCCTTTCTAAAATTTCTGTCAGTCATTATACATTATGGCAAGCTTCAGCTTTAAATTGGAACTTAGTGGAATAAAAATAGCTGGGGATAAAATTCAAACATAATATAGTGAATCTAACCTTTTTGCATGAAATACTACTTTTAAAAAGTTATAAGGAAAAACCCAGAGGTGGAAAAATATATAATTTTCAATCTGGAGAAAGATTGATAGCCTTAAAATGTGTCTTATCATGTCAAAAATTATCTTTATGCTAATGGACACTCCTTACAATATTGCCTATAGGTAATTAGAAATTACAAGACGGGGCAGGAGACCTTGAGTTCACATTAATATAGTAGTACAGCTAGGAAGGATAAAGAATAGCTAATGTCTACTTGTGTCTGGCAGACAATATGAAAGTTTATTGAAAAGATATTTAATTTTGATACTAAATCAAAATTGTGGTAGGAAATGGAAGACAAACTATTTTTCCTTCTTAAAAAGGATAAAATTAGATCTTCTTTGGCTGTTTTTATTGATAGATTCAAGAATAATAAAAGCTCTGAACAGCTGCTTCCCTCCCTGAGAAGGCTCCCAAAGATGTAGGGATATTTGGGTTTAGTTTTGAATGTGATAGATAGTACTTTGCATTTATCAGAGAGAATGGAGAGGAAGATACTCAAGCGCGTGTGAGAATGTTATAGGCACTGGACAGGAGTGGTAAGGCATGGAAAACAGAAAATTAAATATATCCATCAGTATCAGACTATAAGAAACCAGAGCCATCCTTGCTGGAGCAGTTTATAAATATGTTCACAGTAAGGAAAGGAGAATACAGGAATTGAAAGAGACTTTTTGAAAAGCAGTATTAAGGTATAATAGGTACTATGGTACCATTTGTTTATATTCTGACATAATACACTGAATTCTGAGAAAAACAATTGTAGGGTAGTAGTATGTGTCCTCAAGCTTTCTCATGTGTTTTCTGTTAGTAGAAACCCCTACATTATAGGATTAAATGACAGCGGCATTTTGAGTTCATTCATCTGTGAGAAATACTTGGACTTGATGATCCTTATCTGTCCCTTCCAACTCAGGATATTCTGTGTTTCTGTGATCCTGTGCTGGGCCAGGAGCTATTTAATAGGTTTGCTCTAACCAAAACTATGTAAGCTTGAATAAACACACCCTGGTGGTTCAGGCATCTTCTATTTCTTATAGAAATACAGAATTTCCTTTGGGTTTTAGAGCATAATGTGGGCCCTGTGTGTACGTGTATAAGGATTGATGGGGCAGTGTGAGTGAGATGAGATTTTGTGCTCCATTTTCATAATTCCATACACAGGAAGTGAAAAATGAACACATGAAGACGAAGGCCCCATGTATAATGGAATTTAAGCCTCAGCAAGGCGTGTTCTTTTTGATTAGCTATTCTTAAGTTTTCTCATGAAGGTCTGCAGTGTCACAGTTTCCCATGTTATTTCAGTTTTGATGATAGCTTCCTAGGTCCAACTCAGGTGGCAAAGCCTCACTCCGAGTTCAAGGTGGTGTAGGGGAACAACCTTGTCTTCCTGCTAAGGTTCTTGCAAACTTCTACCCCCGCATATAGTGCGTTCTTTGAAGTTTGGTACACTAGCAAGGCATAAAGTAATTATTTTTATATATTGATAGGGATTGATTCAGATCCTTTTCTGTAGATGTTGAGTGCCATTTCACCGAATCACAAGGTTGGAAAAGACCTGTAAGATCATTGAGTCCAACCGTTCCTGTCCTATGCTAAACCATATCCCAAAGTACCTCATCTATGCTTTTTTTAGACACATCCAGGGATGGTGAATCAACCACCTCCCTGGGCAGCCCTGACAACTCTTTCAGTGAAACATTTTTTCCTTAAAGTTTAATTTAATATGCTTGTGGTAATTTCATCTAGCATCTAGCTCCAGTTTTTGAAGAACATTGGTCTCCTATAGGGCATATGTTATATCTGCCACACTGTACATGCATATGACTCAAATACCTCAGGATATCTCAGGGATACTTCTATTGAGGCAACTTACTGCTTCCAGATTCTTAAATCAGAAACCAAACAGGTCAAGATAAATGCAACCTACCATGTTTGATTTTTGTAGTACCCTAGAGAGCAAAAGAACGTAAAGCTGGAATAATGTTAGCTCTAAATGTATTTGTAATGATAGGACTACTCACATGGAGGTATGTGTTCTGTTTTCCATATACAAAAAGAAGAAAGGGATAATTGTTTTCCCTTATGCTACATTAATTGTTGTAGCCTTTTCTTTTAAGGAAAAGATCTTGAAAAGGCATTTTGAACCCCCCAGAAATCACAAGTGAAAAAAATCAAATCCAGTTTATGCAGAAGTCTCCTTACCTTTTAGACAAGAAAACCTAGTCTCCATTTTTCAGCATTGTTAAACATGCAGTAAAATAATGCAGTTACAAGAGTTAATGGCAGTATCAAGCCCACACAGCTGGGCTCTATCTTTCAGGAGAAACTTTCCATGCGAGGCAAGAATGACACTAAAATAGTACATCTAACAGCACCATCAGTGCTTTTCTGCTAGTTTTAATCTTTGAAGCTGTGGGCTGTTACTTTTGAAGCTCAGATTTCAGCTAGAGTGTGTATTAGATTTAGTGAGCTGTTTGATTTCATTACAAGGCGCAGGTCTGCTGCGTTTCTCTGCCTGCACAATCCACCTGGCTTTGCAGAGAGCACTCCCGCAGGAATCAGAGTGTTCGTACGATGATGAAAAATTAAACCTTCCGTTTGATGCTCCTCTTATTGAGGCTCTGCAAGGGGATGTTGAAATACCTTCCGTGTAATCGGCAGCTGGAGTAAAGTATTATCCATCAGTGTGGGCATAATAATTTATGTGAATACATATTTATCACTATCTGGTGACAGGCTCCAATGAAGCTAAGAACATTCCTTGTGCTTACCCAAGGAGTGTTATTACATTTCCTGTTAGACTTTGATGCTTTTTTTTCTTGTCTAAATAAGCCTTGTTTTTATCAGTTTCTCTGTACACTAAGTGAAGGAGCACTACTCTTTAGCCAGATAATCCTCCTTTCCATGTAGCAGATGTAACCTCCTCCAAGCAGCTCTCTACTCACCAAAAAACAGACCTGCCTAAAGGAACTGTCAACACCGAACAGGAAAGGAGCAGGGATTGGATATATCTGCAGTGCGGTGGCTGCAGCTTGTGTAGACGCAACAGAGCTTGTTTTAAACTTGAAGTACCTTGTAATGTAGCTGCCACACCATTAAGCACAACGTGAGTTTCAAAAGCTGTCGGGGACTTTGAATAGGCTCTAAGGCAGCCTTAGCACCGATGTGAAATTCAGGCTGCCTCAGCTTCCTTGCTGGCAGTGCCCAGATTAGCTCACTGAATGCTGGGGGCGGAGGTGTCCTGCTGAGCAACAGTGATTTCAGTACAGCCTTCTCTGTGGCTTCAGTGCTCTGTTGGCTTAAGGAGTTTCCCTTTTCATTTTTGGAAAGTAATATGAAAGTGAATTACACAAACTCACTGGAGTTGCTTCAGTTCTGTTACTTTGTGTACAACGGTGTTCCCTGCGATGCAGCAGGTTCTCCACACCTTAGCTTCAGTCTGCAGTTCTGCAGCACTCTGGCAGTATCTGTTGCTGATTCTGCCTTCTGAGGCTTTTTTTTTAATTATTATTATGTTTGGTTTTTTTTTTCTAAAGAACAATATGTCTACTGGATTTTTAGTAGGCCAGACTGCTACTAACAATTTTCTATGTATTGGTACTAAGATATTTTTAATGTTCCTGTTCATAAAGTCTTTAGCCTCTGAAGCTATTAGCTCTGTAATGAGTAAATTGCCTCATCATTTCTTTTTGAGGCAAGAGTGTTGTCCCAGCTGTGTGATCTTTTCAGGATATTCCCTGAGAAAGAAAAAAAAAATTAGCAACAAGGTCAAAAACCCTCCAGGACTTCCCACTAGCAATTACATTCATCATATGCAGCTCTCTGGTGGCCTCTTGGCCTCACTAATTGCCTGTAGTGCAAAGTAATTTTATGTCTAAAATAGCTTATGTGCCTGTAGCTTGGGTGAAGGCCAGAAACCAGGGCAAAAGTTATAACTGATAAATTAGAAAAACGTCCAAGCTAGTGAAGAAGTAAATTGGCTTGTTCCATCCTCTGCCTGTCACATCTGAAGCTCCTGTCTTTCTTCCTCTCATCTTTCTCAAGATGCGTTAGTGGTTTTAAACCAACCTATTGGCTTCTGCAAAGGTGTGTGGTTTCTCAGCTGCTGTCTGTGAGCTGGGATGGGGTTTGTGTTTCTGAGTGCTGATATTGTCCAGGGGGAGGCAGAGCCAGAGCCAACCTTCTCTCCTCCAGGTACTGCAACTTAGCCAGTAAGCATCAGAACTGACGTACAGCGTACTAGTGTGCTATTTGTAAGAGTCTGAAGACTGATAAGTCTCCTGACGAAGTTCTCTGTGTCACTGCTCTTCTTCCCCTGACAGTGAGGAAAACTAAATTCATGCCATGCAAATAGGTATTAAGCAGTGTCAATCTGCATCATACATGCATACATACCTGCACACACACGTACCCACGCTCCTATCCCTTAGTCAACACAGGAAGCATTGTATTATTTTGGCAATGATTTTTTTCACCACATTTAAAAGCATGAAAATAAA
Source organism: Gallinula chloropus (assembly GCF_964237585.1). Classification (NCBI taxonomy): domain Eukaryota; kingdom Metazoa; phylum Chordata; class Aves; order Gruiformes; family Rallidae; genus Gallinula; species Gallinula chloropus. The sequence goes on from NC_140088.1 coordinate 65,988,574, forward strand.
TGGTGTCCTGTTTTTCATTGTATTTCATTAATAAACAAGTGTGGACCACCAACAATCAATCTTCCTTTGTAATTTCTTCCTCCTTTCCTTTCTTTTTACCACTTAAGGGAAAACCTGTAATCTGCATCATTCCCAGAATTCAGTTGAATCTTTAAAATGGTTTTATTGCTTTCTTCTTTTTTTGACTTCTTTATTTTTTTCCCATCCTTATTAATTAGATCTTTCTCAAAGCTGATAATGTCTATGTAGGGAAGATGGATATCTGGAACAGTTTATTTTTTAATATTTAAGGATAGCGGCTCCTGGAAGATAAAGTGTTTTCCCATAAATCAAGACAAATTGGAAGCATTCAGCAGTGACATTTCTCTGTGTATGTGTGCAGAAAATCTTTTTTTATCCTCCATCTGGATGCTATGAGTAAAAATTACTATAAATTAAAAGATGCTGTGTTTCTGTGATGGCATCTTTTATTCTTGATCCTGAAAAATAAGTATGATATTAATTTTTAGCATTAGGCTAGAATATCACATCTTCTTTACTGAACAGGGCTTGCCTGGTGAGATGAAGGATGCATTGTATGTTCAGCTTGCCAGAGTGCCCTTTGTTATCATTCAGCGTGATATAATAATAGCTTGAATGTCTTTTGCTTTGCCTACACCATTTGCAGAATGGGAAAATTAAGAAATTGTGATTTCAATGCTGCTTGCCAAGCATTCCTGAAACTCTCTCTTATTTTGTACCTTCACTTTTTTATCTTACACAGTCCTCATGTGTTCACTTCAGTTTGCTAAAGGAGCAAGAAGGTTTTACATTTTGAGTGATAGTGTGGCATGAAATAGCATTTAGAAAAATACCAAGAAAGCTTTTAAAATAGAAAAAGTCTTAAACAATATATAGGGTCTTCATGTTAAAAAAAGCTTTCTGTGTGAGTTGTCTTCTTAATTATAATTTAGGAATCTCCGGCAATCTAGGAGTCTAAAATTTGGATTCTGAAAGAGCAAACATAGTTCAGTGGTGGATTATATTTACTATTCAAGAGGGAGTGCAAACTTTTTGCTACTTTTGTGGGACATGTTGTTCTGGACTCTCAGCAACTACCCACAGACTGTCATTGTCTGTCTCACAGCTCCCTAAATATCTGTCCTCTTCCTTTGTTTTTTAAATCTCTCTGCCTTCTTGGTATTTCTAAATGCTGCACACAATTTTTGTTTGATTAAAATAGCTTTATGGAAATAAATCAATATACAATTACTCTGAGACACTCTCATGATTATTTACCTATGAGTAATACAAAGCAAGAAAGCTGTACTTGTGCATATAGTTTATTTAAATTTATTCTGAGAATTGGACCCAAACCAGTTTCCTAAATCCAATCATGAAATTATGCAGTAGCTGGGATGTTGATCTGAAAGCTGCAACTGGCTCAGTCTCTGGCAGGAGATGTTCAAGTGCTGAAGTCAAAGCCAGGCTCTTTGCTGAGGGAAGGCGTGGGAGTAGGTCTGGAGGAGGTTCTGAGCCTTGTGATGCCAGCTCACCTTGTGTCTGCTTGTAGCGAATACTCGCCTCTAACCTGAGTGTTTCCAGCAGCCAGGTGGCATTGGTTGATTAGAATAAGCACATACTATTAATGTTAGCTAGTATACTGGCTAATGACAGTAGTTCATCCAAGTCAGTCCAGCAGATCGATCAAAAGTAAAATTTTCAGTAGCTTCCCTGAATAATACAGATGTGTAGTGGTTACTAATGTAGTTGTATTTCTCTTATCTTTCATTTTTTTCTACATACTCACCTTCCTGCATTATAAATGTCACAGAGAGGTAGGCAAATGCTTTTTAACTTCTGTCCTGTTGAAAAAAAAAAAAAGCCTATATAATAGAGAATTAAGTCCCAAAGACTGTTTTTAGTTTGTTTTCTGGTACAAGGTGTGTAAGTAGGTAGTTACTTACAGTAGCACTTACTGGCCCTTCAATGTATTATTTTAACCTAAACTTCATTTAGGTCAGTTTTAAAATACAAAGCACAAAATCTTAGTCTGCTTTTGAGATATGATTGAATGACAGTCAAGGTTATCAGACTTAACTTTCAAACCACAAAGCTCTTCAAGTATCTGAATTGAGTTAAAATAGAAGAACGATAGTATTTGACTTATGTGTGTCATATATGTCAAAGTATGAAAAACATTTAAATATTTAAAACTTATGTTCTTCAGTGTGTGTGTGCATATATATAGTAATGTGCATTTTATATATATATATCTGTGTGTACATGCAAAATTACTCATGTTCTTAGAAAATATGGTACAGGACAAGTTGTGTACTGTATAGTGAGTATATTATAAAATCTCATTTTGGGTCTGATTTTATTATCCATTTTTAGTGGGTAACTTTATAACTGGGAATATTACTAAACTTATTTTTATTGCATACTTGAGTTTGGATTATGTAGGCATATTTCGAATTTAAGCATGTTCCCTGCCAAATGGTTAGTACAGTTTGCCAGTCATGTGGAAAAGCAAAAACCTCTATTTGATTAGCCGCTGACAGATATTTACATATATATTTCATCATTTACAAATATGTTCATATAGTTGTAAGCACTTCTATTTTTATAAAGCTAGCTCTTACTGATCATGCAGAACTGTAAATGGTCCAGATTCAAAGAAACTGGAATAATTTAAGAGTGACTTGGGAATTTTGATACTGAAATGCTAATCTGGAGTCTAGAAAATGTTGTCTGCAGTCTTATGAGATTGCCAAAATGCTGCCTTTGCTCATGCAAGGTATCTAGCTCAAGGTTAGGAAATGAAGCACATCTTAATCTAACTGTACTCAAGGGTGTCTGTCATACGTTTTCTGCGGTTGTGTTTGCCAAACACCAATAAAACTGTGTCTCCTCAGCAATCCCACTGATGATCTTTTTACTGAGCAACCAGAAATAGTGGTAGCAATAGTGCACCTCTTTTCACAACAGCAGGGTGGGAGGGATGCTGGAAGCCTGTGATTACATCCTTCTTCTACCCAAGGAAATTTAGACCCACTTCTGGTAATTGAGCAAAGGAGGTCATGAAGAGAGCAGGAAAATGCTTTCCATTCCTCCCATCAACATTCTTCCTCTGTGCAGATAAGTATCCCAGGTTCATTAGTTCAGGGGGGAGATAAAAAAACCTGAAGAAGCATCATGCGTGTTTGTGAGTGATGCATTGGTTTTTATTCAACATCTGTCTAAGAAGAAAATATTTCACTTTTTTTTTTTTTCTGGATCCAGGGGCTTTTTATGTAAATTGTGTTCTTAGCAATGACTATCATTTCAAGAAGAGTTTCCACAAAAATACTGAAGCAATTTAATGCATTGCAGAAATGATTTTTGGATCACTGCACTAGACTAATGTGGAAAGCAGACAGCTGGCTTTAAGTAAAACATTAATATATTGGCATTGGAAGTTAATAAGCCTTTTTCAGTGGGATGAATAACAAAAAAGCAGAAAAAAAACCCCTCAGAAATCCAATTCTTAGAAAAACATTTGCAAGTTCACTGTTTCCTGGCCGAGGATCTTATGTTATTTTGGTCTGCCTCACCTTCTGGTTTTCCCTTGGCACTTAGCAAACTGCAGGTCATGTATTATGAACATACTCTGATACCTAAGTTGGTATCTTGACTTCATTAACTTCCACCTAAGGAGAGATGCCTCTAGCTGATACATTCGTTCATTTGGCAGTTTCATCAGTTCTGGGAGAATAGCTGCTTTTTCTTCTGGTCTCAAGCATTAAATTGGTCACAAATTGAATCTCAGGTTCCTAAAGAAGTGAAAGATATTCCATAATGTTCAGTTTCTATACTTACCAGCAGAGATTTTGTCATAGCCTTTATTTTGATGTAATAGTGATGTACAGGTTTTAGGAAATGGATAACCCGCAGGACTTCGTTTCAATTCAATTTAGGAAGATAAAGTAATATATGCATACAAATTTGTTGAAGAGTCTCTTCATCTCCCCTCGCCAGGATGAGTGAGAATGTCTTAACTATGCACAACTTGGCATTTTCAGCATCAGCTCTCCCCTTCTTTATAATCCCCATAAAAATCTCCATGTTCAAATGTGAATCTCTGCATCGTTTTCTCTTTTTCCCCAAATACACGCTAGTTTTGTGGGCAAATTATATGAAACCTGCCAGCAATGTCTGGAAACCATCCTGCAATGCATTAACTCCAAATGTAAAGGCTGTCAGTGGAATTTCTGGGCATCAAGCAGAACTGAAGAGCAGGAGAACTTCTGCCTCTAGAATGGCCCAGTTTGAAACCCTGTGATTTGAAACTCATGGTTCCTCTTACCAGTCTGATGTGTCCTGCCAAGGCAACCTGTATGGTCCACAGTTCCTATGAGTGCTTACTATGGAAGCATTTGTTCTTATTTTTTTCTGATTTTTCCACTCTTGCTCCAAAGTAGATCAATTTTAAGATGAAGTTTCTTGGGTTTTTATGTCCTTCTAAGGCTAGAGCAGCGGCTTCATTCTGTCCTTCCTTCACTCCCACCCTCTCTATTTTGTTTCCATAACCTGGAGGCATTTAATCATCTGATGTGTAGTTTTCCCCTGTTCTATCGATCGTATGTTATCGATCACGGTTATTAAGGTCACCCTCCTTCACAAAGATTGACAATCATAAGCATTGTTAGCTGCCCACTGGAAAAGATTTATATTGCTGAAAGAAAGCAAATTTCCTTTTGCTCTGTTGGAAAACTGCTTTTTCTCCAAATAAGGTATCTGGTAAAGATAAGGTCTTTTCTTGAAGTAGTTATGGAATATTTTGGACATTTGCACTGTTAAATTTATACTGCTATACAGCTGTAGCATATTTGGAGATCTTAAAGAAAAAAGTAGTCTAACTACAGTTACATGCTTCATTCTTCTGTCCAAAACATTATAAGGCTTTAGGCCTTCAAGAGTGAGAGGAAGTGAAAGCTGACCTGCCTGGGAATTAAGGTCTATTTCTGTAACTAGTAAAAAGTGAGATGTCGTATGAGTGTGTCGTACATGAACAGAACAACTAAAAAAACCACCAAAGCATAAGCTATGTACCCTAGGATGTATGATGTGTAGAAGTATGGCAATAACAAATTTATATGTAGAAGCCAGATTATAAATGTGATATGAATGTACTTATGTAACAGGAAAAATGAACGGGTATGTTCATTATTCTTTTAAGGCAGAGTCAAGGTAATGTCACATTATAGATTAACTTGGTCCTATTATTTGTTTGGTACATGAGTTATAGAAATTAAATAACATATAACTGCATATTGTCATGCATTTTGATGATGTGCTTTTTAATGGTTGTATATGTTATACATATTTGATGAGTTGTGTGTAGGCTGCAGTTATCTGAGAATACTTACTGATCCTGGGCTAGCACCAGTGAAATAAATTGGAATTTAAACATTAATAGTTGCTTATAAATTTGAAGTGGAAAATGCAGGATTATTTTTGTCTATATTAAAAAATCAAAAGAAGACATAATTTAAAATCCTTCCTTCCTTTTCTGTCTTCGTGGGCCTAAGTTTATGGCTAACTATTGTACAGCCCAATCTTTCAATTCTGTTTTTATAAACTTCATATAATAATGCTGTGGTCCACTACACATAACAAAAGAACCTTGTCAGCTGGCTTTTGAGGCCCTTATGGGATAACAGAATGGTAGGGGTTGGGAGGAACCTCTGGAGATCATCTAGTCAAGCCCTGGCCCGTTCAGCTTACTTCTAGAATTAGTTTTCAAGACAGGGTTCTTGAAGTATGCTGGTGAAAATTAGTTCTTATTCAGTTGATGAGTTACTGAAACTTTCACACTTTGATTTCTGTAAATGTCATAATTTTAATTTTTTTACTCATTATGCTCCTTAAATATGGTCCCTTTCATTTTCATTTTGTGTGACAAAAAGTATTTTCAGCCTTTGGAATTATAACTATGTTTTTATTTTCCTCTTCACAGTTTCGTATTGTCAGTCCATTGCACTTGTGTACAATTGGCCATCTGTCCAGCTAATCTCCCTTGGAATGATGCTCGACTTTGCATCCATGTTGCACATAGTTCCTTTCAAATATTATTTTATTGTTATCTAGTGGTAGCTGATGGTGAAAGCAGACACCTGTCAATGGGAGCTCTGTCAAAGATCTTTCCAAATCTATCTATTGCAGTCTTTTGCAGCAAATCCAAATTTCTTCAGTTCCGTAGGTTCTTAATTTTTGGGCATGGTGTAATGTTGTCTGGGGTTGACCTTGGTTTTCTTCTAGGTACATACCAACCTGCTCTATTACTTGCCCCTTTTCCATCAGCAGCATAAGGCAAGAAAAATGCAATGAAAAGCCTATGGGTCAAAATAAGGATGGGGAGATCTCTTATTAATTGTAGTCATAGGCAAAACAGACGACTCAATTTAATTTATTTTGTTTAATTGCCAATTAATTGCAAGAGAGGTAGAACAGTTAAGGTCCCTTCCAACCCAAAGCATTTTATGATATCACAAAATAAAGAAAATCACCTTCCCCTTACCTCTCCCTTCTTCCCAAGCTCAATGTTCTCCTAACATTCCTCTTCCCCTGAAGGGTGCAGAGGGAGAGGGAATGGGTGTTGAGGTCAGTTTATATTGCTTCGTCTCTGCTGCTCCTTCCTCCTCATGCGCTTTCCACAGGGTGCAGCCCTTCAGGAATGGACTGTTGCAGTGTGGCTTCTCCGTAGGCTTCTACTTCCTTCAGGGCACATCTGACTGCTCCAACATGCTGCAGGTTGGATGTCTGTTCTGATGCTGCAGGGGGACAACCTGAGTCGCTATGATCTTCACCACAGGCTGCAGGGAAAGCTCTGCTCTGATGCCTGAAGCATCTCCTCCCCTTCCTCCTTCATTGACCTTGGTGTCTATAGGGCTGTTTCTGTCACATATTCCCACTCTTCTCTTACAGCTGCTGCAGAGGGGTTTTTTTACTCTTTGTTAAATACATTATCACAGAAGTGCAACCACCATTGCTGATGGGCTCAGCTTTGTCCAGCAGCAGGCATCACTTAGAGCCATCTAGACCTGGCTCTGTCCAATATGGGGGCAGCTTCTGGTGTCTCCAGGAAGCCACCCCTGCAGCACCCCTGCATGCTGCCAAAACCTTGACACTTAAATCTAATCCAAGTATTAAAAATTGGGATGTACGATGGAGGAAATGTCATATTAATAACAACATTAATAGCTACAAATAGTTGGGGCAAAGCTGTTTAATTAAAAGAAGCAATGCCCTACTCCCTTATGTAAGCCTTTGTTTTCATAAGGAAATTTGCAGCAAGGTAGAAGATTTCTGGAACTTGATTTCCTTTCCTACTTCTATTCTGCCTTTTGCTTCATCCCTTTCTCATCTTCCCTAAGAATTTATTGTCAATTTTTGTGGTTAGGGACTTCCATTAGACTACTTCTCTTAGCCTTGTTTTGAGACTATCCCTAAACATGAGACTGATGGAATAGCTTGTGTAGAGCATCAGACTAAGTAGTAAGATCTGTGGGGTTTTATTTAATTTGATATGGCACTCCTTGTGCAAGCATGTATTTTGCTGCATGTATTTCTGATACACTAGTGTCACATGATGAGTGGTGAATTTTGATGAAAGAGAAGTTTCTTAATTGCTCTGGCGTCATTGAGAAAAGAAGTGGGTTTTTTGACACATATCTGCTAGAAAAGCTCTGACTTAAAGCATCTCTCCTACTAAAATATTTGTGCTTTGGATTTGTGTCAGACACATGTTCTTCTCAGGCCATCCTTGAAATTCACAACAATTTGAATACATGCTTAAGACAAACATCAGCAATTGTAAGCAGCAGAGATAGAATCCTCTAGGGCATCAGAACTTCCTGTAATGAAAACTGTTTGCTTGCATTTTTACCCGTTGTGTCAGTACATTTTTCAGACCTATTTACATCATCTCAAGCAGTCAAGAAAATTCTTAGGTTTTATATGTTTTAATGTATTTGTATAGTAGGTTTTTATTCAGGCTGTTAGAATAGTTTCTGCTCTACTGGTTAAGTACTGTTGTTGTCTAAGCAAGAAGGGTTTCTAAAAAATGAAAACTGTGGAGGGTTGAGGACAAAGTGTGAGTAAAGGTTCAGCTACATCCATGAGCCAGAATGGAACACAGCTCTGACCATCCTAGGAGAGAGAAGAGCATGACTTTTACAATTTAAAAGAAACAGTTGCTGGAAGAAAGGCTTTCAACGCCTGGGAGGAACTATGCAGCATGTCATGCCAAAGCTCAAGAAAATTAGTGTGCTTGTGAAATTATGCAATATTAATTTGGGAATAGCTTAAGCTAACAAATCACACTTTGCAAATTAAGGCTGCATGTCTTCATACTAACTTCCCAAGAATCTAGATTTGCTGAGATGAGAACCCACATGGTCTTCCTTTACTGCTTCTGGGTTATACCTTTGAGTTTGGGATCTCAAAACTTGTCAGTCCTTAAAAATTCTTCACCAAGTGTGCTGCAGAAAAATGCACCATACCAACAACTTTCCCTAACTACTTCTTGAGCAAGCTTCTTTGTGAGCTGAGCAGGAGATGAAGAGGTTGTAGAGCTTTATAATCTACTCCTTTGGGCTCTTTTTTACCTCCATGACAATTCAGGGGTACGTATCAGTGGTTTAATCTTTCTGCTCAGAGAGTGCTAACAATAACTTTAGTTGGCTTGAAAAATTTCAAAATTCAGTACGAAACATCCTCATAGAAAACTCTTAATGCCCTACTGAGATAGTAGGATTTGAAAGTATATTATTGTGATAGCTGTGTAGTTAACATGTACTGCTGCTGTATTTCTCATTTTTTTCCCACCCAGTTTCTTAGATTTTGATTTAATTTTCTTTTATAGTTTCCTAATGTAGCCTGTAATCTCTGTGAAATAATTTGTTGTAAGTGAAAAAGTATTTCCATTACAGGGATTGTTTGCATTGCTTTTACTGTTTGCTTTTCTTGGTAAGCTCTTTGCTTATAGTGTGTGAACAAGTGATTTAAACCAATAAGGGTGAAGCTCGGCTTTGAGATATTGGCAAATACAAGAGTAGTGCTTGTGTCAAGCATGAAGTCTTTAACTCTTGGACCACCTATGTACTCCTTGCATCTTACTGTCACAGACTGTTTTGAAAAATGAATTAATTTGCCCTAAGCTTAATTATCTCTTTTATTATACTGCAGTTAGCCCTGTCTTAATCAGTAAGGTAGCAAGTAGGGTAAGGGTTATTGTGTTTGAGTCTCTGAAATGCTTGCAACAGGAGCCAATAAACACTGGTTAGCTAAGAAGCAGTCCAAAGGTGCTTGCTCAATTTAGTTTAGGCATAAGCAGCTATTATTCAGTGTATTTGAGTTGATCTGCATTGATTAGGGTAGTAGTGAGTCAGGCATAGTCTCTGTTTCCCTGGCACTAACCAGAAGTGCCAGAATCTACACCACATAATTGATACTGGAGCCTAGATCTTCTTTTAGCAAATCTAAGGGGCATCTCAGACAGGCTGTAGGAATCAGTCAAAGCAGAAGGACTTGCAAATCTTCGGCCTCTGTTTGTTTTTAAAGTAATGCCTTCACAATTTTTTTGTTCACTGCATTTTCTATTGGCTATAAACAATGAGGCACCAAACCCGTCCCATCCCCATGCCCACTCTATGATTTGTGTACTTCACTTGAGACTGCCTATTATGAAGACTTACTAAATTAACTTTGATTTTTTCCCCCTTGATTTGTTTTTGGTTCTGAAGAAAGTCCTGTATCTTCTGAGTAGACTGCAAAAAATACAGGAAAAATTATATATTCTTTCATTTTGGTTTCTGACTGGTATTAATGCTTCCCCAGTTCCTTTCATTCACTATAGCCTCCACTAAAGGGGCAGTTCATCTTGAATGCTTTTTTCTCAAGTGGAGTAGTCATTTCAAGGCAGTGAAATATAAAGTCCATCTTAAAACCAGTGTATTAGTCTCCTGCACATCTATTATATAGACCAGTTCATCTGCATTTAAAAATATGAATGTAATGCCATGCATAAATGGTATACGTTCTAGCCCATTCTTCAGAGAGTTGCTAAAGATACTGTGACAAATGTCTCAGGGTAAAGAAGGAAGAAAATAGAGGAATATATTTAGAAGGAAATAGGAGGTTTAAGGCAGGCTACAAAGCATTGTTATGTTGTCTTTGTTTATTTTACTTTATTTTTCTACTTGGAACACTGAGGAAATGTTCTGTTGAAAATCATTCACATATTTGCTGGTGTGTATCTGATTTTGGAGGAGAGTTTTCTTAGGATGCCCATAACATGTCTGAGAATAGGTGCCATTTTTTTTGGATGAGAGGTAGATTGAAACAGAATTTTCCATTTGTATAAATTGTGAAGGCAAGTTTTGCTTGTGCTTTAAAGAGCAAGGGCACAAATATAACGTTTCTACCATGCTACGTAGTGAAGTTTGCTTTTTGTGGGTTTTTTTTTGTGAGCTGTGCCACACTGCGGCTTGTAGTGTAAGCAGGAGAAGGTTAACGTTGAAGGTGGTGGTTAGAGTAGGCAAAATGCAGTATTAATCATCAAATGCTATTGCTGTGACTGCAGTGGCACTGCGCTGGTACCAGTAATTATTTTTGGCCACCTCTGCTATAATTGGAAACTGTAGCTTTAGCATACCCCCAGCAAACAGCCTGTGTGTTACCAAGTTATTGTCTGCCTGTGAAACAAGCACATAGGCCACCTTGAACCATGTCGTCTGTCTGCAGCAACTTCCATCAATCTCCATCACTTCCCAAGTGCAGGCTTGCTTTCTGCCCTCCTGTATCTCGCCCTCTTCTCAGTGATGCTTCTAGAAAGCTTGTCACTTGGGAATAAAAAAGGATGGGATCAGGTGAAGCTTTTCTTTTCAGCCTGTGCAGACCTGAGATCCTGAGCCTGCATTATCACCAACTTGCTCTAGATCAACTGTCAAGGCTAGATAGTGACTGCTTTCGTCTTGACAAGATGTCATAGTCAATCTGTTTTGTGTATTAGAAGAGTAAGGGAAGAGCTCTTATGGTGCTGAATAAATGAGTGTGGTGGTGACTGCTGAGTAATGTTTTTTTTTAATGCTATAGCAATATTTATCTATCTCTTGTGAGATCTCTCAAGCTTAGTCTTATTTATTTTGCCCACACTTTGAGACCGAAGGACATTGTCAGATAGTTGAGGTCCTGGTGTAACTGTCACCTTTTTTTTTTTTTTTTTTTTGTGGAATGGTGGCTTTGTAGGAAAAGAGCAGGGAGTGGTAGGACAGAACTGCTCTATTTGTTGCTGGTGATCCGAGGTTCACCAGTAGTAAGTCAAAGGGGAACTTCACTATGCTGCTGCCTTTTCTAGGGCTGCTCTTCAAACTACAGTCTCTAACTGAAGGCAGCAATTGGTGTCTTTGCATACCAGCCAAGATCTGCTGTAGTATTTAATCTTCAGAGAATTTCTTCTGAAGTTTCGGTGTGTGCATCAGATGAGGACAGATAACTGGCAGATACAAGAGGGTTCTTCTTGTTTTTAACCTACTCATACGTGCCCTGTGCAATTCTCAGAAATCTCCTGCATCTTCTGCCTGCTCATTCCCAGCAGGTGCCTGTGTTTGTGATTTGTTAACAGTTACTCCACCTGTCAGCAGCACTACTGGGACCTCAACAGTTGTGGAATACAGAACAACTGTCCTGAATATTTTCCTTGTAAGTGGGTGTTGCATTTCATATGTGCTGCTACAGCTATAGGCAATAAAGGTCACATATCCTTTAGGTGTAGTGTCCTTGGTGCCGTTTCATGTTGAGGACATTTTTTTTGTTTCCATTACTTTCTCCCTATGGTTTAATTCAGGTGAAAAGTTCTTTATATCCTGCTGGAAACTGTTCTTGCATCATACAGTAAACAGACAGCTTGCTCACACTGGCAACTCACAGCTATTCCCTTGTGGATTTAGTAGCACCCAATAGTACTTTGGTAGCACGACAGACTAGCTTTTGTATAGTTTTTGCTTTGATGGTAGATTGCAAACATTTTCCCAAGGAACATGAAAACATGTAGAGAAATTGTACTTTAAAGTGGTTTATACCCCAGCAAGATTTCTTGAGACAAAGAAAAGTCACTTCTTCAGTTCAAGGCTGTTTTCTGCACTAAATATAAAAGACCTGCCATGGAGGGTGTGCATGAAAGCTTTGAAGAAAAGGTCACAGGAATTCTTTATTATAAAAAACATTAGGCAGGCTGCCTGTAAGTGTCATTACAAGCTGTCTTGTGTGCACCTGGAGGCCTAATCTTAGAAACAATTAAGTGCAGACATGTGGGTAACTTTAATTGTGTACCTGCCAAATCAATAAGACAAATTGAAATCTTTCAGCCTTAGTAAGATCTTTCGTATACAGGTTTCCCTTCAGCTGTAAGAACAAAACCATGTAAATGAAATGTAGGGAAATTGTGTCGTATAGGTTTGGTATTATACTGCAAGATATTGAAGACCTCCTTTGCATAATAACAATGCTTTGTGCTCTAAATCAGATTATTTTTCTAAACACATCAATAAATGGAAAAATTATTATGGCTTCTGTTTTCTGTTCCTTTCTGTGAAAAACATTTTGATCTTAAATTAAAACTTCATTTGCTTTTTGGGTTTGGAGAAAACAGTGTCTTCCATGTTCATATGTATTATGAACTGGATGGTTTGCATATAATATCAATGCACTAACTGAGAGATGAAAAAAACAGTGAACTCTGAAATGAAATCAATCTATAATTACCTGCTTAATTGTGTTTGTCTATATATGTTGTGCTGGGCACTGTAAACTGTCTCACAAGACATCATATTTTATCTGTTTTATCATCTGTGTTATAATATGGTCCTGCAGTCAGAAATTATAGGTCAAGGTGAAAAACAGGGGTCATGTGTTAATATAGTTTGTTTTAATTTGGTTTGTTTTGGCTTAATTTGAAATGATTTAACTTGAAATTATTGTATCCTTCCTATTGGCTAGTGTCTTGGGCTGATTTCAGTGCTTTATCTTCGGTTTAGTTTATTTTGTTTTTCTTCTAATTTCTTTTTCTTTATTGGCTAATATAGCAGAGCTACAGTTACATACACAGGCCCTGTTAGAGCACACACATGGATCTGTAGAAGCAATGTGCAATTATCTAACCAGGGATTGCAGACCTTTCTCTCTCTTGTATGGCTTTCTTCCTTTTCAGCCTCAGGTTCTAGTTTTTGTAGCACACGGTGAAACAGGAGAAGTCCAACACTAGAAGAAACCAAATAATCATTAGGGTAGTGTGTTGCTTTATTTCTTGCTGGTTTTCTTCCCCTTCAGAGAGAAGAAATTGTGTGTTATCTTTTTCTGCCACTCTCTTGAAAGAATTGCTTGCTTGTGACATTCCATCCTGTTGTTTGTTCAGCCTTACATCATGATCCTCACTTTTCTTATTCTGAGTCTCCCCTCTTGCCTCAGTCAGCCCATGGCATTTCAGTTAACTTTAGACAGAAATCCTAATGTAAACACTTCTTCTACTTGTCCTCCTTAACTTCTTCATGTCTTATCACAAGACAAGCCTTCTTAAATATCTTCTGCCTTAATTCAAGACAACCTCAGTACTACTTTAATAGTCTCTTTCACATTCACTGAGAGCCCTCTCAAACTGTGCTTTGACTCCTGCTTCTGCAATCATCCTACTCTTCCTCAATCCCATCTTCCATCTCCTTCACTCAAAACCCTTCAGTTTCTAATGACTACTTCCTAGCCAAAAAGTTATATTCAAAACTCCCTTCCACTTATGTGAGCTCTGCCAAGCACAGATGTCAAAATATTCTTCTACAGGTCTTTGAACTTTGGCTTTTTGCTTCTGACTTTGGTGATTTCTAAATTTCTCTCTCACCAGCATGCTGTTGGATATCATCAATCGATCACTCTTGTCCTTTTCTTCTTTATTCATACCTCACTGAATTAACTTATCTAACTACATTAATCTGTCAGATAAAAGGTTAGTTCAGAGCTTTCATAACCTTCTCCGGACATGTTTCATTTTGTTCAAACTAAATTGGAGAGAGTCCAGAGATAAACCCCCATTATAGTCACATGTAATGGGTTTTTTTTTTATTGCCCTGATACCAATCCAGCTAACTATTTATCTTCCGAAATCAATTACAGCTCTAGGATACTATTGTATTTGGCTTCTTGATTTCTCATCTTCTCATGAAAATGTTCCAGTAAAATGCCTTAGGTCTTGGTTCTTCTGAGTGAATCTCCATTTCAGGAGCATGTTTCATCACAGCAAGCAGTTCAGGCATCTACTGAACTGAGGCCATAAAAAAAAGACCATCTTGTTAATGTTTGCATGTGGTAATACACAGTTGTATTAATACAGAATTATTCTACAGAATTATTAGTGAAAATCACTCACCAAAACTGTTGCTGATGTGTACCACTGAGACATTTTCAGGAATTGTCTTTAGGAAGCTGCAAAATTTTCTTTCTGTATAATACAGTTCTGTTCATTTCAAAGAAATATGCTTTTCCCATTGTCTGTAAAGTTTTCATCTGTCATGTAACTGGGTAAACACCATGTCATATGAGGCTTTAGTCATACCAAAATTTACTCTGAATGTATACGTTGTTAGAGAATTGGATAGTGAATTATACAGTATGTTGTTACAGAGAAGTGTCTCAGCCCCTGCGTAATCATACTTATCATTTTTGCTATGTGTTAATGGCAATATGAACTTTCTAAAGGCCACAGGGATAGATAATTATTGAAAAATGAAAAAAAAAAGTCTCATCCTACATCAGGACTATAGATCACTGCAGGATCACTGGAGGTGACAGACTCATCCACACATCGGTGATAGAAATTGCTGCTGACACCATTTTTTAAAGGTAGTGATGATTCACTATGTGAAAATGGTCTTCTGTATCCCCTAGCAACCAGAAACAAAATGTATCTGTTCTTGTCTGGTGGCCTTCAAGAACACATCTGAAAAGTCATTTGTTTTCACAAGACAATCACGCAACATTAGAAGCCCACTCCCACCCATTCTTCAGAAAGAATTCTTCAGAAGGAATAAAAAAAGTAGACCTCTAAGTGTTATTAATCAAGAATTTATTCCAGCTCTTGATCGAGTTGTAGGGTGATTTTTTTTATGATGTTATTTCACATTCCATCTGTCACTTTTTTCATGCATGAAAAATAATACCGTATTTTATGCAAATTAACCATAATAGTTAACATACAACTGCAATCTGAAAAGTGTCCTCAGAATTTCTTAGATTCCTATAGCAACACAGTATTTTCTTATATTATTGCTTGACATACTGCTAACTTTTATTCTTTAGTCTGACTGCCTAGAATAAAGAAAACAGATTCCATATTTCAGAAAACATGTAAAAATATGGAACATTTCCTTTAAACATATTATATCAAATGAGTGGTGTGTCTTTGTGTGGGTAGCTGAAATTCAGTAAGTCAAATGCTTAAAGGCTCGTGTCAAAATAAGCACAAAAGACACAGGTTCTTTTTCTCAGGCTTGTTTTTCAGCAATCACAACCTGTTCTCTTTCCTCACAGCATCTAGCAATTGAGGCTATTTTTAGAAATTATTCTGATAATAATCACTCAGCAGAGATAAGCTGAGTTGTTAAGAATACAGTACTCCTAGCTGGAGAATCGCATGAGGATGTACAGGAGGCTTTGACCTTTTCAAATCTTCTTTTTCCCCTATATTGCTTTGTAAATGTAAAGTGTGAGAAAAAATTGGGATTTATCCAGAAGAGGCGCTTACTGAAGTTACAGTTCACATTTGCAGAGCAATGGGTTTCTGAGAGTTTTAAAATAGAGGTTAGTTATATTTCACACTGGTGATTGTGTGAAGAGTTTTCATATGGGAAGTCAGACGAGAACAGATTATTCACTGTATATGTTCATATCCTAACCAACTGTGTGGTAGTTTCCTGCCTGGGCAGTCCACAGGGGAGCAAATATTTTCATCCTGGAAGAATGGGCTGATTTTGGCTCACAGGTTACTTTGAACCTTGCTTATACAAATGCTATAAGGTGAACGTTTAATTTGTGCACCTGATGCACAGGTTTAAATGAGAAGTAGAAAAAAGACTTGTTTCTATTGAAAAGTATTTAAATGATTGAGAAGTGAAATTTTTGTTAATATTCTACTATAAACCATTAATCACCTTTAATTATAAATGCATTCAAATGAGACTTCAGAAGTGATCATATTGCTGAAAGTGGAAGATAAAGCTATCAATTCTATTTTGATGTTCATGCTTTTTTTACTTTTTTCCCCCCACTTAATTTTTCCTTGTCCTTAACTAGAACTTTATTAATAGCAATTCACTACTTCAGGCCTCAGTTATATGTGACACTCCATGCAGGCAGTACCCTTCATCTGTTTGAAATGGCTTGCCCAACAGGAACATCAATCACTAAAATCTGTGACTGTTGGGTATAAGTCACTGTTGTGTAAATCTGTTGAAGGCCCATGCTTGTCTTTTTGAAGATTTGAGATTATATGACATCCTATGTTCAAGGAAAAAGTCTCTTTTCTCACCAAAATTCTTCCAAAACATTAATTCTTTTGCTGTTTTGTGGAATGAGTGTTTTCAAAATAAATTGAGATTATGTACTTGTTCACATAATAGTTTGGAATATTGTGCATTTTTTTCTTTTCTGGTGGTCAGGATCAGTTAGGAAATAAAGTGGAAACAGAACATCAGGAATGCATTTGTAGGCATTTGGAATCCAGTGTCTTCATGTATGAAAACGTCCTATGAAAATATTGTTCTCTTTCATTAATGAAACGATGAAAACTTTCTGTTGAATTTTTGTGTGTGTCCATTGAAAAGCTACGGAATGGCATTTTTTCCCCTGCTAACTTGATATGATGTTCTCTAACCTGTTGTCTTTAAGAGCCATTAGTAAAAGTTGCAAATTCTCTTCTGAAAAAGTGCGCTAGAGCCATTTTGTTTAATGTAGAATTTCCCAGAACTTCTGGTACTGAACTTGGTCTCTGTTTATGACAAGGATTAAAACTGCTTCTGGGCAGCTATCTGTCGCCCTTCTAATACAGAAACCAATTAAACTTTATACTGCTGAAGGACAGGCATAGCTGAGTGAAAGAAATAGAGCCATTAGACTAGAAAGGATTGAAACCTGACAGCAGACTTTTCTTCTGATCATATGTGGCCAGTTTCCAGTCCCTTTGAGTGTTGTGTGTGAAAAAAAAATATTGAGAAGTTTTTAAAAAACATCATCATGTTACCTGATTGAAGCACAACTTCTGGCAAAAAAAGTATGTGGCCTTTGATTAGAAGGTATAATGAAATAGATAGGCATGGGCAATATTGATTTTAGCATTCCCTTGATATTGATTTCTTTTGTTGAAAATGCAATGTTCCACAACTATGTTTTGTGCATCTGCAGTGTACATACTAAAAGATTTTTATATTGGATGTGTTCATTTCCTGTATTCAAGTGCAAAGTGTTTGCTAAAAAACTATTCTCACAGTGCCATCCTTTCCAAGATTGTCCTTTGTATGCACTGTCTGATGCTGACAAATAGAAAAGTTGTCCCCACTTTAAGTGGCATGAAAAAGCAGACTGGTGAGTTTTTTGTATTGAGCTTAGCACCCCTGAAAGGTTCGGGAGCCACAGTAGGATAAGAGCCAGAGTACGAAGGGATTAATGTGAGCCAGGCTTTTCAGCCCAGCTTTGCTGGTGGACAGGATGTCGCTTAAACCCAGCTGAGTGCAGATCCTGTGATCTCCCTGTGTGTTGTTTTATATCCCTTCGGATATCAGTTTCCCTTTGAGCTTTTGGGGGTTTTAGGAGGAAGTTGGGGAACTAACTTTTGCTTATAACTCAGATGACAGCTCGTGCCTGGGACGAGGTGGTCACGTGCAGTTTGCTCTTCATGAGCTTGCCTCTGGAAACAGCTGATGCAGTGAAAACCACACGGCCTCCCTGCAGCAGCCAAGAAGTGTTAGCACCTGCCATCACCTCTGCAGTGCTGAGGAGTGAAAGATGTAACAATGATGCCAAGAAAAACTTCTGGGTTTACTGTAACTGAGCCTATAGAGATTCTTGTAAGCAGAGGCAGCTGCTGAGAGCTAAAATTGTAGTGGTGGATGCAAGGCAAAGGGAAAGAAGCAGATAAAAGAACCTAAACGGAGCCATGTAGAGCGATTGCCATCAGATAAGCCAGGATGCCAGCTGCTTCACGGCGTAACATGAATATGAATAAACTCCTAGCCTATAGGATGAGCTGAGGAGTTTGCTGACATGTCTCCTCATTTGCTTTGAATCTTGCAGATTTATTTTTATAATAGTTCTATCAAATCTATTTCAAGGAATACTGATTTGTCACACGGTGACATGGTTAAGTACCTTAGCCTTGCTTTGTAGAATTACCAAACTGGAAAATAAATAAATAAATATATACACAGCAGTATTTATACAGTGGGAGATGCATGTAGCAATACTTCCAAAGAAAACAGATGGGGGGTGGTTGGTGGTGTGTTCAAGTATTCTTCATTTGAAAAGCTCTTTATATTTTATTGTAGTTAAATGAATGTGAAAGGTGTGTTCAATTTTTCTCCCTGGCTTCCCTATTAATGTCAAAGAGTAGGAAGAAATTATACTCATTTATATTCCTGGACATAATATAAATGAAAAATGAATATTTTATTGCTAATGGCTTTATAAAATGCTATTCAGATATCTCTGCAAGTTTAGTATGTAATTCCACTGCAAAACACAAAAATGAAAGCAAAATTCTCAGCTGAGAGCTCTAAAAATAACACTAATGCAATGCCTAAGTATTAGCGCAGGCAACTTCACTCCTCCAATCCTTTGCAAGTTGCATCAGTTTCTTAAGCAACGTGTTATGGCCTCCCCAGACTGTACAGAGCTTGGGGCTGAGAAGCTGTGTCAAAATGAATGTTCACTGTAGTGAGACCTGACATACATTTCAGACATGCAGTATTTGTCCAGCTTCACTGTGTATCTTTTCAGCAGCAAACCAATCATATGGCTTCTACATCCCAGCAACTAAATAAAGAGATTCCTTCTGTTAATTTTTTCAGTTAATTTTTTGGGGTGTGTGTATTTTTATATCTAAATATATTTTTTCCTAATGCCTATTAGAAAATATGTAGGATGACACTAAGCTGGGTGGTGAGGTTAACGTGCCAGGAGGATGGGATGCGATCCAGAGGGACCTGGAAAGGCTGGAGAACTGCGGCCAGGTCAACCTTGTGAGGTTCAACAAAGTCAAGTGCAGGGTCCTGAACCTGGGTTTGGACAATCCCTGTTACCCATACAGGTTAAGAGATGATGTGCTGGAAAGCCTTGAGGAAAAGGAGTTGGGTGTGTTGATAGATGAAAAGCCGGATACGAGCCACCATTGTGTATCTGCAGCCCAGATGGCCAACTGCATCCTGGGCTGCATCTAAACAAGTGTGGCCAGCAGATCAAGAGAGGTGATTCTGCCCCTCTACTCTGCCCTGGTGGAATATTGTGTTCAGCTTCGGAGCCCTCAACAGAAGGACATGGACCTGTTGAAGCGCATCCAGAGGAGGGCCACAAAAATCATCAGAGGGCTGGAGCACCTCTCCTATGAGGACAGACTGAGAATTGGTCTTCTTCAGCCTGGAGAAAAGAAGGTTCCAGTGGGACCTTATAGCGGCCTTCCAATACCTGAAAAGTGCCTGTAAGAAAGCTGGGGAAGAACTGCTCACAAGGGCATGTAGCAATAGGACAAGAGGTAATGGTTTTAAACTAGAAAGGTAGATTTAAGTTGGATATTAGGAAAGAATTCTTCAATATGAGGCTCATAGATCACTGGAACAGGTTTCTCAGAGATGTAGTAGAGTCCCCATCCCTGGAGATATTCAAGGTCAGATTTGATGGGACTCTGAGCAGCCTGATCTAGTGAAGATGTCCCTGCTCACTGCAGGGGGATTGGACTAGATGACTTTTACAGGTCCCTTCCAACCTAACAGATTCTATGTTAGTATATATTACATAGACTTCATATGTGTGTGTGTGTATGTATATACATGTATCAGCCTGTTTATTTGCTGTGGAGTATAGGTATGGACCAAAGCTGAGAAAGGTAGAGAAGAAAGGTAGAGAAGGTGGGAAGACTTTCAGTTTCAGATGTCTGGAGTAGTGTTAGTGATGGGATGGGAGTGGGAAGTACTGTCAATAGAAGATGCTGTGCATCCGAAGAAGTAAGAAGGACTGGACCATCTTGACAGATCTTGATTTGAGCTGTTACAAGAGAAGTAAATATTAAGCTAGAGAAGGGAGGAGGAAATAGTAGAGCTAGACAGACTATAGAGAGCTTACTGTAGTTGGAGTAGTTTCTACTGAACCTTCTTTCATAGTGGGAGTTGACATTCCCATCGTGAGCTGCTGTCTGGAAGTAGAAACCCAGCATACCACACACAAAATCAAGGAACATTTGCTCTGCCTTGACCAACTCCACTTTGAAAACTGCTTGCTAAACCAAAAAGCAGGTTTAGCATGCTTTGAAACTGTCTGTGGTAATCAGATTTTCTACATTTCATGAGCTGAATTATTGATTTATATTACACAAAGTGATTCAACTTGCTATAAAAACTTTAAAGAACTTTACTATTAAAACCACTGTGAAGCAAATATTACCTGGCAAAACTTACTAAATGTTTACCTCTTATTTATAACAACATCATACAGAAGAAGTGCTGCAGCCAGGCAAAGCATATTTCAAGTTGTTAAATGTCACTTGCTTCTCTTCATACAATGGGAAGAAAAGATCTGTGGTCTTTGATTTAGCAACAGACGCATACAGATGTTTAACATGTTTCCTTTAAGCTGTTATTGGGGAATTCAAGACAGTTTTGAGAGTGAAACCTCTGCATCTAGATAAATTAAAATACCCTGTCAAAAGTGGTTCCATACTGAAATTGTAAAAACTCTTCTGAGAACTGATGATGAAGTGAGAATAATTGCAGTCACAACATTTAGAAAGTGCAAAGTGGCTTGTTAAAACCTCATTGAAATGCATAGCAAATGAAGGCATCTGAAATCTTTTGGAGATGCATAGAAAAATAAAACATAGCCTCACATTTAAAACACCAGTGTGAAAATGTGGTAATGTTGTTCTTGATGCTTACAAAGTAAAACAAAGGGAGAAAACAACTGGGCATTTGAGACGCAAATTGTTGATGAAAATCAGGCTGGTTTCATTATGTTCACATTGAAAAAATATATTTTACTAGTGTTATTGAACTTTGTCCTCATTTGCATGAAAACATTATGTTACAGGGAAACTGTAGGCAGAAAATGGACCAGAGTGTGGCAAGAGATATCACCTATATCCATATGTACACACGGGCAAAGGGATGTATTGAACAGTAAGCATGTGTAGATTTTTGGACATAAGTTTAGTGTATGGGAAAATTTGTACCTCAAAGAAAATGAGTAACAAGTGCACAGAGATTTTTGTCTTGAAAGATAAAAGTCTCCTGTAGACTAAAAAAGACATTACATAGGGTGGGAGGAGATCATGACTGTCTTTCAGAACTTCATGGAGAACAGTTAATTGTATAGGAGCAGTTTTGCTGAAATTGCCACCCAAATCCATGTCTGTCTTCAGGAGTGGCTGTCTACGAACACTTAAGAGGAACTTACAGAACAATCTCTTTTCAGGAGCGTTTTTTCCTGACCCATGAAGACAGCCAGTTCCACATACCCTGAAGCATATAAATATATATACCTTGTATGCTTTTATCCTCTTTAATGTAATTGTAGGTGTATCTATTGTTTCTAATAATATTGGATTTTTTTTTTTTCCTCCAGTTTATGTTTTGGTCTCAGTATGTTATGATAAGTAATGATGCAGCACCTGCATGAATATGTAAAGGAGAGAGAAGAGGCTATTCCGTTACCAAATTTGAGCCGCCTTGGTTTAATTAAATATTTAATTTCTAAGCGTTTTTTTTTGGAAAGGCAGAAAAATGATGGATTGGTATGCAGGGAAGATGTCAGAATTTGAGATAAACTTGAGGAACTTGCTTATAAACTTTCTTTTGAGTGGATGCATACATTTTCTTCCAGATTTAGGCTATGGCTGTAGCATAGCATATCAACATAGTCGCTGGAGAAAGAAAATGCTTTTGTGGCTACAGTAAGAAAAACATCGCTGAACCCACTGTATGAGACAACCTTCATATTTGCTCCAAAACTGAATGCAGTTGGAGCGAAATAATGTGTATATTTGAACCTGAAAGGTCTCCTGCAAGGAAAGAAAAGCAATTGAAATAGGCAGCCTGCAGATTAAAATCCCAGGAGAGTACTTGGTTCCCTCAATTGACTGTTGAAAGAGCAGAAAAAGCTGATGTTATATGATATTATTAGGAAAGAATATACAATAACAAAATGTCAAGGCTGGATAGTATAGTCAATGAAGTATGAAAGAAACAATAGAAACTGAAGAGGGAGTAGAATTTTGCTCAAGGAAATCAGTTCTCCACTGTGTTGTCAACAAAATGTTTGCATCTGTGAAAGCAACCCCCTGGTTTTCATAAAAATGTGACTGAAATTGCATTTAATACATATATGTCATAGTAGCAGTCCCAACTCACAGAGTGACAGTCATTGATGATTCTGCAGTACTCTTCACAAAGAGATGCTAACCCCAAAGTCATTGTCCAAATTAGTTTGGAAATTACATTCTGCTCGCAGGTGGAAGTGAAGGGGAGTTTTAGAGATAACTTAAGTTGAATTTGCTGTTTGGGAAGTTAAATGTGGTTTTCTCCTACATATTAATGGACCCTTCATTTAACCTCTGTATGCCAGGGAAGTTATCTGACCATAGAAGCTTGAGTCTGTTTATTACAAGTCTTCTGAAGAAAAGTGGGGAATAAAGTCAAATTGGAGGATTAACAATGAAAAATCAAGGTGAAATATGGAGCAGAAAGGAAGGGGAATGTTGGCTATTAGATCTTTAGTAATGTAGTGCTATATATGTCATTTTCTATTATGAGAAATGTGAACATTGACATGCTTATAAAAATATTCTATTTTTTCCCCTCTGTATGTACTCAATTGTAAACCAGCAATCTCCAATTCTTGAGCCTCTATTTAGAGGCTTAGTTCAGCTTTCTACTCTGTTTACAAATTCAAAAGCATGCTTAATGAGGTGTTCTCCTTGTGCAGCTGCCAGATGTTTTATTTGTTAGGTATTTTCATGTTTCCGCTTTTAGAAACTGAGAAATAGATAATAGGAATTTGTGCCTGGTACTTTGGTATTCTTTCACGTCTGCATTTAATATAAGGAGAGGGGCAATAGCTAAATTTAAATATTTGAGTAAATTAAATATATGTCACACATAAATTAAAGAATGTGAAACTATAATCTGAGTCTAAACTCTTTCAGTCTCTGTAGCCCTGCAACAAACCACGGACTGGTTATATCCTCTTTATGTTGCTTGCTGGTGTCGTGGTTTAGCCCCAGCCAGCAACTAAGCACCACGCAGCTGCTCTCTCGCTCTCCCCCCACAGACAGGGTGAGAGAATCAGAAGAGTGAAAATGAGAAAACTTGTGGGGTGAGATAAAAACAGTCTAATAGTGCACACAAAGGGAAGGTAAGAACAATTAAAAAAAAAGTATGCACACAAAAAATGATGAACAGAACAGTTTCTCCCCATCTGTAGCTGATGCTACACGAGACCCACAGCCACTGCGTAGGATCCCTCAAACTGCCCCACGTGTCAGCCCACATGCATGAGCAAACCAACCAAAAAAAAAAGCCACTGCTTCCCATTGACAGGCAGGTGTTCACCCATCACCCCAAAGTCAATGCTGTGCAAGACCACCAGCTGCCTCTCAGCCCACCCCCAGTTATAAAGGGGAACATGAAGTTGTATAGTATGGGATATCTCTGATCAGTTTGGGTCAGCTGTTCAGGCCATGTCCCCTCCAGGCTTCTTGGGAGCCCCCCACCTTCTTGTTAGCAGGGCAGTATGAGAAGCTGAAAAGTCCTTGACTGCTTGGCAACAGCTGAAAACATGAGTGTATTATTGTCAGTATTCTCATCCTAAATCCAAATCTGAGCACTACACCAGCTGCTAGAAAGAATATTAACTCCATCCCTGCTGAAACCAGGACATCTGGTTATAGATTTTATAATTAATTTAGTGTAATTAAAAGCCTAAAATAGCATCTTTCCAGCTACATTTCAAAGTAGAAACAAATAGCAGTCAGCAAAATGTCCTTCATCCTGATCCCTCCTTGATGAAAAAAATCATTGTGCAAAGTATTATATTTAGTATGTTTGCTCAGAGTTCCTGAGTCTTCTAAAATAACCCGTATTAGATGCACAAATGCTGTTAAGTGACAGATCAGCATCTTATTTTAAATGAGGTGAAATTTCCCACTGGCATTTCACAGCTCAGGTGATTAACTTTGCTTAGACTGTAAGAGGAATTGAGGCTAATCTGTCCGCCTGTACAGAAAGAGCTGATTGAGAATCAGTAGATAATTGAACCACTAAAACCTTATTTAGCTATCCACACCCCACGTACCAGCATAAAAAAGAGTTAGCAAGTATTGGTAGTAGCTGTAATTTATGGTTCTCCCCTGCCATGGGAGCTACAGTAACTCAGGTCAGATGCAAGACCCATGCAACCTTCTCAGCTACAGAAGCAGCAAGCTCTTGGTAACATAGCAGGCAGATAACCTGAAAATGATAATCAAATGTCTCAGCTGATAACTATACATGTTAGTAAGAATAACTAAGTATACCTACTAGTAAAAGACACATGAAATAGGTTTATGAATAACCACCTGGCCTGTATTCAAAGGTGTTAGAAAATAGGCATTCAACTCATTTTAAGGATGTGCTTCCATTCTTAGTGATGTTGGGAAAAATTAAATGTGGGAGAGGGGGAATGGGAGGTGAAAGCTCATTTCTTGTGTCTGTTACTTTAGCAGAACCTTTCATTTTGCTGGCTGTAATTGTTTACAGTCATTTTATCTGCAGGAAATGTATGTATCAGCAAAAGCTCTTCATGACTTTAAATGGTATAGAAACTACAGAAATCACAGCACTCCAGAATTATGTAGTGGAGCACTGCATGCTCTAAATGAACAACTGAAGAGCTTGGACTTGTGTGTTCCTGATTTCTATCTTTTTTTTTATTAACAGCGCTTCATAGCTTTGAGCAAATCATTTCCTCTTCTCTTTCACTACTGTTGATGAAACAGGATAATATTTAAGGACAATATTTCATAAAGATGTTGTACAGACCCATTTATAAATCCATTTGCAGGTCTTTGATTACCTTCAGTATATCAAAATGCTAGCTTGCTGACTGCATTTATTTAATTATCTAGTTGTGCTCATCTTATAGATTATAAAATGTTACTTACTGGCACAACTTATGGTAAGACTAAAACTATCACCCTGAAAGTCAGTTCAACACTCATCTGCTACTCCTTAGAAAAAGCTATAAAGTACACAGATTGTCTTTTCTTTTTTTCAGTTATTATAAAGATTTATTTGATCTCTAGCTCTAATGTGCACTGAAGATTGTCAGTATTAACTTTTTAGATCAATAAATTGCGATACTGATCTGCAGAGCAGTCAATGTCTGCCAACTATCATTGCAGTGTGTACCCTTGTTGAAAAGCAGTTGTAGCAAATTAAATTGGCTTCTGTCAGTGGATGACATATAGTAGATGGTCCACATTTTATGGTACAATTAATGAAAGTTGATACATAGTCCTCTTCCTAGAGAAGATCAAAGGCAAAGGTTTGTAGTGAGAAAAATCCCAGTTTATGAGGTGAAGTGAACCTGTTTTCATTTAAAGAGCAGTTGCTGAAGAGTGGAAGATTACTACTGTTTTTGAAGGAGCATGGTTTTAACAGTGTGCATTTTTATAGACTTGATCTTACGTATTGTTGGAAAAACACAGACTACTTTCTCTGATTTCATCAGCATGCAGTTTCTGAAACATTCTGTTTTGAGGCAGGCATACACAAGTTGAAATAAATAAACCAAAAACCACACCTGTGACTACTTTAAACCAGCTCCAGTAAAAGCTGCTTTCTCTTTAATCTAGCCAAAATGTTTGGAATCATTCCTTGAGCAGGATGCCAGTCCTAGATCTCCAAACAGGATGCAGAAGTAGGAAAAGTTTGTTTTCTTAGAATTCTTCCTTTGCCTTCTTGTCAAGAAATTTCCTAGATAGTGAATCACATTTTTAACATTACTCTTGGAAGATAAGTAATTAGTGTGGTGTGGAAATGACTCCATGGTACCCATTCAGTTGCACAATGAGGTTGCTGTATATTTAGGCTAATCAAGTCTAGAAAGTAGAACAAAACTTGAGCTTTGATCATTGTAATCATGCAACAGTTATCAGCAAAATTCTAATAATGTCCAATTTCTGGATTTTAATTTTTAATTTAATTTTTAAAATTATAAAATTACCTAAAAGCACTGACAGTAAAGCTCACGTGGTTGTTTTTTACATGGGCAAGACAGTATTTTCTGCACTGCTGTTCTGAGAAGTACTTTAATTGCTTGGTGTTCAGACATTTTTAAAATGGACTTCAGGCACCTAAAGCTCTGCAAAATTCTGTGCTCTACAGAATGCTCAGAGGTTTCTGGTGACAGGGGGAGGAGGCTCAGTCTACAAAACTCAGCTCTGGTATCACTGTACATCAAAAGTACATTTTAAAGAGTTACAACTGCACAGCAAAGTACTGCAAGATCAGATATCAGGATTTACCTAATTTTGCCTAATACTTATAATATGGTACAAATTATGTTTAATATCTACTACTGATATGATTATAGTCTCCTAGTGTAACATCTTCTAGTTAATTTATAACTAAAATCTGTCAACTTTAAGCCAGACTTAAAATGAATGCTACTTCTATGTGAACAGAATTTATTTAGGCAACATGAAATAAAAAGGTCCTCATTGGGTGAATTCCTCTCAGAGGTAGGGTGGGGGTTTTTTTTGTGTGAGGAGATTTAGCCTGCAAAGTGTGATTATGACACCCCATGGACAGTAAATTTAGGTAGGAGGTGTGATGTTGTTTGAAATTGTTAGTATGTCCCTTCAGGAGGGCAAGCTGACAAAATCTCGCAAAGCAGTGCTTAGATTGGAAGAGGGTTTTTTGTTACTAGCTCAAGAAACAACCCTTTTGGTACTGTCTCACTCAATTCTCCTCTATTATAAACCATGTTAGTGCCACTGGATTTAATTAATTTATACTGGCAGGGAAGCTGCGCTGCGTTCCTTAGAAAGAAAAATTACTGAAGTTGTTGGAGGGACCACTGAGGGGACATATACGTCTGCAGCTGTAGCCAAACAAAGGGTTTTCTGCCAGTGCTCTGGCCAGACACAAACTGATTACAGTCCAGAAGGTTCTTTTTTCATCATGCCACTCCTAATAAGCCCTACCTCTCAACAGGCTTTCTAGTTCAGGCATGGTGCCACGTCAGCCTGGCATGCAGACCTGGGCTGCCTAGTGTCCAGTCATCACTGAAGAGTGGACGTTTTTCTGAGACCATCATGTGGATGTGCCCTCAGGAGTTTGTCAAAGGCGTGTAAGCATCATCTGGGCTGTCCAATCTTTCTTAGATTCTGGCTATCACTGAAGAACTTGCAGTGTATGTGGTGTACAGGTACCAATCTGCAAGGCAGATTTTCATACTGAGGCTGCTTCAACGCTTAAAAGATTGGGTTGCTTTCCTGTGCACTTCTAATTGCAAATTAAGTGTGCTTGATTTAGTTTGGAAAGCAACTACTTGGGTTTTTTTTCTTTTCCTCTTAGTTTTTTCTATTCTGTGCAAATTAATAGACAAATTGTCCTCAGCTGAACTGCTGGCTTTTGAGGCAGGACATTCTCACAGAGGAGATCTCCTCTTATGCCTGCATTTTGAGTTTAATCTGAGCGTGCTATGTTTCACTTCCTTTTAGTAAATATTATCAGCCAGTTTCCTTGATGATTAAGTGCAGGAGTCTGTTTGTAATGTTTATAAGTACCAGAGAGATGGATTCAACAAAGGTACTGGCTTTCTGATGTGTTATAATATCCCTTTTTCCTCAACAACTTCTCTGTGTTCCATGGGTTATAAACTACCTGTCTCTCTCTTTTTCTAAGGAAATAATTACCATGGCCCCCTCCTTTCTCTTTGACTTACATCCTTTCTGTTTAGCAAGTAACTGCTGTCTTTTGTTTCAGGTGTAACTGATATGTAGCTAATTAAACTCAGTGATTTTCTTAACAGGTGTTAACTTTGAAGTCCATACCCTCTATTTCAGATCTGACATAGGGATTTCATACCCCAAATTTCATCTCGGTTTTCATCCTCTGCCAGTTTGTGGAGTAAAATATGGTATCTCTGCATAAAAATCTTCTGATGAATGAACCATTAGAACTTTGTGGGAGGAGTGTTATTCTTCACTTTTAGAATTTGGGCTTGTTGAAGGGGTCATGTAGATTCATAGTGATGTGAAACCAGGTATCTGATTAGTAAATTACACAAGTTGAATTCATTGAACTATTCTGCATTGCAGTGCCATAGTGTGACAAGGAAATGAACTTCTGGCCCATGCAAATATGGATATTTTATATTCTCCATTACATCTTTTCTGTTTCGGTCGTGGTGGTGAATGTTTTAATTTTAGTACACGAGGACTTATTTCCCAAGAAATACCATATATTCTGGTTTTCTCCAGAACAATCTTGGCATTCTTTGTGTA
This sequence comes from Gallinula chloropus, assembly GCF_964237585.1. NCBI lineage: Eukaryota > Metazoa > Chordata > Aves > Gruiformes > Rallidae > Gallinula > Gallinula chloropus. Next base: position 66,017,387 of record NC_140088.1, read on the forward strand.
CTTTCTAAAATCTGGGTTTTGTTGTTCTACTTTTATTGCCGTTCAAATTACTAAGGGTTTTCACACTTCTGTTCATATCCGTCAGATCTGTAAACATAATGAGTAGGCTAATCAACAGGTTATTGAAATATTAGATAAAAAAGAGTGGGTTTTGAGATTAATCTTTCAGACCCTTTTATCTGGATAGGTCCATTGAAGTATACTGACTTATTTTCATTATTAATGTTGCTGTTCACTGCTGCTTTTAATATATTTATGCTTGTTTGTAAGATACATTGACTCACGTGAAAGTGATATTTTTTTTAAACTTTGATCCAAATACTTCCCTGCAATGTATTGCTTTCCTGTTAATTTTGCCCTCTAACTTTACTACTGGGCCATCCAAATAATAATAATGATAATTTTAAAAAAATCATATCATAGCTTGTATATGAAAAAATGTTTATGTTCTCATAATACTCTTGCATTAGTCTTTTACAGACACAGAATGTTTGCCCATTTTTGCATATATTTTGGTCTTTGAGTGGGGAGTTCATTTACAGTAAAGAAAATGTAAAATAGTATTAGTGAAACACTTTTACTAGCTAAAAGTAAATACAGTATAGATTACGGTTGCTTTCTCAGTCTAATTGTGTTGATTTTCAACGTAGGCTTTGAGGTGTTTTTTTTTCTTTTCCCCCCAAAAATGTATTAAGATGTCTGTAGTACTTGATTGGAAATGCAAACTCCTGTGTACTTTTCTTTCAGAGTACAGACATGAGTCCGGCTAGTAGCACCACTTCACTCCCTGTTAGCCCGCTTCCTGAGGAGCCATTATTTTTCAAGGTACAGTTAATTAATTTCATAATAAATAGTGTATATGAATTTTGGCTTACAATGTTATCTGGTATCCTAAGAAGTACTATTATTACTGCTTCCTTTTCTTTAAATTACTGTGTACACTGTGCAGTTTTCAAGAAATACCTTGAATAGAATGTTACTGGTTTAGAGAGGATTATTTTTTCAGCAAACTAGAGCTATAAACCATTTGTAATACTATTGTTATCCATCTCATCTGCTGGTGATAAATTTTGATATCTGCATTCCTGTATATGTGGTATCTGTGTGTACGTCATTTTTCATCAGGAGATAAAAATGAGATTACTGCAAAGATACGGGAAACATTGAAGATACATAAAAGCCCCATTTTGGCATAAATCCAGTGTAAGTCACAGGCCTGTCATTTTAGTTAATTTTAACAATAAATGATAGGGCAATATTTGCAACTTTTTAAGGTTTAAGCTTTGAGAAAGAAGTGGTTCTCTGTCACTTCTTCACCTGACTTCATGGTATCCCCTGGGACACAGAATAGTCTTAGACAGTGCCCCAGCCTTACCAGAGATCTCCTGAGCCCACCCATGTATTCAGAACACTGCTCTGGCTGCTAGCAGAGTGGTCGCTTTGCCAGTTGTTTGCTAAGACAAGGAAGTATGAACTTGGGTTTTCAACACCATTGTCTCAAATAGTTGTAATACAGACAAAATTACAGGAACATCCCTTTGAAAATTTCCCCTTTCCCCAGAAAGTTTCTGCCTACAGTATGAAAACAATTAGTAGCTTGGATTGTGTTTTCAGTTGTGTTGTGATGATGTTGAATTAAAGCTAAGTAGAATTAGTGAAGTTTGATGATATAAAGCTTGTATCTCCTGTACATGCTTCCAGTGCAGGAAATACCAACTCCTTCAGACCTGGCCAGCTCTCAATCAGTTTTGGCAGGAATTGAGCAATGTGCCAAGATGGTAGAGCACATGTATCTTTTTCCCTTGGTAAACCACATTAAGTGTGCATTGAAGTCTACTCAATGTTGCAGTAGTTAACATTTATGCCTGCGAAACCACTAAGATAGGCACACACAAAGAATGGGGCTGCTTAGCTCAGGTAAGGGTATAAGATGTAAGAAAATCTATTTTGAAATAGATGCAATAAACTCTCATGCTTAATTTCTCAGCTAAATTAAGCACTCCTCTATTGGCACCAGAACGCTGATAAATATGTTGTAGAGCCTTACTTATTTTTAAAAGAAATGGTGCTTGTTTAGCTCAAAATGGATTGCAAATTACTTTTTCAAAGTGGAATAGTTGCTCTAATAAAAAAAAAGTATTTCTCAAATTAAAAATCTCCTTAGCTATATTTTATAATAGAAAATAGTATGAGAAACTGAAAAAAAAAAAAAAGGGGCAGGAAGCATAATTTAATCTTTCATTTTCAGTCAATTTTCAAAATGGGGAACGTTTTCCCTTGGAATTCAAGTGAAATGGAAGCCAGACCAGGAAAAAGTCAAATACATCTCACAGCCAATGCCCTTAAGTAGAAATAAAAGTAATATAAAACGTAACAGTTTCTGTTATTTCTCCCTGACTCACTCCAAGAGAGAGCAATATTGTTCCAGTAGTAATGTGAATGACTGGTTTTACAAGCCATAGCCCTCTCCAAATACTGTCAGTCTATAATATTGGCTTTTGATGATGGGATGATGCATTTCCCTTAGCAACGTGATAATAACCTTTCCCACCTCTTTGCTGTAGAAATGAAGATTGAAAAAGAAATTCCATTCTGTGGCTCTGAAAACACAGATGTAACGAAGCAGGGAAGTATAAATGCTGCGTCTCTTTGGGATAGTCGAACATCTCTGAGCTAATGAGCTTTTATATTAGACTGTGAAATGAAACCAAGCCGCTGTTCTCAATCATACCTGGTTTTATACCAAGAACAAGAAATGTCCTTTCTAGAATTTTATCAGTTTCTCTTCAAAGCCAAGTCTGCATTTCTGCATTAAAAATGAATGTAAATTCTGTCATCATATTCTTATTACATCCAACTTTAATATGGAAATATGATGGAGAACCTAAGCTCGTTGAAGAACAATTTAAGATTTTTAATTTAATCTTAAGAAAGTCAGAAACAAGATTCCGGTGGGAATACTTGCGTGTTGCATGTCAGCTCTGGTAACACTGAACTCGGCTATAATTTTCACAATACACTGTACATGCTGTGACATGCAGCATTGCCAGAAAGATACTCAGGAATATTTGGAATATTTTCCAGTACAGCAAGAGATACTCCACCTAGGTCTATTGTATACCATCACAGACTGTTAAGGGTGGGAAGGGATCTCAAAATATCATCTATTCCAATACCCTTGCCAGAGCAGGTCCATCTAGAGCACGTTGCACAGGATCATGTCCAGGTGGTTTTGAATATGTCCAGAGAAGAAGAATCCACAACCTTCCTGGCCAGCCTGATCTAGTGCTGTCATACTGAAATGAAAAAGTGTTTCTCCATGTTCAGATTGAGTTTCCTGTGTTCCAGTTTGTGCCTGTTATGCCTTGCCCTGTCACTGGGCACCACTGAGAAGAGTCTAGCCCCTTCCTGTAGTCGTCTACCCTTTAGATATTTGTAAGCATTCATCAGATCCTTTCTCGGTCTTCTCCAGGCTAAACAGCCCCAGCTCTCTCAGCCTTTCCTCATATGAGAAATACTGCAGTCCCCTAGTGATCCTCATAGGTGCAGGACCCTGAACTTGCCTCTGTTGAACTTCATTAAGTTCATCTCCACCCAGGTCTCTAGTCTGTCCAGCTCCTGCAGCATTATTTTAATAGAATCTTTATATTTTTTTTTGGTGTTAAGACAGTACCTAGAAAGGAGTGCAAGTGATACCCAGCAAAAGGAATAGGAACATTTGCATAAGAAATGTGTAAGCCAACTCCGATGCTATTTAATCCTAAAAGCAACCCTGAGAAAATGAAAATATAAAAGTATCATTAATGCCATTTAGCAATTTTTGCTTCATAGCTGTTATAATTAGTGAAATAGCAATGGACATTGGTCTTTGCACAGTACCCAAAGTACAAGCAATTTTTCATGTGGCTTCCATTTCTCCCTGTGGAGTTAGGGACACACATGCGTTCAGAGTGGTCTCTCTTACCTGTGCTTTTTAAAAGCTTAGGAAAAAAAAAATGTGTTCACACATGTATGCAGACAGTACACTTTTAAAAAGCTTTTCTAAACCAATTTTTGATAAAACACTCATAGGCATTTCTTTTTAGTGAGGGTTATTTTTATGTCAAATTTCAGCTTTCAGTCGTGTGCTGTTTTCCATGGTTAAAGCTGTTTAAGAAAGCAAGATCTTTTCCCCCATTATGGGAACAGTTTTATTTCGTCTCTCACAAAAGAACATCATCTTTGTTGGTGGCTTTGCACTTAAACTTTTCTGTGGGGAGAAATCTTCCTTTGGACAGAAGTTCCTCTGTCCCTGTATAATATTTCTTGAAGAATTAGAGACTTGGGGGGAAAAAGGTTACATCATAGTTGAAAAATTTCAGAATTAAGAGTTTGATATGCAACCCAGCAGAATGGTATTTGCCATGCAACCTTAATTCCAGTGTTATTCTATGTTATAATAGCAAAACTGTTCAATGGCTGGCTCAAATATGAGTCACTTTTAATTATGACTACTTACCTATATGCTCATAAGCCCTAATTAAAAATAATCTTTCCTTTCATTTAGAAGATCAGTGAAGGAGAGGGTATTTCTGAAAGGTCAGCTTTACCAAGCAATGTCTCATTCATTTTTCATATCCTGTTCCTTTCTCCTAATCAATATACCATGCTTTACTATATTAGTATTTTATTATTTTTATATTGCTCTAAAATACTCTTAAGAACGGGTCTGCTGCAGCCATTTAGTACATAAGATATCTAATATTACCTAATTATATGTTAACTGTTATAATGAGCACCATTCTCACTGGTTATTAGCCACAACCAAGCTGTAAATAGTAACCATAATAGTAACTTAGTATAGTGATGTTAAATTGCTTTTGAATTTCATGATTAATTTAAACTATGCTTTACTATTTGGTATTAAACATAAGAAAAAAATATCTTTTCTTTCCTTTCTGCTTTGAGGGAGCTGAGAATTTCCTTCAGCATTTGTGTACATTGCTTGAACATCACATAAATTTTCCATCTGGTCAATAATCAGACTAATATTTTTAGTGCAGATGCTTAGAATAATCAACATAACAGTCACAATAATGATCACTGGTTGGACAAGGCAACTTACCTTTCAGAGTATGTATACAACTAGTCCATTGTCCGCAACGAAGACAACTAATTTAGCCTATACATCAAGAAGCTTTGTTTGCTAATTGACACACAGCCAGCCTATTTACCCTTTCTCCATTAAATACACTATTTCCAATGCTTTAACTATTTGCTGGCACTTCTTTGAATAAGACCATTTTAATGTATGGTTTCTTTTTGTTTTTTTAAACAGAGTCTGAAACAATTACATAGGCATTATGAGCCATGGGCAGATACAGGTTAGGGTTCAGTGATCCTATTCCAGGACCCTAGCTCTTGTCCCTCTCACTCCACTCTCCAACTGAATTTGTCCCTCTGATGAGGAGCATATAAGCTCTGAAACCTCTCTGATTTTTTTTTACAGAAATATTTTTACAATATAAGAACTGAATAGAGTTATAGAAGTATGACTCACTCAACCCCATATCTGCTATCTACCCCACTGTCTCTAGCTCATTTTAAACTAGTCTTTCATCATTCTTCAGTGATTTAATCGATTCCTCCCACTCTTTGCTTTTATTTCCTGTATCAGTATTTGCTTTCTCAACTTATGTCTTACTAGTATAGCACAGACTTTTAAAAGTCATGTCATCACAGCGGCTTTCTGCCTTTGATGAAAGCCTTCAATTTTGTAATTTTTGATAAAAGACTGATTTGTTTCACAGCCTTCATCATCATAGCATAGGAGATCTGCAAAAGCACTGCATTTATTCTGGAGGTAGAAGTGAGAAGTAGTTATTACAGGTGCTGTTGCAAGAAATATCTATTCACTTGCTTTTCCTTTTTCTCTGTAGCTTTGTACAGTTTACCCAAGGAAGAGGGCTCTGTTAGGGAGTGAGTGTGACTAGAACCACATCACTCATTTCATCAGTAATATTTGCATGTGCTCTTCCATCAGAGTGTAGATGTGGATGTGAAATTTTCCTCTTAATATTTGACTGATATGACATGATAAAGATATGACATGATAAAGAATAACCTAATTACAATAGAGTTTAGCGGAAGGCAAAAAAAATATTTGCCAAGTTTTCTTTTGCCCTAATAATTTCTTTCAGGTCTTAGTTTTTCCTGGCCTGGGTCTGGGAGAAAAAAGTTATCTCTCTTCCAACATGCTGTGTCTGCCATTCTTTCTGACTTCTTTCTTGTGTTTGAAATACAGTACGTTTATGGCCAAATTCGTATATGTCTGTACGTACCTTGTATGTGTCCTATGAACAAGCTGACTTGTATACACTGTGGACCCAGAAATCTTTACCTCTTCCTTCAGGCTTTGAAAGGAGGAGATGCAATAGACAAGAGAGCTACTGTATAATCTCAAAATATTGCTGTACAGTTTTAGGAATACTGTATGTGTGTTAATCATTCATGTAATGGTACTGCTTAGCTACTTTGGGTTATTAGACTTCCCTACATGGAAGTATTTGTTTTAACTCTCTTAAGGGTGTGCAAGAAGAAACAAAAAGTTTAAATAAGCGCCCTCCCAGGGCAGAGTAAAGACCAGGACAAAAGTTTGTCTCCATGGCTGGGGCTCCATCCTTGTTTGCTTAGTGGCACTAGTTAACCAATCTAAGTGTAAGGAAGTGTTAAACTGTAGAAGAGAGTGAACATCACAAATACCTCATTGGATGTTCTTTTGTGAATTATTCATTTATAGTAAAAAAATTATCACCCATACAAAGTAGTCTTGAGTGCCTGTGAGGCTTCATGTATGGAGAAGCCAGACAAATATTAACACATATCCAGGGCTTGCAGTTTGGTCTGAGAACAAAATACACCAAGAGATGTAGTAACTGAAGGCTCTAACACCCAAAATGCAGGCTCATTCAACAAAACTTGTGTAAGCTCAGAAGTACCATTGTCCTGGTATGAGGACATTTCATGAGATTTAACTTTGTTTTTAGTCTTTTTTTAATTTGAATTTTTATTGCAGGGGTTGTAGGTACAACGTATAGTTTCCCGATGTCACTGATACAGTTCTTGAAATAATAAAAGAATGGGACTGGGAACTATGCCTGTATTACCTGCTTTATTTCTGCCTCTATACCTGGATCATGGCTGCCTGCCTTTCCCCAAATTTTGTGAAAGTGCATTCCCTTTTCTTTTAGTGTGTTTTTCTTAATTTATTGAAAATTTCTTCATAGAGTGAGGGTTAGTTCAATATTTCAAAATTTCAAACCATTAGCTTACACAAAATTGATGCTTTAAATGCTATAATTTCAGTTATATTCTCAGCACGCCACATACAGAAAAAGGATTAATGTCTGTCTTACTCAACTATCTCCAAAAGCAACCAGAAACACAGATGATGCTTCAACCAAAGGCATGCAGAAGCATCATCATTACTTTTTTTTTTTTTTTCAGTTTCCAGCTTAACTTAAAAATTAATATAATCAGTACTACAAGGGTAAATATTAGGTTCATTCAGGTTTCTTCCCTCAGGCAGACATATAATCACAGAATGAATTCTGACAGATACCTACAGGGTAAGTTTTACCTGCTGAGTACTTTAAGATTAAAAAGTCATAAAACTTGTGGTATTACATATTGCTGAAAACATTTAATCGCCACAATAATGAAGAAAGATTTTCTTGAAGCTCCATGGGAGGATCTGATATCTTCAGTAAGGGCACTTAAAGTTCTTCATCCTAATCATCTCAATACAGATAGTTAATCCTCCTAATTTCCCTTGGCTAGGGACTGATAGACATAAGTAATTCTGGGGGAAAATATTGGCATTTGGAAAATATGATGAATGTTCTTTTAGTGAGCAGGACTATTCCAAGGTGGTTGGACTGAAATTCTATTTAAATCAATGGTACAGTGACCATTGAGTACAGTGGCATGTGCCTTCAGGTCAGGGATTGCATGGATTATATCAGTGGCATTGATTATTTTAGAAGTGAAAATGTAAATCTGTACTGACCATTTTAACCCCATCAATTATTTCAGAGATGAAAATGTAAATCCATATTCACCGTTCCAACCCAAGAGTATATTTTGTGGCTGTATTGTTGTAAATGGGATAAAATTGGAGCATTTCCATAAATTTAATTCGATATAATTAAAAAGTAGGACTGTTTGCAATGCAAAAATGTATCTATAATAATGATTCAGTTCCCACTATGTGTTAGAACAGCAGATGTTTTCTTCCTAGAATAAATTAAACAAACTTGGGACTTGAAAATGGGTTTCCTACATCTCAGACAAATATTCTCACAGTAGCAGGTGGTCTTTCTTTCTGCCCAGTTACTGCATTTTCTACCCAGAAAACCTCTGAAAGACATTCACATGAAAACTTACTGTGTTTTTGAAGAAAAATTCTGACATTTTGAACGGAAAATGTCCGTTAAAAAAGTTCCTTGACTCTTCTCTTAAAAGAGGTACACTCAACTTCTATAAAGAACTTTCCCAGTGTCTAAATAAGTAATGTTAATGACCCAGCCACATTTTTTTCCCAATCCTTTACTGTAGGAAATGCATGGTTGGTGTTTTGAAATTCTTATCAAGTTGGATATACAAAAGTACAACACTAAAAATAACTAACTGATTTTGATAATGTTTGCCTAGAGTTTAAAGAGACGGGTATTTTGGAGAGCAATTTAGACAGCCATTAAGGAGAGTGGGATATATTCTGTTAATTTTAATCACCTGAAATGAAAGGCAAGATTTAATCGCTGAAACACAGGCACCTTCTGCCACTTAAGAAATCTGGCTATATCCTGCCTTTCCTCCTGCTGCCTTTCTTGTAGAGCAAACAAAGATTTGAGATATGATGAGTGCTGCTTTGTTGTAGTTTGGTTTTTGTTGTAGCTTGGTTTATTGTTGTATTCCTGGTGTGGTTTGTTGTTTTTTCTTTGAGTTTACCCTTTGGTCATGCTGTGTCTCTTGGTAAGTTGTAATCTCCCTTGCAAGCCACATGTCTATGTTGGGCTTTTTATTTTTTCTGAGGAAACTGTTTTGTCTGGGAAGCTTTGATTGTGTGGTACAACTGAACTAGGTGACTTGCTTGGTTGGGACGTTCCATCTACTGTTTCTCTTCCCACCAACCTTTGTGTGGTTGCATAATGTTAAAGCTGATTCTGTGTGGAAAAACAAATTTTTAAAAATCCTTATATTTAATTATTAGAAGTATAACAGGGTTATATTTTATTTAGGTTTCTTGTATCTGAAAGGTGTTATATATTCAGATTTTATACCATCTTTTTTGATATGTGTTGGAGAATTCTTAAATGTGGCTGAATGATCTGGCTTTTCATAGTAGTCTGAGAGGCATGTGTCGTGGTTTAGCCCTGGCTGGAGGCCAGATGCCCACCGAAGTCAGTCTATTACTCCCCTTCTTAGACAGGGGAGAAAATATATATTAAGAGGCTCAGGAGTGAAAATAAGGACAGGGAGAGATCACTGTGTCAGCAATGATGTGGGCTAAACAGACTCAACACAAAGTGTAGAGGAGAAAAACTACTCTGCTTTATTACACTACACTACAAGAACAGTGAAGAAACCGGAGTTGAGAGCACAACCAGATCTTAAAACAAACATAACCAGATCTTAAAACACTTTCCCCCCAACATTCCCTTCTTAGCAGACTTTAGTCAGGATTATGCTCCCATCTTCCCCCCCCGCCCCGCATGCAGTACAGGGGGGGGCAGGGACTGAGGAAGATGGGGTTCTCGGTAGCACCTTCCCCCCAGCCCTCCATTCTAAGCAGACTTCCCTTTAGCCATGATCTTGCTCCCTTCTTCCCCCTGCTCGCGGTACAGGGGGGCAGGGACTGGGAGATGGTGGCTTCGGTCAGTCCCTTGCAAGTTGGTTTCCTTCTCGGCCAGGATGGGGGCTGGGGTGGGGGAGCATTCATTCCACACCCTCCCCCTGCTGCACCGTAGGGTCTGACCCACAAGAGATAGTCCTCCAAAAACTTCTCCAAATTGAATCCTTTCCCCAGGGCTTTATCTATTCACCAGCTGCCTTGGCGTGGGTCACTGCTATGGCGGGCAGTCATAAATCACAGTGTCTCTCAGTCCCAGTCCCATTCCTCTGTGGGGTCACCAGCCTCCCCCTGCAAACCTGTTCCGGTGCAAATCTCTCTCTCACTCATCTCTGTGTCTCTGTTTCTCTCCATGGCTGCAAGTGCTGGCAGGGGTTTCTTCCAATGTAGGGTCACGGCGTCTTCTCTATGTGTCTGTTTCTCCTCATGGCTGCAAGTGCTGGCAGCAGCTTGTTCCAACATAGGGTCACAGCATCTCCTCTATGTTTCCACCTGCTCCATGCAGTGTGGAGCCCCTCCACGGGTTGCAGGTGGGGCCTTGGCTTTTTCCATGGGTTTCTCCACAGGCTGCAGGGGCATCTTGGGCCACCTGGGCCACCTCCTTCCCCACCCTGTTCCGGCCTTGGTGTCTGCACAGCTCGTTACATCTTCTCACTCCCTTCTCCGGTGGCAAAACGCAGCTACTTCCGGGTTTTCTTCTATATGTGATTCTCAGAGGCGCTCGACTATCTCTCGGGCGTGACTTTGGCCTTGAATTGATCGTTGTTTATAGTTTAGGCTGGCAGAAAACTCTAACTGCTGCTTAAAGAAACCGTCTCAGCAGCACAGCCTCACAAAACTGCAACAGCATGTCTTATTGTATGAGTAGAATAAGAACTCTGTTTATTCAGCCTTCTTCATTTATCAGAGATTAATAAGACCCCTGAAAGATATTAGGGATGGAGTCCATGGAAAATGTCAGTTTTATGTCTTTTTAGAATGTTGAAAACTTAGTCGCTTGTCTGAGTTTATGTTGCATTGTTGTCATGAGGAACACATAGGAAAATGCCATTCAAGCAGTTTATAGACTAGAAATGTATAATATCTAAAAGTTACAAAATTTTATAGTTTTTTAATAAACAGATGTGGCTATAATTCACTTAGAAATTGTTTTTTTTAAGAAAAGGAAAAAGGAATTTTAAAAAAAGGGGGCAATAAGGAAAAATGAGCGCTGCCTTTGTGATTGAAAGAATTGATAGTGGGAGGGGGAAAGCAGCCCATAAACAGAGTTGGTCATCTGAATCTGACCAGGTAAATAGTGAACAAAATATTCAGCAGATTGTCTGATAGAAATTCAGGGGGGATACGTGGAGGAAGAAACTTCTTTTTAAATCTTAGATTTGACATCTTCAAGCAAGAATGAATGCTATAGATGAGAAGTAATTACCATGGTTTTAGTTTGGATAGTGCTTTACATTTGCACACAATGAGTGGAAGAGATGTGTGCTGTTATGTGCAGCCCTGTGACAGATTTTAGCATTTTAAACAGGAGTTCTGAAAGATTAAATTGAAGCTAATGAGGGTACAGTGAAAAAACACTTCTCTTTAAGTCCACAACAGATCATGGATGTGTCTGATTCCCAGATCTGTATCTGTAAAACTTGATGTTTGTTCTCATAAAAGACAGCTTTCCTTTGTGATAAAATTATTTCACTTCACAGGGTCTGGTTTTGTAGTTAATTCCTAAGTTTTTGATCTTGGAACAATGAACATTTATATCCAAATAATTGTAAGTTTTGATGGGTTTAAGATTAGCAAAAGCATCTTGGATCAGGGTATATGAACACCAAATGGATGCGTATCCTTAAGTACTTAAGTAAGGATTTGAAAGGGGAAAGGAGAAATCATTTTCCATTGACGCTGAGTAGTTTGCAACTAGAAATGTTCATCACTGTCAGCAGGATGGTTCCTCTTTGATAGGAGTTGGGATGACAGGGACCTCCTCTCTGTTCCTTACTGTTGTAGTGCTTTCTCTCAACACTCTTGTTTAGTCCCGATCATAAAATGATTCAAGTCACCTTAGAGCACCCTTTTGTCCCCCAGTGAATCTGTTCTTCCATTGCCTATCTCTGTCCCTTGAAATCAATGTTAAAATTTGTGTGTTTTACATTTCTGGATGTTGTTGGTAGCCAAGAAAGGGATGAACAAGCATGATTTTTTTTTCTTCCTCCACATGGCAGGATCCTTCCAAAACACTGTGAAGTTTCATATTTATGTGAAAGGGAGAAGAGCATAATGCTCCACCTGACCATACCGAGCAAATTCCTGTTTCTGTCCCTTCTTGCGAGATGTCTAAATAGCCAATTTATTTCATTAAATCAGTAAACAGAAGTAACAGAGTGTATCTAAAACTGAACAAAGGAAAGACTGGATTGAAGGAATAAAGAGTTGTTTTCAAGGCCAATGAAATACCAATTTCTTACAAGCAATGTCAAACAATGTTGCTACAGTTTTTTGTTTACCTTTCACTAAAATACCTGGAGGCTCCCCTCCTTCACAGGCTGCTGTGTCTGCATCAAATTTAAAATGCCTGGCAAACATGCACTGCCATATAACCTGCAGGGTATAATTACGTATCTTGTGAAAGTAGTTGCAGAAAAAACATGATAAAGATAAATAGTAAGAAAACTGGTGACAATAAATATTTAAAATAAAGCAGTTAATTTGGCATGATAATGTTAAAAAATTAATTTTACACACACACACACACACACACGAGGTTTAAATTTCTTTTGTAGTACAAGAGGCAAATTTTAAAGATACCCGCCTAATATTTTTTTCTTGCTGGTATTGCAAATATGAAGCAGGATGAAGTTAGGATACTGTTGGAGAGGCAAACTAGGAATACTCCACTGACTTCTGTGTGATTGTTTGGATTTCTGTAGGTCAGTTTTCTTTGCTTGATTAAATTTTCAGTCTCTTCAGACATAAAATAAGTGTTCCTGTATTTGCCAGCTCAATAGGCCAACATCTTTCTGCAGGCAGTTCTGGATGTGCATTCACTGTTCTGCTCGTTGTGTGCTCTGCTCACTAAGCAAGCATGAAGAGGAGGGATTTTGTGGAAAGAAAGGGAGTTTGTCAAACCTGACCACTTGAATTCTAGTTCTAATTTTGATACAGAATTAAATTTGGATGAGAAGCAGTTTTCCTATCCGATGGAGATGTCATAAGCTTCAGACATTGTCCTGCTCTGCACAGGCATGATGCAAGCAGATGAGAAGCCGTCCCATTTGCCCACCCCTAGAGCGACTAAGCCATAAAGCTGTTAGCTGTGATCTCAAGTGTTTGTCATTATTAGAAATGACCTGAATGGTACTTGTGGCTTCTTGGTATGTTCATTATTTTGCTTTATGCATGTCTATATTCTTGCGAATGTGCCTTCAGTTACAAGTTTGTATATTTTATGTTTATTGCCATGCTTATAAACATTTGAATAAATAATGTATACAGGCCTTTAAGTTATTAATCCTTTAAGCCTTTTGCTTCAGTCTATTCTTTTGAATATCTTTATTCTGTCTTCTACAGCCACAGAATGGTTGATTCCTGTCGACTTCATCTGATTTCCATAATTATTCTTGGTGATGCATTAGGATGAAAATTTGTTAGCAGAATGATAATTCCTTATCATGATAAAAAAAACCTGCAGAATTATCTGTTTATAAATTAAACCAACATTGTTATTGTGTTTAATCTATTTTATAAAGCAATATGCACCTCTTAGAGCTCTGTAGGGTAAATTAAATAAATTGGGAAAAATTTTAACAAATGTTATAAAGCTGGGGTTTTATATATATATATATATCAGTTCTGCAGTCATACAAATGCTGCTCACATATCGTCTAGATAGCTTTGGTATGCAAGTTTGAGGGGACTGATCATCGGAAATACTAATTAATTCTGAGGGCCAGAGACTCTTGCGAACACTAATCCTGATATCACTCCTATGGGATGAAGAAGCATTGTTAGCTGCCTTTCACAGAAAGGGGTTTGAGGTATTTCCACTGTATGGGTGGGTGATGCAGCATGATATCCTGGTCATAGACTAGGGATCTGACTCTCCTTTTCCCGGTTTCAATTTCCAGCTGTTAGTCCTCACAGACTGTTCTTGAGCTAATCTTCCAACTACAAATAAGAATTCTGCAACTCCTTTTCTACCCAAACTGGGGACCCAGGCTTGTTTTGCAAACAGATCTCCCTGTTCACATTCGTGTGTAGGAAATGGTAATTTCTCTTATAATAAATATTCTCAGATACCCCTTCTTCCTTCTTTATTTGATTTTGAGATAACTTTCAATTCAATACAGAATTAAACAGAGAAGTAATCAGTAAAATGTGATCTGTCAGTTCTCTGCATAGTACTTAAAAACCTTTGCTTACAGAAGTGAAAATACAGCTTGAAAATTATTTTCAAATTTGCATCATGTTTTTTGATGGGAAATGTAGAGTGTTAAATATTCCTTTGTACAGTTCTGTATTCTGTATTTTCTATCTACAGAGTCCTTCCTGTGTCTTATTGAAATTAGTTTCTTCCCCCCATCTCCTTCATCCCCCCATTGTTTCCCCTCTCGGAGCCTGTACACCAGGGGCTTTAAGTGTGAAAATATAAATGGCAGGCATTTGCTAAAAATAAATAAATAAATAGAATGCCACCCTTTTACCACAAGGCAATGAGGTCTAAGTGCCCATTTGTATTCAATCCTTTCTCTGGTATTTTCATAAACGTTTTTTCTGGTTTATGGAAATCATAATTGCTCTCCTGTTCGTAGGAACATCCTGCCCACCTCTGTGGATCATTCAAAGCAAAAGTGCACAGGCAAGCTTGGTGATTCAGCTAGTTTAAAAGAATATTTCCAGAAGCAGCCAAAATGGCAAAACTAACCCAATCTAAGCAAGAGCATGCCTCACCAGGGAGCAGATCAGGCTAAAATGACTTATGATTATGATTTAAAGTGCATCAAATGCTTATTTTTAATGTGTCTAAAAGGTTGCTTTTTGACTGCCCAATTGCAGCAGCTTTATCCCTTCAGGCTGTGATGGCAGGCTGAAAAATATAACTAAACATGTTGTGAACTTCAGTACAGCTGATCACTTTCTCAGGTGCTCATACCCTTCTGACAGTAGTGGAATTGTCAAGAGAAAGGTAAGAGAGATATGACTGCAAACAGTGATAGTATTTAATGTCAGCATAAGCCTAATAACAAAGAAACTATTAATCAAGATACAGTGATGTGACTTAAGTCTAACAAAACATCAGAACCAAATGAAGAACCGGCTTTATGTGTTTGAATAGCTTAGAATTGTGATTCCATAGGCTCTTGCAGGCTAGGGGTTTGGGGCTTGTTGTTTCATACAGCAAGAGCTAAAGGGAGTCCAAGCCTTGTAGTTGTGGTGTTTCTGGGCAGCCAGTTATGCCAAAAATGCCTGACTCAATTTAGGTGAATGGGTGGAAGAGCAGATGAACAGATAGATGGATGTCAGATGGACTCTGCCATTTCCCTCGTGCATAATGAAGGAATGACACCTCCCAAAGTCCCTTTCAAAGCATAATATACATACCACAGGACACCACTGACCTAGAGTTTGGACCAGTAACTGAAGCAGTAATTAAAATTACCCTCCTAATGAATGTGACTGATGTTGTACTTGGTACATGCATTAAATTAGTCTGAAGGCAGATTTGTGTAGAAGGGATACTCTTAACCTGACTCTTCTTCATTACAAAACTGTGCTGCCAGGGAAATTCATCAAAGTTTTCAGCTGGCAAGATATCCCTGCAGATATACAATATATATGAGCTGTGCTGTGCTGCTTTTTGGCTATACTAGGCTGTTAGCAGTAATTATTATCTTGTGGTTGAGACATAGCTTTTGTAGGATCAGCTTGGGCTTAAGAATAGTTAAACCAAGCTATGTGTGAGTCAAGTAACATCTTCATTCCTGGGTATGTGGGTGTTACGGGGGTAAAAAAAAAAGCCGAACATGTGACTCTGTCATACTGGGACTAATAGAGCATTACACTGTTGAGCAGAACTGAGCATTTGGCAGCGTAACCAAAATGTTTGCAACCAACATATTTAGTGGAATTCACCAATTGTTAGGTTAAATCAACAGAAGCCATCTTTCTTTGCCCTGCATGAGGTCAGTTTATCAGGTGGCTCTTTCCATCTGTGTTTTTTTTCCTGTCTCATATTAAATAACAGCATGTTCATCATTTCACCCTCTTGACTTGGTTTTATCTCTGTGATATCAGCTCTAACAAAACACAATTATTGCACAAAGTGCCACATGGCTAGCACCAGAAAATCTCTCATCTATAAATATTTTACACAAAAAGGGTTCAAATAAAGTCTGTGGTGTGACAGTTGATGTTAATCCTGTCTGTAAGTAAAAATGCTCATGCAGTCTATGATGAGAGAGAATAACTGCTGGTATGTGTAGAGGGGAGGATTCCTTTTGTGCCACTGGAAAAAAGATGTCATGAAAAACATGAGCTGTGTCACACCAGCTTCTTGTAGATTCACTCTTACTCCTTTCTAGTCCTTTGGGGAAGTAAATTTTTAAAAGTAAAGATTTGGGGCCTTGTTGGGATTTTTATGGAAAGCCGATTGCATTTTGTACTGTGATTCTCTTGGCTGCAGTGTAGCCTTGTCCCCAGTGGTGTTATTAGGAGTGTCCTGCAGGGAAGGTTGAACGCCACTTGTTATGTTATTGTTCTGCAGAGAGGAACGTGTTCAGTGCTCTTGACAAGTTGTGATAGCCATTTCTGATATTAAAACTATTTGGCACAAAAATTAGTATTTACAGGTATCATGGTGGTACAAACAAACCAGCAGTAATGCCACATGCTTCAAAGAAACACCTCAGAAATTACCGGTGTTTATTTAAGCTGCAACTTTAGCAGTAAAGTTATTTAAAAGCACTGAATAAAACTGATGGATAAGATGAATACTGAAGAGCTGTAAAACGGTACGCACCCCTTGTCAGTTAGCTAGGAATATGATGATGTTACAGCTTTAACAAAATTACATACTTGTGGGGATAATATTGTTTGTATGACAGCTATCATCTCTCTATGAAGAGTCAACTGAGGATGCCCACTGACATTTTAAAATTTAATTTAAATTTTTGTATTGTTAACTGTTTAATTCCTCGTCTGAAGAAGCATACAGCAAGCATTTGTGTATCTGTATAATTTACTACATCTTTTGTGTGAACTGTTAGTGATATGCTGAATTGGAGCATTATCAGAACAAGCCTATGAGCCAAGAAGAGCTAACAGAGATATTCAGGTAGGCAGAGCATATGGTCAGAAGGAGAAAAGACTTGTCGTTGAGTTATGTTAGCTAGTGTGATACTCAGTGAGCGTTAGGTAAGAGTTAACTTACAATTTGCCTTTTGTATGCCTAGTAATCCTATTTGCTTTAACTTGCTACTTTACTTTGAGTAAAGTGAGTTGCAGATGAACCAAAATGATCCAAGAAAAGTGAAAATATGTAATTTTAGGGCCACATTTGTGAACCAAATCAGTATATATCATTAGATTAAAGCTTATTTAAATATTTTTTTGGCTGACTTGAAAAAACTTTTTAACTACTGCATGTAACAGATTAAGGCATGTTTTGTGATGTTCTGAGCTATGTGATTCTCTGTTGGGCTCTGTTCTAGCCTTGGTATATGAGCAAGGATCTGTGCATTTTTTGAAAGACCCGATGCTGCTTTCTCACAGAGGTGCAATATGACTACTTTCTTCACTGCACTCACTTAGAGTTGTGTGAAAAACAGTGTGAAAGCATAAATAAATGTCAACATCAGGGATCAATACCATCCATTATAATTTGAACTAAGACTTGATAATCCAGGATAAAATTTGATAATCCAAATTGACCTTGTTTTAACAAAAAAAAATAAAGGTGTTCATGGAAGGAATGTAGGATTGCATCTGTGTAGCAGATGACCTACAGAATGCATCGCATGCTTGTCAATCTCTATTACATGCCTGAAATTCTTAAGAGTATTTAAAAAACCAAAAGTCACCGCAACAATGTATATATAGTGCAGACTGGCAGGTCTGACACTCTCTGTTGTGCAGACATGGAATTGCTGAGTGGCTTTCTCAAGGTCATAAACCACCCAGGAGGTGTGAACTGCCATAGTTCTTTAACAAGTAGGTTGTTATTCTCTAATTTATGGAGTGGGGGAAGATTGAAAATTTTCTAAATTAATGTAACAAAACAAAAGGGAAAATTACACCATGGAGCTGGGAAGAAGTGACTTAAACAGTCTGTCAGTGACAGAAAATGAAGATCTTATGTACCTGGTATAATCTCAAATTGCCAGAAGCAGCAGTCATTTTGTCAGCCTTGCTTCTCTTCTGCCATCACAATGTTTGCACATGAGATCCCCGTTTTAATTTGACTCTGCTTGCTTGCATACAGGTGGGAGGTGAGCTGCGGTTAAGGAAGGGGCAGGACCTCATGTATTGGTGTAGGACCTGCTTTTTCCAATACACTTAACTCAGATGTAAGCCCAAGAAAGTGACTTACAGTAAGCAGTGGTATTTTATATTATTAGTCAAACAAAATTTTCTTTTTCCTTATGTGACAAACTAGAGCAAAAGTATCTGAATGCAATAGCCTTTGGTAATTTAGTAGGTGACAATGATCTAGCCTGGTCAAGAACACCTAAGCATTCAGCTTGATGACAATATGCTCCCACTGGAAGGATAACCAATGGAGAACAAAAATGCCAGGAATGAGGACATAGTTTTTCAGACAATGGGACTTTAGTACATAGAGAGAAGCCCCGGAAGATTTCCTTGGGAAATTCAGTGAGCACTGAAGTTTGCACTGCTGTCACTGACCACGTTCAATTTAATAATCAAATATAGGAGGTAGCAGTGTTGTGTGAGATGGCTGATGCTTTTCTGCTAAAGGAAACAAGGCAGTTTTTTACCAAACTCCTTATAAAGTCCACATAACCAAACAAGAGTATTCTGCTTTTGGAAGGGCCCATCCTGGAGGCAATGGAAGGTTACTGGTTCCTTTGTGAGAGCTAGGCAGCCCACACTGGAGAGAAGAGCCACAGCCTCCTACCTTTGGAGCAGATGAGGGAGGCAGTGGGGACCTGGGGGCTGTGCAGGGAGCCCAGGTTACTGTAGTGAGGGTGGCCAGCTGGCCCCCACGGACAGCCCTGGCCCCAAGGCAAAACTCAATGTGGAATGTGAGCGGGGCTGCTTGGGCCAGGTCAGCAAAACAGTGAAGATACCTCAGCATGACACAGCTGAGAATTTACTGTGATTTTCTTCAGTTCTCCCTAGAAAACTTAAAAGTTTTCTCTGCTTGAGAAGTTATGTGTTCTTGTCTTAAACCTAGCAGAGCCTTCTGGGTTGTGTGAGTTAAAGGCCCTTCAGACTTATTTATGGAGTTTTTAGAAACTTTAATATAAAGTTTATTTTACTATGAAGTTTACTAGCAGGCTCACCCGGGAGCCAATTTTGCCCTGATACATACCCACCCACAGATACAGGTATATATTTCTTTCAGACATACTTACTGTAAACATGCTGTCAATTCCTAGGTGCTCCTTTTTTTTTTTTTTTAAATTACACCTGATCTTGTTCAGAGCTGCATCTGTGTAGCTCTCAGTGACTGAAGCCCGCTCATCCTCTCTTTCTCCTGTTTCATGAGAGGAAAGGGCAATAAAGGAAAAAGGGGAAAAAAGTAAACCAAATGTCAATCAAAGGTTTTTAGCAAGTACCTCAGAAGAAGAAAGGACTGCATTTACCTGTGATTTTTCAAAAGTAGCACTGGCTTTTTCTTTCTCTTTCTGGGTGGACAAAAGGGAGAAGATTGCAGGGGCAGGAATTTCCATTTGTGGTTTACAAAAATGCGTTTAAATTGCAAATAGTGAAAGCCTTGTGCTATTTTAGTAGTTTATTTATAGAGAAAGATGGCCTTGGGTTTAAGGTACAAAAGCAAAGATTGAAGAAAACAGAACTTCTGTCCCAGGAGCTGCATATCTTCCTAGGGGATATAATATGTAGGTGATTTAAATTCTATCTGCAGAACTGCCAGAGTACATTTATTCTTTTTAGTAGCATGGTGAGACTAATTTTATTAATCCTTTGAAGTTCTCAGAAGGTAGCCATGGTAGATGTGCAAAATATTAGTACTTGCAAATGTTCTAGATGACAAAATACATAAGAATAGGGCAGTGAACATGATACTGCAGGCTATGTATGGAAAACCATGGGAGTGCTAATTGGTAATAGGAGTATTAATTCACATGACATAGTCCACGCTGGCATCTGACTGTTTGACTGTTACGAAGGTTATGATTTAATTACTACTTTTTGGCAGGTCTGAGGATGTTCCATCAAATTGGTAAGATTAGATCTGGTGTGCATGCAAGGGATGGACAGTGTCTTGCCTGATACAGCTATGTCTTAATTAGCTTTTCTCTATCGTGAACATAACAGAGCTTCAGAAGAATTGACACCTTGCATTACAGGAAACATGTCAGAATCACCTTGCTCTGGTTCGTTGTAGTCTCATGCAGATGATGAGATTAGAAAAACCTGCCTATTTGACAGTTTGAATGAAAACTGGGTTCTTTTCTAAGCAGCACTGATCCCTGATGAATAAGTTTCTGGATCAAGAGAGCTGCTGCAAATAAACATAAGAGAGATATTTTCTTTAAAAAGCTGCTAATCTTGTTTAATAAAGTCTTAGTCGACTATCTATTACATTATGTAATAAATGTACAACATAAAGCCTGAATGTTTAGGATAAAAGTATTTAATCCATTAAATTCTAAGCAACATTTCATTCTAAATTTTCTCTCAAGTCTCTTCCCCTTCCCTCATATCACAGCAAGAAACAAATGTTTATTTCCTGTTTAACAGATAATTAAATTGAAAATCAAATAATAATGAAAATTCCATCACAGTTTTCATCCCTCCATTTTCCTGTCACCCAGGTGGATGGGGGGCTAGGAATGAACAGAGGGGTAAAGATATAATGGTTAAGGATGACATTATGGTTTCATCTTTCCAATTACTTCATTTAAAAAGAAAAAAAGGCAAAAACTACCACAAACAAATCCTGCTCCCCAAAACCTAGACAACTCAGACCTGCAAAACTTGGTTATGCTTTCAGTAGAAAATAAGCTTAGAGCTGGTGCTGTGCTCAGGAGTGAAAGGGAGATATGAAAAGCAAGAGTGCAACATGACTGATGAAACTGCCTGAGAAGACAGCTAGATTCACGTTCAAATTCTGTTACAGCAACACTAATTTCTTGCTCCTAAATATATCCGTTGGATTTCTGTAGCTATTAGAGCATGATAATGTTTCAGTTAATCAGTCAAAATTAAATTTTAGTAAAGCAATTAACAAGATGGAGAAAAAAAGAAAATTTTAAATGTGTCATAATAGAAAGATTACAGACATGATGTGCTGATACAACTCATAAGACATGAACTCTTTTTTTTAGAGAACAAAAAGATAGTAAGTAGCAGGAAAGTCAAATGGCAGAGAGTAGTAGAAGACACCTAAATTGGCAATAGTCACCAAATGTCTGATGAGCCATACTCTACCTGAGAGAAAGTCTGAACAGGGGGAGGACAAGTCAAGGGTTTGTGGCTTCTCTCTATGGAAAAGGCATGGCTAAGCATTTTAGTAATGCTAGTTTGACTGACTTCTATGTCATAGACTCAGAGCAGCAAGGTTAGCTTTCTGATGCAAAGTTTAGTCTATTCTAGAAAGTAGCTGGCTTTCTTCTGCCAAATTCCTTTCTGCCCAGCCTGGAAGGGGCTGGGCTAGGGGACCCGTTCATGCAGAAAGGACTGCATTTGGAGGAGAGAGCTAGTAAGAGACTGGTGGATGGTTGGAGAACAACGTCCCTCACAATGGTGATGTGGAGGCAGTTTAGTTTTACTCTGGTCACTTCTGTGGAAAAGGCCTTGGCTACATAGGAAACACTCCTAAAGTAGGAGCAGGATCGTGCCAGCAGGATCTCTGCTAGCGTGAGAAAAGTACTCAGAGACAGAAGGTTGAACAGGGTGCCTGTGACCTCCCTGAGCTGCAGGTTCTCCCACTGATGAATCCTGTAGTTGTCAGAATTTTTCCCATCATTTGGCGTATACAACCTACTTGTTATTTTGGGAGATGATAGGATGTCCAAAATTCACCTGAACAAAAATGTTGCTCTGATAAAGAAGCTGACCCACCCTGATCTAAGCAATCAAGGTTAAAGGATGAAAATTACTTGGAAGTGAGGTTTCCCACTAACTGTAAAGCCAGCTGCTATGTTTTTCCTGGGTAGATCAACTGCATCCTTGCAGTTGTCTTGTTTCAATTCTTATGTCTGTGGTGGTGGTAAAGGAGGGAAAATACTGTATTTCCATTATATTAACAACATCTTGCATCTGTTAAATGTTCGCAGTTGAGAGTGAAACCAAATAATATCTCTCAGCTCTTTGTCCATTCCCAGTCAAATTATTTGGGATGTTGTTTTTTTTTTTTCCCTACTGATTAGATAAAGATCTTTTTTAAAGTCTCTTATTTAATTCTTAAAAAAAAAATGAAACTAATTCACTGATCCTTTAGAGGAGCTTTTATAGTAAGCTTCTGCAGAAACATTTGGTTTTTTCTTGCCCTCGAGAAAGTATTGTACTTGAATTGCAAAATTTTGCCTGTGCAAAAAGGGATGCATCAGTGGTGTCTTAAAGTTCTGCCTCTTCAAACAAAAAATCACTAAATAATTTTGTGATCTGAAAATGTTCTTCTCCATGTTTGGGTTTTCCATGCAGGAGGAAGGGGCAGAGAGACAGGAGATTAACTGGGTCTTTGAGTCAAGTGTGCAGTTCAATGCTAAGGAAAACATATCTTAGATTAAAGTTTTCAAATTGTCAGAAATAAATGAAATAGTTGGGGTTTTTAAACTTTTTTTCCTTCTTCTACTTCTCCCCCCCAACATTTATTAAGTGTCTGTACAGTTAAAAAGCTTAGACAGAAATGGGTTGCTGATTTCAAGAAGGAGATTCTCAAATACAGCTCTTCAAGATGCAGTTATGTTATCAAAACTGTCTTGTTTTAGCTAAGTTCTCAAAAGTGCCCACTGATGTAAGCTTCTTCAGTTTTGCTGCCTAGGGTAAGACATATAAAAGAGTGATATTTTGAGTGCAAAATACTGTACTTTCTTGAAGTCAGGTCATTTAAGAATTGCTGGTACCTAAAACCAGAGATTCATTAAAAGTCACTGATAAGTATCTCCAGTAAAAAACAAACAAACAATAAAAAGATTGCAGTTCTTCATAGCAGTTAATGCCCAATCTGGTACATAACCGAGCTTTGTAGGGAAATTCAGTGTTTGAAAATTAGAAATGTAGCAAGCAGTGAGGGTGCTCAAGATTGAAGGGTCAAGAGGTTATTATATTTTAGTTACCTTAAGCCTTTTTCTTTGTGGACTGCTCAGCAAATGCAAGTTGTCAAAAGCTTCTAAAGTATTTCTAATACTTCCTATAAAATCCATTACTGATTCATTTGAATGTGTGAAAGCACTTAATATCAGTTAAAAGCATCCACTGTGCTATGTCATTGATAATAATTAAAATAGAAGAAAATTAAAATAAAAGAAAAAGTCACTGCACAATTTACAGAGCATATGGAGAAACAGGGGTGTCTTGAGAAAAAACGTTACCAATCGCATATGATTTGTAAATTGCACACCCAAGCGTAGATTCAGAGAGGTGTAGAAAGTACCTGCTACTTTTAGCACATTAAATACATTTCTAAGAAGCAATGTTCTCATAAAACTTCCCTTTATGCTTGGAAAACTTGAGTTTGAGTTCGTGTTTTCTGTCCTTCATATATTTTTCCCATTTTGTATAGCCAAAACAATATGTAAATTGCTCCCAACCTTTTACTGAATAAATTTATCAAGTGGAACATAAGAGGCTGCTAGAAATGTCCACATAACCTTGGTGTCTTTGTCAATATATTGATTTTACAGTACTTCTCCCAAATGTGTTAATCAAGTATCCTTCAATTTTCATTAAAAGTTACTTCTATATCTCTGTCTTGCTTGAAACTTAAGCTTTCTGCAGGTGGTCTTTGAAGGCACTTTGACATACTACACTTCTTGAATTGCTAAGCATTTTGAAAAACATATCTTCAACTACAGCAACTTCATTGCAGGGTCTTAAAAGTATAAGCATGTGCTTATCTGTGCACATATGCTTGGGTTCATTAGTGCTGACCTCTGGCATTTTCAGTGCTGGAGAAATAAAATTCCGAAGTCATTAAAAGTGTGCTCTTCAGAATGAAAGCCATCGTACTGAACAGGAATACTTCCTTGAGGAAGGGTCCTAATTATTGGAAAATGATATGTAATTCACCTGGCCTCAATTCAGCAACTAAAAATATTTTGCATTTTTGTAATACAACAATATTTTGATTGTGGTTTAAGATTAGCTTTTTTTTTTTTTTAAAAGGTATTACCTAGCGTTCCTTTTTTATATGGCCATGCCAAATACTGATGAAAATGTGAAAATCTGTCATCTTTACTGCCACTGTCTTTATCTTGGAGTGCTACTGTACAAACAGAGCTTAAAAAAAATAGAAGAGCTAAAGTGGTGTCATGCCCTCAGATATGTAGGGAAATCATTTTAACAAACTTGATGCTTCAGAATGAATAGCCATCACATGGCAACTAGACATCTAGTTCAGATATTGTGCAACTGCCAAGCGAGTGTACAGTAATGAATGTCTGCTAAAAGAAAGGACAGACCTATGATCCCAAAAGGAATGTTTGATGACTATCAAGACCATCCTATTTGTATTTGAACGATAAATCTATTTAACCTTTCTGATAGGGATGCAGCAGCAACCTAATATTTCAAAACAGATATGTGTTCCTTTTCATCAGTGAAAACTTACATGATTAATAGGTCATGCATAATGTGTATTTTACATCCTAGGAACATTGTTATACAGATAAAAGATCTGTCAAATGATTGTTAATTTCTGAAGATTTACAAAACTAAAAATTAGATTCAGGAAGTGTTTGATTTAACTGTCTAAATAAACATAAATTGTATGCATTTCATCCTTATTAGAGTCAGGTAACTCTGACTAAGTAAATTTCCTGTTTTCTACCAAACGTTTTCAAAACAGTATCATTACAGGTTAATTCCTGTTGCATTTGTTCACCTGTGTCATACTGACATCTTCCTATTTTGATCTTGCACTTCATATGACTTTATTAGTTAAGAAGGTATAGTATTAATGCTTTGTGGAAAATTGAAATTATGTATTTACTGTTTTATTCCACAGCTGAGTTCTAAAGTGTTTTTCACATGTATTTTTAAGAACAGTTTAGCTGTAGTGCACATAATGAAAGATCAAAGTTTTACGCCTGATCACAAACTTGTAACTTTTAGAAATTAGTTGTATTTTATGTCTGACTGTAGCAGCATGTAAACCTGAGCAACCCTCACTGTAATATGGCACTGCACTGATTCAGCTCTGCATAATATTCTCCCTGAGACATTTACAGAAACCAAATCCATTTTCAGTATGAGTCAGTGCACGAATCTTCCCCACCTTCTGACATGGGGAACCTTCCTGATACAATCAGCTTTATGAGGCAGAAGCCTCATCTTGGCTCCTGGATTCATGTGGTGTGGTGGTTTAGCCCTGGCTGGAGGCCAGATGCCCACTAAGGTCAGTCTATTACTTCCCTTTGTAGTTGGACAGGGAATAAAATATATATTGAGAGGCTTAGGAGTCAAGATAAGGAAGGGGAGAGATCATGCTGTCATCAAGGACATGGGCAAAACAGACTCAACACAGAGTGAAGGAAAGAAAACTATCTAATTTGTTACACTTCACTACAGAAACTGTGAAACCGGAGTCAGGAGCGCGACCAAATCTTAACACAATACAACCAGATCTTAAAACACTTTCCCCCCACCACTCCCTCCTTAGCAGACTTTAGTTACAATTTTGCTCCCTTCTTCCCTCCCATTGTGACACAGGGGGGGCAGCGACTGGGGAAAATGGGGTTCTCGGTAGCACTTTCCCCCCAACCCTCCATTCTAAGAAGACTTCCCATTAGTCATGATCTTGCTCCCTTCTTCCTCCTGCTTGCAGCACAGGGGGGCAGGGACTGGGAAAAATGGGGTTCTCAGTTACTTCTTCATGAGCTGTTTTCCTTTTCCAGATCTTAAAACACCTCTACCTCCCCCCCAACACATAACCCACTCCCTTCTTAGCAGACTTCATTCTAGTCATAATTTCACTCCCTTCTTCCCCCCGCCACCTCGCAGCACAGGGGGACAGGGACTGGGAGATGGGGACGTTGGTCAGTCCCTTGCAAGTTGGTTTCCTTCTTGGCTGGGGGGTGGTGGGGGGACATTCATTCCACACCCTCTCCCTACTGCACCATGGGGTCTCACCCATGGGATACAGTCCTCCACAAACTTCTCTAACGTGAGTCTTTTTCCCATAGGGCTTTATCTCTTTCATCAGCTGCCCTGCTGTGGTTCACTGCTATGGCAGGCAGCAATAAATCACAATGTCTCTACAGTCTGCCATAGGATTCCAAGCCTCCCCCCAGCAACCCTGTTCCGGTGCAAATCTCTCTCTCACTCATCTCTGTGTCTCTGATTATCTTCATGGCTGCAAGTGCTGGCAGGGGCTTTTCCCAACGTAGGGTCACAGCATCTTCTCTATGTCTCCACTTGCTCCATCCAGCATGGGAGCCTCTCCACGGGCTGCAGGTGGGGTCTCGGCCTTTTCCATGGGCTGAGTGGGACATACCTGCTCTACCATGGGTTTCTCCGTGGGCTGCAGGGGCATTTTTCTCTCTCCAGCACCTGGGGTGCCCCTTCCCCCACCCTCCCCAGCCTTGGTGTGTCTACACAGCTTGTTACATTTTCTCACTCTCTTCCCCCCGGTGGCAAAATGCAGCTGCTTCCAGGTTTTTTTCTCCTATATGTGATTCACAGAGGCACTGTCACACAGAAGTGACTTTGTCCTTGAATTGCCCAATGTTTACACTTTGGGACTGCAGAGAATTCCAGCAGCTCCTTACAACAGCCATTTTCTACAGCCTCCGTTCTCTCCCAGCACCCAACTACGCAAAAATGCGACACGTGGAAATATCAGGAGTTGTGTTGGCCTGTCTTTCTGGACCCAGGTTCCATGTCTTTGTAAATTTCTTATCCTTTCTGTTATAATAAAAGTTGCCACACTTTGTGTGTGAGAGGAAACAAGAAATTTTATGAGCCTCCACCATGGACTTAGAGCTCTGGAAAACATAA
This sequence comes from Gallinula chloropus, assembly GCF_964237585.1. Classification (NCBI taxonomy): domain Eukaryota; kingdom Metazoa; phylum Chordata; class Aves; order Gruiformes; family Rallidae; genus Gallinula; species Gallinula chloropus. Next base: position 66,044,637 of record NC_140088.1, read on the forward strand.
ATACCAAGGCGTGTAGTTTCCCACACTTAGTGTTCTTTGAGTTATTTCTGGTTTTGAAATCTACATTCACATTGGTTTTCTTTCTGGACAAGGAATAATAAACCTTTTCTTTAGTACTGAGAAGACTGAGGCTGGAGAGCCTTGCAGTTTAACACATTGAACTGTTTTCTATGAGGAAGGAGGAGAAGCTATGACTTCTGCCTACTGATATGATGAGATAGCTGTACCTTCTAATAGTAGAGAGCTTGGGAAGGGAATAAACTGAGGTGTAATCCTTGTCTTAGTTCTGAGGCTCGGCATCTCAGCACCATTTTCTGGTTAGCTAAATGGCTCTTTGGCCTTTCTGTGTTTAATAATAAATCAGTTACCTCCTTATAATGGTTTTGTCTCTGTTAAAAGGAAAAAAAAAATCAATATTTTAATTTATTTTCTATCATGAAAGTTATTATAGTAACATAATGTTTTTTTATGAGTGCAAAAATAATACCATCTGGTATTTAATTTTGATTATTATATAGTGCTTAGAGTAAATTTTTATTCTTTTCTGTCAAATCTGTCTCAGGATATATATATATATTCTTCCATTAAATCATATTCCTTATGATTATCATTCTGTTGATACTGAAATAGGTACCGTGTAAAGTTATAAAACATTTATGAAATCTTAACTAGCGAAGCTTGTATGAGACGGTGATCCATCCTTTCTGTCTTAGGAGAATGAGCACAATGCATGGCTATTTTAAGACATGGTTTGAATTGAAGAGCCATAGGTGAAGAAGTGCTCTGCCAGCCATGTGTGGACTTTTATCTGAATCCAGAGACTGAAAATGATACAGAAATAATATATACTGATCATAACATTGTCTGGGGAACTGAGAAAAAAGACTTAAAAGAATTAGGCATCCTTCCACCAAATCCCACGCTTTGCACCCAGCATCCAGAGGAATGGCCTCCTCACCTCCTTGTGCCACCTCATTTGCTCTGGCCCTTTATTTTCTCTCTAAATTCTCTGCTTCCCCCGGTGGGAAATGGTCCTTGGCTTATATTCTCGTCCAGATGCACTGTCTGCTCAAGGTCCAGTTGATCTTTGGGGTATTTTTTTCTAGCTCATTACAGTTTTCTCTCTCATGGTCTGTAACATCACACTCTTTCCTTTGCTGTCTTTTCATTGATCAGAGTGTTTTTTTATACTGCTGGAACAGCAATTTTCCAATGGGGCTGCTTCTTTAAAAATTATCGAATACTCAGAATTTCCCAACCGTGGGCATTTCTTGATGTAACCTTGACTTTATCCTCAGGCCATTATTTTTCTAGATGATTTCTGCAGGATTGCCTTTCTTTCCAAGGCAAGAATAAAAGATGAATACTGCACCCAGTCTTTCGGCAAATTACTTCTACTTGAACATTTGATAACACATTCATTTTAAGTTTCTGTACAAAAAACATGTTTTGCTTACACATAATATGGCACTATGCACATTGCTATATCTCTTTTCGTGTTGATTATTGTAAATTGTACCAGAAAAAGTTGTTTGTGTTTTGTAGCATTTATTCTCTGGTGTTTTTTTTCTTTTAATCATATTTTCAATCAAAAGCTGTCAACTTTTCTTCCACTATTTTTGATAACTTCCTCTATGTCTTTCTTAATACATTCTTCTGTTACATTACATATTTACCCTTCTTTCACAGCTTCTCAACCCAGTTTCAACCAGCAGCCATTGACAGGCTCTGGGAGGCTCTGGGTCTGTGTCTGGACTTGGGACTGAGCTTTAATGCATAGGTAGCATTTAGCAAATATTCATGAAGTTGATTAAAGGATTTAGAGCATAGAAGCAGCTCTCCTGATCCAGCGTTGACCTACTGCACTCCTGCAAGAGGGAGCAGTAGCCTGTGAAGTACTCAAAACCAAGTAAGCAGACATGATGTCCAACAAAATAGAATATTGATCCCTGCATCTAACTGCATTGCTGGTTGAATTGGATAACTTCAGGTAGGATGGCTAGGAGTCAGTAGTTGTAACAAGGGGGTAAGAGTAAACTGAAAAGGCAATCCTACTTCATGAATCATCACCTATATCCACTTTTTTAAAAAGGATTTCAGTTACACACCCTGGAGGGGAGGACTATATATGTCTGCATTTAAATGCATAAATTTGTATTGTATATAACAGGTTACGCTCCATAGAAATAAGTTGGTTTATATATTTTTTCTTATTCAGTTATACATTTTTATATATTTACAATATATTTTGGCACTTTCTTTAGCACTGAGAAGGTGATTAAATCAGCAAACTTTGTGTGCAGCAAATGGTCAGCAAATTGCTATTTTGCTAATAGATTAGAAGTTGATTTACTTTTGGTGAGACTGGAAGATAGTGCCTTTTGATCTCATTCATAGTTAATGCATATATACTGCTTTGCTTTTAATGGGCTGGATTACAAAGAGTAATAGCATTCCTAAAGGATTTTACAATAGTTGATTTGTATTAGTGCAAAAGGATTTTCCTTGTTGCAAGATTTAGTAGAAAACTGACCATAGGCTTAAGCAGTAAATAATTCATATGATGTTTTATGAAGAGTGAAATAACTTCATCCTTTTGTTGAAGGTTTGGCTACATACCAACAACTTAAAACATTGTGGGGGTGAGAGTAAAAAATTATAAACCAGCCACGCATTAAGATGTCTAGCTGAACACACATTGCTTTTGCAGAGAGCAAAATAGGGTTTGCCCAGATTGATCTTTATTATGCCATAAACCATTGTGATTCTCCCATAAGTTGCTTCTCTCCATTGAATCAAGAAAATCTATGCCTCTGTTTTAATGGAGAAGTTCTGCTCTGGGGTTTTCATTCTATTTGATCTCTCTGCAAAATCAGCCTGGCTTTTTCTGTTCTCTGAAGTCTAAACTCGTCTCTCTGCAGGGTATAAAAAATTACTGCTCAGTCCTGTAGGTGTATAACACAGGTTTACTACTTTGCATAGTCCCATTAATTTTCATAACACCTAGCAATAAGTACTAAGGCTATTTTTACTGTTAGAGATCACTGTTGGTGATTGAAGTTACAAACAGCTCTGGAGAATAATGTGGGGCAAATCCTCCTTCCCCATACAACTGTGGACACACATAGAGGATGCAAATCTGTTTCCATTAATACTCTGGCAGAGGGCTTTTGGAAGAGGGGCAGAGGGTGAATTTCATGAGAAAGTAATTGTTTTGTGACGTTAGTGGTAAGGTGTGCAGCGGTGTTCACCTGGGCAGGATTTGTTTCCCAGTGCGTGGAAGGAAGGCTGTGCTGCAGCATCGCCAGTATGACATGAAAGTACATCTGTGTCTATTAAATGTACAGGCAAACTTGTTTAACACTCTCAAGAAATTCTCAAGTTAACAAAAAAAGGCAGAGCTTGTGACCTGTGGTTCTGTATTAAGCTTAGTAAAGCAATGGTAAATTTTCTATTGTTTCACAGTTCAGCTCAAAGCCTGAGCATGCCTGTGTCAGATGCAATTGGTTTCTTTGTTGTAGGCTTCGGATATGGTGTTAATGCTCTCATAACCTTTAGCAGGAGTTCTTGTTGTATATATTGCACACGAAGCAGTACCTCTCTGTAGGGTAGAGGAGATTTGGAAACACCTTTTCATGTGATGAAATCTTCCTGTGGAAATGAGTCATTATGCCATTTTTGACTGTAAACTGTGACGTTTTCTTGAGAGATTTAACCAGTGAGATAGCGTGTTTAATGCCATCTTTAAAGATCAGAACCTCATTTGGGCAGGTGTTTAATCATATATATATATATGGAAATCATCTCTATCCCCAGTTTATAGCTTTAATTAAACTCCTCACCCACAATCTGAAAGGTACTGAAGGACAGGATCTCCAAGAGTACATCATTTTCTAAGTCATTCTGTGATTGTTGTCTTAAGATTTTCACACATCTAAATTCTTGTGGGGCTGAAGATAATCGCATGAAACCATGTGTGTTCCTGTGTATTTCCACAGGAGTGTCTCACTCAGATGATTTTTTTCTATTAATTTTAATTAAAACTTCTGCTCTTTTACTGCAAAATCAGCCATTTTGTATTTTCATGAGATAGCATTTGTCTGTTATGGGACAAAGTCAGTGTCAATGTCGCAGAAATACAGCAGCAGCTGAGAAAGAATAGCTAAGCCTAAATTCTGCTTGCTTTTCTGCCAGACCAAAGATCTTTGAATGACAAATGTTTGAAGCATTGACAACAGCAGATAGACTCTCAGGAAGCATTTACCAGTGTCCATCAACTGGATTTATAGTGAGAGCCATCATCATCTTTTGTTCAGATTTTAATTTAATCTCCAACTGAGAAACTTAACTGAGAAGGAAATAACCCTTTCTTCTATTTCAAACTTGCTGATATAAGGTAATTGTTCTGTGTAATTTGAATTGAGCGAGAAGACAGAGATCTTTTAAACCTGAAAATGCATAATTAGCTGTACAAGAGGGAGTGTAGTCATATTGCTAACAGTTGTTAAACATACATGTGCTAGCGAAATCAAACAGATAGAAAAAAAACAGCCCTTACTTTAATTTTGTCCCATCAAGAGCAATTATACTTCAGGTTCAGAGAGAATCAACTCAAAGCAGTGAGACAGAACTGCTCTGCAATGTCTCTTTTATGTTACTGCCTTGTTTGAGATTTGATTCTTAACCCCGGTTCCAGTCTGCAGCTCCTAGAAAACTTCAAATAATAAGTGTGTGATACAAGTGAGAACAAGGTGAGATGACAGTAATTTGGCAGTCTTCAAAATGTGCAGGATGATCAGCCTGCATGGATTAGCTAAACTACAGATAACTTCATCCTACATATAAAACAATGGTGGTGTTGAACAAATTTTCCTTCAGCAGATGAATTTGTTTTATCTTGCACTGCTGAAATTACTGTTTCCTGTACTTCTTGTAAATCCTATGTGTACAGTTGTCAGATGACTATGTTGAAATCTTCTCAGATCCTCCCACCTGAATGTGAAAGGGGGGTGGGATGGTGCAGTGGGTTTGTTTTGTTTCTCTTTTCACAGTATCACAGCTTAAACTGCAGAAAATGTTTCTCCTTACATTTAAAACATAAAAGACTATTAAGACATAAAGAGATTCCCAGTTAACCTGTTGGGCTAGATATTCCAATTCAGTTGCTAAGGATACTGTTGAGCCTCAAAAAGAAAGATTATGTGCAAGATTGTGAAATATGCAATGCGAACCGATGGGGAAATCAGTATTAATCACTCCTAAAATAGTACCCACACAAATCTCTCCGTCTGTTTCAATGATTGAAAGACGAGCCAAGAGTCTCATCAGTACATATTTTCAGTTTCTGTAGTGTTGGTTCACTCTACATGCTCTGAAGTAACTGGAAAGATTTTGGGAATATAAAGTACTGGGCTCAGAACATTAGTGGCTTGGGAAAAGTATAAGGCCCTTAATTATGCCTGATCCAGGTGTAATACAAGGATAAGGACGATTAAGGGGTTTTGGAGTAGTAATAAGCAAAAGAGAGAATTGTTATGAGCATGGTGACATAGAAAATAAAAAGAACCCTTGGTTTTATTCAGAGATTTTTTTTTCATTGTCCTTTTTGTTCAGCTTCTTCTTCGTAAGATCATACCTAACAGCAACCCGTGTGTAGGAAGACTTTTGTAAGACTTACTTTGTTAGTACTGTGAGCCACAGTGCAACAGCAAGGACTGCCTTTAAGATAACAGCACACAGAACTGTACGGAAGACATCCCAGAAATCTGTGTTGACTATCTTGATTTCTTTTTGCTCACCCTCCATTTGTGATACTTATATGTACCACATCTACAATAGGAATGTGAAAATACCTGACAGCCAGATGCTGCTGTCCTGTCAGTCTCAACACTATCGTACTTGACAAAGCAGCAGTGGGGTTGCTTACCAAGGGAAATGTTCCTGCATGGGAGCAAGGAGTTAGTGACACCTATTTTCTTACCAGAAGCAAAATAACAATGACCAGCTGCACTGCTAAATAAAAAAACCCAACCTGCTCTTTTGTACAAGAATGTTTATGAGTAACCAGCTTTTTGTGAAAATTTGAGGGGAAATTAAGTAGTGGGATTTTGGAGTGGTTGAATGACACCAGGCATGAAAATATAATGGTACACGTGAGAACTGACATGACTTCAGACACAGTTTTATTTCACACTGTTGAATTACCTCATGTGTTTGGTGGGAGACAGAAGGAAAAAAAACAGCCATGTGTTATGCTACTCTAAACTGCCTCAAAAACTACCTTAAAATTGGAAGCATTCCTATCACATATTTCGTTATGACCTGTTGTTGTATTTAATCATCAATGACCAATTTAGATTACAGCTCACCACTTTGTTCATGAATGGAGCAGGGACATTTATAGATGTTCCTTTAACGTTTGTATTGAAACAACACCAAGCAAAGTATTCAAAATACAACTAATCAGCAGTGTAGGTCTTAGGAAGATTTACTATTTCATAAAGTGAAAGAGGGTGTAATTAAAATAAGATAGCCATGATGGTAATACATTGTTGAGGTTACAGGGATTAGCCCTTAAAGCATTTGCATGGTGATGAAGAGACCTTGGATGTGAGTATGTTCTAGGCCTTTAAATGTTTCAAGAGCGGATCCCAGAATATAATTCTTTCTTCAGTAGCACTTTCACAGACTGAATGAAACTCTTCAGCTAATTTTCCATTCCTCACCATCCAGATCTACTATTCTTTTACTTGGGATTTTGCCCTGTTATCTAAAAAAATAAGAATAATTCAAGTATTACCTGTTTACCTGGCTTCCCAGAGGCCCACATATTTCTGAAGAAATTCCAGTTACCAATTAACATTTTCATTAGAATATTTGAGTCATAGCTAATTTGCATTAGGATTTATTATCTGAGCAAACCTGACCTATTAAACCTTCTAAATCTATTACTGTCAGCTAATGTCATGATTACAGGAATAGTACACGGTGTACCATAGCAACCATGGCAGTTGCAACAACTTTTTGACTCGAAATCACAATTGTGCTGTTTATCACTGAATTATTAGACATGATAAATTATTTTATGCTAGCCACTCTCATGTCCATCTTTTTAATGCTTTCCTTGTCATTCGAAGTGCCTTTAGCCTTACGGGCTAATGAAAGGTTCTCGTATCAAGTCTGATTACCACTCTAATGTTTTCCAGGCATGCTCGGTGATGAGCTTGGCATATGAAACAATTTCCTGCAGTAATAAAACTAATTAAAGTGGGCAGTCATCCCCACATCACTCTTTAATGAATTATAATGAGCTCATTAATCTACCCAGTCTCACTCACCACATCTATTGGCTCAGCTTCTCTGGGGGTATGTCAGGATAAAACTCATGCCCAGGATAAAATGGACACTGAAATGTGTCTATTTTATTTATTTATTTTTTACAAAATAGGAGATAGCAGAGGTCTGCTGTAAGTGGAATATAATGTTTAATAATGGTAACTGGAAAGGGTATACAGCTAAGACCATGTAACAGTGGCAAAGGAAGAGTCAAACAGGAGCTTAACTAGGTGCAATATTGCACTGCAAGTGACAGTATAATTAATGCCTCTGTGGCACACATAATTCACTTAAAATGTGACTTATAAATAATGTTTTAGTAACTGGATCCTTGGGAAACTGCCTAAATAAAATAACATCAAGCTCCATTTTGGCTGTGTTTCTTGGCATTTTTCTTTCTTTGTTCAAAATGAGCAGAGAAGAGGTTGCAAGGTTAGGCTTCCCAATTCCATAATGACAAATACTAAAGAATTAAATGGTAAGATTTATGAGAGGAAAGGGATGATTCATGTGAAAATCTGTACAGAAGGACCACCTATTTTTCTTGGATCGTAACCCTATAGCTTTTCCCATCTGTAAAAGATCAAGTCTAGTAATAGCTAATCACAGCTACCTGCTGGAGTTAACTAGCTCTTATTAACATTTGGGTGCTTTTAATATAATACCCACAGTCATAATTACAATTCTGTTACCAGGCAAATTAATCCTTAGTTTAGCTCTATTCATTTCAAATATTTTAATATTATCAAAAAGTTCTGCAAAGCTTATGTTCCCAGCCTATACAAAGAAGTTAAAGTAAACATGCTGTTCCAAAGCAGAAGCAGCAGCCATACTCAAACAGTAAATTTCTGCTGGTGACTTTGCTGCTGCAGACTCAGCGCTCATTTCTCATTTGTAAGAGAGAAAGAAACTTGAATGATGCTCTACTTGCAACAGGAATTAATTTTTATGCAAACTACCGAGTCTTTCTCTCAATTTTCTGTAGAGAGAAAAGTGCAGGCTGCTCTAAAATCTCAGTGAGGCGGTGGCCAGGGCAGCCACGATAAATGCAGGTGATCTGGGTTCAAGTCCCTGTTGTGAGTATGAGGAAGCACCGGCGGCGTGTCTATCCATCTCCTGGGGGCAACCTCAGCCACTGCGCTGGCGGGTAGGCAGCGGTGCAGAGTAACGGCTATTCTTCTAGCTCAACAGGATGAAAACATTTTGCCCCTGTAAGGCTCTTCAAAACTGATGAATTTTTATTCAGAAAGGTCAAGGGCTTTTTTCTAATGAAATAAACACTTTAAAGCCAAGAGAGATGTTGTTACAAAATCCCCATTTGGCTCCAGTCTTAAAGAAAAAGTGGTAATCTGCTACTTGGTTACAAAGAAACAAACAAAAGATGTGTTTGCTTTGTGGCCAGAGTTGTTTCCCATGGTATCTTGGCATTATTAGGGGTTTTGTTTGTTTCTTCTTACAGAGGAAAATTTTACGGAGTCTGACTGCCAAATTTATAGCACTCCTAATTCTTCCTTACTTAATTTTTAGAAAAGGAATGATGTATTTCAGGATTCTTCTGTTAGACTTGTATACTTGAAATAATCCAGTATGAGATGTGTAATGCAGAGGGGTCAAAGTATAAAAAAAGAGTCCAAACTCAATCCTGTGGATTTCTATATTTTTTTTACTTAATTTATAGAATTTAATTTCTTTGTGGCTTTCTGTGTGGCTTAGTGCATTGATCTATACATGGAAACTCAGAATCAGAAGTTCTGTATTAGAGTTCTCATATGGCATATTGATTGTGGCATAGAGTGTTGTACTGCCCAAACTAGGTAGATATTTATAGTTGGTACTGTATTGTCTTAAGAGAATTAAATTTTGTCGTGTCTTAGTTATGCTGCCATAGGACAATTACTGCCTTCTGATAGCTGAATTTTGTCTCAGTTATCTGACAAAGCCTTTTTCATTGTATTTTTGCTTAAAAACTCATTAAGATAAAGATGTCTTTTCTTTTGTAATGATCGTAGTGTCAGTCCAGAAATTAGATTTTCTATATGTATGCAAAGTTGGTGGTATTTAAAGACTGATATAGCTGCATAAAAAATACCAGCAAAATGTCATATTGGTTGAACAAAGGTTTAGTCTAAAATAAAAAAAAAAAGCGTTTTCATTGAAGGTCAATAAATAATTGGGTATGCAGTTTGTGAGGGAGTCACACTGAGTTTATAGTCTTGTAAAGTCTTTTTACATTTTTATTTTTTCGTGACTGTCTAGCATGAACATTGACATGCAAAATTCAGGATTCTCAGTTAGTGGTTATAAGATGCTGATGGAGATGTAATTACTTGAAAAGGAAAATAAAAGTAAAATATTTCATTGAAAATACCCAAATAATGAATAGCATGAATAGTTTAAATACAGGCAATTATCCTTTTGGTAATTTTTGGTAAGATATATATTGAAAATTACATCCTTTAATTACCATGAAATTCCCTTGTATTTTTATTAGTGAGAGGGTTAGTAATTGACTGTATACGTCTGTACTCAATGTGAGGTATGTCCACTGTAATTCAGAATCTACTCTTGCCTATCTGGCAAGTAGAGATAAAACCTTACTGTTTTTTTAGAATAAATAGGTATTCAAGACTTTTGTGTACTAATTGGCAGTAAGTGAAAGAGGGGTATGGCAATAATTAGTAAATTTCCTTATCTAAAGCAAGTAATCCAACTGTGTTTAGCACGTGAGTTAAAGGCTGGAAACAATCTTCATATTTTATATCTGCAGGTTTTATGTAGTGTGTAGCAAGATATTCTGAAATATCAAAATTAATTACTGATCTGTCCACCTGCTGTACATATTTTTCCTATTCAGTCCTATTTTATTAAATCGATTGGTAATATTATCTAGTATGTTGAAAAGCATTAGCAAATTATATACGTATTATATGTAGTTTAAGAGAGGACATTATGTTCTCCAGAATAACCCTTGATGTTATAAAAATAAACAGTGTGTGCTATTTCTGTGCTCTCATTTTATCTAAATAGGAGGGTCTTTTCTATGCTAGTACTGTGGATGTAGGGAGCCTTTAGGAATGCAAGGAGTTAGACTGGTATGAAAGTGCTCTAAGAATTGCCAAAAGTTTTCAATGTATTTATCCTTTAATAGATCCCCAATTAAGGAGGAAAAATATCTGTGACCTTTTCAGATGTACTAATTTCTTAAAAATTTATTTGGGTTATTGTTCCAGAATTTATTGTCTCTGGAAATAACTTTTTTCCTGTAGGGCTCATAGAAATAGAATTTTACTAGATTTGACGGTTTTCAATTTTTTTTTTAATTGTTGATCTTGAGGCAAGTTTGATCTTATTCATAGCATGAGGACCCCAGAATGCTTATGTTTGTCACTGAAATCACAACAATGAATGCAGCAGTTTACATGGGATGATTAGCAGAATAAGGTAATGGGAAATTTGTAGGCATCTCTTTAAGTAATTAAATAAATATTGGTTCCTATAAACATTTACCAAATAGTTTCATGTTTTCCAATGGGTACCTTAAAAGCCACCTGAACTTAAGGTGGTCTAAGTACAGTGAAAATTTAAAGTTTTATTCAAAATTACAAATGAATATTTTTCTACCTTCAAAATAGTACTAATCCTTATAGATGGTGGTGTTCTTAACATTTATTATGTGGTAAGCATTTTCTAAATCAGCTTTTTTCTCAGTCTACCTATTAGTGGCCAAATGAAAGTTTAAAATCCAGAATAGCAAAGGAAACATTTAGGTTAATCTGGGGTAAACTTTTTATTTTCCAAAGTATATTTGGGTGTTCTCTGCTGTTCTATATGTTCTTTTGAAACCTCTTTCCTTAGAAGCTGAAGTTGTGTGTGTATTTCCCATTTTATACACAGATAAAACATGTGATGCATGAAAAATGTGTGGTCTTTCTCATGAAGATACCTTGCTTCTATAAATTGAGGAATTTGAAGCATTTGTTCCTATTTAATCTTTCTTAAATATCTGACAGAGAGCCAGGTACCCTGCCACCATGAGCTTTCATGTTCTCACTTCTACTCCAGACCTGTGTTAGATGGTACTTAATGGTTCCTCATCTATCACTATTAGTACCCTGAGTATTTCTTATTTGCATGCATTATCCATGCATACAAATGTTTGCATTTTTGATCCCAAAAACTTCCCTGGAATTACATGTTACTTTCAATATTATAACCTATTTAATTTTTTGTGGAATTATAATATTCCTCACTTTGGAACCAGCCAGAGCTGGCTGCATCGCCTCATTTCTTCTGTCAATTCCTGTGTTTGGAAGATCATTGTTTAACTCCCTCAGTCACCCTGGTCAGTCTAAGATTACTTTTATTCAGATCCTAAAGAAAGGCTTGACTTGGCTTTAACAATAGTAACTGGAAAACGTACAAATATATTTTTTTCTTTTGGTTGCTGTGCATGAGAGGTTTTTGTCATGTTTCTCCTCACAACTGGAAAAGCTGAAAGTCACTATTTTTTAAGGCTCTCCTTGCCTTTTGTCTAAACAGTCTTGTGATTCCAGGAAGCAGGAGAAAGCATATTTTAAAGGCCAAATGTTGAATTTAACATAAAATAACAGAAATGCTGTCACATATTCAAGCTGACAGTGTAACACAGTGGTGGATGCAGGGTAGACTTCAACTCAGTGGCCTCTAGTGTTGGAGCCAGGAGGAACTTTGCTGTTGATCTCCTCATGGGGGAGCCAGGATCTAATTTGGGACCAGTCTCGTTCCATTTTAGAGCAAAGAGGTTTTGTGTAAGGTGTTATTCTCTGAATATGAAGAAATTCATTTAGTGGCTTGATGGTAATGGAACCTTTACAAAAATGTGGCACTTGGCAGATTTTTTTTACTTTATTCTTGCCCTAAATGGTTTTCTCATGCTGTTTGGCAGAAAGCAACTGCAACATACCAGTGAAAAAGTGGTTTCAATTGAGAGTAAAATTACGTCCCTAAAAGGCTGTAGATTTTTATTAATATGATGTGAATTAGTCTGTATGTACTATATATGATTAAGGTTGTTTGCATGTAAGAGTGTTGAAGGGGTTTTGGATTTGCTGATTCAATATTAGGGAAAAAAAATAGATATGAATAGATACGAATGTTTTTTCCTGATGATTATGACAGTTAATAAGGGAATGTCAAATTCTTGAACTTCAGGTTTACAATTCAGTGAAAAAACAAGCAAGTCCAAAATACTAAAACAACAAAAACCCATCCTGATTATAAAAGGTTTTCTTAAAATTAGAAAGTGGCATGAGGTCTTCCAGAGAATTTGCAGTGAAAATGAAAGATAATTGTTGTATAGGGAACGACTTCTGGCAAATAAGGTTATTATAAAAACAGTAAATAAATGATCTGTGTTTGTTTCCACATAAGCAGATACACCATCAGCAGTGGGGCAACTAGTCTGAGGAAAAATTCTTGAAATGTCATTTGCAAATACCTGAGAATAAAATGGAACAATACAGAATAAGAAATCTCTCAAATCAGATATTCATTCAGATATGCTAAAGAAATTAGTACAAGAAATAGTTGAACTGCAAATGCTTGCCAATTTAGGCATCTGTTGTTGCATAAATCTTTCTCTTAGTGAAAGGACAGAAAAAAGATGCTAGGGTGTGGGATTTGATTTTTTTTCTGTATTTATTGTTTGTGTTTTGTGGTGGGGTTTTCTTGAGTGTTGGAGAGGTTCCTTCAAAAGTTATTTTATTTTAACTTTGTTACAAGGTAAATTAGTAAAAAATTTTCTGGAAAACAGATTTAGTTGGTCATAAATTAATATAATAATAAATGAGGACGAGCAGACTTGACTTTCTGAGATTTTAATCATACTTCAGAAGTCTGCTGGAAGGGACATAAACATGTGAATAAGGCTGATCTCTTTGGTGTAGTTAACTCAATTTCCAAAAAGCTTTCAACAAGGCCCTTCATCAAAGCCTTTAAAAAAAAAAGATGATGAGTGGGGAAGTTTTCTCTTGGATTAATGGCAGATTAGTTGTAGAGTACAAGAGATATGAGAGAGCAGTCATTTATTAAAGGAAGAATTATACTTCCAGAAGGGTCCAGAATAATCAATATTAAAATAGGGTGTGAAATGTTGCAGAAGGATCTCATTGTACCAAATTACTTAAAGATGAAAGGCAGTTGAGATTCAGTGTCAGTAGACACAAAGGGAGACACATGGAGGAGAACAAACCTATTTTCCTGAAGGAGGAAAGTGATCTTTCAGACATTGTGGATAGTTCCCTGAAAACACCAGCTTACTAATCAAAATCAAAAAAGTACACACAGATGAGTAGTTCTTAATAGTTCTTGCAGGGCTCTTGTGCTGGAAACAAAGGGGAGATTTAGGGGGCTTGGTTTGTTTTGTTTTGCTTGGTTAGGTTTTTTTTCTTTTCTTGAATATATAATTTGTTTAGAGATAGCACCAAAGGAGCCATGGTATTGTGTATGTGAATTCTGGCTCAGGAAGAGCCATAACGAGAGAAAAAAGGGAGTGGTTGTATCAGAAAACATGCAGGTTTGTGTTTAAGTGCATGTTTCCAATCCTGGCTGCTGTTCATGTTTTCTGCAGGTTAGATACATCTCAGGCTTCACCTGGTGTGATCATTCAGTTTTCTTCTTTTGCAGTTTATCGATCAGGCTGCGCACTTTTAAAATCCATGCTTTTTATTATTGCTGCTGAAAAGAGCAAAATTCAGCTGAAGCAAAAAACCTAATCAAACCCCATCAATTTGCTCAGAATTTTACTGTTAACTGACAATTGGATTGCTATGAAGAGAATGATGTTTATTTAGCTCTGTATTCATAAATGTCTGAGGTTAAAGTAGCATAAGTTACAGTCTTACTGAGTCTTAATTTCATAATAAAGTATCAGTTGGATTCTAGTATTCAAATGGATATTATAGCTGCCCAAAATTCTTCTAGTGAAATCCTTACTGACATATTCTATGTAACTGAACTTAGGTACAACATGGTGTATTAGAATTGTGCAAGGTTTATGAGTCTTAATCAGCTTATTTATCATTATAAGATCCTGTGCTGCCCAAACTCCATTTGATTTCATGAGCAAGAAGTGAAATACAGAGCTGTTCCTTTAGCTATGTCACTTGAATGTTGTAAGTGCATTAAAAGAGGATGTACATAATGCTGCCTGTTTCTGATATGACCACAGCTTCCAAATTTGCTTCAAGATTTTATTGATTTGTTTTGTTCCTACTGGGAAGATACCTTGTAATGACACTAAGTTTGTGTTGAGGAAAGGTGGGCTTGGGGGAGATCATTTTGTGTTGCCATGTTATGCTTTAATGGGCATTTCTGAAGTGTGGGCTTACCCTTGTCCCTGTGCTGGGTGTGAGCAACAGCTTCCATGGCAGTGTGACATGAAACTCAGGCAAGTGAAGTGTGACCACTGCCTGCGTTCAGTGGCCACTCTTTGGGACCACTGTCAGGACTCCAACCAATACTCACTGGAATGACACACCACCAAAATAACAGATGAGCCAAAGAAGCAAAATCAATGTGCTGTGCAAATGTGAAGAATTAGAGCCAGCCAATTCATTTTCTCCTGGTGTGATTGAAAGGAATCACAGAATCACAGAATGTTAGGAGTTGCAAGGGACCTTGAAAGATCATCTAGTCCACCCCGTCCCCCGCCAGAGCAAGATCACCTAGAGTAAATCACATGGGAACACATCCACGTGGGTTTTGAATGTCTCCAGAGAAGGAGACTCCACAGCCTCTCTGGACAGCCTGTTCCAGTGCTCCATCACCCTCACAGAGAAAAGGTTTCTCCTTATATTTACGTGGAACCTCCTATGCTCCAGCTTGCACCTGTTGCCCCATGTCTTATTGCTGGCCATCACTGAGAAGAGCCTGGCTCCATCCTCCACAGAGTTATCCAGAATTTTTAAAATTTTGCTGTATGAATCTGCTGCACAACTTTAAGGAAGCTTCCACTAGTACAGCATTTATGGAGCTTTGTGGCCCTGGTATTTGGGTTTATTTCTTAGTTGTGTTTGATCTAGGATGATATTTTTAAAGAAACAACATTCTAAGTAACTGCTGATTTTTGTATTACCCTGCATTGGTAAACAATCTGTTTAGCACCTGAAATTCAGCACATTTATCAAATGAGTTTTATAATATTCTAATTTTATGGTACTATTTTGGCAACGTATTCTGTTTAGTATAAAAGTAAAATTGCAGTGAATTTATCTTCCATAATACATAGTTAGTTCTGTTTATAGCA
The DNA here is from genome assembly GCF_964237585.1 of Gallinula chloropus. Lineage (NCBI taxonomy): Eukaryota > Metazoa > Chordata > Aves > Gruiformes > Rallidae > Gallinula > Gallinula chloropus. The sequence continues at coordinate 66,060,256 of NC_140088.1, forward strand.
CTTTGATTACAGTAAGCACAATATGCCTATTTTTTGCAAAGTACGAAGAGGTATAAAGTAAGTTTTCAAAATAGAAATGATTATGCTGTTTGGCACTTATGTATAACCTGCTGCAGCTGCCTTCACACACGCAGTGCAATTTGTCATCTTGTGACCTGATCTGATGAGAAACAGATTTGCTATTATGTTTAGCATTTTCCCAGATGGACAGAATTAAGCTGAAATAGGAAAATACTAGCACTGAGACAGAGCAATTGCTGTCATAGTCTACGACTGAAAATAAGTAAAAGGGTGATAATTTGAAGAAGTAAAAAGACGATAATTTGAAGAACATTCTGACCGTAAATATGTACAATATCAAAAGCAGATCCAAAATGAATATGTGGCTAAATCCTGGATTATTTTGTTGTTGGTGGTGGTTGTTTTTTTGTTTGTTTGTCTTTGAGTGGGTGCTTTTCTGTTTGTTTGGGGATTTTTTTACAACGTAAGAGAATATAAGTGAAGAAAATACAGTGGACACTGCACACAGCTGCAATGATAATGATTATTTGGAGTGGTTACTAATATTTTCATAGCATCCGTGTTCTCCTTGGACTGACAGCCTTGATAAAATATACAAGTATAAAATAATTTTGCAGAGTATTAAGGAATCAGAGTATTCAAGGATATTGATTTAGCAACTAGAAGTGGTAAATGTTACTTAGCAGAATTTTAAATCTATAGTTACTTAATTGATTCTGGATGACACTTGAAGCTAGCGATACTTATATGCCAATCTGTTACTCTTTTACACTTTATAAATATTATAAGGGCTGAAAATACATGAGAAATATTTTGCATTCATGATCATAACCAGAATTATAAATAAGCATATTTTCCTGAACATAGAAATACATGTGTCAGATATCCATTGGAATGTGGGTCCAGTGAAGACCCCAAACCATGGAGCTCCAAAGTATTCAGAGTATATTAAAAAGCCCTGCTTCATGGGAGAAAACATTTCTTCCAGCCTTATAATTACAATGTAAACTTTGAATACACCTATTGCATGCTCTACTAAAAGCTGGCCATCATTTTCAAGTCCTTTCCTCTGATGTCTGTTGTTGTGACAATTACTTAGAAGGGAATTCTGGTTTTCAGGTAGGGTTTTTTTGGGGTTTGTTTGTTTTTTAACTCTAAATCCCCATTGGACTATGTCTGCTACTCCTTATTCACCTTGAGAAGTTTTTCTTAACAAACTTCTTCATCTTTCCATATCAGACTTGCACTGCACTAGTTTCCCAGTGTCCTAAGGATTAAAGGGGAACTCTTTCTGAGTTCACACTATCTGATGTGCATTGTTGTTTGTCCCGGACTAATAAATAACATAGTATTTCACAAGCTTTCCCTGTTCCCCCTAACTTTAAATTGCATGCTCCTAATTTGGTATCCTTCACAAAACCCTTTATTGAAATATTTTGACTCTTGCACGAGACTGTGTTTTTTGGAGCCTTCTCTCCTTCCCTGGTTTTCAGTAGTTACTTTCTGTATTCACTATTTAGGCAATACGTAGTTGGCTCTGTAACATTTTTTATTCTGTTAGTGCTACATTCAGACAAATTTATGGGATATTGGATTTGCCTAAACCTTTCTGGAGTCAACTACATTTGTTTTTCTTTTATTCCTGTATAGTATATTCTTTTTGCTATTTGTTTGCCTAGTTGGTATTATATCAGAAATGTCCTCAAAGTATAATAGAAACATAGAAACAACACCAAGTACCATTTGTCTTTCCTTTTGTTTTGTGCTTGCAGAACAAATGATGCCTATGCAGATGCCATGCAGCAAAATGGGATTGTAAAAATCCAAACTCAACAAGAAATGTCTCTCTGCTGCTTGCACACTAGGTGTGGTCTAGAGTAGATGGAACAGTAACACAAAATTTGGAAAATTGCGAGAGTAACCCTTTTTCTAGACAATTCTGGGTAACGCTTGCAAGCACTTTGATGTGCCGACACAAGTTGAGGGAAGACTGTCTAAAGACAGTCCTTGCTGAGATGCTTAGATTCCGATGAAGTCTTTTGTTCGGTGACAATGATTGCAACACTTGCTTTCTGCCCTTAAGCTTACCTAACTGCTAGTTTAGATTAATACTGCAAATAATATTTAAGCTACGGGTGGAAAAAACAGGTATTGTTTTCTCTAAAGCTGGCAAATCTGTTAAGGATTTGTCCAGCCCTCATAGTCTCTGGTATTCCAGCGCAATAGGTGCCCTGGAAATCACAGGTTGCTCTTTTACTAAGCTGCAAAGGTCTGCATAGGAGGTGATTTTGTGGGGTGTTGAGTTACGAGAACCATGTACCACTGGCCCATGTTTCACTGGTGTGTGACAAGGGGAAAATTACTGTAGGACTGGGTATTTTTCTTTAAGCTGTAACAACAGTTGCAATCTGCATTGTATGAGAAAATTGTTGGATGGAATATAGAAGTTTAGTGCCTGGAGAACTGTTTCATGCAAGAGGGGGTCAGTCCTTTGGGTGAGGAAGATCCAGCTGGGTGCATGGCTGCTTTTTGTCACTATGGTTTTTAACTCCTTGTAAGCTCTGGGAGGCAAAAACCTTTCTTCAGGATCTCACTAGTCCAAGGGAAGCTTGAGTTGCTGTGTAGACAATACCTTGTACCAAGGCTTATCTAAAGTCTTTCCTGCTGTAGTTACAATACACCGTTAGAGGCCTCATTGATGCATTTGTTTGTGTGTGCCTTCTAAAAGGCAGTTTTGTAGTAGTCTTGGTTTTGGTACCTTGTTTTCCTTCCTCCGCTGTGTACTTTGTTAACTGTTGTTTTGGATTTTTTTTCCATTAAAAAAGGGGAAATTGGGAGATAAAGAAATGTGAAACCATACTAACAAAAAGAATTTACAATAATGTAATTAGAAACTGCATCACTTTCTAAACTATTTTAAAAATTAAAGGCCTCACTTTCAAAAAAATAGTAAATTTCTTGACACTTTTTAATAATTGGATATTTTTGCTAACTAAAATTTTAAATAATGTGCTGATGACATATGGTGTGCTGAGGGCTGTATTCTGGGATGTATTAGCATTTTATTTTCAGCTAATGTTCCTAGATGGCATTCTGTTAGTAGATAGTGAGAGTGAAATGCTGTGACAGCAGATAGCAAAGAAAAACTCCTGCGAGTTTGTCCATAAAGAGATAGGGCAAGTCCTGGCTTTTTCTAAATTTGAGTATTTTGGGAGATATGTACTGAAGTACTGTGCAAGCAGGTTCGTTATCTGTTTGCCAAAAACATGGTATTTCTTTTTTATTGCAGTTGTAAATATTTGGGAGTTTAGATGTGAGTATTCTGTTTTTTTCTTCCTATTCTGTTAGAGCAGATGATGAGCAATATAATTACTTTGAAAGGTAATTATTATAACCAATCGTTTACTTGAGGAAAATGGACTTTACTGTTTTGTCTCATAATTGTGTGCTCATTTGGAGTTTCAAAACCATTATTACTGGCAGAGTTCAAGTTTATCACACTGGTTATGAACTTATGAACCACTGAGCTCGTCATGGTTTAAGTAATTTCTGCACTTTTACAGTTGTTATTATCTATTAGTGATATGTCCAATTTTGTAATATTTTAAATTAAATGTTGTGCAAATATCACCATATTTCCACATTTTTTTTGGTTGGGGTTGGGTTTGTTTTTTTTTTGGGGGGGGGGGGGGGGAGGGCTTGGGGGGGGGTACATTGGCTTTTTTAAATAAAGATAGTCCAAAACAGTATATTTCCCAAACTTTGTAAATACTGCATCCAGCTCTGTGGTCCCCAGTTCAGGAAAGACACAGAGCTGTTGGAGTGAGTCCAGAGGAGGGTCACAAAGATAATCAAGGGGCTGGAACACCTCTGCTATGAAGACAGGCTGAGAGAGTTGAGATTGTTCAGGCTGGAGAAGAGAAGGCTCCAGGGAGATCTAATTGTGACCTCCGAATACTTAAAGGAGTCCTATAGGAAAGCGGGAGAGAGACTGTTAACCAGAGAGAGTAGTGACAAGACAAGGGGTAATGGATTCAAGCTGAAAGAGGGCAGGTTTAGGTTAGACATTAGGAAGAAATTCTTTACTATGAGGGTGGTGAGCCACTGGCATAGGTTGCCCAGACAGGTTGTGGAAGCCCCATTCCTGGAGGTGTTTAAGGCCACACTAGATGGGGATTTAGGCAACCTGATCTAGTGAGGGTGTCCCTGCCCATGGGGGTTGGAACTAGATGATCTTTGAGGTCCCTTCCAACCCAAACCATTCTATGATTCCACAGAATATGTCTTTGTACTAGAAGGATGTAAAGATATGATACAGTTCTTCATTTGTAGTTGTGTGGCCAGCTAGTTAACTGGTTAGTTTGTTGGGGGGTTATTCTTGAAAGGTTCCGTCATTTCATTTGAGTTTCTCTTCTTGGATGTTTATCAGAACACAAAACTGTGTGATTGACATTTCTTCTCCAAATAAGGTGTTTAAACTTACATGAACTCATTAAATTGCCTGGAGACAGCTTGCAGACTGCCTCATGGACTTGGGTTTGGCTACTGTCTTATCTATTAGGTTAATTTTCATGCAAGTTGAATCGAGTTACAGTCAATGATTATAGCACTAAGTGGTAACTATTTTCTTTCCTCCACCCAGTTAATATGAGAATTGCTGCTGTGTGGCTGATGTGGGGCAAAAGATGTATGTGCGGGAAGGGTTCTTTATTTTTCCTGTGAATGTGTGTTGTGTTTTCTTTTCATCCTCTCCAAGATCAAGAGCTCTGCAATAATGCTTCGAAATTGATATTTCTCTAATGTTGTTTTCTGTGAGTGAAATTATAACATTTTATAGCCATTCTTTAACTGAAAAGGAATGACCTGATAGCATCTTCAGTAAAAAGGCTTAAAAGATTCAGAAAACAATGAAATAGACTTCTGTGCAGGGAGCTATTCACATTTCTATGTAATGTCTTCAGATGCATTAATTTGTTTATGCAGCAACTTAGAATATGTTATTGAAAACACCACACATGACAAACGAGAATTGAGTTTCATTACTTGAATGTAATTATCTCACACTATGTGAAACAGCCTTTTCTTGTCAAGAGCAAAGTAAAAGCATTAAGCCTATTATAACATCTCTTTTGATGTTTTTGTAGGATGGAATAAAAGATGAATGCTCAGTGCTGAAGCTGCAGCTGAAAGAGAGAGATGAACTCATAGCCCAACTTCGGGAGGAGCTGGTAAGCAAGAAAAGCAATTTTTTTGGTTTGTTTTGTTCATTTACCTGATAATGTCACTCCAGACCAGAAAGGAAAGAAATGGAATTTCACATCAGCTACAGAATAGCTAGCCTTGGGCTATGTTAATCATTCAGATAAACTCTGATAACACTAACTGCAGGTTTCCAGGGACCTGCCAGCCTCTAAAGTGGTTACTATCTAGATGCACTGCTAGTAGAAGTTTCTTTGAAAAGATGGTGTTGACAGTTGTCTTGCAATATCAAAGAGGCAGAGAAGTCAAACAGCATTGTATGCATATGCCAGAAATCTTGAAAGGCCAGGCACATGTCCTGATGAATTGTGAATGCTTTTCCTGTGAGCTGCTTTTCATGTCTACAAGATTGTTCTGTAGAAAATAACATTTTTTTCTCCTTAATAGATACCTTTAAATAAAATAACAAATATTCTTACACTTGCTGGAACTTTCCTTCGCATAATAGCTGCTAATGCTTGAGTACTACCATTTTAAGTATAGAGGGAGTACTCTCAAGTGGGTGAAGTATAAAGTATGTGATGTAGCAATTAAAAAACATAAACGCATGACAATAGATTTTATTGTCCCATTAAGGGTGTACTGACATAATTTTAAAACTCCATTTTTGAAGGAATATGATTAAACCATGTATTTCTTCAATATTTTTAAAGAAAGAAGAAAGGCTTTTTTTTTCAATTTTTTTTAAATGAATATCACAAAGACTTGTCACAGAAAGCATGTAAGGTCACCACATTCAGAAAGATGTTCAGCACATACACTGTTTCCATGGAATTTGCAGATGTGCAGGCACCTTCCATTTTGCATAAGGAGCCTTTAGGAGGTGGGTTGGGTTTTTTTTTTCCCTATTTAGATCTTTATCTGCTCCAGGGCAAGGTCTTTTCTTGCCTTTCTGTCTCATGATGAGTGGCTAGCTCAGCACATGGACAGAATGATTTCAGATCCATCCATTACTGCATCTGTTATATACTAACCAAAACCACCCGTACACTTTCACACCAGCATGAATAGCTAAGTTTCAAGTTGCATAGGAAAAATGTAATGCTGCTCAAGGATGAAAGATTCCTTTGCTATATTAACATCTGCAAAATAAATACAGGTCATCAATATTCTTTGTTTCATATTTGGCTACATTAAGAAATGATGTATTACGTAATTATTATCTAAAATTAAATGACAAAATGGGATACAGGGAACATCAAGCTTCTGCACAGTGCTGGAGCATTAATTTTATATCATTCTAGTTCAGAACATATGCTATTTAACTGGTTGACAATTTTGTCAGTGTAAAATTATCCTCTATTGATACAATGAGCTCTAGCTCATTTGCTGTTAACTGTTGTCAAAGTTCATCTGTCTGTATGTCAGTTGCAGAAAAAAGTCCCACAGGGAATTCAGTTCTTGCGCCTCTTAATAGACAGAAAAGTACATCTTCCTAGGGTCATGAAATAAGGATTTCCATGTGATTGAAAGTATGTATCACGGATTTAATCCATGATTAACTACCTTCAGTTTTTATACTCTAGGACTTGAAAAAGAACATAGAAGTAGGAGTCTTGAGACCACATTTAGTCATTTGAAGTTAAGTTTTGAAAGGACTCAGTGTATCTCATTTACTCCTATCGAACTAAATAAAGCCAGGTGGGGAGATGAACATGACAGAAGCAGGACTTAACGTTATGAAGTCTGTGGAAGGGAAAGAAGAAAAAATAAAAGGTAGTGGGTGTCCAGTGCCCACAGTATAGGAAAAAAGGATTTTTGTGCATGAGGTGTGTAAGTGTGGAGTCAATATGCTACCTTTGGCCATCTGTGTATTTTTTAATCTAGAAAATGTTGGTAATGTTTTTCTCCACTTATATAGCATCAACCAAAAACTGATGCAAAACATGTTTTTTAATATTCTACAAATTCTACAGTTTCTACAGTTATTTATGTGTTTGTAAGATGGTAAATATCAGGAAAGTGAATTTTTACAAAAGATAAGTAGAACAGTAATTCTCGGCTAATGAAACTGTACGCCTTTTCACTTAGCTACAATATGTCACAGGCATAACACTTGATGGAATAACTACCATTTTTATTTTTGTGTCTTAGGGCAACCTATGTTCCCATTGTCATTCTGAATATGGAAGTAAATACAACCTGCCTGTCTTAAAATTGTGGCATCAGGATGTCAATTCAGAGTTAGCACTTAAACATAGAAAACAATTTGGATGGGAGTCAGTTTTGGACTTTTTGAGAGAGGTTTATGAAAGTCCGTGCTTTCCTTGTGGTTTTCAGCTAAGTTGGATGCTTGCATGTAGATTTAAAACCCTTGGTTAAGTCGTTTTTCTGCGAACCCCTAACTAACCTTAAGTGAATTTCAAGTAAATTTTAGCTCTCAAAGACCTTTTATTTCTTTCTTTTCTCTAGTTTTTTTCCAAGAGTTTTTTAATAGTCTTCCCTCTTTCCCCCTTTTTGATATTTATTATTTTTTAAAATTTTCAAATACTTCAACAAAATATTTCTACTCCATTTGAGTGTGTTATGAAGGAGACTTTGAACAGACATGAGTGTGGAAAATGCCAATAGCGTGCCAGCTGACTTGCTGTAAACTGATGAAGCTTCAGAGCACCCACAAGTGTTCTCTCTTCTAATTGCCATCTACCTCTTGAAGGGAGAAAAAGGTAAATCTTTGAGGAATGAAAATAGGGGTTCAACTACAAGACCCAGGTACAAAGGATAAAATGCAAGGAGCCCTTACCTACTACTGAGCAAACAAAGAACTTAAAAACATAGCTCCTTGCCAATCTTTTACTGTCTTCTCTTTATAGTGATAATTTTGGATTGACCTCCTGGGTCAACAGAAGTGTGTCTGTCTGTCTTTGAAGGAGTAAATAAAGGTACTAGGAGCAGTGGAGTTAATTCGTCTGTTCTCATTATCGCCTGAAAAATGCTTGCTCCAGAAATTGGGGACAGTTTCGCTTCAAAGATGTCAGGTGCCCAAAACTGCTCTAAGCCTCCGTGGAAATGGTGAACCTGAGCAAGAAATTAAAATTTTGGTTCAAGGCATCGCTTTGTCTCAAAGCTGTACTTGTTCTTGTAAATATCCTCTTACCCAGTAAATCAAAGAAATGAAGTGAATCCATTCTACAGGGTTTCATGAAAGGACTTGTTTCCTTGCTCTTGCTCTCTTGTAATTTTTTCTCCCACTAAAATAAACACAGTAAATGAAAGTCTTGGTGTTCATTGGACATAGAAATATGTTTGAAACCTCAGCTGTCTCCTACCGAGTTTTTCCTGCAACTCTTAATTTATGTTTTCCAGACCAATCTCGTTCCACTGCAGTGTGAGCACTTGGTATAATTTTTTTTAAGGTAGAGTGGCAAAACTAACTGAGTCTTGCTTACAGTAACATTTATTCTACTGCTGCCATTGGTATAGCAGCATTCACGCTGAAAAATGAGTGTTAACTGCATTATCTGGTCAACCTTGATTTCCTTGTGTAACTTCAGTCATGTGTTGTCCTTTCAGAATAAAACAATGTGATGAGGTGGTTTGGGTTGACTCTGAGTGGAACTGGAGGCCAAGTGAGGTCAGGTCTCCTTACAGCCCAGCTGTTGGGGATATTTTTCTCCTGTGGAGGTGGCTCTTTATCAAATGCTAAGCTTTTCACATTTCTAGAACAGCTACAGTGCTATAGCTAAGTGAGCTTAACCTCCAGCTGTAGAAATTGATGCTTTATATATTCTAGGTTAATCTCAACAATACACAACCGCTCTTTTTTTGGTTTATCTTTGCGAGTTGTAAACAAATCCTACCTCCTTGTCCAAAACCTGGTTGGGTAGTGGGGATTTTCTGGTTGTTATTTTTTAGTTTATAATCTGTTTCTGGAGAGCAGAATGATGGCAAGTTTAGCTCGTTCCTGTAGGTTGATTTCAATAATGGGCAATTAGCCAATTGCTGCAGTTTTGAAGTGTAGAGAAGATGAGTACTTGTTATCCAGCTTTGAAGTGTAACAGAAAGCCTGAGATGCACTTCAATCCTGCTGATGAACTGTTTATGAAAGACATTTACTCAATTTAAGTGTAAAAATCACATCAAAATGTAGTTATGCCAATACAGATGCCTTGAATTGTACAGTCCTAGAATCACAACTTGTTTTGTCAGGCTAAGAGTGAGATTCAGAAAAATAAATCAATGAACTCATAGTGAATACCTTATTTTTAAATTTTTAGGGAAAAGTCACCATTGACATTTTAAAGAAATGAGGTAATTCCTATATAGTCTGTATATAAATCATTTAAATTTCTAGATTAATTTTTTTACACCGATTACCCCTTTACTCTGCACTGTGCTGGTTTCTAGTATTATTTTATATTGGCTATTTTATCAGGGGATATTACAGACCCAATAGGGATTTACAGAAGAACAGGCAGTTGTAAGTACTTTCAAATCCTCTTTCTTCCTCATATTTAGGAAATATTAGGAGCAGAAAAGAAATAGATTAGGTATATTTAAACATTATTAAAGTGTCAGGCTCTCCCCCCCTCCCTCCCCTTGCCTTTTTCTTTTTTCCTTCAGGAGAACTAATTGCATGTATTCCAGAAAAGGCTTATCTGAGCTGTAATTACTCTCTGAATCAGTTCCACGAGACAGCCGTGGAGTGTGAAAGTGGCAATATCCTATGACACACAATGGGGATTAGGCCCTGATTCCTGGATTCCTCCTCTGCCAGTCCCTTGATGAGAAGCTGCCAGTCAGATAGGATCTTTAATATTCCTTGGCACTTGTGGAAGTGATTCTGCATATGAGTTCAAGTTTCTATCACAAACCATTGTCATATCATGATGTTTGGCATAGATAAACGATTATGTCAGTGGCGTAGAGTAGTGTCTTCATGGTCTCACTGAGATTCTTCTGTGTATTTCATAAAAGTAATACTGCAGAAATGAGCACATCCAAAATACCTTTCTCCAAAGTTTCCCTTGAGACACAGTGCTGAGGCTTACGCTCCTTTCATAATAATGCACCACATACGCTTGTGTCTGGCAGCAGTGTCACTTTTGCAGACTGCTGAGTTTGTGAGACACAGAGCGCTTTACTGACGGGTTCATGTGAAAGACAAAAAGTAGGTCTCAATGTCACCATTCCTTTTCCATTTCTATTTTATACTGATTTGAGTTAACCAGTTTTAAGTCTACTAAAGATATCAAGAGAGCCAACTACAGAAGAATTTTAGGATGAATGGAAATAGGCAGCATCTTGGAGGTGTGTTGGGAAGGAAGACTTTGTAAGCTGCAGTTCATCAGCTTTTTTCATACTTTTGACTGATACATGTTTTTAGAGATTCATATTTCTTCTTAAATGAATGGTGGTAGATCGTATTCCCTATGCAGCAGCATGTAGTATTGAGTTTGACTTAATACCATGACTGTATTATGGTCAAACTAGAAAGTTAATTTACAAGTGACAAACCAGGATTAGTACCAAGGCTTGCTGAGTAATTGAGGCAGAGGAAGATATATGTTGCTTTATAAATGCTAGGAATAAAGATATGAATAAGGCAGTAGAGCCAGTGTGGTAGGTTCAGGTTGTTTATTTTTTTATTTTGGGGGAGGGGGGCTGGGGAAGGGAGAGTAGGTATAGTTTGATCGCTCAAAATCCTTTTAAATTCAGTTTGTGTTTCTCTAAGATACATGTATACGTGTGTGTATATATATATATACACAGAAATATGTATATATAGAGGCACGGAAACATGCAGACATTCACATATGCACACACTGCCTCTCTTATTCAATATCCTTTTTGGTAGTTACTTTCTGATCAGGAATTGTAACATTTTTATGATAAAGAAGGTTGTAAAAAGAAAGTTGGCTAAACCCATGGAAACTTACTGTTGCTTGGCCTTATATTTCTGATCTTGGATAAATTCTCAAAGTAGTTTTGAATTTGAGCTTGCATGAAGATGACTGCTGTCAGTATCCTCTAGTGACATACTATTGCATTATGTATGTTTATAAGAGAAATGTTGCTTAAAAACAATACACATACTGGAAAGCTTGTTTTGCTTCTTAAGATCAGCAGTTTAATTTATATGACTTAACAGCTTCAGCGTGTTGCTAAAGGCATGTGTATGACATTTTTGCTGCAGTCATCTGATGTGGATGAGTTTCAGATTAATAAGTGTTTTGTCCTCGGCTCTGTGTAGCAATGTGTAATGAATCATCTGGTACTGTTTCTTCCAATAATTAATTTTCTGGTTGGGGAAATATTTTTGATTTAGAAGATGTGGGGATGTCTGTCTGTGCAGTTCACTAGAGATCTAATATAAGAATAAAGTTTTGCTTACATCCCACCCCAGTTATAATTTAGTGCTGTGTCCAGTTTTCCTTGCCCTACCTGGGCATGACTCACAGAAAAGTCTGTGCAGACACACTGGCACAGCAAACATCACAAATGAAGAATCATAGGTATTTTAATAGCAAGTATCATCTTTGTTTATATTCTAGTGAAGTTCTGTAAGGAAAGAGTATGATGTGGTTTTCATCAAGAATTAATAATATTTTTTCCTTCACTCATATTATATTCCAGCAGTTAAAGACATTAAATACTTCTGTCCATACATAAGAATTTTTAGAAAGAAAAATAGTAAATATTTATTTGAAAAAACTTTGGAAGGACTTGGAAGCTCTCTGTAAGACATTGAAAAGAGCAACTGCAATCTCTGTCCTTTCCTAGGTAAATAACCTAAGAAGAAATTAGCTGTATTAAAATATTTGTTAAATATCTCTAATATTGCTTTACAGAAACTGAATCCATAAAGTCTCTCTACATTTTGTATGGGATTTTTTGTCATTCTCTTATTACTTAGTTTCAGTTTGTACGTAAAGAAAAAATATTATGTGAGTTGCATGAGATTTAAGAGGTTTCAGCTAGCCTCAAAGACTGAACACTTTCTCAGTGCTCTATGGTGTTATGAATATTGCATTGTTTCAAGGATGCTCAAATGCTTCCTCATGTGCTCTGCTTTCTCTGACCCACATTCTTTAAGTTCTGTTAGAGCTATGATGTGTATGTGGTGTTTTACTGTAACTTTCATATACCGCTGTATATCCGATTCCTGTGTATGAAAACGTAGCCTAAAGTTGGGGATGTACTTTTGTTCCCTTCCCATACCTGTTTTAAGTTGTTTTGGTCTATTTTCTAGAGTGGGTGACAAGAATGGTGATGCTGGATAGGTAGCTATTGGAAGTGGTGCCATTTATTTCAGAAAATTTAGATTAAAATCTGACTTTTTTTGAGAATAGTAGACATCTGACAGCAAGAGGGAAGTCTTGGTCACAATGCCAAGTCTCATTCTTCCATCCAGTACTTTAATGTTCCATTTCATGTCTCTTTTGCTGTTTTGTTTTCCTGCATGTTTTCTTTGCCTTTTGAAATATTGGTCCCCCTTACTTCCTATAGAAACCACACACAGTGTGCACTTCTTTTACTGTCCTGTGTGTGCTTTATCTATTGTTTGAGAAGTCTGACTTGATGCCTGACTATGGATTTTGGGTTCAGGCTGCTATTATTTTCATGGTCAGTCATTCAGATTGATGTTTAACAGCAATACCTTTGACTCTGGATTTCGCTAGTATTCCAATATGACAGGAAGGGGATGGACTCTGTGACAAAGCTTTCATAAATGGCCTACTTATTGCCCTGTATTTAAACTGGAGGGTTGGTGAGATAAGCAATTGTCTATACAAATGCTTCATTGCCCTTCAGGGAGGAGTCAGATGACTGACGCACCGTAACGGTTTCATGTTGAGTGGTAGTAAAAAGTGCCATGTGGGGTATCACTGATGAACCATGTATTACAAGAAAACATAAAAAAGCCTGACTAGTGTCCTAGCAAAATGTTAGCTTGCAAATTTCTACTTTCATTCCTAAATTCTTTTAAAAAAGTTACCTCTTTTATTTTAGCTCCTTCAATAGGTTAGCTGGATGAGCATTTTTACTTCTTTGTATCTTGATTTGAAGAAGATAAAAAGGTAATATATGGTTATCAACCGAAAATAAAATTTTAAAAATCTTATAGACTTTTTAACCATATATTACATTTAAACTACAAGGTGAAGCAAATAACATTCAGGTTAATAGTAAATTAACTTAATATCACACATTATATATTTATTTGCTCTCTGGGGTTTTCAATTCTGAATATTTTTTCATTAGGTTGCCCTGTATGGCTAGTATAATAAAAGCAATAGACTACTTTTTACTATTCATTGTTTAGTTGAGAATATAGAGGGTTTGGGTTTTCAGTTTTGGGTGGGTTTTGAGCGGGGTTGGAGGTTTTTTTGAGCTATTGTTTATGAATTATTCTGTACTTTTGAAATGTACTTAACATATTTCGGAGTTTTCTGGTAATAATGCAAGACATTTATCTTACAATTCTCAATTTGACTTACAGATTATATTGTTTTTCTCAAAGGGAGCTCTCATGATATACCAGAAGAGTAATAGAGTTTGCAGGCTGTAGTATTTATCAGAAATCACCAATTATCCACACAGGACCTTATAAAACCAGACTTTCTCACAGTGTGATATTTGTGTTTCAGCTTACAAATGAGGGTTTCACCAAACAATGCTAGTTGGGTAATAGGATGCTGTATTATTATGGTTTTGGAAAGAACAAGTGGAGCTATTGTACTAATAGTATGGTGGTAAGAAGGAAGAAAAATAAATTATGTAAACTTGCTTCAGTGCATTTGGTGTGCTTGTGGAGGAGTTCAGGTTAACAGGCTGGAAAAATAAAAAGTGGTGCAATTAAAGGATGATCTAAAGCAGCAGGAGAGCTCATTTTAGTTTTCAGCTGAACTGCATATTTGTCGTATTACTTTCAAGAGCAGGGTGATAGATTCTGAAGGGATGATGGCATCGAGAGTAGTGAGGATTTCTAAATTGCCACTACTGACCCACCTGCTAAGACCACTTCTAACAGGTGTGCCCAGCCCACAGAACTTGCTGTGTGAATGATCCTCACTTAGGCGGTGTGAAGAAGCTTAGATCAATTTGTGGAATTTTGTCAAATTTATTTTGTTGCATCCTGTTTAATTTTTGGAAATGGAATTCAGTTCTTAAGGGACAAAGGTGTTCATTGTTTTTCTCCTTCTGGTTCAGAACCACTGGGATGATGTGGCTTACCAGCCTCTTTTCTCTCTACCCTCAAGGAGCTTAAGACATCTTTAGAACTGTTTAATCTTTATTTGTCAAATCAGAATTAGTAACATACATCTGTTTCTCTTGTTTTTTAAACCTAAATTTCATGGACCATTCTGCTTAGCCAGCAAATTTTAAGAAGTATACAAGCAGAGAGCTTTTTTCACATATGTTGTTATTGCCAAAATGTGTTTTTCTGCAGAATCACTGAAATAGATTGAGGGGTGAGAGAGAAAGTGCTGGTTCTTATCCAGAAAGGCGACAGTTACTTCGGAAGTGCAAAATGTACATAACCTGTAGGAAAGCAGAAGATGCATGTTGGATGCACATCTAGGTCCCTGTTTGTCTGCGTAGAAAGGAAGAACCCCGTGTGTGACAAAACTGAGGTTGTATCTTTAGTAATTCTTAGAATCAGTAAGGAGACCTGTCTGCAGAACAGGAAATTGTATGAGTCTTTTTAAATCCTTGTTTTGCTTTTATTGTGTTTTGCAATATTTTTTTTTCATTATTCATGAGTCATTAAAACCTTCCGTATACATGAAATCACTAATAGGTTTTGGTGGTTTGGGCCTGGCTAGAGGTGAAATGCCCACCAAAGCCGCTCACTCACTTCCCTTTTTAGCCAAAAAGGGGAGAAAATATATATATATTGGGAGGCTTAGGATTCAAGACGGATCACTTTCCAATTAGTGCAATGGGCAAAACAGACTCAACACAGAATAAAGGAAAACTAATTTATTACTACTACAGCTACACACCCAGTGAACCAGAGTCAGGTAATGAGAAGTGTGGCCATCTCTTAATGCACTTTCCCCCCACCCCTCCCTTCATAGCAGACTTAAACTTCATTAGAATTTTACTCCCTTCTTCCCCTGCCAACATGGCGCAGGGAGGGGCAGGGAATGGGAAGTGGGGTTCCAGTCAATTTCTCATAAGCTGATTTCCTCCTCCAGATCTTAACACTTCTACTTCCCTTTACCCCTCCCTTCTTTGCAGACTTTAATCATAAATTCTTCTCCCCCATCGCAGCGTGAGGAGAGGCAGGGAATGAGGAATGGGGGTTTTCAGTCTGTTCCTCCCGAGTTGTTTTCCTTCTTAGCTGGGGAGGCATTCTACACATAGACACACACACTTCCCCTGTAGCACCGTGGTGTCCCACCCATGCGAGACAGCCCTCCACGAACTACTCCAGCGTGAGTCCTCTCTATTGGGGAGTCATCTCCTCACTATCTGCCTCAGCACGGCTCCTTTCTATGGGATAATGTCCTTCAGGCCCAGGCTCCCCTGGCCTGGTCCCCCACAGTCGCAAGTCCCCTGGCAAACCTGCTGTGGCGTGGATCAATCTCTTCACAGAGTGTAGATGTCTCTGCTCCCCGTCCTCATCCATGGGCTGCAAGGGGACACCCGCTCCACCATGGTCTTCTCTATGAGCTGCAGGGGAATCTCTCACCCGGAGTGCCTCATTCTTCCCCCTTCCTCCTTCAGGCCTGGCCTTGGTGTCCACACAGCTTGTTACATCTTCTCAAAGAAGAATGTATCTGCCGATATGGGATTCACAGAGGCGCTGTGACCATCTCTGATTGGCTCAGCGCTGGTCAGCAGCAACTTTGGCCTTGAATCGGCTTTCTGGGGCCTGCAGATGGCTTCTAGCTGCTGCTTGCGGAAGCCATCTTGGCAGCACAGCTATGCAAAACGATGACATAGGTTAATGAAACAAGGAGACTGGTCTGATAAGGAATACCTATAACTCAGCATGAGAAAGAGTAAGTACAGCGCAGGCCTAGCAGCAGCCACATTGCCAGAGAGCTGTTGATACAGGCAGTCAATTGAGTTGCAGTTCTGCCTATGAATAGTGCTGATCTCCAAACATTTTAAGTTTGGGCTATTCCATCCTTACCCACGCACTATTTGCTCAATTTCTGTGTTCAGTCATGAATCCTTATGCAAGGGATAGGATTAAAAAATAACATAAAATAAAAAAACACCATTGTCCAGTAAGACCAGTTGCAGAACATAGTAATTAGAAACATGAGGCAATTTATTAGCTCTCACATCTTCCAGGATGTTGTTATAACAAATTCTAAAGAAGTCATCCAATGTTCATTTTTTTTACTTCTCTGTCACCACAGTATTTATTGAAACACTATGCCATGTACTTCCTAATATTCTCTCTGTGTTAGCATAGAGGCTGGAAATACTATTTCAAAAATATAACTCCCCCAAAAAACAAATAAAAACTATAAAACAAGGCAAGTTTCTTAGTAGAGAATACTAGAACAAAACCAGGTAGCTTACGTGAAGAGGGATTTAGTTGAGAAGGACTTGATGGTTGCTCAAAGCTGGGTTCACTTCAAATTTAGACCAGGCTGTTCAGAGACTTTTCTATCCACATGTTGAAATCCTCTAGGAATGGAAACTCTGCAGCCTTCTTGGATGACCTGTCTGACCAGTCCTGTGAAAAATTTTATGGGTTTTTTCCTTGTTTCCAGTAGGTGTTAGTCTCATTTCATCATGTGCTGTTGTTCTCAGCTTTTGTCTGTGCCCATCTGAGAAGGATATGTCTGCTGCTTCTCCATATTCTGTTCAATAGTGGAAGAGAGCAAATAGATCCTGCTGTAGTCTTCTGTTCTCTGGACTAAATAAACCCAGTTCCTTAGCTTCTCCTTCTATTGATCTGCCTGAGGGTACGGAGGCTTTTCAAAGGTATCTGGACAGGTTGGATCAATGGGCTGAGACCAACAGGATGAAGTTTAACAAGGCCTAGTGTAGAGTCCTGTACTTGGGACATAACAACTCTGTCTAGTGCTACAGGCTTGGGGAAGGGTAGCTAGAAAGCTGCCTGGCAGAGGACCTGTTTGACTGTTGACTGAATATGAGCAAGCAGTGTGCCCAGGTGGCCAAGAAGGCCAACAGCATCTTGGCTTGTATCAGAAACAGTGTGGTCAGCAGATCCAGGGAAGTGATTGTACCATGTACTTGGCATTGGTGAGGCTGCACCTCGAATACTGTGTTGAGTTTTGAGCCTCTCACTACAAGAAAGACATTGAGGTCCTGGAGTGTGTCCACGGAAAGGCAACCAGGCTGGTGAAAGGGCTGGAGAGCAAAGAGGAGAAGCTCAGGGAACTGGGTATTTTTAGCCTGGAGAAGAGTAGGCTGAAGGGAGACCTTATCACCACCTACAATTACTTGAAAGGGGGTTGCAGAGAGATTGGTGTTGGTCTCTTTGCCCAAGCGAAAGGTTACAGGACAAGGGGAATGGACTCAAGCTGTGCCAAGGAGGGTTCAGATTAGAGCTTAGGAAAAAATTCTTCACCTGAAGGGTTATCGGGCATTGGAACAGGCTGCCCAGGGAGGTGGTTGAGTCACCAACCCTGAATGTATTTAAAAGACGGGTAGACAAGGTGATTAGGGATATAGTTTAGTAGAGGATGGGTATGGTTGTACTTGATGATCCCAAAGGCCTTTTCAAACCTAGTGATTCTGTAATTCTGTCATTTTTGGATGCAGCCTTCACCGAACTCACTAGAGGAGGGAAAAACAGTTCCAGCTGGATATGTGCTTGGCAAGGTAGCACTGTGTACTGTTAAATGTTTGGTTCTAGACTCTGATGATAAATCATATGATTATTCAATATGATATTCCATCATAATCACATTATTATTTACAGTATTGCATTTTAAGGTGTGCTGGGCTGATTTATAAAACAGTCCTTCTCTCATGTGGATGTTATCCAAAAATCTAGCTAGTTATCAGACTACCACCATGTCTTCTGATGATATTAGATGTCAAACTGCTATTTAGGAATTTATTTCAGAAATGCTAACATATGGTTTCAAGCCAGGTTAGGGAATTGAGACAATGTGCGATGTATTGCTAAAAAATATTTTCCTATTTGTGGAGAAGGTGCAGATATTGTTTTTTCACTTGGGAAAGATGCCTGAAATCTAGGTTAATGTTTAACTGAGTTTGAGGCCATAACATCTCTCAGAAATGATCATCACAAACACCACCTTTTCTGCCAGATGCTATAGTGTTCCTTCTCTAAATAGATCCATGTACTTAAAAATAAATGAAACAAACACAGAAAAAGGAAGACTTGAGATAGGTCTGTATTCTCCTGAACATGCTGCTTTTCCTGCGGAAAGGGTTAAAAATACAGCGTATTAAGATAATTTTACTTAACAGGATATCTAATAGAGTAAAGCTTTCCTGTTTGCTGTCAGAGTCTGTTTGGAAATATAAATGTACAGGATTTATTCTTTCATACAAATAAGATCAATATTAAGATCGGCTGTAAAAAACACCTTATGAAATGATCAATGACATGTCAGAGAAAATTTGAGTAAAGAGATTATTTAATGAGAAAGGAGTTCTGCTTCAAGCAAGCATACATCAGTTGTATTGATTTGGTATTTGTGTGAATTTTAATTACAATTGTATTTTTAGCTCTACTTAGACATCCAGAGGTCTTCGGGAAGGAAGAAGTATAGATTTAAAAAAAAATCAACCTGTTTATCACAGGACCCAAATATTGTGTCTTAATTCTGTTCTCTTATGTCTTTTCCTATACTGCTTTATTGATACGACTGAGCCCTGGACAGAGAATTATCACCCAGTGTGAAAGATTCAGGTCCAGCCTCCTTGTTCATTTAGTGTTTCATTGGGTTGCTTAGGCTGTACTAAGGGTGTATGTTAATGACAAATGATAATTTGATGATACAGATGCCTGCCCAGTATTCAGCTAGTTTAATGTAGGTTAGTAATAATCTAATAGATATTAATGGCTTTGTGACTCACTGTGGGCTTGAGCGACATTTGATTTGATGACTTGCAGTTAAAATAATCATGTGTTTCTGCTTTCTAGTAGTCTTCCCTTTAAAACTTGAGGAACTTACTCAAGGAGAAGCTTTTGGGTTGGGGGGGGAGCAGTGGGGTGATGTTGTGTTTCTTCCACCCCTGTCTTTTTTATGTGTAAAAGGCAGATGAGCATCAATTTGATTTTCTTCAGCAAGGTCTCTAACAGCTGGAATAATTCAAGTGAACTCCAGTTTGAGGCTAAGCATTTTAAGTAAATACTCCAAAAAGATATATAATCCCAATTATATATGTGATCTCTACATTGACACTGGCCTTTGGTATAAATACACAAAAATCTATTAGAAGGCATCCCTTAGAGCTGGGAATCTAGCATTGCCTTTGTTTAGTTGAATCTTCAGGAATGTCTGAGTAATTATGGGATACAATGTTGAAAAGTAATATATCTTTAAGGAAATAGGATATAATTTCAAGAATATGGCTTCTAGGAATAGGATATAATTTCAAGAATATGGCTTCTAGGAAAATTTATATGTGGAGAAAAATATTTTTCATTTCAACAAAAATGTTTTTCATGTCAAGGACATGTAACAGTATAAATACAAAAATAGATTAAATAGTAAATAAAATGATAAAACTAAAATAGATTAAATAATAAAAAAGTAAGGAGGAAGAAGGGAAGGACTGTATGAGTGATTTTAGCTCAGAACTTGAGCACTACATGGGACCGTGTAACTGAGTCTCCTCCACAGATGGCTCAAGTTGCCCCATTGTGCACCAACTAGACATTTCTTTACTTTGAAACAATGAAAACAGGATATAGTTACTGCTCTTTCTTAAAATAAGACACTGAAGGTTTATACCCTTTTCAGAACAGGCTTATTCTCACTTTCTTTTAACAAAGCTTTGACCAATACAATTTATAAGTAGGTTGCTGTTGACGTTTTTATTTTTACAATTTTATTCAATAGGCATAGGTAGACATACGCTGCTCAAAAGTATTTTTTTAATAGTTGTACTTTGCTGTTACAATATTGGAATCTCTATCATCCATTTGCCCAGAATGCTTTGTAGTTTAATCTTTTTTGATTTGGCATAGTGTAGTTAACAGAAAGGATATCCCATGCTAATACAGTTGATCAACACAAAGAAATTTCTTCAGAAAGGTAAGGAAGTTGTTCCCCTCTTCCTGGAGAGCTGCTTCCTTCTGCCCATGTAGCTCCTAGTATACCAGAAGAGTCTTTTGCACGAGTTAACTTTTGAAATGCTTTTCAAGCTTTTATGTATGCTTACACTAGTGTGCACCGAAAGTGTTGACGTAAAATGTAAATAAAAGTTTATTCATTTATTTTGTTGATTGTCTCTTCCTAACTGTATTGTACCATATGTTTAACTTATGGAACAGCATCTTTGAAATGGTCTCAAGGGCCTCACATTTACAGGTTACATTTACAGCTCTGTGAATGTCTAGCGTTTCTTCATCAGGTTTCTTGGTAATGGCTTCAGGATGCAGAATTACGAATGTCTATTGGTGAAGAATGGTACAGGGTCAAACCTGGTTACTTAAGCATTTGTTATTATTTTGTCACTTTTTTTTTTTGGTAGAACTTTATTAGTCATTAGCATCTCTCTTTGGGTTTTGCTTTGCTTGAGGCCTTGTATACGATGTTGTGAGTAAATATAAGATAGAATAATATTCCATAGCTCTGTAATGTTGCTATTCTCCCACTAGGCACTTAAAGTGAAGTAGTTCCTGGATTGTACTATAAATAGTGATACACTTCTCAGAAAGCATAGGAGTAGAATTTTGTACTCATGACTAATTAATGCAATTGAGAATGATCATGTACAAGGAGAAATCTTTCACAGCTCATCTGTTTTTATGTTAAAATAAGTGAAAAAAAAGCTATCCTTCCTTTTTCTGTGAAATGCTGGCTGCTTTGGTTTTTCATATGTAATTACTGTGAGAGAGTTTCATGGACAGTCTCATGCATGGTTCTCTACAGTTCAAAAATAAAGAAAACGTTTAGCAATTCTCTCAAATGTATGTCAACTTGTACATCCTACTTGATTCTGTATTTTGTCTGATTTGAACTTAAATACAGTATAGAAAAAAAGTTGATAGCATCCCATTTATGTCTTAGGGTATGAGCCATGGAGTTTCTTATTCTGTTGTAGGACTTGAAGTAATAACACAGTTGCCATCTCATGTTCTTGTGCCAGCCCCAGAGTAGCTGTCGTCTGTTTCTTGCGCAAGTTTAGGAAGCATCTTAAATTGTGCCATGAACACTCAAGCCCCTATGCTTCCCTACTGGTGACTGTCTTTTGTTACATTAATATGAACATATATTGTTTAGAAGAGATGAGAAATGTTTTTTAAAAATAGCTTAATCAATTCTAAATTAGAACTTTTTCTATCATAATCATAATTTAACCATTTTAAAGTGTAAAAATTGTGACTTTGGCAACTGCAAAACTTCAGTGTGAAATTATAAAAGGAAAGAAGCTCTAATTTCTGCTCAGGATGATTTATCTGTCTATAAGGTCTAGGTCTTTAGTAGGCACACATAAGCGTAGCTACTTGATGTGCTGATGAGCTGTGCTGATTTACAGCAAGTCCTGTCACTGCATGCCTAGAGGGGAAAAGTGTAAGTATCCATTTTGTAAGAGAATAATAGAATGCTTCATTTACTTAATAACGTGCTTTTGATGGACAGGTATATTAATGTAATACCTCACATGTAAAGATTGCTGGCAGCTTACTCTGTCATTCATTAGATCAGATTGTGTCTTTTGATTCAAAGATGATTTGTGTACAACGTTGAAAATAGAAGAGTGCAAAAAAGACCAATGTTAACTATCTCCCTTTGTGATTAATGGCATAACCTCCTTACCAAATAACCAAAAAAAAAGGTGTTATTTTTAATGTCAGGCTGGATATGAAGAAAGGAAAAGGTTGACAATGCTGTATGCTATCTCGCATGTACAAAAAAACCCAACCCTCATCTGTATAGAAAATTGAAAGCTAATCTTGAGGAAGTAAGATAGCAAGAGTGTCTCTTAGACTTCCCATGGTAGAAATGAAGAAGAAAAGAAGAATTTTGAAAGTTTAGTAATTTTTTTTTTCCTCCTGAAGCTTTTTTGGTTTATGGTAGCTTAAGTACACGATAGCAGCTATAACAGTACAATCTCAAAATCAACTGGAATGGCAGATGGCCTTTAGGGAAGATTTGAAAAAATTGTGCTTGAATGATAGAGAAAATTTCTTTTCACAAGGTCGTCTGTTGGAGATGATTATTACTGTCCTTTTCACTGCAACCGCTGTGAATCCTGTAATATTTTTGTCACGCAGAGAAACCAGAAATGCATTAAAATACATCTAAACTTAATGAAACATAGGTAGGAAATGACTTTGAGTGGTTTTTAGGCACTAGCATCAGCTTGGAAGGATGTTTAAGTTGTCTTGAAAAAAATGATTTACCAAGTTGGAATGTTAGCTTTGACAGAGGGGTTACCAAAAAGCTAAATATGGTATAAGACTTGTTTTTGTGAAGAGAAATTGGACACTACTTTTATTGCAGGCTGTCTTGGTGATGAGATATTAGAATTACATAAATTTATGTCCAGCCAGGCTTGGGGAAGATGAACGAGAATGAAAGAAACAATGTTTGCGCACTTTTGTAGTTCTCACTTTCGGTAGTCATCCAAAGGAAACTCACTCTGCTGTAACTGTATTCTTGGCCTTGTGAATCTGGTAGGCTACAAATTTATTGACCAGAAAAAAAAATAAAAAAATCTTCTTGGGCAGAGACAGTTAAAGCACTTAGAGCAGACTACAGTTTTATGGCTTAATAGACAGAGCATTTTTTTGTATATATACAGAATATACTGTAATGAATACCTAGAGACATAAAGCTAGCTTTAAGGAGAGATGTGCAACTTGGTGTCACAGGGGTTTAAAACACTACATTACCCTTTAAGCTTTAGAAGATGGAGTTCCAAATGATCATCTGAGAAGCCCCTACAGTCTATTTAACACAGGGTTTTTTCATTTGTTGTTAAAAATTATGGCTGAACATACTATGCCATTCAGACCATTCTTTTAAAATACTGTTAAAAATAATGGTAAACTCCATTTAAACCACTGTGGGGACTTTTCTTCTTCACTGGGAATGAAAGTTCAGCACTTCTAGGCTTTTTGTGTGCAGTTCCACAAGAGTTTAATACTTCTATGCAGATGACTTCTGAAAGTGAAAACTTTTTTCTACCCCTGGTGTCAGGATACTTAGATTGTAAAAAATACTGCAGCCTTTTAAGTCATGCATATTTTATTTATTGAAAGATAAACCTTTTTGTTAATTTGAATGTTTTGAAGAGTTCATTTTCATTTCAAGTAGGCAGGAAGGAACTGATGACTTATTTGGCTGTCTTTATAAGGCCATCCATTATACACTAGCCCCTTTTGTGGTTTTATTTTTTTTAATGGAGTTTTATAACAATTCTTGGCATATGGCTAGGTTTTGAATCTGCTCAGATGTAAAGTCAGATGACTAGCTCCAGGTCAGCAAAGCAGGTCTAATGGCTTTTGAAGCAGATTTGGTTTCACTTCTATGACTGAATTAACAGTCATTTAATGTCAGTTTAAAATTATCTTGAAGGTCTTAAAGAGGAAGACTCTAAAGATGCCAATTTGGTTAATTTCAAGACAGAAATAATTTGTTAGTCAGAAATTGGGTTAAAATCCAAAGCTAAGGAAATGCATTGGTGATTTCTGTTTGGAGTTGTTTGAAACTTTCAGAATTCATTTCCATATCAATGTGCTTTTTTTACTCATGTTAAGACTTTTTTAAAATCTGATGAAAGAAAAATTATGTTAAGATATGAAAATTTTTTTGACATATAATTCAAATAGCTGTTTACTAGGACAGTTATTTGTATTCAGGGAAGTTTTCTGTGTTGCTTATGTCATGAATCTGTAAATGTTGTTTCTGTATTATCAAGTAGTACTTATCAGCATGAGTAGGAATGGATCTGAAAATTATATGAGTTGGTTCTGATAATGTAGTATCCACTCTATGCAATTTCATGGGGTTAACTATTAACTTTGGTCCTCTGGCTTAGACCCTCACTAAGATTTGAAGCATAACGAATGTGTTCCTTAAGTGCACACTTTGGTTCAGTTTGATCTGAAAGGAGCTGAGTTCATGCCCTCGGAGACTGTTAGTACAACCCAAAAGTTCATAGGAGAGTTTACATTTTGAAACTTTGTCTGAACTCAAATGTTCATATGGATGTACCCATAGTCTGTTTTGGGTTTTGGTGACAGACTTTGCAGGATAAAGTTAAATGGCTTGCATGTGATTTCACATTTGGAAATGTGATCTAGTACATGTCATGGAATAAAGTGGAAGTGGACTTCTCCTTACACATAACTGTTAAGACACTATAGTTCCTGTCAAAAGAATTAAAGAATACAATCTCTTCTCATCTTGGAGGTATGATATGAACTGTTGTGTCGTATGTTGTAGTATTTCCTTTTTAAGGTGATCTGAAATGGATTGTTTGTACGACTTTAACATGTGATATGTCACTTTGGTAAGCACTATAAAATGTTATTTCTTTGATATTTGAAGAAAGCTTCATGAAATGCTCTGCTACTATTTTGTAGTCTTCTCCTTTCTGACTGAAATGTTCATCTGAATTCCGTGTTTTCTGCTTTCTGGTGAGTGAATCACTGAAAGGTACAGGTCGCAAGTGGGACAATGAATATTCCTCCCTTACACTACCTAATCTGTTTATAAAAATCCTGCTAGTCCCATTATTGTATCATTTATGTCATTGTGACATCATCAGTGTAGATCTAAAGAGAGAATGGGATCTTAAATGCAGGGTGATAGCATAACATTTTGCTGTTAATGAATGATCTAGCACTGAATTAATTTAATTCTCTCTGATTATCTCTGAATGATTCATCAAATTAAAAATCTCTGTGGTTCTACGATTTCAAGGAAGTAGATAGATACCAATTGCTTCTGGAAGTTGATGACAAAATTTCTGTTAGGTCTGATTAGGTCAAATTTTTCCCATGTGATTATGGATATAAAGAAAACAAATTTACTGGGGGAGAGGTTTATATTGCTACTTTGTGATGATTATTGGGCTTTGCTCCCATTTAAACTCTCTTTCCTGCAAATAACTGTCTTCTATATTACTGAATGTTGTTTCTCATTGTACGTTTCCTCTATATATATTAAATAGACCTTTTTTTATCTTTATTTCATCTGTCTTTCAAAAGTTCAAAGCCAAAATCTGATTTATCTATTTAAAATGAGCGATGCTTACTTCTGAAATTAATACTATGTGTAGCATATGCTTCTATACAGAATAAATTTTGGAAGCTGTGTGTATTCAAATTATAATGAACAATTAAAAAATCCCAAAGACTTCAATAGCTGAACATTGCTGAATTCTGATAGGGGATACTTAAAAATGAGATATTCAAGTGTAAATGTCTGTCTTCGATCTTTTAAGTTGCAGAATGAACGACTTCTGTAAGATAAATGACAATAATTTTAGGAATTCATTAAGCCTCTCACAGGCATTACATTTACTAGAAGTTAGGGGAAATGAAGCATCTGGCAGTTAGGTTTATTCCACTTGGGTAACTTGGACTGAATCTCAAGGCACCTGAAGAGCTTTGTTGAAAATCTGGCTCTTACTAAATTATTCACAGCTCTGGAATGGGAGGTCACACTAGAAAGGTTATGCTAAAACCAAGACCAGTTTCTCAAACATTTTAAACCTTCAATTATGAAGAAAGTTAAATCACTTGTATCTGGGTAATGAACAGGACAACTGTATTCTAAATGCTGTGTGTATCGCTTGCAAGACCTACATGTTAATTTACCTGTAGTTCTTATTGATGCTTAGAGGAAGATTATGTTTTGGGAAGTGCTTCAAAATACAGTAATTTTAATTTTTCATGTGCATTGACAACATGCATAGTTTTGATATTCTGATTTTTTAAATGCCACTTTGAGCATTCCTATTAGCCTTTATAAAATGCAACAAAATAGTTTATATCTTCAAAATTTTCCTTTGGATAAGATCTTTCACATTCTCAAGATGTTTCAGTTCTTGCAGTCAGAATACTTGTGTAGTTGCATGTTTTTTCTTCTCTAAAAAAAAAGATTGAGCAAAATTAAAAATGTTCCACTTGTTCTGTGTGTTGCAAGCTATTTACTCAATGATATATGTCTTCAATATAAGCAAGTTCTTAACGCACTTTTCCTGAAACTGTCTCCTTTAAAAATATTTCATCTATGCCAGGTTGACTGTGCTGAAAATTGAGTGCTTTGGTAAGAGTTGCAGATGTCCCAGCTTTGTTCTTACCTATAGAATGGACTGTTATTATAAGTTGCCCTTGCAACTGAAACATTGAAAAGGGGAAAAAAAGGTATTCCTTCTCTCACAAGGAAAGAAAAATCCAACTGAATTGTAGGGGTTTTGTGCAGGAGGTCAAGGGTGGACAAGCATCTGAAGAGTATAGTTATGTGGTTGGATTCACAGAATGCTGGCAAGAGCAACAGGCAAACTCATAAGTGAATTATGGATATTTGTAGGGCTTTTTTTTTTAATGTTATCCAGGATTATAAATTGGGTGATTCTTCTCAGGTTGTAAGTATGTTCGTAGAGGCATTATCACCATATAGTGCCTTTCTCAGTGTTCCTCTGAAGCTGTTATTTTGAATAGATCTTAAACGAAAACACAGGATTGAAATCATGAAAGGACTCTATATATTTTATTGAAAGGTTGAAAAATATCTGTTAGACATTGTAGTGACTAAAAAAACCCCAAAAAACCCCAAAACCATGTAGCATCATAATGCATTTCCTACAAGCAGGAAATCTGATTTTTTTTTCAGTTGATGTTAAATGGGAAACTGTTCATGAAGGTTGATATTGAATGTATACAGTGGACTGAATTAATGCAAAATGAGTTAGTAGGATAGAAAATTCCCATTAAGTGAGATTTTTCCATTAAACCACCCATTGCAAAACAGAGCTGACTGTCCTCACTGTTCCAATATTTAATTTAACATGTAAAATACCAGATGTTAGCTTTGAATGGACTGTTTCCTTATAAGTGAACATTACCAGGATGTACCCATACCTGGAAAGGTACTGGATATGTGCATTGACCAAAGCTTACAGACCAGCTCCATAATTTGAAGGACCGTGCTTATGGAGTTGCAGAATAGTGAGAGCATTGCAGTGCAACCGTTGTCTTCGTACACTGTGTGGACCTAGTCTAGTTCTGTCAATTTAAGTCCAAACTGGGGTACCCTTAAACCCTTTGAGATGTTTTGCAATACAGAAGCTATTACTGCTTTCAAACTTTGGTGCACTCCTTCAGTTTATTTTCTACACAATTATTAAACTTAATTTTATATAAAATGAATACTAGTTTGGATCCATTTATCGCAGTTCAAAAGCTCTTACACCAGCAGAGCTTGCTCTTGGGAGCAGAGTCGTGTTTGTAGCAGAGCTTATTTCTTGCAACATGAACATGTGGAAGCCCCTTAAGAGTAGGTCTCAAAGATTGAGCTGCTTGAATGCATCTGGCTTCTACCTACAGCAGAAAACTAATCTGTGATATAAAACCAACTGTTGTTCCTTTATGTTCCATGTAGACCTAAGTTGCACAGGTGCAGGTTCTGTGAGCAGGGGCTGCTGCTCTCATGATGCTGTGAGCTGCATAAATGTTAAGCACCTAGACTGAGCAGTTGGCTCAGTCTAGGTGCTTGCTGTCAGTGTAAAAGTGGTCATAACAAAGGCCGTGATACACAATACGCAGGTTTGTCTGCTTCAGTAAGAAGTTGCTTTCCTAACAAACAGACTGTGTAGGTGAGGAACAGCTTAGCTGGTTGCTGATGAAAAGCTTTTGAATTTTTAACCTTAAAGGTCTGGTATCTCTTCTGATGTTCCCATTTACTGAGATTTCAAATGGAATTTCAGAGGGAGCTGGTAACTAATGTAACAAGCAAGGAAAGTAGAATGATTTTCAGTTGTTTCTGTTTGCTTGAAAGTGTTTCTAGTTTCCATAGCACAGAATACAGTTGTGTTTAGAGGATTTAAATGCTGTTTTCTGCTGGTTCAAAGAGGAGAAAAGCATTTTCTAGCAATGAAAAAAAGATATTTTTAAAGGACAATTTTTATGGTAAAGTACCTTAGTGATTAAGACCTTTTATTATACTCTACACAAAGAATTACTGTGGAAATTGCTTATGCATTATAATTAACCTAGTTCATTGATAAATGTTGGCATACAGTCATATGAGGGAAAGAATACATTGGAAGTCAAGATACAGTTGATGTGTTTTGGAAATCAGTATCTTGTTCCTGATTGTAGTTTGCAGAGACGAATGTATGTAATTTTTGTGGTTTTTTATTATTTTCTTTGTTTCAGCTGTTGGGAAACAACTGCTAAAATTAAAGTTTATATTTTGAAGCCTTAAATTTTTCAATTAAAAGGGGTTATCGATATTGTTCACTAAATGGGGGGGGGTGGGGGGTGGGAGGGGGAATCCACACAAAACCACACCAAAACTATTCAAATAGATTTTTCAGCAGTGATTGTGTTTTACAGTGGTTCTACAAGCACTTGATCTTGCTTTTGTCGGTTTGGCCACAGAAAATTTTATTAGTATCTGTTTGTGTTACTTTAAAAGGAGTTTAGGTATTAGCTGTGTTGGGTAGAGTGCACATGCTCAGCAATAGACAGTCTACTCTGAGGACTGGAAACATCAGAACCTAAATTGTTTTTGTCAAGGTGTGCTAGAGCTCTTTCAATTACCATATTAAAACCTTATCTGCTTATAGAAGTTTAATAAACTACTTAATAGTATCATTAGTGAACAGTTAATGGAGATGAAATATCTTTGTGTGTTTTAGAGGGATAACAGAGTTACTGCCATGTGGGGAAGGATAATTTGTAAGACTATGTATGGGAGAATAAATATATTTTGCCAATGAAGGATGAGCACAGTAGCACAAGGAAGTTATCTGATGTATGAGTTTCTGGGTGCTTAAATTCTCACACCTACATGACACTCACACCTTTTTGTAATGTGAAGAGAAATGACATTTTGATATTCAAGGCTTCCTTATCCACATGGAGCAAGCAAAATAGCCTGCTTTGTAACATGTGAAAGTCAACTAGCTTGTTTCTCTTCCTATGTGGAAGTACCTACTTCCAAACACGTTAATTATAGAATAAAATTAAGACTTTGTTTTCATATTACTGGCCACATATGAAGTACTGTCAGATGAATAGCCTAATGCTAACCCCTTTAAACCTGACATCTGTAAAATGGCAATTTTAACTATATTAAAAAAATTATGCATTTAACTTTCTCGTTTAATGAATTCTCCTCCTTTATTATTACAAATTGATGGAAATTATTTGGTTTGGTTATCAAAAACATCGGTGGTGTTGTCAGTATGTTAAAGTTGCATCCAATCTCTAAGACATTGACAGAGTCAATTGTATTCAAAAAAGGCAGAGGTTAACCTAAAACTGAGAAGTATGAAAGGTTATGAGTAGTTCCATACTATCCTCTGGGTCATTTCCTGCTGCAGCAAAGCACTTGAGCATTATGTGTGATTTAAATACATAGAGGTTTTCTTAAGTAACTTGAATTATGCATGACCTTCAAATTAGGCATGTGTTTAAGTGCTTGGCCAGAAGTTGGGCTTTAATTTTACAGAAATTTCATTGTGAGCTATATTACCTGCTCAGTCAGAATGCTTGCAGCTTTCTCCATAAGGTCATAAATACATAAAGGTATATAACAATCACTTATTTCTAAAAATATGAAACCATCATCAGGTAGTTCAACTGAAATGTCAGTACCATACAGAGTCCAATCTCATAATAGTGGTTAGTAGCAGAGATGCCTTGGGGAAGACACTAAACTACTGTTTTTCCTAGCATAGCTTCACATTTTATAGTACTTTGCTTGGTTTGGGCATCCCAAATTGCAGTTTTACCTCTGTGTTTTATAAACACTGCTGTTTTTATTAGGTTTTTTTTTTTTTTTAAACAATCTACACTTTCTACATCCACAATATGCACTATCCAAGCATGGCATTGTTTAACAACCTGTGTGTAGAAATTCCCTCCTTCATATTCCACTTCCCACCTGAGCATTCCTCCCCAGTTCTTGAATGGTAGGAAAGAATAATATCAGAAGGTGAAAGAATATCCCAATCCTTCCAAACATATTCTTGGTGTCTGTAGATGTCACACTTCTGTTGGTTGATTTTACTGAATATGACTGCAGAATCTGCTTCTGTGAGAGATATTCTTGTTCATTTTCCTTCTTCCTTTCCAGTGTAAGGGCTAGTGACTGAACAGTGTCAGTCTGAATATGATCCAACAAAAATAAATGAGTCTGCTGTCATGCCAGAGAGCTGATCCAGCTCATCATGTGTTCATGTAAGTGGTAGACAGAATGGAAAAGATGCAGTTAAAATGAGCAATCAGTTAATGGGGGTTTGTGAGAGGAGAGTAAGGATAGATAACCTCTTATAGGTTAGGTGTTCAACTGTCACTCTGGATAACATAAACATCAGATTTCCAGAGAGTAATAAATTCTGTTCTCCCGCATGCACATATATGCAGCCAGTATTGCAAGTTTATATCAGTATGACATTGACACTTAAAGATTGCCAGTCTTTCATCTGAAATTCAGATTCAGCTGAATTGTCTTATGTCAAAATGCTGCTTGTCTTAGGAGAAGTCTTCAAATAATGGTATTTCTTTAACACGCTGAATACTGAATAAATTGTCTTTTTTTTTTTTTTTGAGGTCACCTTTCAAGGTCTCCAGTAATGTCTGAGGTGAATCCATGGTTTATATAGTTTGTTTTAAAGCTCCAGACTACTTTGCAGATGTATTCTTCAAAAGCATTTGGACATTGTTTCCATGTTGTCTCAATGTCATGTGTGCATAGGCATCTGGACTTTTTTTTTTTGGAGGCATTACCAGAATCAATATTTTAGGGGGTTTTCTGGACCTAGACTGGTTGCAGAGTAACTTTCAAAGACCAATTTTGTTGTACTTTGTTGCTGTCCAGGTTTCTGCTCTCTTCCACTCTGTAAAGAGATTGTGTTAGCAAGGTCACTGGGTAGAGAGACATGTCCTTTTCCTAGTCCACCCTGATAGGAGCCAAATAGAGGAAAGCAAAGCTGATCTCTCTTTGCCTAGCTGTTAATCTAGATTTGGATTTTTATTTATTTACATACATATGCAAATATTTTTGGTATTGCTTTATATTCCTACCAAAATTCCATCAATATTCAGCATGACTAATTAGTGTCACTTTCTATTTCCTTGCTTCCATTAACGTGGAATTAAGAAATTAACACTGACTCCACGGGTAATGATATGTACTAACATGTCTCATAAGTATTCATATGTTCTCCCAATAAATTTTTAATCTTCCTTCAGATCTGCAGATGAGAATAAAATATGCACATCAGTATTAGCAATTCACTGTGATGTGTCTCACATAGGTCAATTAGGCTGTACATTTACATTAAGCTTGGAAATGTCTATTATACTCTGAAATGGCAATATTGTGTGTAAACTCAAAACTGCTGATATTGGGCTTTGTGTCTTACTTTTACCCTCTTTCCTAGAAGCTTGCTGGAGTTCTCCCAGGTAGTATCTAGAGGGGCAGGTAGCTGCTGCATGTTCCTTTCCAGAACTTTCTTGTTCTCTGTGAAGTATAGAAAGAGGTTCACTAGTAAGAGATACTGAAGCCTTCAAAGCCTTTTTTCTTATACAGAATAGGACCTTTCTGTGTTTGGCCATATATTTCTCTGTTTGGTGAGCCACTTCTGCAGCACCTTGCAATGAATGACTTGATGTCTAAAAGAGCCTTTCAGCTGTGAAAGTTACCATTAAGACAATGCTTTTCTTCAAAAAACGTGTTGTGTACTCACCAAACAGTAGCCTTCCTTGTAATTAAAAAGTGGTTTATTAATCTCTCTAGCAGAAGTAAAAGCCCAATGACAAGCAAATTTTTTCTTTTGAAAGGCAGAAAATGAAGGATTTCCTTTATTCTGTGGAACTTTTTACAGAATGTGGTAGCTGTTTAAGTACTCTGGCACTTAATAGTATCCTGAAACTTTAAGATAAAGCTGGACTTCCCTTACAGGAATTCATTCTGCAGAGTAGAGTTCTAAAGCTGCAAATCCATGTGTGTGTTTGTTGGCCAGTTTTACATGAGCGTTATTAGGAATTACTAGTTTCCTGAGATGTTTTGGGAGCTAATTTAAATGTGTAGAATGTAAGGAGTTTTTTTGAATGCAGCACTAATTGGTTTTAGAAACAGATTGTGTAGATCATATCAGTAATTTCAGTCCTGATTGAGTGTAGTCCATGGTGAGAAAATGAAATATTTTTCATATGTGTTTACCATAAAATCTTTGATTATGTAATTCTTGGTATTACCAGAACGTGTGTTTTTATGAACCATCCCTGTTGTATCCTATAAAGCAGACGTATTCTGATTAGTGGAAAAATATAACCCTAACCACCCTCTCTACCCTCTAGAAAAGGCTCAGATCTTAGCTGCTGCTATTTAATAGCTATCCTTAAAGAATATAAGGATTCTTTTTCCTAATTAGTTTGTCAAAAATGAAAACTATTAAAGTTATAGACAAATACTTATTAAAAATTAATTTCAAGGTAAGTTTTAAAAATTATAAAAACCGTTGTCCTTCTTGAATCTAGAAGAGAAGTGGAAGGGGGAAAACATTGAATTTATGTATTGGAAAAATATTTTTAGGAAACCTGTAGTCAGCAAAGCCGCTTAACAGCTGAATACATAATGTTATATTCTTTGATAGTTAATACTTCATTAAAATATTAAACTAAAAGTTGCAAAATACTAACTTTTTCTAGAAAACATTCTGGTATGGCTTTTTTTTCTCTTCCACAAGACAAAATAGAAGATAAATGAAGACACTACTTTTGCAGATAGATATATTAAGATCCTTGAAGGTATATTTCTTCCATCATGTGGTCTGGTCTTTCACACACATCTATCAGTGTTGGCAGGTTGCTTCTGAAGGAAAATATCGCTTTATGCACTATAGTGTTGCTACAAAATGCAAATTCAAGTGATACTCCACTATAAGCAACACTTCAAAGTTACTTGCTGCATGTATGGTTTTTGATACACAAAAGTGAGATAGCATTACATTTTTAAAATGCTTATCCCTGCAAGTTCCACCAGTTTTTGGTCATTATTGTAGGTTAAAAAAAGATTAACTAGAAAATTAAATTCAAGTGGGACTCCAGCATATGTTCATTGTTAAACACATTCTTTATTACTTTCCAACCTGGAATAATAAAGAAGCATATTTGTAGGAACTCAATTGTAATGATTGAAAAAGAGAGCAAACATCTGACCAGTTACACTGGTGGATGGGACGCTACTAACTCAAAGACCACTTCCTCATCATAGTAACAGTTCAGCTCAAGGTGTAACAGTGTGGTATATTTGAGGTCCCACTGTAGCATAAAATAAGTTGTTTTCTCTGCTTGCAGGTAACTATAATATATTTACCTTTTTTAAAAAATATATTTTTGTTCTATTTTATCTTTGGGATAAAATAGTAGAAAAAATTTGGATGCAGCAGCAGTCTCAAACAATTTGTAGCCATCTATGGCAAGGCTCTGTTTGTGTTTTAAAGATGCCAGTGTCTTCAGGAAGTCTTTAACATAGCTGATGGGTAGGAAAAGAAACCAGTGTTGTTCTTTCAGTATTTTTTGCTGCTCTTGACTTGGCCACTAAGGAAAGTGCTACTGAGGTTGAAATACGCTTTGCTAAAACCAGAACAAAATCACTCATGATTAATATTTTATAGGTGTTTGTTAAGTATAATAAACGGCATTTAAAACCAAAATACTTCAGCTAATTATTTTAATTTTTTTTTAGCCTTGAAAACTGTAAATTATGGATTCATTTTCTGGGGCTGTTTTTGCACTCTTGATGTAATGTATTCTTGTAACAGAATTTAAACCCTACTTTTACAGGCACTTGATCTAATTCACTGTTGCCAGAGTAACATAAAATTCTGACTTCAGTATTTGGCTGGCAAACAAAGGAGAAATTGACTGTCAAGTATTTTGTGTTTAAGTATAATTATCGTGGAGCTTTATTTTGTAGTTTGTTGGGTATTTTTTGTTCCTCTCTGGGTTGTAACTAGTGTCTGCTTGAATGAAAGACTGTAATCAGCTGAAAATGTTGTAGATATTAGAGCGATGCCTTCCAACATCTTATATCCACAAAGTACTTTGCTTTTTCACAGTTTCTGGTTCTCACTGTGAAATTATAGTGCTTGTTTGAAATTGTGCAGATGGCATATGGCTTGCATAAACTTTTATATGAGTGTTTTAATGATTGTCACTTCTTAATTGTGTTATTAAAGATCAAGCCAAGTATTCAGCACCCAGTTTTCACTTTAAAATCCTTTAAGCAACTGTTTAGAACATTATAAACCATCTTAGGCTGAGGTTGGCTTTGTTCATTTTGAGTTTTGGGTTCTTTCCTGAGTCTGAAGGGAAGATTTTGAAATATTGTGGAAAACTGACATTTATGTTGTACCAGGTTATCTCCGGTGTTCAAATGTTAATACAGCAGACTCTTCAGATTCCAGAGTGGTGTCAAACAGCATGTAGTTGAAAGCAGCAGATTCTGTGCTTGTTTTCACCCTTCACTAGATTTTAGTAGTTTTTATCACAAGGATATTGGAGGAGTAATCGGGTTTCAGGCAGCATGGCTTTCTCAGTTGCATGACCCTCTGATGAAATTGCCAACTGCAATCATGCAAGATTGAATTATGGCAGGGTAGCAGTGTGCTGATTAAAATGAATTTAGAGAAATAAAAATGGAAATCTATTTTACTAAGATGTATTTAAAATTTTCGGGAATTTCTGAATGTTAAAGGGGAAGAATTTCTCATTGTCGCAGTAATAAGATGACTATTTTTTTTTAGTTGATGCAAGTTCTAATAGAGAGAATTTGTTGACATAGTAGTAATTCCCCAGTTCCCAGCAAGAGAAGCTGCACTAACCAAAATAGAATGAATCTACAAAATGCTTAATTTAATAAAATTAAATTTCCTGTAGCTACCTGCCTTCATACAGGTTCTGTGATAAGAAAAAAAAAACCAAAAGGCTCCAGTGCACCCCCCATGGTAAATCTATGTCCATTATGGGCCATCCTTGTACTAGAATCTCTTTGCCCGTAACATAGCTTATTACCAGCAGACTGCAGTGAGCACAAAGATCCTGTCTTCCATTTTGGTGATGTTGTCTAGGTGTTTTGGATCCTGCAGAAGGTTGCTAAGACAATTGTAACTAAGAAAATATATAAAAGGCCACTCAGAACACCTTGGAATCTATGCAAATCAGCTTTCT
Organism: Gallinula chloropus; assembly: GCF_964237585.1. Classification (NCBI taxonomy): domain Eukaryota; kingdom Metazoa; phylum Chordata; class Aves; order Gruiformes; family Rallidae; genus Gallinula; species Gallinula chloropus. The sequence continues at coordinate 66,096,041 of NC_140088.1, forward strand.
AATTCAGTGAACGCATATTGTCAATAAGACTTACCAAGGTGTCTTTCTGGTTGAAGTATGTGCATTACGTATCCTTTGTTAATAAACCATCAGTTATGGTTTAAATAACTTTTAAAACTTAAATAAGTTTTAATAAACTATCTTACACTTTTTTAAAGTACAGCTGACCACTGATGAACAAAGTAGTGAGCTAGTTACTATGAACAATATTTTTACAATATATCAATATTTTAGCTGGCTTTGTTACTTTCTAGATGGGTAACCTGAAGTTTCACCTTCCATTACGTTAGTATTCACATTTTTTGAATCTTATCTATAGCCATAATTTAGTTTTTCTCTCCTTTGTTAATCTTTCAAGACATTCCAAAAAGGTATTGTTGCTTAATCATTCAGCAGGTGTCATTGCTTTCTCCTTTTATATACTGCCATTGCCAAGAACATTGTGATGGTTTAACTGTTGTTGGAGGGGGTTTTCTTTCAAGATTGCTTCATGGCTAAAAAAAGCTTGGTGGTGAGTGTGGTGGTGTCTTTAATTATTCAGCTCTCTATCCACTGTCTGTTTGGACAAAATATCTGCTAAAGTGGTGCATTATGACAAAATAGTTACTGACTTTTACCTAATTCTAGCTTTCTCACAAATGGAGAATCTCCATTACACATAAGGAAGGATAAAATATAGGGTTAATCTGACAACACATTCAACCAGAAGGCTTCAAATCTATGTGTTCAGCAAAGACTAGACCTGGTTGTTAATTTATTCTTTATTATACACAGGTTTGACTGAATACTTGATCTTTTTACAGACCCAAAGCTTAAATGACAATGCACTCTAAGTAAAATATAGAGGAAGATTGTAATCATTTTGTAACTGCATTTAGTTTAGTAACATGAAATATCAGTTATTCCCTAAGGTATTGTGTAGTTGTAGATCATAAACTTTTAGCTTAAATTAAACATCACAGCTGGTTGCCTTAATTTGATGCATTATAGCACAAATGTTTCAACAGCTTGACTAAAATGAACCATACTGCAAATTCAAAAGAAGAGCGAAGGTCAATGCACATGGTGTCTAGTGATTTGCAAATTTCCTTTATTTGGATGTATTAAACGTATTCTGTGGAATTTATCTTAGAGGAATGAAATTTGACAGGGTAGAACAGATTAGCAAAGGATGTTCAATCAGTTTTGCTTAAAAATAATATGGTATAATAAGGAAGTCCAAAATAGTATAGCAGTCTCAAATTTTCAGAAGGAAATTATGAGCAGAATTACAGTTCCTTTCATACATGTTAACATAGAAATATATGTTTCATATAATTAATATTCCTGATTTCTAGTCACTTTATCCCATCCAACTTACTGCTTTTTAAGAATTTAGTCAGTATGGCTGCTTGCATCCATATTTAGGGGATTTCTTAGTTGAATAAGAGACATTTAAGCATCTAGAAACTTCTGATCTATAGCTGAGTTTTCTAGCTGACCAAGAAAATACATCGCTCTGTATTCAAGAAAGGTCTGGAACACAAAGCAGCTGCAGTTTTAACTCACCTAAGCAGTAATTCTAACTTGTATGTGCTTTAGGAGTTTGATGCAGTTCATACCAAAGATAATGACTTGTCCTTTGAAAAGCAAACCCTATAGATCATTAGACTGAAGAAACACTGACAGAAAACCATTCATTCAGTTTGTATTATTTTGTAGTTGGCTACTACCTTGCTTGTCCAAGACAGAAATTGGGGCTTATGCTAGTGTTATTTCTTATAAGAAATGTATTCTTATATGAATTTAGATTTTTTTTTTGACATTACTCTATTTTTTCTTAACCAGATGTCAAGGTTTTAATCCTGCCTTTCTCATCATGTGGTCTTCAGATCTAAATTGGCAGTATTCTTGAGTCTGTGGTACCTGTATAGATCTACTAAAATATCCCAGTTCATACAGCAGCTCTAAAGTCTATACAAGTACTGCTGCTGATAGGTTTTCTGGAGTTAGCAGCCAGTGTTCTTGGTAGATTACCTTTTTGCATTCAATTAAGAAGCAGTGAGCATATATCCTTCATTACCATCTTCCATGGTTCCCTGAATATTAAAATTATTTTAATAATTTTAAAGATATTTTTTCCTGTAACATTAAACTGGCTTTTTTTCTTTACTACTTCTATTCTTTATTTCTAGGTGCCCATTTCTTTGCTCTTGCAAAGCCAAGTATAGTTTTTCTTTTTGCCTAAATATGTATCTTATATGGAACTTAAGAAAACATTAAAATCGTGTGATTAGATGATTAACACTGTGTAGTAATGCATGGCAGGAGTAATTATTGGGAGACTAAATCCCTCTGACTGTAAAGACTCTATTTCCTAAATTTATCCTTCCACCTTAATACTGATGTGGCATTAGGAATATGGGCCTTAAATTACTCTGTTATTCATGTGAAATTAAGTAGAGGGTGTTTTTTTCCTATTCTGCACTGGAAACACTCCTGCTGATGTAGTGACTGTGGTTGATAACATTTGTATTCAAACCGTGGTGCCCAAGATCAAATGTGGTGGAAATTCCATACTGATAATATATCAACCTTTAATTGTCTTCAACCTTTGTAGATTCAAGACTTTTTGTTGTAACATAAATTAATGACCTGAGGCATTGCTGCATAAAAGCATTGCCATTTTGTTTCTTCCCACCATTTTAATCATAAAGAATTTAATTGAAAGTTGCTGTGTTGTTAAGAAATAAAAGGTGCATTTATTAACTTAAACAATTATTTGATTGACTTCAGTCTATAAACAAAGTGTTACATACCTGTAATAATATCTGCTAAGTATTAATGTAAATAAACAGATTTCTGTTCACTGGAATTATTTTTTTCACAAAGAACCTGTTCTCCAATCTCCAGAATATTGTTATCCTAATTTTTTTAAAATATCTTTTATTTCCTGCAACTTAATTTCTTGCTTATTGTTACAATACCTCTGCTGTGCTAATGCTCCAGGTTTTCCTTTAATTTGGTTTTACTTGAAAAATTGAAAGCAGTAATTGTTGCTCATTGGCTTTTGAAAATTTAATTCATTTGGTGACAGTATATTGTGCTGTGAATATGTAAATGTTACTTTGATGCTATAGAAAGTGAAGTGCTTTTCTTCTCTTTTGGTTCAAGAGCGTGAATTTATCATGCAGCCAAGTTTTGGGGACAAAAATGGGATTTTTGTCTTTTTGTGGTGGTGGTTCCTCCTCCCCTTAAAGTTAGGCTTCTGATCCTTGCTCTGAAAATTGCATGGGTCTTCAGATACTATTGGCATTTGGGAGACTCATGGAAGTTAATACAAGTCATTGGATGCTTCCAGCATCTGAAGAATGAGTAGTTTATGGGCTTAATAACTTAATCCAGAGCTTCATTTTGTTAAAGAACAAAACCTCACATAAACCCCCCCAAAAAAAAAACAAACCACAAACCCAAAATAGTACAAGTATGTCATCTATTAAATAAAGTGCTTTGGAAGTTTTGGTGCAGACATAGATGCTTGGAAATAAAGTTCTAGACAATCCTAATCAAGAACAATGATTTAGTTGACAGTAGTCAAATGATTTGTAATTCCTGAAAAATCCATCTCTGAGGCTAAGCATAAACATTTTCTGTTCTGGTCATAGGGAAATATGATTGAGAACAGCCTTTTTTTTTCAATAAATAGGGTACAGTGATCACCAAAACTTTGCTTTTATTTAAGAGGTCAAAAGTATCATTTAGTCTTAGAGTTACAAGCACATCCATCAACCAGATATACAAATTTCATTTGATATAATCATTTTACATTTGAGAGGCATATTGTTCAAAAAGCTCTGTCCCAAGGAGATATGTAAAAGCTATTTCTAAATGAAATATCAAAACCCAGGGATATCCTGTTATCACTTAGTTCTGCCACATGTCTTTAATAAGCCAGCTATTACACTGATAAGTGAAAAATTCATATCTTCTCTTTTTTATGGATGGAAATAAGGAGAAGTACCTAAATCATAATATTGTTTATATGACTAAATTATGGAAATATAATTACAAAACCTTGAAGGAAAACGAAGGCTTCAAAATAAAGGACTCTCCTGGGAAGTACTGCAGTGAAGATTGCCCTCATTTCTGTTTGTGTTCCTGCTGGCAATGATAACATTTCCAGTTACATGAGTCACCTTCCTGCACCCCTCTCCCTACCCTAGCCCCCAAAAGAGGGAGAAATTAATCTTTTGCTAAGAGTTTATTGCTTTTAATATAGTCATGGTTTGTTATGCAGTTCAGATTTTATTTGTTCTTTTCAGTCAATCACAGAATTTATTTCTTTGTCAGCTAAATCCTTGGAATAACATGTCTAAGCCTTGGAAATTTCCACCTTCATGAAGCTGCTGCTGAGGGGTGAAGGTCTTAAAATCAGTCAGAAAGGTGTATTTCATATGGATTAATTTTTGATAACACATAGCATTCTTTTTTTTTTTTTTTTTCTAAAGTCCCAAGACAAAATATCTGGTAAGAAAAACACTAAGTGAGAAAGTTGAACTTCAGCAAAGCTGTTGCTGAGGGAAAACTATCCCTTTTGAGATACAGCAACGGTTGCCCCAGGTTTTGTTGTTACCATTAAGGGACAAACAAGAGGGAAATATATTTATATGGTTAGCGTGATTTAGCCCTGGCTGGCAACTAAGCACCACGCAGCTGCTCGCTCACTTCCCCACAGTGAGAAAGGGGAGGGATAGGAAGAGTAACAGTGAGAAAACTCATGGGTTGAGGTAAAACCAGTTTATTAGTACGGGGACACACACAAAAAAGGACGATAATAAACATTAATAATATAATAATATATACACAAACCAAGTGATGAACAAGACAATTCCATACCACCTGAAGTCTATGCCATGCAAGACCCCAGCTGCACCCCAGCCCATCCCTCAGTTAAAAACTGAACATGACATTGGATTGTACGGGTTATGTCTGATCGGTTTGGGTTACCTATCCTGGCTGTGTCCTCTCCCAACTTCCTATATGCCCCCTGCCACCTTGTTAGCAGGGCAGTATGAGAAGCTGAAAAGTCCTTGATGACTTGGCAACAACTGAAAACATCAGCATTGTTCTTGTCCTAAATCCAAAACACAGCACTCCACCAGCTGCCAGAAAGAAAATGAACTCTGTCCCAGCCTTAACCAGGACAATGGTGGTGTTGAATTATAAAATCAAAACCAAACCTGGATTTCAAAAGCTGTGATCTTTAATACTAAAAATTCTGTCTATCACATACAAAACAAATCTGATAGCTTACTACACTATAAATGAACTTCTTTGTTTTTTCTTATTTCACGTTTTCCTTGGAACCTGATTCATTGCAGTACTTTGTGTGAAATAGTGTCTGACTGCACTTGATTTCCCATAGGTGCCAAAGCATTTTAAGGAACATGTTCCTGCTACCACATTGGTATGAAAGAGTTTCACAGATTACAAGGTCTAGACAACTAATTTAGTGACAATCTGAATTGCATCAATAAAAATATTTGTTCAAGCATGCTGGAAGATGTTAACGTTTTTCTCCAGATTTTTCAACAAATGTTTTTCAATTTGATATTGCAGTCAAGAATTGTGTCACTTGTGGTTGTGACTAAAACATGATGTTGCGCTTATGGTTCACATTTGCAAAAAGTCTAAAGGGTATATATCATTTTGAAACTTCCTTTTAAGATGGGAAATTAAACGATTAGCTGGATATGCTAACCTGGCAGATTGCAATGATACAGTACACTTGGGGAAATCAGAATTATTGTTCTTTGCAGGGCTGTATCCTGATACTACCACTAAGTAACTGTAGGGAATAGAAATTCAGAGACGGATAAAGAAACCATCTGTGTAAAGCAGTCAGTTGAAACACAAGAGCAGACATAACAGGGGAGTGTATGAACTATGTGACCTGTACTGCAAGGCAATTTGGTAAGAATCATTGGTATAGAACATTGAATTTCTGGTGACTACCTTTTTGAACTACGAAAGGAATTAAAATATAAGAGGAAAGGTTGTGTGAGAGAAGTATGATACAGCACAGCTCCCTCTCTCCCTTTTGACCTTGGAGATCTCATTATGTCCAATTTAAAGATTTCCCTGGAAAGATAGCATCAAAGCCAATGCGATTTGGAGAGAGTTGGGAGGGGGTTATGGATTTTTTTCTTTTTTCTTTTTTTTTTTTTTTCCTGAGAATGCATTACTTAAAATATGTGTTAAATTAAATTTAAAATCTTTGGGCTTTTCCTTGAGGGCAAAACAGATGCTTACACTCTACCGACCATAACTTTAATTGAGACTGTTGTCATGCTGATGTTATATTTGTATAACGTTCCTCAAATTTTGTTGGACCACTGCAAATTAAATTTTCCAGAATTGTGCAAAATATCATACAAATACAAGTGGATTCTCTAATGGTGTCTTTGTAGTTACAAGTGATATGGACTGGAACTTCAGGAGTGTTTTTCCTCTTTAAGTTGTATAATGTCAAGAACAAGAAAGTCTAATGGTGCGTCGCTTCCATTAATGGAAGGTATCACCTGTCACCCATCATCAGAGAGATTATCTTTTTTAACCTGTGTAAATAGGCATGTATATTTATATATTTTGTTAGCAAAAGTTTATAACAAATTTAGTCTTTTTATGTCCTATCACTCTGGAGAATGTAGGGCCAGCATGCAGCATAGAGCTGTATTTGTTTGTTTTTTTTTTTCTAGCCGTAGAAGCTAAGTTTATTGAAATCAGTACCAACTGGCTCCTAGGACATGACCCATAGAGGACTCCATTTTACAAATAACATTCTTTACTGCTTCTGAAAACCCACTATTTTAAATGTGCCAGTTGTAGGGACTGCAAGTTGATGCTTATTTTCTCTTCTGAGAACTTGGTAGTGTAAGAATGTGTACTGACAAGTAGCACTGGCCGTATCTAACATCCCATTCTGCTCAGCTTTCCTATAAAGTCTGAGCTGTGCAGACTGCTTTGCTGAACACGGAGGAGTTCTGGAAGCGGGAAATGTGTACGAACGTAGGGTGAAGACTAGAGCCATGTGGCGTGGTGGACACTATACTATTCTGCCGTTCATGTGACTGTGAAGTTCTTTATTCTAGATTATTGCATGGGGTCCCAGCTATAGAAACAGGCTTCATTGCACCTTCACTGTTGATTGAAGATGAAGAAACAAATATCCTTTTTGAGGCTGTGGTTGGATGATGGAGCAGAAAGTGAGGGGCATTACACGGCCCCCTGGAGTATTCCTGACCTTGATTTGAATGGTCTAGAGCCCACTTAATAAATCATTTAAAGACATGTATGTACGTAGTCTGTAAGTTATTCTGTCATGGAGGAAATGGGTGCCTCCTTCACTGTGAAGAAAAAAAAACAACACTGTAAATAGGGTAACAAAGATGCTATGTGTTTGTGTTTTCATTCATTGGGAAGTTCCAAGTCTATAAGATACCGGTTCAAAGATAACTTTTGCATTGAATTGGGTTCTGGGTTTTTTCCTCCCTGTGGTACCTTTGCTTCTTCAGTAAGAACTCTAAAAAAGGTGCCAGCCCTGGTACTGTAGAGCCAGTTGTCACTGCCACTGAAACTGAAGCTGTTGTAATGTAGAGAAACCAAGGATCTAAGTGTTGCAGGTATTGGAAACTGAAGTCTAAAGGGAAGATCAAAATCTCTTACTGGCAGAAAAAGAACAAAGATTGTTAGTCATTCTATGGCAGGGAAAGAAACACTAGGGAAAGGTACAAGTAAGGAAAGAATAGGTGTGTTAGGAGAAAGCATGAATGAAAAGAAAGGAATGCAAGGGACACTCAAATCTAGTGCAGATGAAAAGGGACCAGAAGAGATGAACTCAGCTAAGCAGAACTGAGAATTTAGTCAGTTTAGCTCGGTAGTATTTGTCTTCTATTCTTAACTATCCCAATCATAAAGAAGTTGCACAGCAATTCTGGGGTTTCGGTGTTTGTGTTTTGAGTTTTTTCTTTTGCCCTGTGAACGTTCTGTTTCATATCAGTGAAAGAGACTGCACTATTGGGTCACTATGTTAAACTCCTTCAGTATTACACATACTACACTAGTCTAAGCAAGCAAAGCTTCAGTGGTATCACCCAAGCCTCAGGGAGATGAGCTGTTGGGCTAAGGATGGTCTTCTGGATGTAGTCCTCTTAAACCCGTTTTGATATCTACTGACAAACCATTGATCTCTTAATGTTTCCTGTTCCCTTTGTGGTGTGTGTTGTGATTTGACTTAGATCTCTGCATGGTGCAGTTTCCTTCTACCAGTCACCATCAGAACAGATAAATAAATAAAACAGACAACTAATGGAACATAGTGGTCTGAGCTACAGGTTAAACTTTACAGATGTATGGTGCTGAAATGAATATATAGGATCAGATGCCATAGGAGATCTCTGTAGTGCCTCAAGAGACCAAGCTAAGACTAGAAAAAATTAAATACACTCCAAAGAACCCAAATGAGGAAAATTCATCTGTTTGTAATGTCTATATAGTCCCTGTGGTAGAATGGAGACTTAGGCTGCCAAAGACAATTCAGTCTTTCACAGGCTGGGGGAAGTTTTGGCACTTCAAAAAATAGTCGCTGTCTTTCTTCACTTTCACTTGTGTGCAAATTCTGTTAGGAAAGCAAATGATATCTCTAAGTGATGCTAGAAAATTCAGTGTATAGAGAATAAATTGAGCATTTCTTCCTACAAATGTTGAACACTGCGTCACTTTTCAAGAAGCTTGCCATTCTTTTGACATGGCAGTGCTTGTGAATAACAAGTCAATCTTGTCTGCAGAATTTCTTGAACATCAAGCTAGTATAACTTGAAATTTTAAGATGACCTACTTGAGAAATTATGTGGAAATCATTAGAAGCTCAGCTATTTTTTCAATAAAAGACATCTACCATTTCTGATCATATCTATACTTTAACGCCATATTTGTTCAAGGTATTCTGTTTTTTCTGCTTTTGTTTTTCATGTTTTATGCAATTTGGAAATAGATATGTGACAGCCTACAGTAAATGTATTGTTGAATTCAGAGAAAAGAGGCTTCTTGTTACCATGAATGGAATAACATACCATGAATGCTCAAAGGTGAAAAACTCTCAGGCCTTTTGTGGTTAACAGATAAGCGGCAATTTAAACCAGTTTTTCCACATCCACCTGACTTTGAGAGTTCAGTGGTGTTCTGAATTGTTAGTCTGTTCAGTCAGTTTCAAGAAAATGTATAGGAAACTGGGAAACAAAATAGATTGATGTCTTGATAAATAAATAAATAAATAAAATCCTGCAATGCCTATTAATAAATAGAGCAAAATAAATTTTTACCTTATTTGATTTTACTAAATAATCAACAAATGAAAATAGGTTGAGCTTTTGTACAGTTTATACTTAATGATTGTAGGCGCTATTTGTATTATGGTGGTTTCTAAATCCATGGATAGCTTTTTACAGTGGATACTGGGGGAAGTTTCTGGAGAAAGAGAAAACTGAACAAAATAGCAGCAGTATAGTGTTGAGGCACAGGTTGTTACCCTACCTCAGGGTCTCAGAAGTAAACTCTTAATGGTTTTTGCCACTGGCATCTGCATGTACCTTTACAGAGTCCTGTCACATGTTTCTGTGTTAATAAAACACCCATTTCTTTAGCGTGTTTTATAACTTTGGTTCAGTTTGAAATTTTGAAAATTGATTAGAAGCTGCCATCTGGCTCCCAGTTGAGTCCAAAGAGTTGTAGGTTAAAATAACTTGTTTGGATTATTTTATATTAAACAGATGATTGTACTATTCTAAAAACGCTAACTAGTACTTAGCCTCTGGATAATGTGTGGTTGCTAAATATTTATAACTCAAGATCCAACCAGTGAGCTATTTGTTATCGTTATGATTATTAGTTGTAGCAGTTGTAATTTTCACATTTATTTTTTTTTAACTTGACTTCATTGTGGACTGTAACATTGACTTAGTACCTTCCACTGTATTTTGCCCATTAATTTTGGTTAGTGAAGTGTAGCCTTTTCCCCTTCTAGCTGCATTGTACCACCTAATCATATAAACTACACCCTTATCTCCAACGTTAATCATGTTTGGTTTTTTTTCTATATCTTTATTCCTGATTTAAACTGGGATTCTCAAAGTAAAGTCAGGTTTGGGTTTATATACAAAAATATGTAGATAAGGCTTGTTTTGCAAAGTTAGTAATGCTATGTGGTAGTCTATTTTTATAATACCCATTTTGAGAAAATATATTGTTGTTAAACCGCCTGGCAAACATTACTGAAATGTAATCACAGAGATTATTATTGTCTTGCAGCTTACATTAGTTGGCTGCAAGGTTCACCCTAGGATGTGCAATTTGATAGTTTTTGCTCACTTTTTTATTTAGCTCCTAGCACTACATGCTTAATTGAAGGAATAAAAATCTACACAAAGTATCTTTTCCCTCTTAAGAAACAAGGAATCACCTAAATGAAAGTAGAGGCAACCACTTTTTTTGTCCGTTGAAACACTATAAAATGGGTGCTTGGAAGGCTGGTATTGCAGAGTGGATTTGGTTTAGACCTTAGAATACAAAATAAGGAAAACTGGATCAGTGCAAGGGTTTGTTCAGCCATTCAGCTCTCTGTCTCCAGTGGTGGCCACAAGCAGCCACTTACAGAAAATTGGTACATGAAAGCATATGATATTTTCCTCAATGCTCTCCCAGTCCACCACTTCGCAGCTCAAGGGAGCTCCTGAACTGCTTGTTACATGTTTATTTGTTAGCCCCAAAAGGATCTCTAGTGCTTACTTGTCCAATCAAATTTTACAGAGTTTGTACTTTTATACCTCCATCTTTTACTTCAGCCATTCAGTGCATCTTTTAGTATGCCTAGTTTAAAAGTGGTTGTTTTTTTTTTTTTTTCCTTTCCAAAGCTTGCTTTATTGGTTTACACGTACAGATCAGAGGGAGTCCCTGATCTTTGACTGACAGGATTCAGCTCTCCTGTATCTTTACAAGATACTATGACATGTAGCATGTTTTGAGAAATGAGGCACCTTCCTAGGCAATGGTGGCTTATTTAAAGGCAGCATTTACAAACAAATCCTCTTTTGATATTAGACACACATTATGAACTAAGACATCACTGGGGCAGCATTAGAACACATAAAAAATTTTAGCAAAACAATATTATCAACCATAGCAAAAAAGAAGCTGTTTATGAGCCAATAAAGAGGGTTTATTCAGTAGATTGAATTCTGGTATAAACTATTAGTGTTTCTCAAGTGCCATAAGTTTACCTTCATCTGTTTTTCACTTCTTGTTTTCTGAGGCAAGACTAGAATTTATTCTTCTTTTGTCTGAAAAACTCTCTAAGATAGCATCAGAGGGTAACTTCAGACCTGTAGAACATACTATCTATGGTTTTATGAATATAGTGTAGTTTGGGTTGTTATTTCCCCTTGTCAGGCAGTTTTGTGTGACAGCTGCTTATGGGCATGTTTGTAAGTTGTCTTTTTGGTTCCATTATATTCTGGTGACCATAGCAACATGTTTTCCTTATGATGTATGTCAGTGGGAAATAGAGGTCTAGTCACTGTTTCCTTAAATGGTGAGAAATTTTAATTTTAAAAGGGAGAAGAAAGATATTTTTCTAATACTCTTTTCTGAAGATTCTGTAATGCTTGCAGAAATAGTAAGAAAAAAATAGTATTTCAGTTTCTTTGTGCATATGCATCATACCAAAAACTAGAATATACTGCTTACTTTCCCTGTACAGTATAAGAATTGTTAGTATCCTGTGCAGGTGCTTGGAAAAGTACCACCTCTGCATGGCAATGAAAATATTTTGCTACGTGTTTCATTGCTTTCATCAACTGAAATCAAAATGACAGTGCTACAAATGCTTGAGTAATTTCCAGTATCCCAGTGATTTGCTGTTGAATTCATAAGTCACACAGCTTTCATGAAGTCAAACTCCCATCACTGGGAAAGTTTCTGAATTAATGAAAGAATTGTTTGAGATAAGAGGAGATTGATATGCTTTTTTCCCATCTTTTGCTGGGATGTTACTGAGTTGTAGTTTGTCAAGCATTATCAAAAATATGAAAGCTGATATGGATTGCTTTGGAATTTTAAAATTGAAAGCAAATTTTGTTGTCTGATCAAAACTATTCAGCTTTGACAAAAAAGTACAAACCTGCTCTACATTACTCATGAGCCTTGGATACATGTGCAGAAGTATTTGTAATATTATTATAATGCATATTACTTACATTATTAGTACCGATTATTATTTTTAGTTATTATTACTATTAATGCATATCACATTCTACAGGTGCCTGAAAGGAGGTAGTAGTGAGGCGTTGGTCTCTTCTCCCTAGTGACTAGTGACAGGACAAGAGGAAACGGTCTCAAGCTGCTCCAGGGGAGGTTCACATTCCAAACTTGATTATTCTATGATTCTACAGGGTGTTGGTTTTGTCTTATTGAATTAAATATGATGTGCTTTGTATTTAATTTTCAGTATCTCAATTGAGGTGAGTGGGTAAGAGTGGAGAGCATTCAAGATGAACCTAAAGTGACAGTGAAAAGGTATCTAATGTTTCCTAGAGTGAATTACTGGGAAAACCCATGTTGTGGCTTCCCTGAGATCAAGTTCATGAAGGGTAAAAGTGCTTTTTGGTCCATGCTTACATAAATAATTGTCTAAGAAAAAGTCTTCGCAGTGCATCTGAGAGTCTGGTGTAATAAATGAAGCTTTTTCACAAGCAATATCGCTAAATCCTATTCTGTGTATGTCTCCTCAGGCTTTTACTGAAGTTCTTTGTTCTGTAATTCTCCATGCCCCACCTTCCCACACAATCCCTAAATATCTTTCTGGGCTCCTAAGTGTTACCTGGGCTGACGGTGTTGCACAGTGCAGCTGGGCTGAAGGCACTGTGCAACTGTCTGCCAGCTGCCCATCTGGCTGGCTTAGAGCTTGAAGCTCATGCTGAAGCCTCTTGCCAGCTTAGGTCCTTTCATCTCTCCAGACATGGATTCTCATGAAGCTTACAGAAACATTAATTTTCTAACTCTGTTGCTTGGACTAGTTAGTATTTGTAGCTGTAATTAAAAAGTTATTAATGAGGATTAAATGGACAGATCACTTAACAGTTTGTGCATATGAATATTCACACTTTAAGGGCTATGTATAAGTGCAGTCACACAGTTGTCTGTTTCTGACAGTGCTAAATTTTAGCCAAAATACTTGCCAAAATGTACATATAGTTTATTGAATAACTGGCATAATGTCACAGGGGCAACAACTCAATGGCAGCTGTGGTTAGTTTTCAGTATTGACAGGTATATTAACAGCGATCCAGGGATCATACGCTGTTGAAATACATCAGTGAATAAAAGTGTAGCCTTATTTAGCACAAATATTGGTGGATGTTTTTGTTGATTTCCACGGTGGCGGCAATTATTTGATTTATATTACAATTTCTTTTTCTTTCCATTTGACCAACAAATGATCAAAATCTGCCCCATGCAGTGGTTCCTGGGACATCTTGAAAATGACCCTTTGGTTGTATTTGTCATGTATAATTCTAATGCCACAATAGTGAATCTCATTCCTCGGGACAGCAATCTGTAAAATTATTATAAACACTTAGCTCTGCGAGTTTTAATTAATGGCAGAAGCCTTCAGTAAACATCAATTGCAATTTGGAACGTGCTGAGTTAATGATTCCTGCACTCTTGCCTAATGCACGTGCCATTAAATCTATGTGCAAGGTGTCTGGCACTGACATGAATCACATCCCATGAATGTGATCCCTGAGTGCAGAGAGGGAAAGAAAACTGCAAACTTACAGAAACATCAGGCAGGTGATCCACTTAAACCACTTAGAGACCTTAAGGACAAAGTGTAGAACACATTTCACATGTTAAGTAAGAAAACCATAACATAAAGATAACAAGTGCCTTTGATACTTCAGAAGTTAATAAACTTCCCTAGTAAAGCTTGATGTTAAATGTGTAGCTACCGCTACAGAATTTTCATAATGTTGTTCTTTTGTATTGTATTTGTTTAACCAGTGAGTTTTTCCTTCAATGAATGCTGATAGTCACCAAAAAAAACCCATGGAGGAAGTTATGGAGAGAAAAAAATCAAACAACCAACCCCCTTCCTAAATAGATGTTTTGAACAGACTGATAAATTCTGTTTGTGTACCCATGCAGAACCTGGCTGCGTTTAAAATCATGCGATCCATGAAAGTGATAAACGTGGTTGCTCTAAAAAGGGATAATGACAGAAAGAAAATCAAGGTTATAAAGTCTATGCCCTCTTTGTTTACCAGACTTGATAGATTTGTGTTCATTTTCATGTTAGTTTTGTGTTGTGTGTCAGCACAACTCTGCCAGCTGAATCATGAGCATATCAACTAGAGGCAAATGTGGCTGTATATTGTCATGAAAGTAGAAGTGTAGGAATAATGTATTAAATTAATTTTTTCCCAATCTAGGTTCTTGGAAGAGTTAATTCTCACTACACTATGAGAAAAATAGTGTGATACTCCCACAAGACGAATACTTGAAGTAAATATGCTTATATCCTTGTTTAAGATTTAGGATAGAAATTTTCTAACTTGCAGTTGTTTCTAAAAAACATGAACACTGCTTTACTTGCCTTTATAAGCAATTTAATTAGAGGCTTTACATGTCTCATTTCCATTTTCACCTAGTAAATTTAGGAAAAGCACAACTTAAATGAGGTAAAACCTCACTATTCTTGAAGATAAAGTATTTGACAGTTGATGGGTTAACAGTTGCTGTTAGAAGAACAGTAACCAGTTTTAAATCTTCAGTGGGGCTATATAATGCTGTACAGTTAAGTAAATTAGGGATGTAATTAAAACTAATTTCTCTGTGATCATTTTAGAAAAAAACCAACCCTGAAATGCTGTGAATTGAAGGTGTGAAAGTTGGATCTTTGAACCCGAATGTGTAATCTTGCTTTGCAGTAATCTTGTACATAGTTGTATTGAATACTGTTCACAGGAAATAATTAATCAAAATAGATTTTTTTAAAAAATAAAATCCTAATCCAAGAAATGCACTGGGTTTTTTTAATATAGCATAAACAGATGCCTTCCACTGTTTAATGCTATATCTGAAAGCATCTTCCAATGATGCTTTTGAAAAATAAAGGTAAAAGCTCATGCATGCTTGCAAAATCCTTATTCTGAAGTTCTGTGGCAGTCTCATGCCCCTGTGAACATTTAGTTTTAATTTTGTAACACAGATGTAAGTGGTAATTGTAATGTTTGGGATACAGCATGGTCCAATCAAGTAGAAGTTGTAAGATATAATTTTTAAGGCTCTTTTCCTGTCTCTGGCGTTCATCAGCTCAGGAAATTCAGGGTTTTTTGTGTTTTCAGTTTCTGGTTAGATAGACTGTGCTCTCATAGCTTGGAGTCTTCTTTTTATTGGCTAGGTTGTAGAGCATTCAGCAAAAAGAAGACTTATTTTCTTGTAGAGCTGGGGGATGGAAAGTTTAAAAAATACTTGGGATTATAAGAATTTAAAATATACTTCTTTTTTTTTAATAATAGTAATAAGCCTGCTTGGCTAGGATCTAGCAAACCTTTGCATTACTGTAAGGCTAGCTAGCGTGACTATCATGGGCCTTGTAATTCTGTTAAGCTTTGAAATCTTCCTAAATACCATTCGTCTAAGAGGTATTACAAAGGTGAAGGTGAGTGTTTTTTCCCCTTTTTTAAAAAAATAAATTATTCAGTCTTGACAGTAACTAACTATTAAAGTATTGCAAACTACTTGGAGACAGGTTTGTCTTAGCCTTTCTCAAGTCTCGCCTGGATACTGTGTTCTGATAGAAATCCAAGTAGAATGGACATCATCTTTCATTCCAGATACCGTACTTACCATATGCATAGGACTTTGCCTTTGTGATTTACAAAAAAATGTAATAACTGAAAAACTATTTTGGTTTTTCATAAGAGTTCTATGTGAAAAGTATGAAATGCTCACTGAAATTCCGTGTTGTTTTGGTCTTTTTCATTTCCAGTGATTTGACAGAACTGTAACCCTCAGTGAAACCTCTCTTTGTGCATACTTGGGTACATTCCTACTGAGTTGTCTCTCAGTTCTCCCTTGTTTTTCCCCCGAACAATGGGCTAGGGCTCTTGTGAATGATTGAACCTATTTGCCGCTGTGACTCCAGAGTAATGCCTCTAAATTTCTTGTGGCTTTTTAGCACCTTATTTCTTAGTTTTTTATGAGCGTTGAACCACACTGTAGTTGCTTTCTTAGACTGTGCTCAAGAGACAGCTGGGCTTTTTGCTGGGCTTCACAAAGCATTTTAAAGTGTGATGTGATTCAGCTGTACCACAGCTGATTGCTAGAGCTATGCTGTATACATTATGTTTTCTTCCCAAACTGAGACTCAAACCAATAGGGACTCGATTTCAATGGAAATAGCTGTCATATAGTCAATTCTGTAGCTTATTGTAGGCTGCAAATTAGATAGATGTTGGAGAGCAGGGGTTTTTGTGCTACTTGTTATCCCTTCGCTCTCACTACCTAATGGCTGCTGTTGATTATGTTTAATCCCAAAGCACATCAGAATTAAAAGACTTTGCGTTTTTATAAGTCTTCTGAAGAAAAGCTGTTCTCCCCCACTTCTGTGGCAAACATCAGTTGTTATTCGCAGTGGGACAAGGGAAACGATTGAATTCAAGTTGTAAACCTGACTGCAGTGCTGATGCTGACAGTCATAGGCTGTTTTGGATGTATGCTGAGAGAAAACCTAAATGAAAGAGATTTGTCTTCATAAAGTCATACAATAACCTGTGCAGACTATAGGAGGGAGAAGTTGAATTATTTGAGTATGAAGAGATCTGAAGGCAAAAATTTGTGAGGTTTTTTTTTTAGTCTAAGTAAGAATAAAGGTGAAACAGCTGTTAGGAAAAAATATCTTTAATATATTATCAGCTAGACAACATAGATTCCTTAGTGACTAGAGCCATGGCTGTTAGGAAATTGGATAAGAGAATGGTCACAAAAAATAACTTTGACCTGTTTGCAGTCAAAGCTACGAAGATTGTTTTCACACGCTTCTGTTTGAAGAAGGAATACTGTAAAAAGGTAGTCATGTTTCCAGCTGTGTTAACCTATACTGACTGCCTAAATAGAAGTAGTCTAGTAGTAACTGGCTGTGCTTTTTGTCTATTAACTGTCTTTCCATGAAGATCATGCCTATTTTAACATGATTTTATCTTACATTTCACTTACCTATTCTATCTGTAATGTTTTTATATGCATGTGATGGGCTGATGCTTGTTGCCTTTCTGTTTCAGCACCTCTTGGTGACTTAATACAAAGGTTATAATAAGTATATAAACAATGACTTTCGTGCTAGAGGTATTTTGAGATATAAACTACATCTGAACTTACTCCCATGTGAAGGAATGGCTTTATTGATTATGTTCTAATACTTTTCTAATGCTGTTGAAATACTTCAGGTGGTAATCTCAGTAATTTAAGCAACTGCAAATTATTGAGAAAATGTCCTTCCATGTAGTTTTTCTCTCTGCATACACCCCCCCACCCCATGACACACATGCTCACAAACACATGTACAAGGGAGCAGGGTTGTGATCAGTGTCACTATGAGTTCTCTGACTTGAACATCACCAGCAGCTCTTCTTAGAATGAATTCAGGGAATGCGAATTTTTCATGGTTTTATCCCTGTCACCTTGCAGGTGTGCTTTTAATGCTATTTTTCTTAATAAGAAGGAATAGCAACACACAGGATGCTAAGAAATTATGTTTGGTTATGATCTATCTTAAAAAAAGTCACCTAGAAGTTCTTCGATCCTAAAAAGAATAAAAATATTTTAAAAATATATAATTTGGTCCCTTGGTCTTTAGAGAGGCAAATGCATCTCTTTTGTTTACCCTGAAAAGCAAAGACATATATATATGGTCTTTTTCCTCTCTAATATCTCATAAAAAAGGTGGAGCCAACTCCTCGCAGATACATATGGTGAAGGGACAAAAAGCAGGAGGATGGGACAACTTAACCTTCTGTCATCCTGTGAAATAGCTCAAAAGAAAAGCAAGGGCATTAAGGAAGGACCTTATGCTGTGTTTTGACTGTCTCAGGATTTTCCCAGCATAGACTTCTGGAAGCTTTTTGATAGTTGAGGAAAATGTGATAGATTGCAGAATATACAGTTGGTGGTATGAAGGCTGGGTCATGTATGGAAGAAGTTACTAACTAGTTTCATTAGGAAGCCTCTGTACAAAGATAACTTCAGTGTTTTAAAATACAGGAAGGTCTCAAGGAACCTTCAGATCCTGAAAAACTGGTTTGAAATGTTACTTTATAATAGTACATGTCTCTAGGAGTGATGGCAATTGAAGGCTACTGTAGGAATATATGTGCAGGTAACATTTCTTTGTCATGAATTAATGTTAAAACATGCTACTTGATTTGTAAAGATCTTTATTTGGATGATTTGCTGTAATTGAGGAAAGGGGATGGCTATTGAGTTCCAAAACTCCTTTTCCGGTACTTGGGCACCTGGAAGTTTTTCAGTCTTTCCCATTTGTATTAGCTAGCTTAAAAAAATGTTCATGGAATAAGTTGCCTCTCTCTTCAGATGGCCTCTCGCTTAGTACCACAGGCTGTGCATTTGGTGCAGCACTTCTGGGATGCTCTCTGTTCCAGTGCCAAAGACCAAAGTAACTGTATGAACTCAAGACAGACCAAACGGCATACTAGGTAACATATTTGCAAAAGCAAAACTAATTGATTAGTTAAAAGTGATTATCCATGGTTAAGTTTTAAAAAGGAAGTATGTGGCTGAAGGTGCAAATCTGCAAGCAGTCTTTGTTCGTTGAAGAACATGACCTCCCTGCAGAGGGTTTTGGACTGTACCTGGAGGCTGGGGTCTGTGTCTGAAATGCTGTGCTGTGCATGGACTGGAAAATTCACAATGCACTGTACCAACTTTTTTCCAGTATTTTGTCACATGAGTTCACTATAAAGTCTGTCTATTGATATAGTCAATGCAGCATGAAATTATATTTAAAGCATCAACTTATCATTTTAAGAAGTGTTTTTATGTTGGCA
Source organism: Gallinula chloropus (assembly GCF_964237585.1). Lineage (NCBI taxonomy): Eukaryota > Metazoa > Chordata > Aves > Gruiformes > Rallidae > Gallinula > Gallinula chloropus. Next base: position 66,115,198 of record NC_140088.1, read on the forward strand.
AGAACATTTTATAGTGGTTTTTGATATCTAATACCTTTAATATTACTGAAATTATTTCATAAGTAAAGGTACGTCTTTTGGAACAGCTCCTTTACTCTGGCAACAAAAATTCTAGAAATAAAGTAGTGCAAGTTAGAGAAACATAACTGAGATGAGGTTGAATGACTGTGAAATGCAAGTAGCCTCTTCTAGCAGGATGCTGTTCTGTGACCAACCTTGTTGGTCTACATTACTGCATGGAAAATATTTATCTTTGTGATTTTAAACTTTTTTTTGCATCTCTTGAAATAAGAAAAAACACGCTGTATTCTTATTATTTAATAATTTGAAAAATAATAAATTCATATTATGAAGCTGGTTTGGCATCAACACAGTTGAAAGCATTCTTTTTGTAAAGATAAGATGCTTCTTGTCAATGTGGATGTCTAACTCCTTGTTCTCAGAGACAATAATGTGAAATCAGAACTCAGATGAGTTAAAAATGGATCTCACTGTCTATATGCAATTAAATGTGCAGTTCACAAAAAGAAATGGATTTAATTATTCCAACATTCCTAGCCTTTCCAAATAATTACTTGTCTTAATGAAGGTTTTGATTTTTTCTGGGTTTTTTTGCCTCAGTTACTTAAAAATATCTATTTGTGAACCCAGAAAGGAAGTATGCAAATGTTAAATTTGATCAGATATACAGTTTAATACTGGTTTTGATCCAGTCATAATGTTACTTGAACATTTGTTATCTGTGCTTGTCAGGGTTTGTAACTAGAAAATTCATGGAGCTTTTGAGCAGTAAAATGTTATTGTTTAAACAAGAAAGTAGATATATAGCAATGTCTGTTTTTCTAAACACATAAAAATGCTGAGCACAGGGGACTAGTAAATGTGACGGAAAGACACTGAACCACAGGTTTTTAAAATAGAATTAATAGTAATTTATTTTAAAAAAACCAGAATGCAGATTCAGTACGTCACTTGCAGGTTATTGTTGGATACAATGGGGAATTCACTATTGCAGTTTGGAAGTATGACCACACTGATTACAATCACAAAAGATCCACAAAATACTCTTACTACAACCACTGTGGCTTCCCTAAAACATAGGATCACAGCTCACAAGCACACAAAATATTACAATCACAAAGATCCACAAAATACTCTGCTGCCAACACAGCACACAATAAAATGATCTACAACAGTCACAAACCCCACGGTTACACTTGCCGTAGGCAATTAGCTTCCCTACGATCACAAAGATCTACAAAATACTCTTATTACAACCATGTGGCTTCCCTAAAACATAGGATCACAGCTCACAAGCACACAAAATATTACCCATACGTTAGTCACTCAAAACGACACACTTAAAACATATCAAATAGCCACTTACCCCGTCTCTCAGGTAAGGGTTCCCAGTACATTACCTCAGCCAGCCGCCCGGCTAAGGGGGAAGGGTCTCCTCCTAAGGTTGGAGGAACAGCTCCCAATATTAGCTCGAATGCCAGGGCTTTTATTTGGTTCATTTTGCTGATGTGTGTGACAGGATGCAGGGCTGGGCCTGACACCTCCGGCCCTATCTCTTGCATATTCCCATTGTCTTGGCCCATCGAAACCAAATGCGGACCCTTAGGGCTTGTCAAACAGTTTGAGTAGTGGTTTGATTGGGACTCAGGACATATGTTTGTGGAAGGAAGCCAAGGCTTAGCAAGGCTCCATACAAGTTTTTCAGGTTTTGTGAAGTGCCCGCTTCAGTCTGTTTACAACACAACTCAAGTCGGAGCCATCTACACAGCTCCCCATGAGGTGTCTCCGCAGACAAAGAGCTTAAAAGCAGCCCAAGACTGAGTTGTGTATTACAACTCCCCGTAGGCCGCCTGCTCTGTTTAGGCACTATTGGAACCTGTGTGTATAGCTCAGCCTTACATTCCACCCCGTGACCTGAGTCACAATTCAACCACTTATATGTTATTATTGGCAGATGCATGGGTTTCATCTGCATACTTTAGCAGAGCTACATATTCCTCGGTTTTTTAAGTGAACCCTTACGTGAGAGATGGATTTTACCATGATTCTTTTGATACAACTGATAGCAATACTTACTATAATAATGCAAATTATAATAACAATTAAGTTTTGCAACAGGTTAGTAATCCACCCCGAAAATACTCATCCTATTCTACCAAAAATATTTCCCAACCAAGTGTCCTTTATTTGTTCTTGCAGTTCATGTGTGACTTCAGCTATCTTCTTCATCTCCTGGAGGTTTTCTCGAAGGGGTAGTGACACATTAGGGATTGTAACACAGCATTCTTCCTGCTCATGGTTTGCTTTCAAGAGTCCACATACCCCTTGTTCTTTAAGTAGTATCATATCTAGCACAAGCCGGTTTTGAAGTGCAACTTTCGAGACGGCTTGTACTTGTTCATTGAGCAAATCAAAATTTTCATTAGTAAGGGCTGCTAAGGCTTCCACTTGTGCAGTTAAATTGGACAACATAATTCTGGTCCTAAAATGACCTATTCCTAATCCAAAGAATCCTTCAGCCCATACTGCCAGCTTCTGAGATACAGTCCATCCAGACGTGTCTGTAGTCCGTTTGGTATGGGAATGCCACAACCCTGGGAAAATGAACTTCTCAGAGTAAAAAGATGGACATAATGATGGTATTCCAAAGGTACACTGCAAACCGGGATTAAGAGGGTTTAACATATCTGTAATCGTCCCATCTGAACATACCCAAGTTAATTGTCGTGGAGCATATATAGGGGACTCATCACAATTGCCCATAGTTTGAGGGACTTGACAGAGGGATTTCTTAGTATGTTCTAAATTTTTATAGCTTGTGCTACTATCACACCTCATTGCTGGTGGGTATGGCTTTGAGTAATTCTGACACAAGCAGGCGGCACTGACTAGATGCCGTAATGAAGGGATCAGCCACAACCAACTGTTTTTTAGGTCCCCACCAGTGGTACAGCTTATAATATTTGTGTAATTCCACAAAGGTGTTGCTAAAACCCTTTGTCGAGACTGCCAGGGATAGCAATCCCTGCTGTCATCTCTCCTCTCCTCATGGGCTTGAGACCATAAACAATTGGCAGGTGGTCCTTGCATCACATCAAACCAGGTACATGAATTGCTAGGTGTTGGAGGAAATTCAAAACACCACTGTGTATTTACTGGTTCCACATACCTCAGGACCAAATGCTTTCCCCAGTATGGTTCATCCCCATGTCGTGTATTCGCCCAAGGGTGTTTGTAACATGGCTGGTTTAGGGATCGTGGCTGTTTGCCTCTGCATCCCAAAGTCCTATTGTCTCAGCAAAGGGGGGCATAGGAACAATTTAGGCTCCAAAAGGAGGTTCAATTTAATGTATTGTTAAACAACCACTTCTATTTAAATTGTCCCCAGATTATAAACTTATTTTGGTTCCAGAGCCAATCTAGATTTTTACCCAGGTCCACAGGGAGAGCTGTTATGGGGATCCCTTGAGTAGGGGTATGTGGTAAAGGCAGACAGGTAGTGACCTGAGAAAAGTTAAGCATACGAGCAAAACCTTGTATCATTTTATAGACCACATTGTCTGGTTCAGCGTGATTCATAATAAGAGAACCATCATCATGTTGTTTAAAAGCTCGCACCTGTCTATCCCGTATACTAGATTGTTCACTGTTGCCTAATGTTATCGTAGAAATTATAATTATTTTTACAATTATAGCCATAATATAAAACTTGTGTAAAAACAAGTATGCTACTTAAAAAAAAGAGAGAAAATAAAAGAAAGAGAAAACAAATACAAAATAAAACTCAAACAAATATATATATATAAACAGGTAAACAAACAGATGAAACCAAAATAAGAAGACAAAAACTTCCAGCTGGGCTTCAAGGTTGTAGTTTCTCAATCTCTTGTTGACACTTATGAGGCCTCCACCCCGTGTCTTCTCAGTTGTCCCTCATCCATCTACTGGAGCAGTCCTGCAATTGCAAAAAGAGAGCTTCTCGACCGTATATACGCTCGACAGTGAATTGGTTAGAAATCTGGCATAATCCATTTGTGAGGTTATCACCAATATATTGATACATGCTTATCCCACCTGGGACTTCTATTTCCATTAATGTTCTTGCCAGTGTACTTTGGGCAGTTGGAGGAGTGTTTGAATCTTCAGGGAAGTCCATTAAATCTATATTGTACTCCCTTCCCAAGTGAACACAAATTAAGGTTTATCCTTCTTTTGAAGAGTAATAATTTAAAAAAACATATCCTAAATATCCAGAGTGGACATCCATGCATGATATTTAGCTTGGACTTGGGTAACAAATTCAGCAATGTAAGGACTGGCAGCTGTGAGTTACTCTTCAGCTTCCTACAGTCGATTGTCAGCTGCCACCCCTGCACAATTTACATACTGGACATAGAGGGGAACTATAGTATGAATGGGTGCCTTGAGTACCCACGGTGGGGATACAAAGCTCCACACTGTCCAGAAGACAGTTTCCAAACGTTTCCATCAAATCCTAGCATGTTATTTTTGTATGAACGAATGACCACCTCTATTTTCGTCATTAGGTTTTCTCTTAGAAGCCAAACACATACCATACTAATTGATCTGGTTTCAGGGATTCCAGTTACTCCTATTACATTTATTTTCTTAGCAGTAGGGGCAAGTCCTAACTTTTTGGCTGTTCTTTCAGTGATAACACTTATTCCAGTTCCACTATCTATCAGAATATTTACAGGCATTCGCCTGGGCCCAGTGGCTAAAATAAACTGTGGATCAATACGCTGGTTAGGCCATTCTACATTGGATATTACATGAGTGGGTTGGCCTGAAATTTCCCCCGTGCTTCCTAGTTTTTCTTTAAATCGATCAGATCCTCCCTCAGGGCTGAGTAAGGGCTAGGAGACACAGAAGATTTTTTTTTTTTTTTCCTGCATTTTGGTGGTATCACAGATTCTAAGGCCTTGCTGATAGGCCGTTCCGATAAATTTATCGGTGTGCGAATAATCTCTGTGGATTGCCCATCTAGCGCCGCCCGGGGTATCCCTAATGCTAACGCCTTTTTTCACAGCTCATTGCGCTGAGATTTGAAATGGAGATTGGTTTGTCGAGGAGGGTGGGGATTATTTCTCTCGAAAACCGTGCTTGGCGGACCCGGCGCTGCAAATTTAGACCCTCTTCTAACCAGCCCATCTCTCTGCCGTAAATCACCATTTCTTGTAATAGCTCCCCCCACTTTAAAACAGGCTGTAGCTGGTTTGGGTTGTGAGCATTACAGTCAATTGTCCGTGCAATCTTTTCCTTTAGGGTTTGCATATAGTTTTTCAAGGCATCCGGGAGACCCCTAATCAATGGTTTAAGGCGGGTGGGGTCAATTGGAGCAGCAAGGGGAACACCCTGTCTCCCACGCTCATACATGGCTTGTATACACACAGCCTTTTTGCACTGATTCAGCCAGCCCAGATAATTTAAAGGAGCTAGCAGTTGTTCACCCAATCCTGTCCCTGGGGTAAGGGACGAGATCAGTGCATCTCAAGATTGTCTTACCTATCCCCTGGGCCAGGGAAGAGACATCATTAGATATTGACTGCCTTAGGGGCGGCCATCCTATAATTAGGTACAAACTTCACAGGGGCAATACATCCTGAGAGGGCCACACCTTAGTATCCAAGTTTCCCCCTATTCACTCTCAGGAGGTCACACTGTAGTTACACAGTTACGTTACACAACTCAAAGGGCAACATCATACACAAACCACATTGTTCACAAAACAGGCAAAGACCCGTTCCTGACCCTGGTCGGGAGACCTAAAAGCTCTCTTAACAGTCCTCCTCCCATACACCACCGATTTTTATCGCTTTTCAAATCCATACACACCACTTGCTCAAGCTGGCTCGAACCAAAACCGCCATCCCAATCAGACCAATCTTCCTCTCATTCATCACACCAAAGATTGCTTCCAAATTGCATCACAACGTCCTGCTTACATACAGAACATACAAATAACAGTTTACAGATACACAAAAATCCTTAGATCCGCATACAGAGCACCAGGAAACAACACCTGGTTCAAAACTCATTTCCCTTACACTAAGAGTTTAAATCTGCCATTCACTTTGTCCGTCCCCAGCTGCTCTCCTCGTGGAGGATCAGCACTCGCCCGCAGTCAGACTGGCTTGTTTACTCAAAAACAAAACAAAACAAAAGAAAACCTCTCACACAAACCTCTCCAACACACGGTACCGGGGCACAAAAACTTCTTGCACACACAAAGCTTAACAATGGTTATGAAAACCCCAATTATAAACACAATGACCCGCGGATCCGGGCCCCGCACTCACTGCGTACCTAACCGTACGTCTTTTTCACAAACTCCAACACTGTCTCCTGACTTTTCCTTTGCCTTATCCAGGAGAGAGGGTCTACAACCATGTTTCTGCAAAAAGTTCCTCCATTGTATCCTGCCGACTACGCCAATTAATGTGACAGAAAGACACTGAACCACAGGTTTTTAAAATAGAATTAATAGTAATTTATTTTAAAAAAACCAGAATGCAGATTCAGTACGTCACTTGCAGGTTATTGTTGGATACAATGGGGAATTCACTATTGCAGTTTGGAAGTATGACCACACTGATTACAATCACAAAAGATCCACAAAATACTCTTACTACAACCACTGTGGCTTCCCTAAAACATAGGATCACAGCTCACAAGCACACAAAATATTACAATCACAAAGATCCACAAAATACTCTGCTGCCAACACAGCACACAATAAAATGATCTACAACAGTCACAAACCCCACGGTTACACTTGCCGTAGGCAATTAGCTTCCCTACGATCACAAAGATCTACAAAATACTCTTATTACAACCATGTGGCTTCCCTAAAACATAGGATCACAGCTCACAAGCACACAAAATATTACCCATACGTTAGTCACTCAAAACGACACACTTAAAACATATCAAATAGCCACTTACCCCGTCTCTCAGGTAAGGGTTCCCAATACATTACCTCAGCCAGCCGCCCGGCTAAGGGGGAAGGGTCTCCTCCTAAGGTTGGAGGAACAGCTCCCAATATTAGCTCGAATGCCAGGGCTTTTATTTGGTTCATTTTGCTGATGTGTGTGACAGGATGCAGGGCTGGGCCTGACACCTCCGGCCCTATCTCTTGCATATTCCCATTGTCTTGGCCCATCGAAACCAAATGCGGACCCTTAGGGCTTGTCAAACAGTTTGAGTAGTGGTTTGATTGGGACTCAGGACATATGTTTGTGGAAGGAAGCCAAGGCTTAGCAAGGCTCCATACAAGTTTTTCAGGTTTTGTGAAGTGCCCGCTTCAGTCTGTTTACAACACAACTCAAGTCGGAGCCATCTACACAGCTCCCCATGAGGTGTCTCCGCAGACAAAGAGCTTAAAAGCAGCCCAAGACTGAGTTGTGTATTACAACTCCCCGTAGGCCGCCTGCTCTGTTTAGGCACTATTGGAACCTGTGTATATAGCTCAGCCTTACAGTAAATTCAGACCTTGAGAAAAAGAAAGTTTTATGTAGGGAATGAGATTATTTTTGCTTCACTTTTAATTCAGTAGTTACCTCAGCAAGTTTGGGCACAAGTTGTCTCCTACCAGTGAAGTGATGGGTCTGAATTCTCCCTCCCAGTATTATAAGAATTGAAATACTGGAGATAGGGTTACTTAGATGTTATTGTCTTCCTGCTATTTACATACTTCTGGCCAAAATTCACTTAGTGGTGATGTGCATCTTTCCTTGAAATGAGTAACATTTGATAGAAGAGGTATTTATAAATAAAAACAGAACTCAGACAATAGCTGAAAATAAGAATATTTCTGTGTATTTCTGTCAGTAAAAACTGAGATTCATTCAACTTGAAATTCAATCAACATGGAATTCAATTTACCAAAATTCTTTTTTAACGTAATGCATACCTGTCAGTAACATTAAAATACAATTTTGTAGGTGTTGATGAATTTGAGTCAAAGATAAGTATTTTGTATGGATATAGCTGAAAAATAAAGCTGGACTGGTAGATGGAAAGACATAAATCAATGCAGTAAGGATTTGTGTTCTCTATTCATGTAACCTTCCCCTCCTGTGTGCCTTTTGTTGCCTTATCCCATGTATTTATAGTTGTTTCATCATATACTTTCTCCTGGAAAATAGTATACGTAAGGGCTTGATGAGTATTCATATTTCAACTTAGTGTTGAGTTTCAAGTGAAGCATCAAGATGGTTTTATTTGGTGAAACACAATTGTGTCAAAGCAGCCAGATTTCTTTGCTCAAGCCTGTCCCAGATATTCCATGTTACTATTCCAAAAAATGATGGAGCAACAATGATTTGGGGAAAAAGCAGAAATCAGTCCAACACTCAAGAAATATTTAATCTTGCCAACATGTTTGCGTCAGGCAAGAGGGGAGTCATCTCAATGTTGTGATCTGTGGTGGAGTTTGCATGTTTCTTACAAACGTTTTCTTTGCTCTTGGAATGGTGCTGGCATTTGCAATAACCACTCCTACTGATCCATGCACCTGCTCTGGAAGAAGAATGCTTTGTGTGCATCAGTGCCCTCCTTCTTAAGGGCCTAGCTCTACTGCATAGTCAGCTTTTCTGAGCTGAATATGTTTAATACAGAGATTGATAAAAGGAAATAAAAGAAAGGAAATCAGCCTCCCAAAGAGAATAGTGCCATAATAAATCTATTTCTGAACAGCAGTCCATGTATGAGTTTTGAACTTATCTGGATATCTGTAGCTGCAAAGCCTAGTGAAGAAAAATGTGTCACTTATGATACGTTGCTTTGTTTTACAGGAAAAGGCGCAGTGCTTTCAGAAGGTTCTTGCTTCCCAAGCAGATAAATCCACACAGACAGAACTCATCGGCCATGATGTAAGTAGCTGTATCAAACAAAATTTTTTACTGTCTTTGTGGTTGTTCAGACTTCTGTCAGACTGTTTGCTTCTGCTGCTGTTGTGTCCATGCATTGATTTAGTGGGATTTACTGGAACACTATTCATCCTATGCTCTTAAATGAATCTGAAATACTTTCTGAAACATGGGAAGATAATTACAACTACCTGCTAGCATACCAATGCACTATTAATTTTATGCTTAACAAAGAGCAGAGAATTAGCATAAGTGAATGTAGAGGGATATGCCTTAGTGGATTGTAATATTTTTCCAGTGTTCATTTATATGTCTATTGACAATTTAAAGAGGTTATTATGTTTATACAATCTCCCTATGCTGTCCAAACAGTATTTGAATTTTTTAAGATAATGGAATAAATACAATTTTACCAAGTGATGTTAAAATTCAGTTTCCTGAAAGTATCTGTCAGAAGTTCTGATAGAAGGTAAATGTATTCTAGATGGTATGTATCCTCATGCAAGTACATGATCAAGGAAGATTCCTTAACTGTAAAAATTCCCCTCCCCCTACCCCTTTTTTTTTTTTAAATTAAAGTAGTCTGGCTGTGGGACATTGGTTGAATATGTGTAAGAGATTCACTTGTTTATGAGCTTTCTTGAATAATCATTTATTAAGAATGATACAGTATGGAATATTCAGCACCATTCTATTCTGTGACTTGAGCAAAATCCAGAAATACTTCTTGTCAAAGACTCTTCTTCAAAGTAAGGCCATGGTTATGCATTGGTGTATGTCAATATACTGCTTGAAGTTTATAAAAAGAACACTGGAATGAAAGCAGGTTTTCAAGTCTTCTTTTCAGTATGCTTTGTATCAGTGGATGCTAAAGTTTTATCTCCTGAGTTTTCAGGTAGTCCTCTGAAGATACAAACATAAAAATTGCTGTTCTTGAAGCAAACTATACTTTGGTGTTTTTTTCAGATTGTCTTTTAAAATGATTCAATCCAGGAATACTACCTTTTTAAAAAATCATTAAAATACTTTGGACCAAAATGTACTTTAATTATTATTTTTATATCTGTTACTCAACACTTGTTGGTTGTTGTGTTTGGTTTTAGTTTTGACTTTTTTTTTTTATTTAGGACAAATAAGATGTTACTTTGTTCAGTGTACCTATCTACACTAATTTCTTGCCCATGGATTGCCAAATTTGAACCTTTATGTTCTACAGTGTCCGTGAAATAATGTCTGTTAGAATTTACTGAAACTATCAAGTGCCTATTTTAATGGTGAATACCCCATAATATATAAAATTACTTGAAAACATTTTTGTATACTACAATGTTATATCCCTTTTTTCTGGGACTAATTATCCTTAACAGCTACTTTATTACATCTTAGATGTTAAATAAGTCTTCTATTACAAATGAGATTAAGCACTTCGTAGAGTTGGGGGTTGTTTCTTTGGTTGATTTTAAAGAGGTGTGATTTATACATTTGGTTTCTTTCTCTCCCAAATCAAATATGTGGTATCTCATGCCTCAGAGAGCTACACTGTTAACTGAATTTTAATTTTATTTTCCCCTTTTTCCAGTCCTTTGGAGTTTGGGGGAGGAGGTCTTTTGTCAACAAAGTAGATGATTGCCAGTTCTTCAAAAAATGTGAACCTCCTCCCCCCAAAATATAGTTTTCTGGCTAGGATCAGGGTATTAAAGATAACAGAAAAAAAAAAAAAAAAAAAGCATCATTCTCAAACATTAGTGGAACACGTTTCAACGTTCCCTGGTAAAATGCGTCTACCATGTCATGGTGGCAATCATATCTTTTCTTCTGTAGGGTGATGCAATGCAAGAATAAAAAGAGATGTGGGATGTTTTTGTATGGAACAGCACATCCACCTGTATTTATCTTGTACAGAGTACTTGTTGAAGTTGCATTACAAGGAATTGATTTTAGAGAAAGTTGAACTAATTTACAGGAATAAGACATGCTTAGTACAATCATCATAAACATAATTCATTGAAGAAAAACGTGCAAGTAAATAGTGTTAATGCTTTTTGAAATATTTTTTAAAACTTTTGATTACTTATTTGTTAGATTGTGCAGCTTTTCTTCAAAGGATAGCTACAACAGTTAATAACGATAGGTTCAGCTGTGTTTCTGTTGAAACTAAGTGGCAATTACATTTGTATTCTTTGCTTTTATATGAAATTTTAAAGCATGAGCAGTAATGCTGGCAAGTAGTATCCATATGTAGTTTTATGCAGAACGTGCATAAGTGTGTGTAACTACAAGAATATTGTATTAACATGAAATTAGTTTAAATAGGAAACCATAAAACAGATCAGAGAATGCAAGTTATAATTTTCACCCCATCAGTCACACAGTCTGAGAATAGTGTATGTTGAATACTTAAGATAAATGGTTTAATAGGTAAACAGAAAATTTAAGTTCATTCCATCATCACTAAAGATTTGCTGCTGTAATTAAAAAAAAATTAAAAAGTCACCTTATATGCGACTTTAAAAGCTAACAATAGTCAAATAAATTGTTATCAGGAATTCGCATAGCATGATTTTGTCAATGTACAACTATTGATATGCTCTTCAGAACGTAGCTTTTCTCATAAACCCTTAAGTTAATGCTTGTATGGATGGTTTGTTTTCTATTCATTCATATTCTTTGTTTCACTGTGTAAACTGAAGAGTTGCCTATATTGCAGTGAAAAAAAACCCTGAAACAGGTTGGCCCCCAAAAGAAAGCAAGTGTCTGTTTTGTTTGACTTCTGGACATTGTCTCCAGTAGTTGAGATACTATTCTTTAGCCTTGGAGTTCATTTAGGTGTGTCGTTAAAAGTAAATGGAAATTCTGACTGTGACTTAGATGAGGAATGAATCCTATTGTCCTTAGGGTGTACAGTAATGAAAAAAGGCTAGAGGCTAGTCTAGGAAGGAACAGGTGAAGAAGAAAGAAATTCAATGTTTCAAAGGGGAAAAAAAATTTCTTGTCTCTGTGCAGCTGCTCTGAAAAAGTTTAAAACATGTTGACTGAGTGTTTTGTGTAAGTATTTGAGAAGTCACCAGAATGAAAGTTAATATAGCATATATTATATTGGTGGATATAATGTAATTACAACCAGATTCATGTAATCTCTGGCAATACCTGGAAATTGTTGGATACTATTTCCAATAGATTTCCGTTTTCTCCCATGCAGCTCACGATTTTGTCAGCTGAAATTGCTTTAGAGTGCTGTATTAGCAAGCAAGTGAAAGCTAGTCAGTAGCAGTAAAGATAATGCTTCTGATACAGAGCTGTTTGAACTGGAAAGCACACTGCTTAATCTTTTTTCTGCATTAAAACAATCTTAATACAAAACTTAATTATGGAATTAAAGCATTAAGTTGAAAATAAGTTTTGATAAGGAGGAAAAAGGTCTCCCATGATGAGAAATGCCAGTTTCCTTAAGTGATTAACATGACCACTTTGCTCTCTTGACTAAATTGAAAGGGAAATATCAAGCCAGTAGCCATGTGTATTCAACAGAAGACTGTAGAAAGTAATCCATGTTTCTTAGAAAGCTAATTACTTTCTACTACAGAATGTTAAAGGATCTCCACCTTATGATACTCCTAAATTTATTCTGTTTTCTAATATGTGTACTGAGTATCATATAAAAAATGTTGGGAGCCTTACAGAGAGAGCCATGTGTGCAACAGATTGATGTGGGAGACTGCGAAACAGTAAATGATTAATGTATCTTAAATAATCAATGCCAACTTAACCTGCTTCAACTTCTTTTGTTTGCAAAGCCTTATTTTATTGAGAGATCAAAGAACGTGTTGATCAGGTTACTAAAATGCAGTGGAAGATGAATAGATACAGTCAACATTGCAACTGATTATATGATCACGTTAAGCGATACAACTCTAGTAACGTCTGCTAGCTAAATAGGTAGTCCAAAGTAGCGTACAGGTGTAACACAAACATTCTGCAACATGTGCCATAGCTAATGAGTTTTTATTAAAATGTGTCTCAGAAGCAAAATTAAACAATCACAGTACAATTATCTTTTTCTGTTGCCAAAAAAAAGTCTGATTCAGCACCCACTTTGTCAATCTTTATCAGTCTTTGGATGAAAAGAATTTGTACTTATTTTTATTCCACACAGAGCAGAGACTCCTAAGAGCTGACATGATTTCTATAATGGTTTTTTCAGTGTTTATCTTGTGCTGATGTAGGTTTCACATCTCAGAACTGCTGTTCTGCTTGTTCTTTGTCTTTCATATTGAGAGTAAAGCTGATGTAAATAGGTTTTGTAGTAGTCCTTCACTCTCCTGATTTAATGAGAATCCTTTACAGGTTAGTAGTCCTTATGCAACCCTCCTTTTCCCTCTCAAAGCCCAGGCTATTTTCTGCAAAGCCTCTGTGATTCACTAGGAGGGAGTGGAAGATGTGGACGTGGATGGTCTAACAGTTCCCCTCCACCTCCCTTCTATGCTCCTCATCCTCCCCAGCAACCTGCCGGTATGGTTTATGGATGCTCTGAGGGACAATGTTTCATTGTATGCTCTGCATTAACAAGGCAGGGGAACAGAGTACTAAAGTACTTGAATTTCTTGAACTTTCCAGTTTAATCTAAATATATTTCTGCTGAGAATATTGCATAGGTTGTACAGTGTAAAATGAGTTACATTTTGCCACCTTAACCAGAATATACATCCTGCTTCATCCTCCCTTCCACCTGGTAGACTGATATCCCCCTTCTATTGTATGTTACTACTAGATTGGTTTTCTCAAATTTTATTTCTTCTTTTCCCTCAAGTTTGTTTACTGAAGAATGCAGTGAAATAACGCAAACTCATGCATAGGATACATTTCTCTAATGCAGAATTATTTTTTAAAAAAACTTGTACCATTAGAAATCAAATAAACCCTTAACCATTTCAGTGTTAGTTTTACTTGTGTACCTATTCATATCTGGATACCCAAGCTGTTCTTGGAGTGCTAATTCCTTTCCCACAACCTCCTCTAAAAATATATTTTTCTTCTCTGATTCGCTTCCCCTCCCCTCCTTCTTTTTATACAATTTCAAAGCACTATTTCAAAGTCTGTGTGTTTTAGGATGTCCTACTTGTACAAACTCTGTCAAACATTTCAGCCGTTAGTAGTGAAATTTATGGTGAAAGATTTTGATATTTTCAATTGCCTCACACCAACCCTTATGGAACATATTTCCTCACAATCAAACCCCCAGGTACCTGCTGCTTGAATTCCCATTAGCCACCAAATCATGAACATGAATGCTTATTCCTAGTACTGGCTCACTACAGGGGTAAATAGTTCAAGTTACCAGTGTTGAACTTGCCAGAGGGTGCTCACTTGTGCTGAGCATTTGGTGTCTTTGGTGTTATACAAAAAGTTCATAAAAAACCCCCTCAAAAGTAATTGGTTCTGGGACAGACGCTGAGACTTGCTGTATGGAAAAGGCAAGCTTCCACTAATGACTTTAATTCTGTGGCTGATTATCAGCACGTATTATGCATTTAATTTTGCCGTTTCTATGAATAAAGAACAGTAAAATTTACATTCTATAGTGGTCCTCAATTAATATGAATGATCTTCAGTTTTGATTTGTGGAATGCAAGTTTGCTTCTGTCTGCTTGTATGAATACACTGGGTGCTGTTTAATCATTTGTAGTAATATGTGACGATGATATAACAGCTGATTTTCCTCATAGACCAGAATTTAATAAACACTCTAGTCTACCTTTAAAAATATTGTTCTCCAGTAATACACTCTGCAATAACAGTGCAGTGGGTTTTTTGCCTGTTAAGTCTTCCAGATTCCTACTTTGCATTTCTGTCAGAAACTACTTCTGTATTTGTATCTGCACTTACGCTGTTGCTGTCTTGCTTTTCAAGTACAATAAAATGAGGTAATTAGAAACACTGGCCAGAAAATGGTGGAGAGAAGAGGGGGAAGAAGGAATGGAGGGTGTTTACTACTTCTTCACCCTAGAAATTCTTTTTTTGAAGATAGTGCTTTTCCAACTGCTTCTCCTTTAGCTCCATTACTGCCTTCTCCTTAGAGTTTTCTAATTTACTTTCTCACTTAAGCACGTCCATCTAGACATTTTGTCTCATTTCTCATTTTCACTTTAATTTCTGTGTAATGTTTTTGAGTACTTACTGAAGTGTTATTGCAGTAGTATATTTTCAGCATATTATAGTTACATTGTCTCTACCATAAAGATACTACCTCGTGGTTCATGACCTATTTAAGTATTAATTAAATGAGCCATTATCACTAGAATTAGTGATGTTTTTACTGCATCCACGCTGACCTGTTAGGCAAAAGATAGAAAGAAACAGGACACTGATTAACGAAACCTTTCAATAGATTTTATTTGCTTGAAACTGAAAAGCCATCTTTGTTCTGCTAAATTATAGCTTGTTGATTCTGTTCATGCATTACACTAAATACCAGCAGTGTCAGCAGTGTCCAATTTGTAAGGCCAGAGAATGGTTTGGGAATACCTTACCATCACTGAAATCTTTTGAATTTTGTTCAAAAGAAAGAACAGAGAATTTAGTAAAGTGCATTCCATAACAATCAGAAATTCTAAACATAACAACTTTCCACAGTGAGCTTCGAGTATGTTTTCCTAAAAATGCTAAAAACTGGATTCACCTTGAAGAAAAGATCAACAAACAAAATTCAGAAATAAGGCATGGGTAACCACTGTATTATAAAGCAACGTCTATGGGTTGTTTTCATGTTAATACATTTAGAACCAGTGCTTTCTAATGCAGAGTGATCTACTTGTGCAGTTTTATCATAAGGTGGAACTGTTTTCATGTTGTGTGCATGCTGCATGTGGATAAACTGCTGCATAAACTAGCTCATTCTGGTGACCTTTTTCCTGTACAAACATGACATCTGTTGTACATAACTGTTTTCTAACTAGAACTGTGTCGTGCACAGGCTGGCGAATCATATTTCTGGCTTTGTATGCATTGTCACTTAATTCCTTGTTACCTTGATCATTGGTGTGAAAGAAGCTGTATTATTACATACTGCTTGCATGACTGCATACAGCAGAAATGATCATTTTTCATTTAACTTTGTGTTGCCACCAAACCATGTATCTTTAAGATTTCATTTCATTTCTTTTTCTTTTCTTTCTTTTTTTTTTTTTTTTTTTTTTTTTTTTAAGGCCCTGTGGAATTCTTCATGTTCTGAAGGCTTAGTTTACAAACCTATCAGCATCTCATTGGTCCCATCATTATTAAATTAAAAAACAACATCTGGACACTCTGCACTTAAGGATTTAATTAAATTCTGCTGTATATGAAATGAGCTGCAAGTTACCCTTACTGACAAAATATGCTACTTCTTAATATAATATTTGTATTGTTGATGGTCAAACACAATTTTTGGCAGTAATATCTTCATTATTAAATATGTCTATAAATAAATTATTATTAAGCTATTACAAATTTATTTGAAATAAAACTCAATTACTCTTACCATGTTGTGCAATTTATCATCCATTTACTACAAGTAAAATAATACTTCAGTGATGCTTGTCTCTGAGATTTGAAAATGTACTTCTTCAAGATCTGCAAACTTAAGTAAACCATTATTTTTTTAAAACCAGTTTTGGTTTTTTGGTCTTCCAGTTATACTACTTTTGCACCATTGTGAATACAGGGTCAGCACCTTTCAGTATGTGCTCTATTTGATGAATGTTTATAATTATGTATGTAATTTTAGTGTGTGATTCAAGAGAGCTTTCTGCAGGGGGCTTGGTAAGATCAAGATCAGAATTTACTCAGCTTTATACAAGGAAATAGCAGGACTGAGCCGGAAACCTACACTCTGATTGTTGAATCAATTAGAATCATAGATTTACTCTACTTTTGTCCTATTTTCTGAGTACATCAGGTTCTAAGAGACATTGCTAAGACAGCACTGATACCTGTGTAAGCAAAGGGAATATTGTGTTTGCTGGACATGACTGTGTTACTTGAGTGGATAGCTCCTATTGTCCAAAGTGCACGCGTGTGTGTCATTCCTGCTTTATTAAGCAAGAAATCAGGAGCAAAGTGGAGAGTTCACCACAAACCCTGTCACGCCTATTAGTTTCCACAGTATTCCCTTACTCAGGATTGACTTCATCCACCCAAGGTTGTACTCTACACCTGCACTTACCAGGTAAGTTGCTTGTGCCATCAGTATTATTAAAACTTTCCTACTAAGGCCTTTTCTAACTAACAAGAGATGATACTTGAATCTTGTTACTATGCCATTTTGATCAGGCCTCATAGTATATAATAATAAGTTTTTCAATTGGAACAACTGTTTAGCACCTGGGGCTTTAATTTCCAATAGAGGACATTCTACCCATTTAAAAATAGCCAGTTATTCTTAAATGGATCTGAATTGAAAATAAAGGCAATCAACCAAATATTCATGCAAGTCTTTAAAGTGAATGAGCTTTCTTCAGAAGTGATTGCATTATGTTGGCTGAATCTGTATCACTTTACACGGTCTTATTTTGTTTATCAAACTTCTATCATTTTTTCTTCTTTAACAGCCATTTTCAGCATCTTCTCTTGCCCTTTTGTCAGGCTTCCTGAAACTTCTTTGCCTGTATAATTGCATAGTTCTTACTGTATTTGTTGGAAGTACTTGAAAAGCCATTAAGTAGCAGATACATAATTTAAAGAAACAGCAGAAATAAGCCTGTGCATATTTCCTTTTGAACTTCACCTTCCTTCTTGAATTTCATCTGTTGCAATTCTTCCTTTTCTTCCTTGGTACTAGAAAGTCCTTTCTGCATAGAAATGTGTGCTTCTTGCTGCCTCTCATGCTGTCTTTTTTCATCACCATCTTTATTATGGTAATCTTTTCAGTCCATATAGGATACTGTTATCTGGAAGAGGACAGAGACAATGTTTTACATTGTGATGCTTTGCTTAAAGAAATGCATCCTGGGGGTGAAGAGAGTTGTAAAAAAACTTTGTAAGTTGGTGAAAAAAGGAAGAGTGGATTAGGAAAAAAAAATAATCAGGATTTCGATGAGATGAATACTAGCTTCATCCTGTGAGTGGTGTTTGAGTTACTGAGGGGTGGTATGCTGGCAATGACCTCTGGTCAGCCACCCTAGTAAACCAGGGGGATAGTGTGCTAATTCAGAGTAGAGATGTAATTATTACTGATGGGTTAGGTAACTTAACCAGCTGTCACTTGGGAAGCAAGGCTTCCCTTAGAAGTGTATCAAGATCAATAGACCAGCTGAAGTCCATCTACACTGATGCATACAGCATGAGCAACAAACAGGAGGAATTAGAAGTCCTTGTAAGTCAAGGAGACTATGATGTGATTGCCATCACAGAAATGTGGTGGGACAATTCACATGACTGGAGTGCTGCAATGGCTGGTTATAAACTATACAGGCGTGACAGGCTGGGTAGGAAAGGAGGTGGGGTAGCCCTGTATGTCAGAGAGTGTTTTGACTGCCTGGAGCTGGTGTATGGTGAAGACAGGGTTGAATGTCTCTGGGTAAAAATCAGAGGAGCACAAAATCAGGGAGATATAGTGATGGGAGTCTAGTATAGACCACCTGATCAGGACGAAGAAGCTGATGAATTGTTTTTTAAACAACTGGGAGAAGTCTCACGATCACCAGCCCTTGTCCTTATTGCGGACTTCAACTTACCAGATGTCTCCTGGAGGAACAATACAGCAGGGAGGAAGCAGTCTAGCAGGTTCCTGGAGTGTTTGGAAGACAACTTCCTGACCCAGCTGGTGAATGAACCCACCAGGGAAGGTGCCCTGCTGGAGTTGGCCTAGTGGGGGATGTGAAGGTTGGAGGACACCTGGGACATCATGATCATGAGCTGATAGAATTCTTTGTACTAGGAGAAGTAAGGAAGGGAGATACCAGAACAAGCACCTTGGACTTCCATAGGGCTGACTTTGGTCTGTTCAGAAAGCTGCTTGATAAGATTCCGTGGGAGGGCAGCCCTTGAGGGCAGAGGAGCCCAAGAGGGTTGGTTGCTGCTCAAGAAGGAAATCTTGGTGGCACAAGAACAGGTTGTTCCAGTCTGTTGGAAGAGGAGTTGGTGAGGAAGGAAGCCAGCTTGGCTGAGTAGAGAGATCCAAGAAGATAAAAAGAGGGAAAAATATGAGCTCTGGAAGAAGGGGCAGGTGTCTTGGGATGATTAGAAGAACGTAGTGAGATCATGTAGGGAGAAAGTCAGAAGGGATAAAGCTGAACTGGAACTCAGACTGGCCAGTTCTGTAAAAGATAATAAAAAGTCCTTCCATAGGTATATTAACAGTAAGAGGAAGGTCAAGGAGACAGGGGGAACATTAGTGACAAGTGATGAGGACAAGGCTGAGGTACTTAATTCCTTCTTTACCTCAGACTTCACTAGTAAAGTTGGAAATTCCCCGAGTACTCATCCTCAGGAACTGGCTTACAGGGAGGGGAAGAATAACAAAGTTCCCATGCTTCAGGTGGAAATGATTAATGACCTACTTGGCCAGTTAGACACCTACAAATCAAAGAAGCCAGATGGGATCCACCTGAGTGTACTGAGAGAACTGTCAAATGTGCTTGCAAAACCCCTTTCCATGCTCTACCAGAAATCCTGGCAGACTGGGGAAGTTCCACTGGACTGGAGGCTGGCAGATGTGACACCCATATATAAGAAGGGCCGGAAGGAGGATCTGGGGAACTACAGGCCTGTCAGTCTGACCTCGGTCCCCAGGAAGATAATGAAGAGGGTCATCTTGGGAGCTATCATGCAGCACATGCATGATGGCCAGGGGGTCAGGCCTAGTCAACATGGGTTTACAAAAGGCAGATCCTATCAAACTAACCTGATTGCCTTCTATGACAAGGCGACCCGCTTAATGGACAAGGGGAAGGCTGTGGATGTGGTCTACCTGGAATTCAGTAAAGCCTTTTACACAGTTTCTCACAGCATTCTGATTGAGAAGCTGGCTGCCACTGGCCTAGACAGGTGGACACTCAGCTGGGTTAAAAACTGGCTGGATGGATGGGCCCAAGTGGTCGTGGGTAAATGGCACAAAATCCAGCTGGAGGCCGGTCATGAGTGGCGTCCCCCAGGGCTCAGTCCTATTTCTAAACCAATCACCTGATAGGGGTGTTGCCAGCAGCTGTCATTCCAGTGCAAAACTGAGCACAGCCCTTTGACATAGCAACTAAAGAGCGTAAGAGTTGGGATTTTAACTTCCCCAGGAAATTACCCATCATTTTTGATAGCTTTTTTTGCAATTTCCTTGTTTTAATTTGATTTTATGTGGCTTCACAAAACAGTATGAACCAATAAGAAATTACTCAAGTTTAACTTTTTGCTCACAGAATATTCAAATGATCTGGAAAAAAAATCAGGATTAACAATATTTAGACTTCAAGGAGACACGACCAGTGTGGGCAGAGCCCGCACTTTATATGCCTAGACAAGAACTTAGTATTAGTCTAATTAAAATCTTAACAGTCTGATCAAAGTTTTTTAAAAATTATTATTATTCCAGTCACAGTGCTATTAGCACACTTAGTTCAAACAGTCAAAAATTGAATGTACATAAAGTTTCTAGTGCCTACCTCTTTCTTCAGTGTATTGCTCATTCTTGCACAGCCTCTCTTGTGAAGGTCAATGGATTCAAGTCACTCGTGAGAGTGGTAGCACTGGAGTAAATCTGATATCAGCTCCTTGGCAGGATTCTGATCTCAAGGGTCATGATTTCTTTCTCTTTGTTCTGGAATTTAGTTGGGAAATCATAGATGTATTTGTTAACACATTGAACACCTTGATCTTTATTTTTGACTTCAAGTTCACATAACATCTCTGTTATCCTTACAACTGGTTTTACCACATTCCAAAAGCTTCTCTCCTTTGGCCATTGCTGAGTGGTTCATAGTCCTGTGGTCTCTGGTATCCTGCAGCTTTGTAATTATTTGGATTGCTCACTCTCAGATCGTTCTTCACAGAGGAAGTGCTTGTTACTGAGATCTGTAAGATACCGACAGAGAGCTTACAAAGCTCCCGCACATGCCCCCACCATGTAAGGCCAATACAAGGTGTTACACCATGCACTTGTGAAAAGCTGTATAATAGCTAGTGCAAAGAAGATAACAGTAACCTGGTCATTAGATAACTGCTCCTAAGAGCATAAGTGAATACCCAGGCAGGCCAGACAAACCCAAGTCTGATGCACATGTTGTTAGCTTAATCCAAGGCTCATTTTACAAGCCATGGCAACACTGTGTTAACTGGAATACGATGGTAAAACAGTATTGGCAAAATACTTTGTCTCGTTCTGATCATTGACATTTAACAAGTGCAGAGGTTTGTTATTTTAACTAGCACGCGTTCTTTCGGTATTTGATGCTTTATAAGTACTAACAGATAACTCAAGTTTGCTTTCCGCACTTTCTTCCAGGCATTTCAAAATGTGCAAGTGTGATGCTGTTGGTACAGCATAAGAAAGGAAAAACTAGAAATCAAGTCACTAGATTTAAAGTTAGGTACAAAAATGTTACAGCTAAAGCAGATATTCTGTGGTAAATGTTGAGAAAGGAACAAGAGTAATTTTAACAGTTATAAGAAGTCAGAGAAGCAGACAAGTCTCAAAAAGCCTGAGGTAGAACAGAGGGGGAGAAAGATTACATCCTGCTCGAATTGAAGGGACATTTTATTTCATTTGCAAATACTTTAAAAAAAAAAAAACACTAAAAAACTTCCAAAGCAATTTCAGTATGAAAACATGCAGAATAGTGTGGATAGCTGCAAATAAATTATTCTGCTGTACTTCAATATGCATTAGGGCCAATAAAGAATTCCTATAGCTTACAATGTTTACAAAAGGTCTCTAAAATAATTTGAAACATAATAATTTAGGCTGGCTGTGGAATTAGGTACTGTGTGCATAGTTCTGCAAATTTTGTTGTTCTTAAATAGAGATAGGAGATCGTGGGCTTGTATTCTGGAGTTAAGTTTATGCAGTGTTGACCAGTGGGTTTTAGGTATACGTGCACTGTTTGGACACTCTAGGTTATTATTTAAACTTTTCAGAATGCCTTATAATTTTATATCAGTGTTAAAATTGAAAGAGATTAGGAGGAAAATGTTAGCGTGCACTTTATGACCTATGATATGCCAATAACAGGAACAGAAAATGCCACTAGTACTTTCTCAATAGAAGTGCAGTGAGAACTATATCCAGGCTGCATACTCTGCCTTCATTTCAATACAGTGCTCTTTTAGTATTCATTTATTCATTTTTAGTAATGGAAGTTTCTACTTCTTAAGAGTCAACAGAATATTAACATTAATGCTAAAACAGCAAGTAGGAGCATGAAGGGAAAGGATTATAAATCAGATTTGAGGAAGTAATACATTTCTTTTGTTGTATACAAAAAAGCATTAAATTGAAAACAGAATCGACTGGGTATCAAGAAAAAAAATTTAAAAACTGAGTAAGTTCTGTTTAGTTACTAGCAAATGCACTGCAAAAAAACTTGTGAAGATGTATTTTGTGTGTGTGCATGTATTAAATCATGCTGAAGTTGAAAGGACATGGGTTAGATACCATATGACAACCTGCATTCAGTGCCAGCTTCATTACTTTCAGTAAGATTTTTATTCATCTAAAAACATTCAGGAAAAACTTTGTGGTGCTGTTAATGTTAACTATCGTGATGAAATTAAGTGATAGCTTTATATTTATGTTCCTCGTGAGAGGAATAGATGATAGAGCCAGTAGGATCTTCAGAGCTTAAATATATGAAAGAATTTTAAGGGTACACATCAGAGATGTGAGCTTCTCAAGTATTATGAGGTATCCATGTAAATATTTATTTGTGCATCTGTGTCCATCTAAATTTCATCTTGCAGTCTGTTGCATGATTGAGGAGAAAAATTCAGGTGGAGACAAATCTGCTGCAGGACTTCTGTCAGGTTATGAATAAATTCTTCAAAGAGAACTCCTAAGAAATTGACAGGTTTTAAGTATTACGTAAATAAAGACATAATGAAGAAAGACAATCTTTGTTGCTTAGAGGGGAAGTTTGCAAAAGAACCAGTTCAGTAGTCCTGCCTGGCTCTAGTGGAGTCAGCTTTTAAGATTCTGCATATTGTGGGCATATATATATATATATATATATATATATATATATATATATATATATGTATATATGTATATCGAGGTACCCCCCCAAAAAAGGTCAAGTAATTGCAGAACATGAATAAAAATCATAAGACTAATGATGAACAGTTGGCTCTTCAGATGTTTTCATGTATCTACTCATACTCCCAGTGTTGCCACTTTTTGAAGGCTTGTGGAACTGTTTCCTGATGTTAAAAGGCACTTACTAGTAGTTAACAGGTTAGTTGCCTTCCAAAGACTGTTTCATATATGTGTGTAGCAAATTAAATGCAGGAATTTTTAATCATGGTGGTAACCAGACAGAAGTGAGCATGTTGTTTCTATGTGAGAAGCTCTCTGAATTGCAAAACTAAATATAAGCTGAGCTGAAGCCACAGATAACATCATTTATGGGACTCCGGTAATGATGAGAGCATCCCAATGGACTTAAGGCAGGGCTATGAGGTTGTGTCATTTTTTCTTCCCTATTTTTAAATTGGAATATGGAACTGTGGTGGTTTAAGGAGCTGGAACTACTCCAGTGTGGGCTCTCAATGGGCTGCATTTCCTTCAGGGCATATCCACCTGCTGAAACATAGTGTCCTCCACAGGCTGCAGTATGGATGGATATATGCTCTGATGCCTGCAGCTCCTCTTCTTCCTTCTTCACTGACCTTGCTGTTCATAGGGTTTCTTCGAACCTTTTTTTCCTCCACTCCTCTGCTCATTGGTGTTTAGCCCTTTATTAAATATGCTTTCACAGAGGTGCCACCAGTTTTACTGATGCTGTGTCATTTATGGACCATTCACAATCCTGTATCCACTGTGGAGCTGGCTGGAAGAGTCTGTGTTTGGCATGGGGCAGCCCCTAATCTCTTCTCAAAGAGGTGACCTTGCAGCCTTCCCTCTGCCAACACCTTGCCACATAAACCCATACTAAAGCAAACAAAAGTAAAGCATAGTCCCACAGTTGACCTAAATGGGATGAATGTTATTAATATTGTAATTCTTTTTTGTGTTAGAAAAATACTTCCATGGACCTGCAGATCTTTAATATGTGAGGAGAGAGTATTACAAAATGGTTCATTAGATGTATGAAACATGTTTGTGTTGAGAAACAGATTAAGCAGATAATTATATACATATATATAGGGTATATATTGCCAAAAGAAGGTGTCAAATGTTTGAATCCAAGAGCTTTTTATATGCTTAAGCTGGAAGAGAAGAAATTGGTTGACTCCATTCCTAAACCCATTTTTTTCTGTCTTCCTTTCTTAAATCTCTTGTTGCCATGTCTGCAAATTTGTCTTGCTGTTGGTAATATTTGCAAACTCTATTAGTGGTGGGGTTTTTGTTCTGGCTCATTATTTTCCCCTGCTGCTGCTCCTTTGCTTATTTCCTTTTATCTTGCTCTATTGTTTTTACTCTCTCTCCACATTACGGTCCCATTTGCCTCATCCTCCCCTTTCTTTCTTTTCTATAAAACATCATTTTGATCAACCATAAAGCATGTTTCTAAAACTTCAGCAATAACAGAAAACAGAAAGTCACACTTTTTCTTTTATTTTTTTTTTATTCCCCTCAGTTTATTTCTGGGGTTTTTTTGGGCAGAAGAGAAGACGAAAAAGACATCTAAGACAAGCTACGCATACGAATAATGCTCAGGGAAGTGATGTTGCTCCTGTAGTTCAGAATGCTAGCTGCTATGTTCAAAATCTTTGGAAAGAAAATAATGCTATTTTCTAGTCTGTGGATGTTAATGTAATTTTAGATATCTTTTAAAATGTGTAGAAAATTATATTAGTTTGTTCCATCTTGTCTCAAGTAAAATTCCCATAAAACTTGTTTACCCACCCTTTGGGTTTGTTGAATTATTTCTAACAGACTCTGGTAGGAAAATAGCAAGAACTTTACTCTATGCTGTCAACTTTGACCACACAGAGAACAGCTATTTTCAGCTAACCTTGCAGATGCACAATTTAATTAAAATACTTATAAATTCTTTTGGGCATCTACAGAAAACATTTTTGGACTGCCAGAAGGCTTACTTTGCATTAGTGCTCTGCAGAACCTCATGTTTCATAATGTAATGAATTTTCAGTAGTTCATTCCATGGCTGTGGCTAAACACTGAGTGTCTTTTCTATGTTTATGATGTCAGGCCTTGGTGGAAGATCCTAGCACAGTAAATTGGAGGGTGTGGAGAGAGCACTAACAAGATATTTCCTCTTTCATATTGCTAGTCTGCACACTTCAACAGAGGTATCAGAGTCTTTGTCGTTGCACACAAGTACCCATAAAATTCTTAAAGCTGACTTTTAAAACTGTCAGTGAGCTACTTACTTTTATAGTAAAGATAGGAGAATTTAGAATTTTGACAGTATTGGACAGCTTTTCTTCTGCTGAAGACACTTGTTTCAGCTTTGTTTCTATCATGCATTGTTCCAGTGTTGCTTCCCCATGCCCTTTGCTTGTTAGTAATGAATGTAATGTGCTGTTTTACTTCTGATAAGTTTAATCTATGATTAGTACCAGTATTTTTTTATATGCATAAAAAACATGTTCAAAGCCTAGAGCCCACATGCTTGTAGAATACTCAGCTTGCTCTTGAATTAATTTGTGTAGATCAATGCAGGACTAAATAAAAATTTTACTAAATACACCTGGGAAAACACCCTTCACTGATTTCTTGCAGGATTTCGCCACCTTTTCATGGGTGGCTTTTTAAAGGCCAGGTTAAAGAAATCACTGGAGTATTCTGTTATCTGGTGAATTCTTGCCCAGGGGTATCATGCCACTGCTTCAGACTAAGAGAAAAATTCTATGGAAGTATTTACAGCGTACAGCTCCATACTGATAGCCAGGCAAAGCTCTGGTTTGTTTGAAGAATCAGAAAGTGTGGACAGCCCAACTCAACTTCTATGTTCAATTTGGGATGCCAGAGTGTTTGTATTGAACTGTCCTGAGGCATTAGGGTGACTCACTCAAAATCTCTTCTGCACATTGTCTTAGTATTTGGGTTTTTTCCCTTTTTGCTAAACACATTGCCAAAACTTATTAAATGCAATTAGAACAGTAATGTGACATGTTATTTTGTAACTGACAGTTGCATAAATTTGCTCCTCTGTGTATGTAAGAGATGATGTTTCAAATAAGTAGTGGAGAAACCTCCCATTGTACATGACAGTAATTCATTCTTGCACCTCTCCCAAGATATAAGTCTGAGTCAATTCTCACAGGTTAACAAATATATTATTTCTGAAAAAGGTCTGCTGCCTACAGGAAACTTTATTTTCTTTTCGAAGGGGCAAGGGTGGGAGAGGAGAGGAGAGCAGGGATGAAGACTGTACAGTATATTTAATGAAAGGTTCACATTTTCATATTTTTATTCTATCTTTCTTTGAAACATTTTCTGAAAGCTTTCAATGCTTTCACCTCCTGTTCTTGTCAACTTGCCTCATTGGCCAAAGGCAGTTCTCCAATTCCCTAGTTTCTTCTTGCTGTAATTAATTTATTTTCTTTACTTCTCTGACTTTGTCAGCACTTTTATTTCAATGCTACTTCTGTGCTCATTTGTGAACAGTAGTCTTCCACATCTCTAGTCTTGTTTTAAATCTTTCCTTGTAATGTATCTTTCTTAAAAATTTTCTTTGTAGTCATATTGATACTGCAAAACCAATAACTTGGAGTGCAAATTTATATGAAAGTACAGGTGAAGTCAAGAGGGAAAACTTTTGGGTGTAGAATAGAATTTCCAATTGCAAAAAGTTATTGCTTAATTTTTACTAGTATGTTTTCTTATTCAACTTCTATATTGGTTACTGCGAAATGGGTTGTATGCCCACTTTATGAAAAGAAATTCAATCAAGGATTGTCACAAAATCCTTAGACAGTCTGTCTTTTTCTGTCTTGAGAGTGTATTCTCCAGGCACTTGTTATTGCTGAGTTACTGCCTCAGCTAGAGATTCCCTGAATGTGTATTGACTTAGTACATTAGTGTTACTGACGCAAGTAAATTGTGGCTTGTGCATAGGCACTTCAGCACTAATGATGCTATTTCAATACCTTGATGCTTTCTCCTACTGTTTCTTAATAATTTTTCTACTTAGTCTTCGGATGATAACATCTGACTTGCACAGTCAATGTCTGTGGCAACAGTTTTGTCTGCATTTGGCAACTAGAGGATCTGCATGACAGACTCTGGACTTCAATTGCAGCCTTTGCAATAGAGGTTTCTGGAGGAAATGTTTTCAATTAGTGTTGTGTGAAACTGTTTCTTTTTCTGAATTATTTATGATGCCTTTAGTTAGGTAAAGTTGGCAAACCAATTTAGGATTGTACATAATTATATTGCCTACATAAGGATGACAATTTCATCACTAGCTGTAACTGGAAACAAAATCTAAATCACAGCGTACAATGTCAAGGGACCTTTAAGATACAGTGTTAATGCAAAACATCCAAAGTTATTTTTTTCCGTATGTTTTGATAAAATCACCTTTTCAAATGGGTTAAGTTACTTGCTGCAACAAACATTAATTTCAGTAACTCAGTATTACTGTAGTTTTTTGTTTGTTTGTTTGTTTCAGGAAAACAGTTAGAGCAGCATAATACACTTCTACCAGTGGGATCTAATGGGCTCTAAGGTTGTGTTGAATGAATGTTTAAGGCCTGGGGCCTTCTTTTAACAAAACATAAGCCAACATCTTGATCAGTATCTTCAAAAGTAATTAAACCAATTTCTAAAAACAATCAGCACTGATATTTGTTGGTGAACAGGGTCATACCTGTACATGGATCCTTATCTGCACTGAAGGTTTGCAGACACACAAGACTTACTAGGAGACACATAATGTGCTAAATTTTGTAGTGCATCAGTCCAAGTACAGAGAAGTGTTTAAGTACCAGCTGCACTCAACATCCTCCAAAATCCTAAATATAGTTTGTGGATTTGGATCACAGTAACTATTAGAATTTTATGTATCTTTGTAATGTAAATGACCCAGGCATAACTTTCTAAGCAAATATGAGGAGCTGGTAGGTTTTGTAGAAGAAATAATAATTATTTTAAAATTTTATGGGCCTTATTGGTTTTGTTTTGGCTTTTTATAGAGCTCTCTTTCATTAGTGCATGTCATTTTTTGCACCATTGTATTCTCAATTAGCATAATGGCAGTTTTCCAGTGTGAACCTTTTGTATGTGAAATGTGCCAAAAACTTTATCTTCTACTAATGAGTATTAATTGCTGTGTCACTTTGTATGAATGCATGAAATTATGTCCTAGAAGTAAGGAATTTCCACCTTATCTGCTTGGAGGAGGTTTCACCATTGCTAGAATAGAAATCTGATTTGCCTTTAAAAGGCGCAGCTCGGTTGCTTTGAAGGGTGTCAGAGATGGAATCTATCCATTTATTTATTTGTGATGGGAGCTGAATTCGAATATGTTGTTCATTCATTTGTGTGGTGTAAAGAGAATAGTATGACATTTTTGTACAGTTCATGTGAATACGTATCAAGATTGAAGTAGAAGATATTTTCAAATTGTGAGAACTTGGGGGGGATAACAGTGGCTTGTTGTTTAGCTCTTCAAACTCAAAAATTACTTAGAAGTTTTGCCTTGCTCTCCTTTCATGGAGTTTAAAGGCTGCATTCTCTATCCATCATTATCTGAGGAATTTGGGATGAAATAGACAGATAGCATTTAGTTTTATTATTCTTTGCACTGTGGCTGGAGAGAGCAGTGCACTGTTCATTCTGAATTTGGAAAATCTTATTATCTTTGCAAAACAGAACTGAATTGATCTACTTGCAAAGTGCTTGATGGAAACATTGGAATTTGAAGTGTAATACAGTTTATGTATGTAAAGTACAATGTGATTCTGTTTTATCAAAAAGCCATTGTCTGCCACTGATTGGCTTTGCATGACCTTTGTAGTATATATAGTTAATTAGGTTCTGATCACATCCAGTTTTGTACCAGAACAGTGCATATGTGAAGCCACAGTGTGGGTATTCAGGTATTTATCACTTCTCAGGCAGAGAGAAATAAGTATTCTTTCACCTTTTCTCTTCTGTCTCTGCAAATTGTTGTGCTCTCCCAGGGCCTTCTGGCCTGTCATTAGCAACATGCATTGCAGTGTCTTTTGCATTGAGCATGATCTGTGCTTTGGTATATTTTCTATTACTGTGAAAGTTTCTGAAATTATACTGAAGTATGTAATTCCCTTTGGTCTTTTTAAAATAATAATAATAATAAAAAGCTGATTTCATTTAGTCTTTTACTTCACCAAGTGAGCAAGTGTGATTCATAGTTAATCTCTACTTGCATATGCTATCACAAACACTAATTAATCCTATTTGCAAAGACAAATTGTGATTAATGCATATCCTTAAAATTTACACCTAATTACACAGAATATAATCTCTAAATTTGTATAAATAGAAGTTATAATTTTTAACATTGTAGATAATAAGCAATTTTCTGAATTTACATTTGCATGTGCTAATTAAGGACTGCTTCATTGTATTTACATTTGCAGACTGGTTTTGTTCTCATTACTCAACTTAGGGTTCTGTAAACAAAGGAAAATAATATCATTTTTGGCACAGGTCCAAAATGTACATCTTAATCCTGATTTTGAACCTTGATTAATTTTTTTGTGAGTTATACTAGTTAGTGGCATTATATGTAACAACTGTTATTAATTTATTTAAATTTAACTGTACATAAAGGGGATGAAAATTGCACTGTTTGTTTTTTCACCTTTTACTCTTTTGATGAATACCTCCTTCTTATTCTTAGAAAGATAAACCCTTATGTAGTAATAAACTTGATCATGGTGGACAAAAAATGCTAACAGTAATAATAAATACCTTAATATTTTTATTCAATTAATTACTTTTGTTGTTCTCTCTGTTCTTATCTATAAGGAGAATTTGAAATCTGGGCAATCTAAAATTCTGAAAGATAAGAAAATATATTGGAGGATTTAGTCTGAGAGGCATGTTAAAAGGTACATATGCATATTTTGCTGAAATATGTAATTTGTATAATGTGTTAGTTTAAGCAAAGTAGTACTTTTTGACCATGATAAGCTAAAAATAAAAGCGGATCTTCTTTTTATAGCTAGTCTATTACAAACTACCTCTTTCTAAATTAAAGTAAATCCCATACATAGCTGAAAACAAATTATTATCTTATATTTAAATCCATTCACTGCTTTTGAATAATTTTAATTTTTTTTCATTTCCTACGATGAGTCAAAAAATGTTACTTATAAACGTTTACTAACAACAGTTATAAAATAATTATGTTTCAGCCGTCTCATAAAATAATAGCCACTTACCAGTAGTTGGTGATTATGTGCTGCTTAGGGAAATATTTGTTGGTTTGTTTATTAGATACACCTGCTATTGTAATGAACAGATTATGGTTGGGGAAGACTTGCAAATGCACTTGATCTCCCACGTGTTTTAAAACTATTGTTGTAGTTGTTCTATGTAATGAATGTTTGCCAGGGACTTAGGAGAGCCAGAAGCAATCACTGCTGAAACAGTTAGAGTCTCCCTGTGTGTCCTCATTTGAGGTATTATCTCGTGTTGTCATAATGACCTGAATGTCACTTTTAAATGTTTTATCATTCTCAAGGCCTTCAGAAAGCAGAGACTCTTGCTGAAATTTTGGATAAGCCACCCTGATTGCATGCACTAGGCAAGACACCCAAAATAATTTTTCTTGTTCATTTGGTGCTGCTAAGGCCTCCTGAGATTGCTGATGTGTTTTTGGGACTTCATTTCAAAACCAGAAATTAATCACTTGTGAAAGCCCAAAGGAAGCTGAAAGGGCTGAGCTAAAGTCTAAAAACCATCTCTTCTTCAGATAATTTTCTGGAATCTGGAGAGCTTAATGAAGAAGAAAAAAAAAAAAAGCAATCCCCCCCAAACTCATTAGGAACTGTTCAGTGTGATACTCTATGGTACAAATAGACTGAGTTCAGGCCATGACAAGAGTGCGTGAACACTCAAGTTTGTGCATGGATGTCACAGTTTTGCATAGCTGTGCTGCCAAGACGGCTTCTGCAAGCAGCAGCTAGAAGGTCTCTGCAGGTCCCATAAAGTAAATATCAGCCAATTCAAGGCTGAAGTTGTTGCAGTTTTGTGTAGCTGTGCTGCTGAGATGGCTTTTGCAAGCAGCAGTTACAGCTTTCTGCAAGCCCCAGACTGTAAACATCGGCCGATCCAAGGCCAAAGTTGCTTCTGACCAGGGCAGAGCCAATCAGAAATGGTCACAGAGCCTCTGTGAATCACATATAGGAGAAAAAAAAACTTCCGGCAGACACATTTTTGCCACCACAGAAGGGAGTGAGAAGATGTAACAAGCTGTGTGGACACCAAGGCCAGGCCCAAAGGAGAAGCAGGGTGGGGGGAAGAATGAGATGCCGGAAAGAGATTCCCCTGCAGCTCATGGAGAAGACCATAGTGGAGCGGGTGTCCCCTTGCATCCCATGGATAAGGACAGGGAGCAGAGACATCTACGGCCTGTGAAGAGATTGATCCACGCCAAAGCAGGTTTGCTGGGGAAATTGTGACTGTGGGGGACCAGGCCGGGGGAGTCTGGGCGCAAAGGTCAGTACCCCATGGAAGGGAGCCGTGCTGAGTCCCATGGTGAGGAGATGACTCCCCGATAGAGGATTCACGCTGGAGAAGTTCATGGAGGACTGTATCGCATGGTTGGGATGCCACAGTGCCACAGGGTAAGGGTGTGTGTGTGGAATGCCCCCCCAGCTAAGAATGAAAACAATTCAGGAGGAAAGGACTGAAAACCCCCATTCCCCATTCCCTGCCTCTCCCTGCACCGTGATGAGGGGGAAGAAGGGAGTAAACTCATGATGAAGTTTAAGTCTGCTAAGAAGGGAGGGGTAGGGGGAAGGCGCTTTAAGACTTGGCCATGCTTCTCATTACCTGTCTCTGGTTCACTGGGTGTGTAGCTGTAGTAGTAATAAATTAGTTTTATTCTGTGTTGAGTCTGTTTTGCCCATTGCACTAATTGGAAAGTGATCCCTCTGTCCGTATCTTGAACCCTAAGCCTCCTGATATATAGTTTCTCCACATTTCAGCTGAAAAGGGGAGTGAGTGAGTGGCTTTGGTGGGCATTTGGCCTCTAGCCAGGACCAAACCACCACAATGGGTAGGTATGTATTCTTGCCAGCCTTTGTAACATTTTAAATCCTCAAGTAATTAATCTCAAAATTCTACATAGTGTTGTTAGTTGATAGACGTGCTTTTTTAAATAAATGTCAGTGAAAGTGCTAATTTTCTAACTGTGTTTTCAACTGAATCATTAAAAATAGTTCTGTTACCACACACAATAGTGTCAAAAGCCTGAAGCTATTGAAAGGGAAGCCTTAAAAATGTACTTTTATGTTTCCTAGAAAAACTCAATGCTATTAATGTAAAACCGGCAAGAGAGAAATATCTATTCATCAATATTTCATTTAGACAAATTTATCTTAATGTTTTCAGAAGCACCCATCCTTAAATGTATTCCCCAGATTGAGCTGAAGCATCTTTTCTGCTCTATCATTAATCTAGCACCCTGGAAACCCCTGAGTATAGGAATAAGAAGATGTTTACATAGTATATTAGCATCCTGATCTCTAGAGCTGACATAAATGAATGGAGGGACAGGGATGGAGGAATCCACTGTCTTCTATTTCAGTGCAGCTTGCCACTGCAAGCAGATTAGTTGTGGTGGAAGAAAAAACTACCTTGAGCTGTGAGAAGGAAAACAAGGAGGGAAACAAGAGGTTCCCATCACAGTTTGTGGAATGTGACTGTCAGTGGTAACATACACAAAGAGCCAGTGTTGCCAGGTGGCATGATGGGGAACAAAACACTTTTTATTGAAATCAGAAGGTTTTTTTCTCCTGGATGGTTGTAAGCAGAATAGTGTGATAAGACTGGTATAACTCAGAGCACCTGGAGAAGGTGTCTCATGCTAGTATAGCATGCACACTATTATTTGTGATAAGGACGAATAAAAAAAGAAGATAAAGATCAGAAGGAGGAAAACCTTTTTGTGGGTAGTGCTATTGAAGTTCTGTCTTATCAAGAGAGTTCCTCTTAATCTCATAATGATACAGAAGTCTGAATTAGCGCATACAAACACCACCCATGCCTGGGTTACAGGTGGGGTTACCTGCACAGGCAATGAAAATTTTCATTTTGCCATTTACGTGGATTATCACTCAAATCAGTTGGCAGCTTTTGGAAAAAATGCAGAATCACTTCTATGTATAATTAGGCACTTGTTAAAGATAAAATGCTCTAATATATTTTACAATCCTGAAGGGAGCAATGAATTGTTGATATCTTAATATCGATAGTTTTCCTTTTTCACTGTCACTGCCATTTTATGCTGACCTGTATCTGTAATCTCACTCTTTTTGGAGGATTGTTCTGGAATTTCTGAGGTTTTGTTTTTTTTGTTTTTTTTTTTTCTTTGCCACAGCAGGATTTAGCAGTGGGGCTTCTGAATTCATTATCAGAAAACCTATTCTGTGACCTCATGCTTCCACTGATGTGCTGTATGATCTCACCTAGGTCCTTTTTCCCTCCTTTACCTTGGTTTCCTTATTTATCATGCATTGAAGTGCTTTGAATTCTCTGGATGTCAAGAATTATTCTTTATTAGGAAACTGTACCACATTTCTATGTTAATATTTGCATAAGATTTTTAAATTTGTAATGCTGCATTATTGGTTTATACAGATTTAGTAGAGGTAACAAGTGTGATGGCTTTCTGTCAACATTTCAAAGTAAAAATGAGGGTTCCTAATACAAAAGCTATTAGCTAATCGGATTGTTATTAACAGTTTAAATAGGTAATTTTAAAACCCTTATCTGTCTTTAACTAGCCTGAAAAGTAATACAGTGAGATTCCTAGTGGATTGTAAATTGACATAGTTAAAATGCCATTGTTCTTTGTGGTTTAATAGTAGCAGGATATAAAAATAAATATATGTGCTCAGAAACTGGTCTGCTGTTTCATGTATGGTGCTGGACTGTACCTGGCATTACCACCGTGGTCTGTTAAGATTTTAGCATGCCCATACTGTCAGAAGAAATAATTATTAAATTTTGTAAGCGATGTGTTATATGAATAAATTAATATTGCTGTTCCTGTGCCAGGCTGTGCCAAATTGGAACTTTTCTCAAAACAAACACAAGGAAACATTCAGTTCAGGGAAGGACAAAATTTTCAGCAGTTCAGGAATGGAAGTATCAAGATTAGTGTTTTTGTTGTTCCTGTTGGCACTGTCATGTTTATCAGAGATTCACATGCTATAACCATAGCAGTTTTTTGGGGTGGGGTTCTTTTTTTCTTGGGGTTTTATTGCTAGCTTGTTTGGATTTTTTGGGGGTCAGGTGGTTGGGCATAGGATTACATTTTGGGTATTTTGCAGCATGGTTTGGTATTTTCTGCCTTATAGGTGAAGCGCTTATTTTCTAATAAACCTGGAGGGTATTCATCCAAAAGTACCTTCTATGGTGCTAAGATTAGATCAAGGTAATACTGATTTTGGAGACAGAATTGATTTATTATTACAGAAAAATGAGAGAAGGTGTCTAACTTATTCTGACAAAGATTGCAGCCTGTGTGGTTATGGATACTTAATTTTTAAAGCTTTTCACTAATGAATCGGTTGTTTGATAGCAAAAAAAAAAAAAAATCAATAAAACAAACCAAACCCCTGCCAATTTTTCTCCATTAAGAGCAGCACATGTGCAAAAATTTTTCATTATCCCTCGAACAGCTCCATTGACATGCCTTAATTTTGCATGAATCACAGTTACAAGCACATGTGGAGAATTGTGTAATGTTGTTTAGAACTGTTAGTGTGCGGTGTTATTTTACTGAAGGTGCATGGGAGCATGGCATGGGACCATGATGGAGCTTGTTCTGTTGTAGTATGTTGAGATAGGATTAACTTCTACTGTAGATGATGCTATTTGATTAATGTATCACAAAATACGGGCCAGCTGGACAGCAACCTACCACATGAGCCTTATGATGTTTCCAGATTCATCATTCTTGGTATGTAATGTGTCTCATTTTCCCTGTGGGCTGCCATAACCTACTATTCCACAGTAAGGTCAAGCTTCTAAAATATCAGACTTTAATGAAAAAGTGAAATATAACTCAAAAAGACAGAATTTTCTTGTAACCTGTGAGTCCTACTGTCTTTTGTTATGGATGATCAGTCAATTAGCTTGCACTGTTGCATTCTGCTCTTTTGTTGGATTTGATTTAAAGGTGTGCCATTTTTTTCTGAAACCTATCAGCAAAACAGCCCAGCATGCTAAGTAGGTTCTTTCTGATACCAGATAGATGTCTTTTCAGGTTACTTTTTAGAGATTACAAGAGTCTAATTTTGCAAGCCATTTTGTGGTAGTATTTTGATTTGCTTTTTCCTCTCCAAACATAGTCAATTAAGATCAGACCTTCCTTGACTAGTCTGTGCTGTTGGAACTCCAGTAAGATGCAAGCACTGTAAAACCAAAGCCTGTATTTACATCTTATTGCCTGCTTCCTTCCAAGAAAACATTATATAGAAAATGTAGAAGATTTGGTCCCAAAGAAGGCATGGTTAATTATGAAAAAGAAAATTATCTCAAAAATATTTTGCTGTAGTACCAGCTTCACCTGGTTTGCATGTGTTATGTCTCCCTTGGTCTGCTCTGAAGTGGAAAATTGATAGGTATCAGACTGGTTAATCCTTTGCGTGTCTGATCGAGTCTCAGGTTTCAATTTTAACTTAATTGTGAAAATTGTCTTTTCTTATTAAAAAATAATATTAATAATAATAATAATTAGGGCTTTTAAAAAAAACATTGCCATATTTTGTCAGTGTCAGTCAGAAGTCTAATTCTGTTATTAAAGGATATGAGAAAAATAATGTGCCAATTAATGAGTGCAAGATTTAACCATATATAAGTGGTACATAACTTATATCTGTATCTTCTTTACATAAGTATTAATTCCTATAAACTGGTTTTGGTTACTTTTTTGATTTACAGTGTTACCAAGACTTGCTGAAAATGCAGACAGAAATGTGGTTTTGTGGTTAATTATTTGGAAGAGACAAAGTAAAATAGTAGCAGTTTACTATACATTGATGGTATGAAATTTGTTTGCAGAAAAAATGATATATTTCATGAATATCTTCAAGATTTTACATCTAAAAATGCACTCTAAATTTATGCCAGAATACTGCATCGTTAATGTTTAATAGAGAAATAAATCTAGGTATCATCA
This sequence comes from Gallinula chloropus, assembly GCF_964237585.1. Lineage (NCBI taxonomy): Eukaryota > Metazoa > Chordata > Aves > Gruiformes > Rallidae > Gallinula > Gallinula chloropus. Next base: position 66,151,598 of record NC_140088.1, read on the forward strand.
GCATAACAATGCTATAATCTTTGAATCTGAGTAATGTGTCTCATGTGGGTGGGCATGAATGGCAAATAAAGTGGGATAAAATATGCAGCTTTATGTAAGGCACTGTGGGGGATTGGTGAAGATCTGGATGCTATTCTTGAAACACAGGATAGTAATGCCCTATAAAATCCAAGTTACACCATAAAAGAGACAGCAATATTAACATAAAATAAAAGGAAAGAAATTTCTAGTTCTGCTTAAGAAAAAGAGTAAGCTACAATGTAACCTCACTATAAAAAGACAACACCTTAAAATTATTTTCTATGCTATAGTCCTTTGTTTACTTAGATGGAGTAACTTGCATTCTCTAAAGAATGAAACCAAATATTTAACTGGTTTACCATATGAAAAGACTGCAATTTTGATTCATACTTGTTACTAGGTCTATACCATACCTGATACCATACTTGGTATTAGGTCTGTAGATTATATGGATATATAGAGAGCCCGTCTGTGTATTAGAGGAGTAGTTAGTTCCCAGAAAGAAATACCACTGGAATCCTACTCAGTGGGGCAGTGGAAGCAGCAGCAGGGTTTTGGTTGAAGCTTCATTAGCTGACGTGAATTTCTGGTGATGCTAGGAATTTAAAGGCTAAGCTACTGGTCTATGCTGGTTTGGTTTTTTGTTTGTTTGTCTGTTCCCTGAGAGTCTTGAGATACCCCAGAGACTGATAATCACAAGTCTGTCTGTCCAAGTAAGTTAGAGGTGAACTAGAGCAGCCAATGTTGTTCTAAACTGTTTTCCTTTAGGCAGCTTGTGAAAAACTACCAAATTATGTAGGGAGACTTTTCAATATATTCCTTGCTATAAACCAAGGTGCACTCTCTGTTGTAGAGCATCACCAGTTTTTGCAACTGCTTTTCTGGATTTCACAGTTTTTAATATATTCTTTTGGGCAGAGGGGGAGGGGTTAGCTATCAGCTCCTATTTTGGTCTTAGATCTTTCAGTGCATTGTTAATGCTACTTTGCATTTATATAGAAACATAAATCTAATGCCTTTTATACATGTAAAGTTTAGCTTAGCTCCCTTAAAGGTGCTAAGGAGCATTTTTTTCATTCTCATTTTGGTAATTCTTATCAACACAGGCCCACTTTTCTTTTGATCTGTCTTGCACTTAACTATCTTCCCACATATTGCATCATTTGCAGATTTAATTAATGGCTTTTTCATTTTATGACTACTTGTAGAAGTCTGATGAAATTTTAACACTTATCCAGCCACTATTGGAATAGGCTTTTCATCTCCACTCGATGGATTTCTGTTATGATCAATTTTACTTATGGTTTGTCACTGGTTGTGACTCATCTAGTGATACTTTCAAGCCAAGTCAATTTAATTTTGTTGTTAAAATTCCTGACATGATTTATCAGTTACATTGTAGTGCTTATTAAATGTAATAAAATGCTCAGATCAAGAACCTGAGTAGTTTCAGAGATTTTTAGATCTTTTTTTAAGTGACTTGTGGAAATCAAACATTTTACAAGCATTCAGTTAGACAGAAAGCAATTATAAAAATCTATTTTTGAAGGCAGATATCTTCAAGCAAAGTCTAAGTCCCAGTGACCCTAAACACTGCCTTAGGAGTAGTCAAAGTATATATCCCAATTTATCCATTTTAATAGTCAAAGTATATATCCCAATTTATCCATTTTAAATGTACCATGAACAAATGCAGTGTTGTCTTCTGTATTAAACAGCAAAAGTAGTAATGGAGAAACAAAAGCATGTAACTTCCTTTACTATGTCTGTGAAGGCTTTATATCTATATAAATTATATTTACATTTGTAAACTTTTTAAGCTCTTTGTAGTTGTCTTTAACTCAAAAGTTTCAAGTAATGAGAAGACTTTATGGCCTAAACAGGGTTATTTTTAACTTGATGAATTAATGCAATAGACAAGAGGACCCTTGGCCATCTGTAAAATTTTCTGGTCTATTTTTGCTAAGAAGATAGAGGAAGATTAAGAACCTCACTCAAATGTTTATTTTCTCTGTAAGTATTGTTCCTTGGTGCAGCCTAACAAAGTTCCCAGTATTTATAAGGCTTTTTTTCTCCTCTGAATAAAGGAAATCTGAGTGATGAAAATGAATAGGTCCCATTGATCCTGCATTTATGTATAGATTCTTTATATGGTTGATATTAAATTATTTTCTGTCCTCTGCTTTTATAACAGCTACGGCTTTCTAAAATTGAAACAGTACTATTTCTCCCTCTTTTTTAGATATTTGTTAAATGATTCTATTTGTCTAAGCAATTTGATTATTCAGCTATGTATGTAAGGAAACTTAAAATGAGCTGAGGGTGTACATGCATCCCTGCTAATATGGTAAGCCACTAAGAAGCCCAGAGAAGTAGGAGAGGTCTCTTAGAAACGGTCTGCAGTGAAATAACATATTTAATATATATTTAAGCAGTGCTCATCTGGTAGAAATATAAGCTAGACAGAAGTGAACACACTCTTTGGAGTTCTGCTGAGATGGATTGAGACACTAAACTGTCCATTTTGAGGCAAGAAAGGAAACTTACACCAGAGCTAAAAATGTAGCCATAGTAGTTTAAAATTACATTCTGGCTTTTAGGAGATAACCATCATCCATCCCATTTACTTTATTTGACAGTTAACCAAGGCACACTTATCCACAGAAGCAAAAACCAGCAAATTTTAAGTTTTCTTTCATGCATTGCATATTTTTATGTTCCATATGCATACTGTGAACTTGTGTCCCCAAAACAGAGTTGGATATGCAATAATTAACTTGGACCATACCATGCTTATAGATGTGCACCAATACTAGATTATTTTGGATTTGTCAGTCAGTGAAGATATTTCATGAATTACATGTACTTTCCTTACTGCACATGTTCTCTTCAATATATTGAAACACTAGTAGCTGTTTAAACACTCAGTGTAAAAAACACTGTGTCCTCCTGGCCTTGCAATCCATAAGTGTAAACCATTGCTAGTACAATGGCCTGGGATTACAGTGATGCAAATTCTATGTATGAATTTCTAAAAATTCAAGTAATTAAAAAAAATAAAATCCAAACAAACCAAACAACCAGCAACAAATATATTGACTGGTCAAAAATTTTAATTTGCCTCAGTTGTACCTGAGTTTGTAAGAATTTAAAACTTTGTAAGTACTTTCTGAGTTAATACGTATCATAAAGTTCTAAAGGCTATAAGATAGATTTAAATGCTCCTATTTGAAGTGAGAAGCCATGTTTTTGCACACCGTTAGCTAGAAGGGATATGTAATAAAAAGTATAGTTTATTGGGTAATAATGATGAAAGTAGAAGATATTTATTTTAGCTTCCTGGAAAAAGCGTTCAAGTGTGTGGGTGGCTTGTAGCTGGATCTGAGCTCCTATGAACTCAATCTCTGATCAGGGTCCTGTCAAGTGCTCTCGGTGTTTCTGACATTTCCTTCTCACATCTGTTCCTTGGGGATGGTGACTTAACATTTTTCATCATGGCGTATCCCACAAAAGCCCAAGAAGATGAAGGCCTTCTTGCAATTCTTGATGTCCACCTTCTAGGGGACTAAAAAGCATCCTGTGATGCAGAATTGCAGCGCAGCCTTTTAGTAATATGTTTCTTGTGTCCAAACACCCCTCTCATAATAAAAAGCTATAATTGCATGTCTATGTGTGTCTTTTTCATGTACTGTGAAATATGGTGGCAGTGGTCTGACAGTGGTCTTTTGTCAAGAATTCATGAAAGTGGCACTCCTTTAGCATGTTTTTCAGCATTATTTCATTATGCTTTGTTGCATTTTCTGAATAGATCTCAGAGAAAAAAGCAGAATAAAATAGAAGGTAGCCACTAGAGAGGGTTTGAAATTAACAGAAAGAATTTTTGTTGTTGTGTGGGAGCAAAATAGTGATAGTTCTTTAATATTTCCATTTGAGCTACAAATTCTTTGGCAATTATAAAGCAGCTTATAGATAATTCACACACACTAGGGCAGCTTATAGTTATTATTTATTTGTTTATTTATTTGAATGTCTTTCACTACAGAAAAGACATTTGGCAGTATAATAGTATACAGTCTTTTTTGTTTGCTTGTTTGTTTGCTTTCTACACGCATGTAAATATTTTGTCTAATTATTTATATATACAGAGAAAGCAAATTTCCAATCCTGATAAATATAATGTGTATTGTCTCCCAAAAAATCAGAAAATTAGCTCTGGAAAGACAGAGCTTGATCTAGGAAGAATGCTTTTAAAGTACTACAGTAAAACATTTAAGAATCTCAGAGAATTTAATACACATTATTAATGTGTTGGAAACAATTGTTAACTTAAGCAAGAGGAAGATGATAAAGATCCAGAGGACGAGGGTTACTTTACAGTTATTTTAGAAGAGAAAAAATTGAAATGCAATGTTTTTAAAAGTAAGAAGGCTTAATTACTTGAATTGTACACTATGCAAGTAAAGAAATGATCAGATGATTAATATGTTTTACAGGAAGGTTGAACTTATTTTTTTTGTAACTTCTTTTTTAATTTTGAATTAATTGATAAATGGGATTAAAATAGCTATTTATTCTTTCCATTCAGCTTCTCTAGATAATTTTCTTTTAAAGATCATATATTGCTAGCAGATGAACACTCTGTCCAGTCCTCCATTTTACCCTACTACACATATTGCAGTGTTGTTATAATTTAGTGTGGTTGTTGGGTGGCAGGATGTTTACAAAATTTATGCTTGAGCTGTAAACATGGAGAAATAACGTGCAAGCAGTGGCAATGGAGAAGGGCTGAATTTCCTGAATCATGAACTTGGGAGTGATAATTAAAACTGAACAGGGAGAACCGAAGAGCAGGTCGGATATAAATCTGTATTACTCTGTTAGAAACAGCAGCGTGGTGTCAGACTCTGCCAGCTAATGCTCTGTTGCTTACTGCAAAGGAAGTACAAGGACAGAAGAATACGGAAATTCGTAAAGCTGTCCTTAACTTGAAGGGATGTAAAGAAAGTTCCGTATTTTTTTATTACATGAAAATTTTCAATCTGTGATTATTTGCCCTGATATTTTTGTTCAAATTTGGTCTATCTGTCCTCTAGTGTCATCTTGTTTCTATCGAGACGGGGGGGTTGGGTGTATCCATTCTGTTGGGAGAGCAGGGAGGTGTATCAGCGAGAAATTTTGTCCATAAGCACATGAATATTCCCTGTATCATGATTACTGTGTGCTTGTAAAGGACAGCATCACCCAAAGGTGGAAATTATAGTTTAGGAGGTAAAGTAGGCAATTACTTCATTTCAAGCCTGTTTCAAAATAAATTTACGTGTACTAGTAAGCTAGAAAAGATTAGTTTTCAAGTTGTATTACGTAATGGAAATAAAAATAAACCTCAGTCTTGAAGAGACTCTAGTGCTTGACAGGCTAGTACTTGTCAACCTTGATCTACTTGAAGATGGCAAACTGCTGTGTAAATGTTACTCTTTGCAAACCACACTCGGTTTTTGAGTCCAATTTGTCCCCATTTGAGGACCGAAGCCTCAAATCAATGTGCACGATGGGGGTGATCTCATTAAGCGGATACTTTATTAAATAATGCTGTATTAGCATGATAGATTCCATGGCACAGCATGGATTGAATTATTCTTGACACATCTAAGTCAAGGAAGGTGTAAAAACCAGAGGTGACTGCCCTCAGAGGTGTGTAGCCATGGTACTACAGTTCAGAAAAGCATTAAAGTCTTAGTTTGAGTGACTTGATGAATCATTTCCCAATCCTAATCTTATGTAAGGCAAGTTTGAGGATGTGTTTAATGAAGGAAATTATTTGATGCACTGATTGATTTTTTTACTTTTTTGATTCAAGTAGAAGACAACTATTTTTTCCATGGTACTTTAAAGATAGTTAGTCAGTTCTAATAGTTTATAGACCAGTGTGTGTGTGATAATTTGTAGGAGGTATTTCCAAATAATGTGAAGCAAAGCATAGAAGGGATTTCTAAAACTAAGGGTTAGATGAAAGGAAATTTCTGAATATGAAACAGACGAACATTCATACGGATGGGTTAACAGTGGTAGAGATAAAGTAAATTACTCATCCTAGATCAATGACAGATGAAGGTTCTTTATTTCTAATAAGTTCTTATCTCTGCCTACGCATCGTGTGATGTTCTCTCATTCTCATTCTATAATCAAAATAGTCTTTCATAAGCATGTAATGAACACTTAATGAAAGTTATATACATTTCATTTAATCTGATGGAGAAATCAGGATTCTTTAGAAAAGGAACGTTTATTGTAAATTGCTAATGAGGTTGGCAGTGAGTCAGATTACTACTTAAAGAACATGATCCATACTGAGAGCTTTTTAAAAAAAGTGTCAAAAAGAGATATTATTTAGCTATCTGTGAAACAAAGGCTGTGTTACTGCAATTCAAGTAACTTCAACACTTGCTTTGATTTTCTTTGATAACATACACTTAAACTTCTCATGAATGATTGTATATAGCATGACTAAATCTTTTCTAACTGATGTTCTTTTTTCTTCATTAAAAATACAAGTTACATTGTGCCAAGCTAAATAATGTGGTGGCACATGTCAGAAATAATCTGAAATAAAAAATTTTTTTTTTTTGCCCTCTTTTTAGAGTCTAACTGTGCAGAAGAGGGTAATCCCATCTGTGTTACTCAGTCTTCATAAGTGCAGATAAATCTCTTGTCAGATCATGAATCTATTCATGAGCCACAGCTATTTTTAGTGTAGAATGCTGCCCTCTCTCTCTTTTTTTAACCCTCTCTCTTTTTTGTTTTAAATTAAAACGCTGCCATGATTTAACCAAACTACGTCTCATACCACTGTCCCATAGGAAATTTTGCTGCTTAAATATACTTCAAAAATACCATTGGTGAGAAGCAATTCAGAAGAATGCTAGATTAACATTTAAATATTAGGCAAAGTAGTCTGTTAAAGAAAGAGTGATATATTTGTTAGAGAAGTCTGTTAGACTTCTTTTTCAATATGCATGTGCATTTGTCAATTTTTTTAAAAAAATCTCCTTTTTCCTCTTAACTAAATGAGGTGTCACTTATCACTGGGGATGTATAGTATGTAACATAGATGTTTTTCACCTTGTCTTCAGTTCCTGGAAAAAAAAATGTAATAAATGGACTTCAAACTAATTCTTTAAATACTTTATGTATTAATGGATGTCTCCTTTAGACAAGGATTGCTGGAGCTGCATAGCTGTAGAACCATTTGTGGAATCTCATGCTATCATTCAAGTTCTTTTTCTGTTTCTAACTGCGACATATTATCTTAGGAAGATGCTGGTGGTATTGAATATTACAGCGGCTTTATGTGAGGGTAATTGACCTCAGTTAGGTCATAAGGCTAAAGCACACCTGTATTGCAAATACATGCAGTGAGTCAGGAATACTCAAGCATTCCTGAAAGTCTTCATCTTCTGAGCAGAAAGTATTTTGTTTGAGTGTTCTTCTAACAAAATTTAATAGGGTAGTTCACTTACAGATTAATATAAGTTGGATTTTTTTTAATCAGTGCTGGCAAAATCCTAGGATAATAAGCAAGGTTAAGTTGACTTTTTGGCCAGAGAGTCAGGTGAATGTTCTGTACCTGACAGAGATGTTATGAAGGGAGAGTGGTATTCCAGGTTCTCCAACAGGAACTCCGCAATTAATTAGAAGAAGCAATATTTCCTGTTTGGATTAATAATATCATAGATACCAAAGTGGCTGGGGGGGGGGGCAAAGTTGAAGAGATCCAGTGATGGGTGAAATGTTTATTCTTTTAGATACTCTAATTACACTAGCATTAGAGCAAGAAAGAACATTGGAGGAAACATCAAGGGTGAGGTGACAGAGTGGTGCTACACTGGCATAAAGAAGATTTGTGGGGCTGATGGCTCTCAACATAAGAATGAATTTAGATGACAGTTGTGATTCGTCTTCTTTTCTCAGGGCTGAACAGTCCCAGCTCACTCAGACTTTCCTCACAGGGGAGATGCTGTAGGCCCTTAATCATCTTTGTAGCCCTCCTCTGGACTCTCTCCAGGAGGTCCCTGTCTTTTTTATACCAGGGAGCCCAGAACTGTAGACGATACTCCAGGTGGGGCCTGACTGGGGCAGAGTAGAGGGGGAGGACCACCTCCTTCGACCTGCTGGACACACTCCTCCTGATGCACCCTAGGAAATGTAGCATGAGAGTATTTAAAATGTAGATTGTCCTATTCAAAAGAAAACACTGTCCATTTAATTTTGATTTTTGTTGTTTGTTTTGGGGTTTTTACACCTGGAGTCAGAAGCCACAGTACTAATTCTTTCTTACATAAAGAAATTAAGTAATTTAATGATACTTTCTCACAAAAGAAAGATTGATTTATTCTTAGTAACTAATAAAACTGTATAAGGATATTATTTGGTATTTTCCTCAGACCTAGATGTCTTAAAGGGTGGCAGCTTTCTGTTACTAGCCAGCAGTAGAACTGATCTAGTGAAAATGTTAGAAATGTGCGAGTTGCTGCTGTTCATTCCAGTGGTCAGCTCTTGCAAAGATGGTGGAGGTGAGAGGGAAAGAGAAAAGAGAGGGAGATACAGGGTAAAATTCCAAACATAAGACTCCAAGAAATAAAAAAAATGGCATAAAGAGCACTATTGGATACTTTAGTGTAATTTATTTGTGGTAGCCTTAAATTGTGGAGAATTTATGTTGTATTCCTTGACAAGGAAAATCCTGTATGTTTTCAAGATTAAAAATTTGTTGGGTTTTTTTTTTGGGGGGGAGAGGGGAGCAAGAAGTTGTAGGCAGGATTATGTTCTTAAGTGATTTTCCTGAACTTAGTAAACACGAAAACTGAGAGAGGTAGGAGACAACATTTTTTCAAGGATTGCAGGCATCTGACTCAATAGAAACATTTTTCTGTTGCTTTTATTACTGGACAAAAATCCAGGATGGTTTAATAGTGAGGAATAATGGCCTAGTATTTATATTAAATTATGAGCAGCAGAGTATTACAAAGCTCTTGCAGGAGGAGAAGGCTGGAACAGATGAGTTCTCATGTCATTATGCAAGAAGTCCCTAGGTATGGAGGGTGCCATGGGCTGCAATACATTGTTTTGACATGACAGCTACCAGGTGTTCCATTTCCATTTGTTTTCATGGAAAAAAAATAAAATCTGTGGGTCTATAACAAATGAAGCAGAACTGATGCTGCCAGCATAAAATTTCTGTTTAGAAAAGTAAATCCCAGCTGCTTTGTAGCTAAGGGTTAGATAATTTGCTTCAGTACAGAGGATATATAACCATAGGTTGAAAATGTTTGGGGTTTTTTTAATAAATTAGTGAGCCATTTGCTCACTGACAAAAGCGAAATTCATCTATGCTCTTGAAAGGGAAGAGTTTCTAAGCTTCTTTTTAAATTAACTGAAAGTACTTTAGATAAAAATACAGTACATTCATGAAATTGATGTCATTTATAATATTTTAAGGATATATGATGTGCATTTTTTTCTGAGTCAACCTTTGTGTGCTTTCTAGAACAAGTAAATATTTTAACATTTCTTTTGTTCCCTAATTTTGCTTCAAATGTACAGGCAGAGTTTTTACTGGCTTCTAATAATCTTCATACACAGAGAAGCAGTGTCATATATTGGTGTTTTTTAAATGCTTACCACAAAATGAATACTAAAATATAACTGATTAATGAATGTCTCATTATAATAAATGTCAGTCTTGTATGCATATCCCTAGTTATATTTTTCATACATGTAGGAGACAAAAAATTATATTACCTTATTTGTAATTAAACTCGCTAAATTAGTGTCTGGTTTTAAAATTACCTGCTTTATGCAAACTGTGCAGTATAGTTCTAGAATATATTTAATGGCTTGCATTATTATTTCCTCTTCTGAAAACCATGTCCACCTACACAGATATTTCTCATAAAATTGTGTTTGTTAGTTGATAAGGTCACAATTATAAAACTTCCTTGAGGCTTTTTTTTGCCTTTTGACTTTCAGCTGTATAAATTGTAGGTTGTTTGCTATCCTGGACAGTTTTTAGCATGCAAAGTAGCCTGTTTGTTTCTGCTGGAGGAATTCTCAAATGCTAACTCAGCCTGCCGCAGTCTACCACTCCTCCCCTCCACCCTCATTTTGGTCAGTGCATGCGATGAATTTTCTTTGTAGTTCTAGCTTATAAAAGGATACTCCTGAACCCTTCAAGTTTTTGGATTGGGAGCATAATTTGCCTTTAGTTCATCCCCATTTCATGTTGTTGTAACTTCATTGGAGAAGATCTACTCATGGTTACACCATGAGGTATCAGTCTACTGGGGGAGGTGTACTTTTTTGGTACATAATATGTTATTATAAGAATATGTTATTATAAGAATTTATGATGCTAAAATCTCGTCATTTTCAGTTAATTGTGAGGATATGACACTGGGGTGCATGGGAATCAAAGCACACTGATAACAATTACAGGTGCAAATTGCATCTGTGAGTATTTGTGAGCTCTGGAAGAACCTGTTACACACCTGCTGGGTCGCGATCCTGTTGTCCCTCTGAAGAACTCTTTTTTATTTTTTTTAACTTCCCTCCTGTGGGGTTCAGAATGTACCTGAACCAAACTCTCCTGGAACTGCCACGAAGTAACAACCATCCAGCTGACAAAATTTGACTCTGATCCATCAGATACTGTAGCAGAGAAACACTCGTCATTGCAAACAGCTTCATTTTAAGAGTGAGGGAATGGCTGCATGAATATGGTTGTTTGTATTGGTTTCTGTAAAAGCTTTGTGTGGAGCTGCAGCAGCAACCTGTGTAACTCTCATCTTGTTTAAAAGTGCTGTATTTTTTCTGTTGGAGCCTATAATCTCTAAAGCAAGATCAAATCACAACTGGCCAGATCTGGTGTTTGGTTCACCTGAAGGCAACAAGTAACACAAGTAACACATGGAGATGAGCAGTCTGCTAGCAACTAAGAGTTGCTTAAAGTCATAGTTTTTGGTGATTACTTTTTGTTGTTGACATGGGCCTGAAGAGTTACTTACCTAGCCACTTCTATGTCCTTTTTTTGTTGTTGTGCTTTGTATCACTGATGATATAAACAGACATAAATCAAATAAAGCTGCTGTAGAGAGTTGTGCTGGGGGTCATAGTCTTGCAGGCCTGAGAGGGTAGCAATGGCAATGTGTAATTATCAGGAGACTTTTGCTGGCTCTGATGAGCTCTCTAGCTTTGCCAGGGCTGAGGAGCAGGACCTGGCTCATTCACTGTCACTGTCACCATCTGGAGCTGTCTGCTCCTCCCAAACTTCTGAAGATGCTGGCAATCCAGCAATGTTCCTGTGTTGTCCCTGTATTCTGGGTTTATGGGGACTCATACTGTTTCCAAAATGAGCTATTGGCAGAGAGTATCCCCTCTTGGTTGTTGATAATTGTCTGAATGTAACAAGAATTTTAATAGGAGATGGGGGTTAGAATTACCATCCCCTAATACCATTTTTATTTAAATTTATTACAATAATTACCATGTGATTAACAAAGTACATTAGTGCATTTGTTGAAATCACCACTCTGCTATCCCACAGTATGGTATTTAAATGCCATAAATAATTCTAATTAGTTAGCAATTGAATAACATGCATTATTTTTTATTATATAACCCATAGGACATTTAATAGTATAGTTGGCTATTGGCTGCTATAAAATATATGGGAAGGGTTAAGTTATATAGTTATCATCATTCAGACATAGGAATCAGGCATAGGAAAGACTTTAACCAAGTGTTTCAGACAAATCCTTCTTCCACTGTACTCGGTCTATATTAAAAGTACTCCACAGCGGCCTCTCCTAAAATTCAGTTAGGAAGCTACTTACTTTGTAAATGATAATCACTTCAGCTGGTTGCAAATATTTTCTTGTTAAATTGAGTCTCTCTTTAAAAAGCAGTGATTAAAGTTTACTAAAGCTACAAAAAATACTTCCTGGGTGGTTTCATATATGAACGGGTGTATGGGGGTATTTGTGTGTAGGCACATTGCACACTGAATTGAGATGCTCACTGCAGAAGTATGTGATGTCATTTCTGACCACTCTTCTGGCTTTGTTGTGGTTATTAAAGCAATGAAATATTCACCTGTTTTGAAAAGAACAATTTCCAGAGTAATCCCTCCCCCCCTCCCCCCGTTTTTATTGTTATATTTTCTGGGGTTTATAAAATATAGGAAATAAAATTGTGTCCTGAGTTGAACATCCCAGAATTAGCAGTCTGAAGCTATTCTGACTTCTTAAGAAATACTAAGACTATCACTACTTCCCAGCTCCAGGCAGCAGAGTGGAATATTTTCTTTACCTAAACTTACCTAAACACAAAATTAAAAATTTTAATACCGAAAACACCTTTTCTATATTTTCAAAAATATATATATATGGTCTGTAAATTATTTGACTCCATGTGGAGTAGCAAATAGTTGGGAGCATAAGGAGATATAAATAATGGACTTACAGAGGAGGAGTTTGTCATAGGTAGATTGCCATCTGTTGATGATGCAGCAGCCAACAGTTTATTCTGAAGACCTTTTCTAATGCAGCATTATGATTTTTTTGTGCATTTCTATTTCATAGAATTTTTAGGTCAAGAAAGGTTGAGATGGACAGAGGGGTGCTGATGTTTTCTTTTTTACAGGTGCATCGTTTTTCTCCAGATACTTGAAATTTGTTCTGTTGAGAGGAAGTTTGGGAAGTAACCATATTCATATTGTAATACTTTCAGGATCATACACTTATTTCAAGAGTTCGTTCCTGTACCTTGATTGTCACAACAAACATGGGGATTTAGGGTGGGTGGGAGGGCGTGTGGTGTGGCTGATGTTTGTAGATCCCAAAATTTTCAATAGTTGGACCATTATAGTGAAACAATAGGTATTTGGGAGTATCATTAGCAGTGGCAAAACCCTTAAGTCTTTTACTCCAACTGGAATAAGAAGTTCATGGAATATATAACATCTATGTAGTTTAAAAAATAATAATAATAATAATAATAATAAAAGCTCTCACTATTCCAGAAAAGATCATTGGAAAACCTGGACTTTTGGTTCTGGTGTGCTGAGTATAACAGAGAATTCATCTGAGGTTTTGTGTGTTTGGTAAATTTTCATCTTGTACAAACACAGGCAGCAAAGCTAAAAGGTGATGGGGAATTCTTTTGCCCACAGAAATAATTTATCTGAACTGTAAACAGCACCAGCAGGAACCATTAAGTTCACTTTCAACTGCAGGCTGTTAACTGCATTTTGATGTATCAGTGGGGTGGGGGAGCAAGGAGATGACTGAGAAGCTGAGGCATCAAAGCACTGATTTACACTTGAGAAACAGCAGGAAAGAGTCATTTTTTTGACCGTTTGCCCTTTCACCTATTTTATTATCTTCTACATTAAACAGAAAAATTTTGACAACTGGTTGCTGGGAGAATCCCGTTATCAGTTTCCAGCTTGGTGATATATTAAAGCAATTCCATCTCCCTATCTCTGATTTTTCACAAGAAAATATTTTAAGAATAGTTTTAAAAGGCAAGTATTAAAAAAAAAAAAAGTAGTAACTAGTAGCTAATTTTACAGATATTCTAATGCTTACACTTTCTGGAGATAAGAGTTGGAGTAAAAACAGAGGTGAGAGCAAGAAAGGAATTAGATTTTACTTAGTAAAAAAAAAAATAAAATTAGTAATTGACTGGGGATGTCTGGGGGTGGAAGGAAGCAGTTGTCATGCTGAGTGTCAATTGTATAGGAAAGGAATATTTTCCAAGAGCTTTATTTTACCCAACATGATGCTGGATCCAGCTCTACAGTTGAAATAAATGTTAGCAGGCAGTCACGGGAAGAGTTGGTCCTGAAGAACATCCCCTTGCTTCTGGCATCATTTGTAGGCAGATCTGTAGCTTTTTAAGACTCTTCATCCCATCTGCAGTCTCGTAGTGGATGACAGAATCTAGCCACCACTCTCCAGTCCCACAGGTAATTTCTAAGGCATAAAGGTAATCTAGTGGATTGTCTGTTCTTGTCATCCCCACTCCTCTTCTTTTCTCAGTGTTTGACATCGAGATGTTCTCAGTTCACGGGCTAGCGTCATTAAAGCTTGCTTTCTTCAGAACTAGAAGACTGAGGTACAGGTACGAGATCTTGCCTCCAGCAGCACCACCAGGGGAATTCCTGTTGATATCAGAAAAGCTGTGTTTCTTCCTGAACATAAATGAGTACTGAGAATATTGATCAAAAAAAAACCCCAAACAAACAAACATACACACACCCTTGCCCACAGATCTGGTTACAGGAAAATCTTACAATGATCTTATATTTTTAAGCAAAAAAGGCGTTTTTAAAGATGTTTTAAAATATGTTTCTTTGTTAGTATTTCTTCAAAGTGATCTGTGAAAATACAACTGTAGAGCAATACATTATATTTAAAGAGAAAATTACTTTCCTCCCCCAATTGTCCGTTATTTACTGACAGTTTTAATTGCTGAGATTAATTGTGGGTTGTTTTTTTTTTTTTCCTTTGTACACATTCCAGTTCTGAAAGGTTTTTTCTTTCTCTTGCACTGCTTTTGATTGGCATGTAAGGGTATGTAGAAGTACAGACTTTGCTGACAAAGTTTGCTTCAACTGTTTCCAAGTAGGGCACATTGCGAAAGTGTGGGTTCTTGGAATTGTTTTTTTTATTATTAAAGTCTTCCATGTTATGTTTTTCCTACAATCTCCACCTATTTTAGTAAGAACTAATTATTTGAAGGCTTAAAGACTGCTGCTGCCAAATGGCCTCACAGTTAGTGACTGGGTATAGAAATGAAACAGAACACTAAACCTTGGGGATTCACCTGGCCTCCTTTGCAATCCAGGTTGGTTCCCACAGTGTTGAATAACAATTAAAGGAATTCAAGTTTGAAGGTGGTTCTTCAGAGGTCAAACTACAAAACAAGCTTCAATATCAAAGTGCTGAATCTTGGCTTAGAAAAAAGAAAGGAGCATAATGAAGAAAAAAACTATAAAAAAAAGGAGAAGCAGAGCAAAAGTATTAGTATATGGGATGATGCTGAAAATTTTAAGTCTGCTCTTTCCTCTTCCAGGAAACAGACCTGCCCCCAGGACACAGGAATCCAAGTATCTGTGCACTTTTTTGCTTGAGGAGGTTCAACTGCCCACCACTTACCTCTCAGTCTATTGGATGTTGTAGCTTTTGAAGCATCTTAAAGGCTTACTTGACCACTAAGGAGAATTTGTGGAATATCAGACTAGATATAAGGAAGAATATTTTTATGATAAGGGTAGTCAGACAGCAGGATAGGTTACTCAGAGAGATAGTAGATGCCTCATCCTTGGAAACAGTCAAGGTCAGGTTAGACAGAGCTCTGAGCAATCTGGTCCAGTTGAAGATGCTTGTTTCGGGGGGATGGGCGAGATGACCTTTAAAAATCCCTTCCAACCCAAACTCTTTTATGGTTCTATGAATGTAGCAATTGAAACACACAACTGGGAGATGAAGTGAGAGATCTGGTCATTGCTTTATTGCATTTCAGGTGTATTGAGCAGCCATTGGAACAGGCGGAGGAGTACACAGTACAGCCACTGTGTTCCTGTTCTCTGACAGGCCATAGAGCTTCAGTGGGAGAGACCAAAGCTTCCCACCTCACCATGGGGACAGCTTGCTGGGAGCACCTTCTTGGGAGAATGGAATCTCTTGAGGCTGAACGGGGAAATTGAACAGCTTTCTCTCATTCCTGGTGCATGTTTACAAGTCCTTTGAGCTCAGGCTAAGGCCTCCCTCTTTCTGCTGTCTCATTGAGGGAAGTTGTTTTTCAGCACCCTGACTTTTGTGGGTTCCATCCTGATGTTCCCTTGATTCACACCCTCAACAAAAAACCTGTGTGCTTACTCCATTAGGCTGCTAGCAGCTACATGCCTCCTCAAAGACCTTTTAAGCACTTTTATGGCCTGTGATTTTACTGGGAGTGAGATACCTAAACATCTTTGGAAATTTAGCCTTGTTACATAAGCAGTGACATTGATTTCCAAAGAGCTTGTCTGTCCTGTGCAATCTGACTGCAGTTTGCAAAGACTATCCTAACAGTCTGGAGATGTTCTCCAAGATGTTCTGCTTAATCTAGGATATCCCATTCTTCTTTTCTTTATCCTTACTTTGCTTTAGTTACTAATGCTCCATGGATCTCACCTTCTTTGTCAAACAATGAAATTTTGATGTAATTATAATTAAACTCCAGGCTGAATTCAAAGTGAATGAGCTTTGAGAAACAAATTTTATAGTTCAACTTTTTATTCCCCTCATATATTAGAAGTATTCTAAGGGGTTTTCTCATTTAAGATCAAAACACCAATTGAGTAAAATGCTTCCAATCCTGGAGTGAACTCCATTTAGGATTGGGAAGTCTTGACATGTGGGGTGAATAATGTTATACATACAACTGTGGCCAAAATTATCTTTAAGCACTGCATGTCATCCACGTTGTTATTCTGCTTTGCTTAGATATTGAGAACTCTGTAATAGATTTAGACATAGAAGTTCAACACACGGGGAGGAGAGGGACCTTTGAGAGACCTGAACCACGAGCTGAGAAGGTTTTCCTTTTCAGCTTTATGTTGTTTATCTGACAAAAGCTGGATGGCAAGCAGCCCAGTGTCCAAAATGAGGAATTTTCTTTAAGATTTTGATGGAGATGGGGTGGAGCTGTGCTAATTCTTAAAATTCTGCAAGATATTCTACCAAGTTTCTAGAATCCTGTGATTGTCTGCTATTAAAACAGACTTTATTTTAAAGTATTATCCACTTCCACAAGTAATATTTTTTTAAATATGTATCTTTGTGATATTTTCTATCCACCTGAATTCATCTTGACTGATGTTTTTCTATGCACCTGCATCGGTGTATTCCTGTATATCCACTTCAAGAAACAAATTAAGTTACCTTAAAACAGGTTGTTGCAATCCATGATAGGTGCTATTGATGTATACCCTGCTGCTATTGAAAGAAGAGGTTTGAAGTCTAACGTTACTGTTTACTGCATCATTAATAGTTCAGTGGGCAGTATAAATTGCTTACAGTTCCAGGAAGCTTCTCTCTTCTGTCAGGCGTATTAAATTGTATTAACTACAGCAAGCCAGACACTGTCAACCCTAACCTTAACTCAAATGCTGAGTGTAGAAGAGAGGTCAGAGTGCCAGTTGAATGAAAATGTGGGTTCGGAAAAGGAAATCGCTGCCTAGAGTAAGTTTCTCATTCAGTGAAAAAATCTAGTCCTCCTGCCTCCTGATTCTTTGCTCGCTCTGGGCAGAGGGACAGAAGTTTGCCCATATAAATCTTTGACAGAAACCAGAGATTAACACAAATATTCTTTAATCTGTTTAATCAATTAAGGTGTTTATTTTCTTTCTTGCTGCTGGAATGTATCTAGACATCCTGATTCAGTAAGTAAATGCCAGGGCATGAGCATACACATCAAGTGCATAATACATTTCTCACAGCGTGATATTTTTAGTATGATACAATAAGTAACAATTTAAAACCTTGACAAACATCTAGTGTCTAAAGAGATCTTCTGTAAAGGATCACAGCCTTATTCAGCAGGGTGGTGATAGGGCACACAGAAAAGCAATGAAAACCCTTTAATTTTAAGATTTCATTCTCTGATGGCCCTTAAGCACTTCTAGGGAACAGGACTGGGGCGTTGTGTCTGGTGGTCCACAAATGCAGTTCTGTGTTCAAAGTATATCATCATGCAGTTTGTACATAACAAGGAAATAGAGGGGTAACCAGGGGCAACTAATTCCCTAAAGGATTTACATTTTAAATACGGAATGGTCAGACTGGAGTACAGACTATGGCAGTAATTTTTAAAAGCAAATATTAAGTGTAAGTGCTAATTTAATAAACCATTACCCTATTTGTCTTGTAAACATCTTTGGTGAAAACTAATGAACAAATTCTGGGCAAAATGGCTTACTGATATAAAATCACTCCTAAGCATCAGCAGATAATTTGACACTTGGAGGTTGTGTCTAGTTTGCAGGAGAGATGCACACTGGCATGCCACCATAGTCCTGGTTTGCAGGAGTGGAGAACCTCTAACAATGAACTGTAGCTCTCTTCCAGCCTGTACACCCTGCTCTCCTCCCATGGGAATCAGCTGTCAGACAGATGGTGTGTTCCCAATCCTGTCCTTCAAGACAAGGAGTTTATACATGCTTCAGGGTGTTGTGACTGTATGCCACATCCGAAAAAACATGCCACTCCCAAGAAAGCCTTCCCTACTTTTCATATTTTCTGGTGAGAAAGGACACAGGAGCTTTTCTGCCTGAGCAAAAGGAGCACTTTTGAATCCGTTCTGGTTTTGTACAGTAGCTGTAAAGTTGTTTTATAGTCTGTATTTTTAACAATTGTTGGCTTGTTTACTTTTATACATTGTTATACCAAGAATATGAATCTAGTTATTTTAATATTTTACATCACAAAATGGTAACAAAGATATTACTCCTCTGACAGAGGGAAAGCAAGCTAACAATTGGGACCATGCTAGCAACTAGTAAAAATACATTTATTTTCTTCTGTGTATTTTACTGGGAATTTCTCCTGAATTATATGCCATGTATAAGGAAGGCAGAATTTTAGCTAGTAGATGAATTGCACAATATATGAATAGGAGAGAGAAGAAGGGGGAGAGAGACAACACAGAGAAGGAAAGCTCTTGCAGAAGGGAGTACTGGTGGCATGGTGAATTTTTGGTTGAAAGGAGTAAAGGAGACCAGAGAGTAATGTTTAGCCTGAAGGTTATTCATCATGCCATACATGTTTTAATAGTCCCCAGCTGCTCCACAAATCTAATTAATGGAAATAAGTGGTTGAAGTTTGATTTTAAATTACTGTAGAGAAATGTCCCACTTGCAGAAAAATTTAAGGGTTCCTTACAAAATAAATTCTGCATAAAGTTATGCTAGTTTGAAAGTATTGGGCATAAATAAGGATAAAGGTTAATATGCTCAGAAGACAGTAACTGAAGGGCAAATGAGATTGCCTTTGGGAGAATTCAGAAGTTGTTGTATAAAGGTCTGTGCAAATAAAGTGTCCACAGCATCTCTTGTGGGGGAAGGATGCCAACAGGATATCTAACCTTTTAATAGCTAAATATAAAGATTTTTGGTCAAAGGTCAAAAGCGTAGGATTCGTTACAGTTTCAGCTCTTTAGTCATTGGTGCAATGAAATTTATTTAGGCAACAAAAAGTAAGAACAGCTGCATATTGTATGATTCAAACTTTCACTCAAACGTAATATTTTATTTAGCCTTTAGCTATGATAACCACAGACAAACCCTATGAAACATTATTTGTGCCCGTAGAGTACCATTAATTTTCTTTTAATCTTTCTCTGCCCCAGGAAACATTTCAATTGAATTTTGCTCTTCATGCAAGGAATCAAGAGTACTGAGAGCCAAGCTCATTTCCTTTCATTTTCCCTTTATTTCCATATTTTTAATAGATTCATGACCCATGGTGCTAATACTGGAGTTATTGTAAGAACATGTTAAATTAAAAATACGTATTTATTGTGCCCATCTGCGAAATTCCCAACATCTTTCTAGAGTTTATTGAATTTCCTAAGATCAGATCTTGGTTTTGCAGTTCCGTCTAGTGGCATTTTCCTGACTAGGCAATTTTATGTTCTCTGTCCTTTCCTTTGCCACTTCTTTCACTGTTTTACACATTCTGTCAGGCTTCCGTGAATTCCTTTTGCTTCTCTCCCCATTTTTATTGGCCAAGAACTTCCTCCTGTTCTTTTAACTTTATAAAATTCCTTTGACCTTCTCTCCAGCTTTGCCCTCACAGTTGCTGGATGCATTTTTTTACCTCTTTCCTACTTCTCCCCATTCCATTAGATTCTACCTATTTTTATTACTACTACTACTACTACTACTACTACTACTACTACTACTACTACTACTATTTTATGTTATTAATTTTGCCTGTACCCCAGGTTGATGAAAACTGTGTTATTGGTACTGGCAAGCACTTGCAGAACCTTGGCTAATGTTTGGGAGAGGATATTTTACTGAATATCATAGAATATACACCATAAAGGTCCATTCTAACTCCTAAAAAAAGGAACATATCAGAGTGAATAACTCTACATTTAATACCTTATTTCACTGTTGTACCTTCAGCATTCCACTGTAGCATCTTTCTCTCAGACGGACTGAAGCAGTTGTTTGACACAGAATAATGCCACAGCAGAGCTTAACAACTGAAAGTAGGCTTTGGATTGGTAATGATTATAAAAGCAGGATCTCTGCTGAAAGATAACACCTCTAGCAATCTCAACCCTGAGATACTGGTTCAGAATTAACTCAGATGGAAGTGTACCATCTGTTGCTAAAACCTAACGCTAAGAGCTCAAGCAATTTCTAGCTTAAAGGGAAAACGTGGACCTGAACCCAGCCAATTAAGGGAAGTGGGGAGAGGGATGGAAAGCAAATCTTAAAAATAGCTTCTGGTCCTTCGTGTGTGCCTGGTGCTGGCTGCCAGTAGAAACAGCAGAGAGAATTGACACTGCAGAGAAAACAAACTGCACAGAAAGTTCTGTCAAATGCCCAAAGTAAACAAATGGGAAAGGACAAATATTATTTCTTTGCTATTTGATTTGGAATAACTGTACCCTGCTATGTAAAGCTTTGCCAGGCTTGTTTATGATGTTTAAACTGTTGCTGCTTCTTTGATGCTTGATAATCAGGACTAATTTCTGTGCCAAAAATGTATTTCTGAATAAATAGTTTACCTCAAGACTGCTTCTCAGCCAAACCTAGTAAAAGAATCAAAATTTCTTGTTGGCACTTCTTTACATGAATAGCTGGTTTGTCTCTGTTTTTTTAATTGGATGGTTTAGATGATCTAGAAAACAAACCAAAATGTTCTTTTGGGCTCAGTATTTAGTTCTGCTAAGAAGAAAAAGAAAACCAAAACAAGCCCAGAAAAAGGGAAAATAAGAGCTGTAGGCCTCAGCTGCTTGAAATGAAATGCAGTGCTCCAGCTTGCTTGCCCGTGCCATATCTTCTGATATTGCAGTGATAAATCTACCAAAATGGTGGAACCTGGGTAAATGCAGATCTGACCTTTTGTTTACAGGGTATCAAGGGAAATCTTTATGAGACCACAGAAGTGTTTCAAAAGGTTTAGAAACATTTTGAGATGGTAAAATGTGTCCCCTGTGGATAATTTTGACAGCAAAGATCTGACACTGTTTCTCAATGAGCAGTGCCCTTTCTGTAGAGATTTGAATAAGCCATTTGGCAACAATGTTTGAGAAGCATTTTTGGTAATGCAATTCAGGGAGAAACTGATCTGTGCTGGTATAATTAAATAGGATTTTAATCTTACTGAAATATTGACATGAAAATATTTACTGGATGTACAGATGTTGATGCTAGTACAAGGCAAGATAAGGTAGAAAAGATAACATTTTCAATTTAGGAAGAAAAGAAGTCAAATTAGGCTGTCTTTTATACCTCCTCTAACTTCTACTGGTTATGATTGTTTATCTGGTTATAATGAAAAACAGGGACTTAAATCTGATTAAAACTCTAGATTGTATTTTGTTACATCAAATTAATCTATTGATTAAAGAAACACAGAAAATGTTCTGAGCAAAAAGGTGCCTTGCTGCTGGATTATAGGCAAAAAAAATAAAATTAAATAATTAAAGTCTGTTCTGCCTGAAGAATCATAGAATCATAGAATTGTAGGCGTTGGAAGGGACCTCGAGAGATCATCAGGTCCAACCCCCCTGCCAAAGCAGCTCCCTAGGACATATCACTCAGATAGACGTTCAGGCAGGTCTTGAATATCTCCTTGAAGGAGACTCCACCACCTCCCTGGGCAGCCTATTCCAGGGCTCTGTCACCCTCACTGTGAAAAAGTTCTTCCACATGTTGGTGCAGAACTTCCTGTGCTCCAACTTGTAGCCATTGCCCCTTGTCCTATCCCCACAGACCACTGAAAAGGGGCTGGCTGATTCCCCCTGCATCCCCTGCTTCAGATAATTATAAACTTTAATTAGGTCCCCCCTTAGTTTTCTCTTCTCAAGGCTGATCAGTCCCAACTTACTCAGCCTTTCCTCCTAGGGGAGATGCTCCAGGCCCTTACTCATCTTCGTAGCCCTTCTTTGGACTCTCTCCAGGAGATCCCTGTCCTTTTTAAAGAAGGTGCTTTGAAGAAAAGAAATGCAGCAGTTGGCTTGGACTCAGTCTCTGGATTAAAAATATCACTTCTGGTTTGGGTATTTTTTTAAAAAATTTAGATAATTTTGGTAACCTGTGATTTGCTTTCTGATCTATACAAGGGTACTAATTATGTATACATCCACTAATTATTAATATCTGTAACTAATTTACTACAACTACTAGCATTGGTAGAAGAGAATCAGGTTAGAGAATACTTAAGGAGACTGGACATACATAAACCCTTGGGCTCTGATGGGCAGCATCCACAAGTGCTGGGGAAGATGGCTGCCGTCACTGAGGGGCCGCTGTCACTGAGGGCAATCTTTGAATGACGATGCCAACTGAGAGAGGTGCCATCTGGAAAGCAGCTTTGCAGAAAGGGACCTAGGGGAGGGCTTCCTGGTGTACAATAGGTTGACCATGAGCCAGCAGCATGCTATAGCCACAGTGAAGACAAATGATATCCTGGGCAGCTGTAAGCAAGTTATTGTCAGCAGGTCAAGGGAGGGGAATCGTTCTCATCTGCTCAGCACTGATGAGGTCACACCTGAAGGACTGGGACCAATTCTGAACTCCCCAGTAAGAGAGAGACATGCATGTACTGGACAGTGTCCAATGAAAGGCCACCAAGATGATGAAGGGACTGGAACCTCTCTTTTATGAAGAAAGGCTGTGGGAGCTGGGACTGTTTAACCAAGAGAAGGCTCAGGGAGGACAGTGGGGGGTTGAGGAGTTGGTGGTGCAGGGTGTGTGAAATCTTATCAATGTGTACAAATACCTGAAAGGAGGCTGCAAAGATGACACCTCCAGGCTCTTTTCAGTAGTGCCAGGTGACAGGACCAGAGGGACAAAACCAGGAGGGTCCCTCTGAACGTCAGGAAACACTTTTTCCACTGTGAGGTTGACTGAGCACCGACTCAGGCTGTACCAGGGAGGTTGTGCAGTCTCCATCCATGGAGAAATTCAAAAACTTTCTTGACATGGTCCTCAGCAAGGGGCTCTAGCTGACTGTGCTTGAGTGGGGGCATTGAACAAGATGACCTCTAAGAGATCCCTTCTAACCTCAACCACTCTGTGTTTCTGTAATTGATGCATCATGAATACACGGAAAACATGCATCTTGGTGCATCTTGGTATGTCTGCTCATGTGCATGTGGAAATCTATTTGCTCTCTCAGTCTCAATAGGAAACTATATCTAAAATTTTATTCTATTTTGAATAAATATATTTGATCATATTGCCATTCATACATATACAGTCTTTATAAATATTTTAATTCCATTTATTTTAGTACATTTTGCATGTTTCTTAAAAGCCCACTACAGTTGACTGTAGCCCTAATCCTATTATTGTGCTGTATGCTCAGAGTACTGTGTATCTACGTTCCTGTCCCTCTTATATGTGTGGATAATATTCTGTGTGTGTCACATATACACTCAGAGAATATGATTTCAGAAGATTGTCTGAATGCATATGCATGAATATGTAAGCACATCACTTAAATGTCATAGTCATTGGGAGAGACTGAGATAACCCAAATAATAAAAATGCCTACAAACTCCTGCATGTGCAAATTGAAGGAGAGACAGGGAATGTGGGTTCTGCTGGTTCCAAAGCCAAGACTGCTGCCAGAAGTTTCAAGGAGACACCGTTTTAGCCTTTTGTGTCTAAGTTTACAAACTCTGAGAAATGCTCAAATATGAATATGTAACTATACTGGCTAATACATGAAGGATTTTGTCAAGTGAATTTTACTGATCCCAGTTATCAGTATTTAAAAATCCTTTTGCTGCCTTATTAATGTACAAATCAACCTGATACTTTGTTACTAACAGAAAATATTTCTAGGAAATAGCCAAGCATTCAAACTTAAATTGGAAGTATGCCATAAATATGACCTAGTCAAGGTCACTTTAAGACCTGTCTGCAAAGAGCATCTAGGTGCCAGCTGGCTTGAAGACAAATCATCAGGGTGATGAGGTAGTCTCTGATGGATTCAGGACTATGTTTTGTAGTGAGGGAAAAACTTGACAGAAATTAATAGATTGCACGCACTGATTCCTATTCCCATAAGGTCTTCAGATGATCTTACCTGTACAAAAAAACTAATTCTTGGTGGATTTAACTACTACCTAAAGAGTATTATAACCACAGAAATACTCAGTTCAGCAGTGCTGCAGCCGAATTGGGTGTGTTTCAACTTGGTTCTCCTGGAACTGTTTTGTGCTGTGTGCACGTATGGTGTGGTCACTGTGACATCCCGGCTGATACAACAGGTTGCTACAGCAACAGGCTTCTGCTGGGAGAAGGTTCTCTGGCTCCATTCTGTGGAGCTGTGGAAGCAAAAGTTAATAAACTTTTAACATCACAAATAAGTCAGCATTTGGGATTGCTGTCGTTGTCACCCTGTATTATCAGGGTGCCATTATATTGTATAAAATTAGAATAAAATATATATTTGTATTCCTCTGACATCAGAATGCTACTGAAATGTTTACTTAGTTTTTGTTGGATTTTAAGCATATAAAGCAACAACCCAGGTTGTGTACTTTTGTTTAAAAATGTAACAGATCAACCAAATGTGTCATCCCCACTATACTAATTAAAAAAGCAAATAATTAAAGAAAAAAAAAACTTTACTCCTATTTAACCTAAGTGCCAGCCTTATTTTCTGTAACTTATGAGCTGAGAAAGAAACTAGATCATCTGAAAATGAAACAGATGGAAGCTCCTTTAGACTGGGTAGGTGTTAATATGGGAGGGAGAGGGGCACAGCCGAAGGCACCTTCCAGGGTGAGCAACACTGCTTGAGCACATGCCTTGGCTTTTAATTGTCTTCTGGTGACAACATCAGCCTCACAGACACATTTCCTGTGATTTACCAGCTTGCCTATGGTTTGGCTGCAGGAGAGTAACGAGGGGAATGACAGATAGGAGAATAAATACCATCTCAGCATATTAGTGTGACCCCTCTGCCGATATGGATTCTTTCCTGAGCAAAATAGCTGGCGTAATGCAGTTCTCATGTTCTGTAATGTGAGCAATGGGAAAAAAGCATTGCTGCCTGACATCTTGTTTTTCCCAGGAAAACAAGAAGCATCTTGGGATTATTCACACTATTAAAAACATAGAAGGATTCTAGTATGTCTTACTACTTTTTTTTTCTCCTTTAAGAACAACTGCATTTGTAATAAGTGAAACTAAAACACTAAATACAGAAAATCTCAGCTATACAACACTGACTGTCTTTGGAAACTGTATTCTGCATCCTTACCTAGTAAATCACTTTTTTTCCACATTAAAGGACTTAATATAGTAGTCAAAAAATAACACTAATAATTTAAAAAAAAAATCACTGTTGTGGTAATCGGTTTCTCTGAGTAGAATCAAAATTTGTTTTAACCCAGTCACATATTGTATTCATTGTCTGGTTGGCTTTTTTCAGTGCATATCATAATTATTTCTTTGGTTTGAGTTCCTTTGGCTCTGTAGGTGTTTTGGGCCCCTAGTCTATGCTCTTTTCAGTTCATCTGATATCCACGCTGGTGTTTGCTTTTTTTAATGTTGATACTAAAGATGCCAGCTAGAAGCCAGGTTTAAAACAAGGGGGGGGAGAAGGGGGGTGAGGAAGGGTGTGTATGTGTGTGTGTATATATTTCAAGCACTGTAACTTTCAAAATAGCTGAATCTCTTCATATGCTTGCAGGAGGAATTGTAGAGAAAGCACTAGATAAATGCTTCAGTTTTGGGGTTTTTTTTTGTGGTGGAAGAAAGCAAAAAGGATTTAATTTTTGATATATAATGGAGGAGAAACAAAGAACAACTTCGTATCTGCCATTTCATCCTAGGTAGTGTTTCTGTCTCAGAATTATCAGAACTGGTGTTGCTCATAGACAAGACCTGTAAGTCATTGTCTTGTAATGAAAAATTTAAGCATAAGCAAACAGCAGTTTGCAGCTTTCATCATGAAGATGTGTCACGCATACTGGATTATAAGAGTCAGTCTGTATTTTCACACTGTGACATGTTGGGGTTTTTTTTAATGGGAAGAGGCATTTTAGGGAACAGAAGAACCATCTAACCCACTTTAAAATTCAGTGTTCAAAAGCATATACTTTTGAGCTGATGTAAATTCATAACACTTAAAAATATTTGGCAGAAGCTAGCATTCTTCTGTTTTTCCCACTGAATAACAAATATGAGCAGTTCTTTCTGCCTGTTTAAACAGAGAGCTAGCAGTATCAGTACCAACAGGCTGAGTAATGTATGATTTTCCTAATTTTTTTTCATACTTCGTGTTATTTAATAAAACCTTTTCCTGTGAACAGGTTCCAATTGTGATTAGTTGCAGTGAAAGTAGTGTCTTCCTGAAACAGGTGTTTCACAACAAAATTAATCAAGTATTCAAGCAAGGCAGGATAAACCATATAGAAAATACTGTACAGGTTGAACAGCTTCATATTATTATTACATTTTTTCTTTATTTTTCATTTCCACTCAATGTTGAACAACTACTTCCAAGATGATCACAAATATAAACATAGAGATAGGAAAGTTCTATGTGGTAGGCTACCAAACTGAGATTTGGCATATTGGTGTTAATGTCTCGGATTTGCCATAGGCTTCCTGTGTGACATTGGTCAAAATATTTAGTATTCCTGGGCCTCATTATCTAAGTATGTCTGTTTATGAAAATGGTATGTTAATTATATTTTCTTCTGTCCTTTGGAGGTCTCCTTTATTCTCAGTAATCTACTTTGAAGAAATGTGGTATTTCTCCTGTGGGCTGAGTGTGATAGAGCAATGACAAATTGCCCTGCAGTCTGTGAAATTGGACAGGAGTGGAACAGTCTTTATTAATTAATTGTTGAACAGTAAGTTTTTTTTATTTTTTAAATAAAGTAGTCTGGTTTTCAAATGGCATGTGCACTATCACATGTCATATCTAGACAGTGTATCTTAATGTGCAGTGTAATGTGAACCTTTCTTAGGTTACCCTGAGTGGAATATCACTGCCCCAAAAGTCACACAAATAATATTTTTTTTTAATTCTTGCTTCTTGAGTTTGGATTGTTTAAAGTTGTTCTAGTTCATCTTAAAATATGCTGTGATAAAGTCTATGTTACCTTTATCTTTTTTTCCTAGGTGTTGTCATAGAAAATTATAAAAAAAATGCTGTCTTCAGGTTTTCAGATATTTTTTCCTTTATAGTTCTTTCCCTTTAGTATAGGGCCCTGGAAGATCTGTGTAATGTCGTAGACTGTGTTTTGCAAACACAGACCAATTGAAATCTGTCCCAGTTTATGTGAAGGACCAGACATCTCTGATAGATTTGGAGCAAGGAGAATGCAGGAGCTTACATAATAGCATTCCTCACTGCAATGGGAGTGCTGTCGTTAAGCTATGCACATAGTTCTTTTATTTTCTGATAACTTTACCCAAGTGCCTTCTGGTGAGATGGGGATGTTTCTGGTAAAATAGCTACCATATTTAGGCAAGGCCTAGTTTCCACTATGACTTTCATAGATGTTTCAAAAGACACACAGAATCCATGTACAATTGATGTGTGATGATGTTGATGCCATCAAAAAGAAATAGATTCAAATATATTCAGAGCTTCTCTTAAATAGGGATTTTGACATTTGCTGGATTCCTTTTTTCACATTATTATGTGAAATGTTATTAAAATATAGACTGCTGTTTTGCTGGAAGATAGCTACTTACAGAAGATAGATACTTACAAGTTACACTTTTGTTCAAAGTGTCACATTAGTTCAAAACCCAGTATAGACATAGCAGGCTAGCATAGATGCTTCCAATCCAACCATGCTTCTTGTGTCATTGGTAAAGAATGCAAATTCCTTCCATTTGTATCTTGGCATCTAGATAAGTGTAGCTGTACAGGTAACTTTATTGCAAGGCCATAAATTGGTCAGAACAAATGATAAGAAGAAAAAAGACACTTAAACCAAAACTATATGCATAGCCTTCTCTGACATTTTGATTCAGTCCAATCAAAATATACCACAAGTCAGTATTTCCATTTTTATTAAAATTTCCTTTGATATTATCCCAAACATGACTAGAATTATTTCATAGATTGAATTTTAAATTTGATTGGGAGAAAACTTTAAAGGAACACCAACTCTGAAGAAAAAATGGAACAATTACACTGTTACGGAACACCAAGAAATATTATGATGACTGTATAGGTTTACAGAAAGTCTTCTAGAAAAGGAAATTACTCTGTTGCCTAGTTGGTAGAATCTTGGTCTGGTCAAGTCTGAGCATCATCAAGGAATGGCCATTAGTTGTGTATGTTCCTTACAGCCAAGACTCATAGCTGTGGTAGCTGACTGTGACTCATAATGCATATCCACAGAGAGTAGCATCATAGGCATGACATCCAAAAGACTGATTAGCTCAATTCTTTCCATAAGAAGCCTTAGGTTCTCATGGCCTGCTGTATTCTGCCCTGGTGAGACCACATCTGGAATATTGTATCCAGTTCTGGACCCCTTAGTTCAAGGACAGGGAACTACTTGAAAGAGTCCAGTGCAGGGCTAATAAGATGATTAAGGGAATGTAACATCTTCCTTATGAGAACAGACCGAGGGAGCTGAGCCTCTTTAGCCTGGAGAAGAGGATGCTGAGGGGTGACCTCATCAATGTCTGTAAATATGTAAAGGGTGAGTGTCAGCAGGACAGACCCAGATTCTGCTCAGTGATGTCCAGTGAGAGGACGTGGGGCAGTGGATGTGAGCTGGAGCATAGAACGTTCCACGTGAACATAAGACAAAACTTTTTCACTGTTAGGGTGATGGAGCACTGGAACAGACTGCCCAGAGAGGGTGTGGAGTTTCATTCTCTGAAGACTTCCAAAACCCATGTGGATGCATTCCGGTGTGACCTAATCTAGGTGATCTTGCTCTGGCAGGGGGGTTGGTCTCGATGATCTTTCCAGGTTGCTTCCAACCCCTAACATTCTGTGACTCTGTGTGATTCCGACTTGTACAGAAAGTTGTTTTGTAGCTTGCCATCTAGACGTGCCCCAGGTGCAAGCCTGTTAGAGATCTTGAGCTGGACAGCATGCAGCTCTGGCCTGACACTTGGGTTGACTCTCACGCTGCAGAATTGTATGCTTTAAATTCAGAGCTTCATTACATTAGTTGCTTGTTTTGGTGCACGGATTTACTCACATGCAAACCGCAGCTGTTTCCCATGGGGTAGTCATGGGTAAATTACAAAGCATCTATTACCAGATAGTTTTAAGGTGATTGCTGGCTGTGCCAAAGCACAAATAAGTTCTTCTTGCTTATTGGAGGAAATGGCAACAGTTGAGGTATGCTTGGAAAATGAAAGCAGGGAGCAGTGTACTATTACCTAACCAGTAAATAAGCCTAGCGAACCAACTGCTAGACAGCATATCAAACTTGGAGTAAAGTATGCGGAGTATGAAAGTAAATTAAAAAGAAAATATTAAAATGTAATTTAATTAATTTATAAAGTGGAATATAGTCCACAGATTCATTAATGTATCAATTTTAATAACACTAAATGATGTTTTTCATGTCACTTGCATTGTAACTCAGAAGTATGAAGATGTGTCCATTATCCATAAGTATTACCAATAATGTCAAGCATCTGAGAGGAATGCTCTTGTTAGTCCATTACTGTAGCTTCAAATGTAATTTGTTAAAAATCACATCATTTATGTTGTGGTGTAACTTACCTGTTTCATCACCATAAAGCTGAGTGCCTTATTATACTGCTGAGTGCAGTCATTTTCCTTGTCCCTGTGAGATACTGGTTTTATCCTTTTGCAGGCCTACTAAATAGTCTACAGAAAATGACTTAATATATCCTGTGCTTAAATTTGCAGTCTATACAAGGGAAAACGTAAATTTATGTGCAGACTAAATGCAAGTAGCTTGCACAGAAAACATATGGATAAATCAGGAAGTAAATTCTAGTTCATTTCCTTGTTCATCTCAGCAGTTTTTCTTACGTGCTTCATTAAATGGTGCAAGCCTCTTATCTAGAGAATAAACAGATGCAATTCCAAAGCATTAGATTTCATATTTTCCTTATATGCTGTAAAAATTAATAGGGATTTGAGCATCCCAATTCATAGAAAGCTTTTAAAATCTTGCAAGTTGCAAGATTGTTTTCTTCTACCCTTGCCTTTTTCGAACCTCTTTTTCCCCCCTCCCCAAAAACTTTCAGTGGGCTCAGGAGATTGAATGGATCTGTTACAAGTGAGTAAACCAGAGAGACAGGCAAGAGATGAACTCCAATCTTGGGGTGGGTGGGTGGGGAAGAAGCCTAATGACTTGGAACTGGTAGGAATATTCTGATAAAGCTTTTTAAAATTAGTTTCTAATTATTTATATGTAAAGGAACTGTTAGAGCAGTGGAGAGAGACGTGATTTGCTCCTGCTTTTTACCATAGTCACCCACTAAATGGGAGATCAACATTAATTTATCTGTTCTAATGAATATTCATTTAAATATTCAATGAACTCTCAGGAGAAACTAGGATTTGCATTGGAGTATCCTGTAGCTGCATCCCAGGGGACTGATGTGCAATGTGGGTGGCTGTAGAGCCAGGGACTGTCTCAAAGCAGCAGATCTGGAAGCGTGCTCATATTTCCCAGGGACAGACATGCTGAGCCCTCAGCTCTTGCCTATCCATATGAAACTCTTTTGGGTTTTTCTTTGTTCATTAAGAGAGTCTTAGCTGACATAAAACAAACATTGACATACTGGAAAAATTATCTCATACTTAGCTCCTAGGTGCAAAGTGTGGGTGTGCTAATAAGGAGAGCAGTCTGATAAGCTGGAGTGAGTTATGGAATATTGACATCAGGCTCTGCTAGGTACATTCCTGTGAAGTTCATACATTAGTCCATTCATAGCAGATCTGCAACACACCATGTCATTATTGCTTATAAACTAGTTGGTTTGCAAGAGTTTAATTTGGTCACGTGGGGTGCAGTATTTTGGGCTGCTAGAATCCCCAGTAGCTACTGGTTGCACAGCACATATTAAACTCTCTGTGTAGCGTCTGGACACATAAGTGTGAATTTTTTGCATGTAGATTGTCAAAATATCTGAGATTTATATAGCAGTGTGTGTCAGTTTATTCAGGCATCTTTGGCCTGATGCAGAGAGTCTTCTGCAACCAGGATATACACAACTTATAACCTAAACCAATTATTTATTGGCTGACACAGAAAAAAGGTGGCAATGATTTAATGAGCTCCTAAGCTCACTGCTGCTAATAAGGCACCCAAAGAGCCTTTGCTGGCCAGGAAGGCATCAGTCAGGCAGGGAAGGTTTGGCTTCCACAGCTCTCTGGATTCCATCCACAGGTTTCTGAGTTGCCACATTTCATCAGCTCCCTTGTCACAGACAAATAGGCTTGGCTTTTTTCTCTTGAATATTTTATGCTTTTTGTGACAGGTTGACCCCAGCCAACACCCACTCCCTTCTTGCTTGAAGGTGAAAATAGAATGAAGGTGAGAAAATTCAGGGATCAAGATGACAACAACACTTTGATAGGGAATGCAAAAGCTGTGCATGCAAGCAAAGCAAAAAGAATTCATTCATTACTTTCCCTCAGTAGACAGATGCAGAGTCATTTTCTGGGAAGCAGGACCTCAGAGTGCGTAAGACTTGCTTGGGAAGACAAATACTATAACTGCAAACACCCCCTCTATGCTTTCCTTCCCTGAGCTCTTATTGCTGAGTATGATGTCATATGGTCAGGGCTATCCATTTGGTCAGTCTATATCAGCTGTCTTGGCTGTGTCCTCTCTCAGCTTCTTGTGCACCTCCAGCCTGCTCAATAGAGGAAGAGAGAAAGCCTCGTTCAGCAACAATCACAACACTGGTGGTGTATTACCAGCACTGTTTGAGCTGCAAATGCAAAGCACAGCACAGGCTGCTGTGATCCAGGGCTGACTCCATCCCAGACAGACCCAGCACTCCTTTCCATGTTAGCATTTTCCCTGTAGAACTACAAAGATGACAGCCATCCCATCTCAATGACCTCACCTGCAGATTGTAACTTCACTCTTCCTTTCTCTATATATATTTTATCACAGGTCTGGTTTAGCCACGTGAATCAAGGTGATGCAGCTGGGTCATACCAGAGCCAGGGTCTTTTCTGCACAGGTGTGAGCATGGGGAGGGAGCTTCTAGCAGGGTTACAGAGAGAGGGGATCAAACAGGTTTTTGAAATAAACCTCGTCTCAAATCAATCTGCCACCCATTCTCTCCTAAACTTAAAAAATAAATATCAAGACAAGATTAAATCATCCTTAGTCTTAACA
The DNA here is from genome assembly GCF_964237585.1 of Gallinula chloropus. Lineage (NCBI taxonomy): Eukaryota > Metazoa > Chordata > Aves > Gruiformes > Rallidae > Gallinula > Gallinula chloropus. Next base: position 66,184,241 of record NC_140088.1, read on the forward strand.
GCTGGGTGCTTTATTCATTATAGAGCACATCAACTTTCTCTTCTCTTGGGAATAATACTAACTTCCTATCATGCAGCATTTCTAGTTCCTGAGAGTATATAGTTTTCTGTCCTCTAAATAAAACATTAGTAGTTATATGAAAAACATCACTATTTACAAGTATCCTTATGCCATTATGCAAGTATGTAAAACAGCCTGATCAGCTGGAGTGTGTGAGGTGTAAATGACAACTTGGTGCTTCAGTTTCTGCTTTGTGGGGTCAGAAATCAAGGGACAGACTGTGAAACTCCATAGCTGTTCCCTTTTTTAGTTGCTAAGGCTAGTTGCTGTGTCTTCTGCTGAAGTCTATCCAGAAAAGAGAAGGAAAAAGCATCCATGCAGGTGATTCTCTAAGAGGTGAGCAGGAATCTTCTTCTTCCCTGGTGGGTGTAGCACTAGGAGCCTTCTCCATGTTTGTTGTATGCAATGAGATGTGTTGCTTTTGTAGTGGCTTTGGATGTGTTCTTGCACTGAGGTGATGCACCTTTACTCTTTTGGCCCACTTCAGAGTTCTGAGTGTTTTTCCTTTAATGTTTTGAATTTCAAATAAGTAAAAACTAGATATTAGCTGTGTTTTGGTTTTAGGCAGTGTGAGAGGGGAAAATCAGAGTAAAATCTAAGCTACAGTTGTCAAAGACTAAGGCAATATTAGAAAAAGTGATATGCAAAGCACTTTTTTGATGATTTCTGGGGAATGGCTGACCATGTTAGTTTAGAGTATCCTTCAGAAACTCCACAGAGTGTACAATTTGCATATTACTGCACCAGAGACAGAGACCTGTGGTTATCTGGAGGCACAGATATCGGTACAGCTCTTCCAGGTGAGCCAGAACAAAGCCTGCCTCTGGCAAAACCAGTGGGGAGACTGCTGAGCTTATTTCAATTTGGAAGGCATTCTGCATAACTTACAGTAAACACAGAGGGATAATTTAGGGAAGAAAATTAATGCAGACATGAAAAATGATAAATGAGAATCCAAAGCTTTGGTGATGCTTGACATTTGAGTTTTGGTTCCTTATGTACACAGAAACATCTGCTTGTAGCATATTCAGTTGGATTGCACAACCTAATAGGTGATCTCCGTGGCAAGCTCAGTGACTGTTTTCAGTTTGTTTGAGGATGTTTATTGTCTATGATTTGTAACTGTTCAGTGGTTAATTAGAAATAAGCATTAATGAAAAGTGTCTCATTGGTATATTACTTGCTGGTTTCATTCTTTTCTTTGCCCACCCTGTCTTTTTTTAGATCTGATTGATCTTAGTGAACTGCCCTCAGTGAAATTATCTCTGAATTATAAGACTATAAGCGTGCCATTAAAGTTTTAAGTTCAAATATCAGCTCTTGTGATAAATCTCAGATGATACTCAGAGGCCAAGTCATTTAGCAGAGCACATATATTTTGACTAGTACCACAGAAATGAGAGGACAAAAGCAGTGTCAGGAGAGGGGGAACAAGCTACACGAAAACCTATTAAATTTTTTGGTATCACCAATACTCCTATTTAAGTGTTGTCATTAGGAGAATGAACTTTGTCAACTAAGAAGGGTATTAGAAAGCTTACTTAGGTTTTAACTGGTTTTTAACCTCAGCAAATAATGCTTTCAAAGCTAAAAATAACTGATTTTGATAAAGGAAACTATTCAATATAAATTACACATTCTGTAATGCTTTGTATTATATGAGTTGTCAAGTAGAAGTGGAGCTTTAGGTGGGACTTTTAAGAACCTTCAGAAAATTGAATTTGTAGCACTCTTTAACTCCCTTGTAGTATTTGGGGGGGGAGAGGGTATTAGAGAATTCCAGGAAAAGTGATAAATGCAGGCAAATTTAATATTGTCCTGGTCAAAATAATAAGAGCAATATTAAGTGGATATGCTTTATTTGGAACCGATAACAACTTCTGCCAGGTTATAAGAGAAAGCACTTTCCTTTTATTCAGTTTCTGGAGGCTGCAGAAAGATGATCTGCAGTGATTTAGCAAGACATCGATTTTTGTGCCCTGAGAAGTGTCTTGTCACATTGTGAATTAGTAGAATTTTTTAAAATTGAAAAACAGTGCAAAATTTCTAAAATATCTCTAAGATATTTTAATATCTGCATCTGTCTTGCTTAAGAATTCATACTTTTTTCCTATTATTATTATTCTAAAGAGCTTTTCAAAGAACAGAATAGTCAAAAGCTGCTTTTGTGTTACCGCCAGTTCTTTACCAAGACAGATGTTAGTGAAAGCCCAGAAATTTTGCTTATAAATTACCACTGAAGGCCATTTGGTTTAATACTCTGTGAATCATTTTCAGCCAGGGAATATAACTAATTCTCAGTGGTGACTGTACTCTGTGCCAGAGCTGCATTTCTAGCTGAAACTACTGTGTTTTTCCTGCTATTGGAGATGGAGCAGCAGTGAACGTGTGACATGATGCATACCCTACACCCTAGATAGATAATTAATGAAACCTAGTCCGTGTGAGCATTCTTTCATTGCTATGTGTACATGCCAGGTAAATGAATGGTTGCTTGGACATCTCTGCAACCTGCTACTGCTGTTCTGATTTCAGGGTAAACGTAGTCTCCCTTTGCTAACAGCACTCATGTTCAGATGGATTAAGCAGGAAGTTTCCCTGGAAGCCTGTAGATTCTGGCCTTGTGATCTCTGAAGAGATGGTGCATGGTAGTTAAGGCCAGCTAAAGGAATGCCTACAGCCTTTGAATCAAGATTTCAAAGTGAAAACCAACAGCCATCCCCATTCAGTAAAGAAGTAGACGTGTGTTTCTGGCTGTGGTCCAGGGAGCTGATGTGAAGAAGAGATTTTTTTTACTCCTTCCCATTGGTGAAAAATCAGAACTGTTGGCTGGTGTTAGTGAAAGACATCTCAAAGACATCTTTCTATGTAGAAAAGACTTACTTGGACTATTTGTAGAACAGCTGATGCCCTTCCACTATGAGGAATCAAATTTAAAATCTATTTTGGGTTGGAACTATCCATTGTTTTAATAGTTACTCAGTTGTGGTTCTTTTTCTGAACCAACACAAGTACAAAATAAATCTGGTATAAAATAACTGCTTTAGGTTCTAAGCAGCTGACCCCTTACACTACAAATGCACAATGATGTAATTTAGAAATAAAAAAGAGAACAGCTTTAAACACTGTAGTACTTCAAAATGAATGAAAGGTAGCATGTTTATCTAATTAAAAAAAAGGCATTGGTAGTAAAAGTGCAAGATAAACATAGTGGAACACATTCTTCTTTATCTAGTGTTATGTCTGCTGTTTTTAAGGTACTGTGCCCAGAAATTGGATAGATTCCTGGGATTCTGAAATACGGAATAGGTAATAAAATTTTGTGGCACAATTGGTACTTTGCATAGCCATCTGTCTTTGCCCATCCTCAGTAATCCTGTGTTTATCTAGTTTGGGATTTCCTTACATAAGTACACTGTGTTGACATTCTAAGTAATACCCCATCTCAAAGGCAGTTTGAAAGGTAATAACACTGTATCCATAGTGGAAGTGCCAAAAGATTTTTTTTTTGGTAGTGGTTGCATGAGGTAGTTAAATGGATATATAGTAAGGGGATTATACAAACCTTGTTAATACATAAAAACTACTGACTTACATGATGTATAGTATGTCACGTAAACACATAGTGGTTTTTAGATTTCTGTGGGCAATGACACATAGTAGTCCATTCAAACAGGCCCTATATATTTTAATTTATATATGGTAAGTTTTCCAGTTAACAAAGCATGACAAACCTCTGACATTTTATCATTAGTTCAGTAGTAGGTTTGGAGTCCTTGTGTTATTTGTCCTTCCTGGTGGCTCCTGAGGAGTAGTGTTTGATGCTGCTACCACAAAGGCAATCTATATAATCCATTTGACAGTTATTAATTGTATTGTAATTTTCTACTTTAGCAGAAACTGCAGTTAGAAATTGTTATTATTTTGCATTGATAGGTATTAGTGGCAAGATGGATATCTTCTCTGTTTTCTCAGTTAAAAAGAAATCATATGTATTTGTGCATACATAATCTCATTAAATTTCTAATCAGATTACATCAGCTTTTTCCTCGTCTAAGCAGTCCTGAAAGCATTCTGGTTTGCACAAAACTGTTTGCCAAAAGATAAACAGTCCATTTTTTTTCCCATTATGAGGCCTCAGAAGCAATCTATGCAGTGCTTGGAAAACTGTAGGTACAAACGTGCTATATGCTTTAGAAACTTGTTGCAAATTGAATGAATTTTTCTTGGTTTAAGATGGTAAACGGCTTTTTCTTCTTGTAGGGTACTAGCTTATATTCTTGTCTGCAGATTCCAATAGTACATAATGATGATCATATTAGGGCTCATTATTAGAATATGCATGTATATCTAATATGTCTGGATTACAAAGGTTAATGGCATATTATTCGGTTTAGCATGCTTGTGTTCAGAAATTGCATTTCAACAGCTATATTAAAATATTATTACAGCTTCAAATTTGGTTAGAACTGGTAGAACTGGAGTGCTTGCAACCTTAACTCAGTCCCATAATGCAATTCTGAAGGAAATGCACCCAAAATTAACGACTTTGTCACAAAATGCAGTGTATTTGTTTGACTCAGGTTTCTATGCAGGAGAGGGATACTAACACTTCGAATTGCCAAACATGCATGAGTTTTGTATCAAATAAAACCCTAAATACTTCACAAAACTCTAAAAATTTAGGATATACAGGCTAGTGGATAGCTGTGAAAACCGGTGTGTGTTCGCTTCTCTGCACTGAGAAACTTAGTGGTGGAAGCAAGGATCTGATTCTATAGGTACTCTTCAATAATTTGTCTCATTCATTTCGCATCTTTGGTTTTCTGCTTGACAACGATACATACAGATAGGAGGTTCAGTCATTACACAGATGAGATCATTCACTGGGCAGTACCTACCCTGGGTGCTGAATCAAAGGTGGCATAGGGAAAGGTGTGTGGTCATCAGGTTCTGCGTCATGATTCACCTCCATGTGCTACACATTCAGGCTACACTAAGTACCTAAAATTCAGCGTATCCTGTCTTGACAATGCTTGACTTGAACTTCAAAGATTTCTGATGAAACAGTGAAGCTTTTTTATTTCACCAAGGAACAAGATAGAGATTTGCTTGGGATAAAGAAATTTCACAGGTGGCTGCTGACACTGAAGTTGGTTTTGTCCCAAAATACAGTGTCTAGTAGCTGTAGGCTCCTCTTTTCATCTTCTCTTCAACTTTTCGTCTTCAGCCTGCATCTGGTTTCTTCTGTGCTTTTCTTCTGTGTCTGCATGTCTATTCCTCCACTTTGATTCTTGCCTTGTCTCTTTCTGTCTCTGTTTCTTTCCTGGCATTTTGGATCCTGTAGCCTCTCTTCTGGCTTTCCTCTTGATTCCTTGTCTTGAAACCAAGTGCCTTTTCATTTTCCTCGCTGCATGAGCATCTGCAGAATAAGAAGATAATTGGGGGTTAGGGAGGGGGTTGGCAGCACGTTAAGAACTGCAGAAAAAAACCCTGGACATCTGGTGGGAGGACTGAGTGCCAATGAAGTCCTGCTCAGCTGCCTGCAGCATTGTAGGCACATTTGGGACATGGAAAGTAGGGTTTTTTTTGTGCAAAGAAAAAAATTTAAGGAAAAGTAAAGTCCATATACCAACATGTCTACCACAAAGCTGAATAAAGAAGGCTTTTCAATGGCTTCTAACTTACCCATGTTTGGATCGCTTTCTATAAGAAAGACAAAAAGGCATAGCTGAGAAACAGAGAGGATTCTCTAACCTCCAACTCCTACGCACTAAAACTTTGAAGTGAATGACGTTGATTTGTGCCCTCTTAGTGTTTTACTTCAATGTTATGCACAAACTTAGCCAGTTTATTTCAACTGCAAATTTTAAAAAGTCAGCTTGAGGGATGGGAAATATCAACCCAGGCAGTATAAACTTTAACAAGCAATAAGGACTTGAAACAACTTCTATCTTGGGAAGTGTTCAGCAAGCAGAACAATACGTAGAACTGAACTATCAGCTCAGCCTGTAATCAGTTTTACCCTGTGCATTGGCATATGTTACTAAAACAGATTTTCTCACAGACAGGAAAATAAAAATAAAAATAAATGCCTATTAAACACACAATAACTGTTTTGTTTCAATAATTCTAGAGGAGAATAAAAAAATGCTTCTCTATTTCTTTCCTAATGGTATCACGATCTTTAGGATATTCCTATACAAGTTAAGTGGCTTAAATTTAGATATTGTTTTTTCACTGACTACTTAATTTTTCTAACGATTAGAGCTGGACCCTGCTCTTTCCCAAGTCCTTCTAAAGCAACATATGTGATCTCAGAAGTGTGGTTCTTCCTATATTTCAGCGATAGGTCAAGAATGGTTTGAGGTCACAGGCATTTGTGTGAAACATGTTGACATCTGAATCTACACCTCTGTTCTGAATCAGATCCTGCTTCACGAGACTAATCAAGTCAGTGGAAGTTAGGTGTGCTTGTGGTGTTCACAGATCAGACCATAATAATATCTGTCTGTATGGAAGGGTATTTCAATACCTCACAATTCTTTAAGGGTGTTACTGTGCATGTGCATATTGTCTGACATGTTTAAGAAATATGATGATAACTAGGAAAAGCAGGGATTATTAAACAATTTAAAAAATCTATTTTATAAGCCTCATGGCTATTCAGTTTTGGTATGTAACATTGAACATGTCTATGGGCACATAGATATCAGTGACAATGTCTTTGGCAATTAAACCACTTTCTGTGACCCTTTGTAAAATTGGATGTCAGCAATACTCTCAAGTACTCAGTAAAAGGAAAATGTCAAGCATGAGAGAGGGAGGTTACCACATAAAAGCCAGGCAGTGAAGGTTGAGTAGGGAGGCATTTTCTATTTCACATATGCAACAAGAGTCTTAAAGACCATCACCCTGAAAAAAGGTGAATCATTCTCTGCTAGAGCAGTAGATCCTTTTGGCCAAACAAGGTCAAGAGCCTCTCCAGTGCATGTCAGAAAGGTCCATAATAGAGCACATCTTCACTCAGAGTTGACAGTCAAGAAACGGATTTTCAAAGAAAAAATAAAATAAAATGTACAATTACTCCTGCTAACTTCAACTGTATAGGGAATTTGTAATACTTCCTGGCTATACTGCCATAGTAGATTGGCTTCTTTCCCCTGCTAATTAGGATATTTCAGTTCCTCTACATAGACACCTACAGTTAGATCACTAGTCAAGAAAACAGCTCATTATTAATTTAGTGATCAGGATTTAAAAGCTGAATCAAAGCACTTTGACTCAAACCTGTTGCCTTTAACATATATCTAAAACTGCAGTCTAATAATTAAAGAGAAACGTATTCTGCTTCAAACACTTTAAATTTACAGACAAGGCTATCTGAGTTCTTAAGGCTCATTCAAGGAAGCAGCTGAGTAAAATGATTTCGAGTCTCCTAAATGGTCAATTAAACACACACATTTACTTAGACAGACTTCTCTGTTTATTGAATCGTCACTGTAATCCAGATATGGTCTGACTTATTGTTTCTTGATTCAGAGAGAATTGACAAGCTGTGGTGAGGTAGTAAATTTCATTTTCAGATCCATGCCCTTGTGGCACTAAAATTTTCCTGCTCCTTTTTGCAGCCAACTCCTAGCTTCTTCCCAAAAGTGCACAGCACTGTCTCCACAGAGATAATCATCTATCTCCCAAATGCAGAGAATTTTGTTGCAATTTGTGTTTGGGAGTTTGTTTTCCCTTAGGGGAAAAAAAAAGTTATTGTAACAAATGCATCTTTACTCTTGTCAGTCTGTGACTAATTACAATGACTTCAAGCACTTTTGCCACACTATTCCGCTGGGACCCGATGAGGGATATCACCAGCTGCAGCCAGTAATCAGGGCAAAGAAAGTTAGCAGGCAGTACAGGCTTGCCATACTGTTTGCAAACCAAATTCATGTTGTTCACTTGCACACTGCAAGTAAAATATATGAAACAGAAATAAAAGGTAAAATGCCAACAGAAAGCCATCTCCAACAGTGAACATGCATAATGATGTGGGAAATTATATTCTGTAATAAAAAGGAGGAGGAAGCCATTGTTTTTACTCTCAGGGGTATGTATGGCTTTAAATATATTTTACTGCATAACAAGAGTGTGCAGAATGCAGTGCGGGTACTAGTTAAACATATGAATAGCAGCCTGAACTGAAGGACATGTGTACCATATACTTGCTTACAAGTTGTGTTTTGTTGATCCTTGTAGTATTCATGTAGTACTCATGAACATATGCCCTCAAAATTTGTCCACCATAGAAGGTAGGGATTATTTGTATGGTTTGGGTGTTTTTTGGTCGTTGGGTTTTTTGTTGGTTTAGTTTTTGGTTGGGTTTTTTTGTAGTGCTCTTTATAGGATAAATAACACTAAAATTATCTAGTGAGCTGTGTTGGCTTGTGTTTGCTCAAGAGAGCTCTGCAAGTGTGTAGGTGAATGTGCTTTGCCTGTGCCTTTTAAATTACAAGCATTAAGCTTAATCACTTGCTCTTTCAAGTCATTTGCAATCATCTGCTTTTTTAATATTTATGCTTTCTTTATGCGTGCAGTGGAAAGATTATTTTCTCTCATGTATATAATTATATTTAAATGATATAATGGTTATGACACAAATCAGAAAAGCAGCAACTTTTTAGGGGAAGTATAAAAATGGGTGAGATAGGTCAAACAGTCATTGTGCCATCTTTGACAAGCGATCCCTTTAATTAGTCATTAGTAGAATTTCCCAGACAGTTTCTCAACGATGACTTTGTAAATAGTGTTGTAGGAGAAGGCGTTGCATGGCAAAAAGGAAAATGTAGCCAACAGTGTCACTCAGAGCTGTTTTTAAATGGATGATTTACAGTCTCATGTCTCCTAATGGGTTCTTCAGCCAATTTTTCTCTCCCTCGGCTGAGACTTTTCCCTTAGCAACAAATTAGAAGGCATTATTGTTATATGCTTGTTGCTTTTTGCTAGTTTTGTTTCTTGGCAAATAATGCTATTTTCATAGTATTTGTTATGATACAAAAAATGCAAAACTTGCTATCAAAAATGAACTATATAGTCATAATCTCTGCCTCTTCGCTGACTCAATTTTTCATTCAAGTGTATTCTATTGGTCTTGAGAAATTCATATATGTACAAATGTCTCCATATACCTGCATATAATGTCATTTAAAAACTATGCTGGATTACAGTCCTAAGCAATGTGATCTTAAGTTTTTTTAAGAAAAAAAATGTATACACGTGTGGTTTGGGAGTAAGAACAGTTTATCTGTGTCTTCATATCATCTGGGTGTGCTGGATGAATAAAAGGCTTCCTGGAAGCATAAGGGCTTTCAACCTAAGCCCTAACACCAGTGTCTGTTCTTTCCTTCACATCTTGCTACAGGTTCTGAATTTTTTGATTGTAATCTTCAGACAAGGAAAAAATTGGGTTTAACAGAGGAATTTCTTTGCCACAGTTGTACAGTAGTATCCTTCAGACTTACAGGTAATTTCAAACTGGTGTTGGCTTTCTGCCCATGTCGGAGCATAAACCGCCCCTTCTCCCTGAAATGTAGTAAGAACTCTTCACAAATTCTGTAGCCTTGATATAATTTCATCCTTTATGTCTTCCATCACTTTAACAAGCTCCTGTTTTTCCAGGGATAGTAAATTGTTCATTCATGTGTTACCGTGCTGATACCTTAAATTTCATCTTGAAATCTGCTGTTCTTTGCAGTACCAGATACTGGTAGCTCTACAATAAAAGCAAATCCAGTCTTCATGTTAATTGTAGCATCATGATATTGTTATAATCGTTCATGAACTTGTGTCATGTTACTCTGGTTATCTTCTTCCATAACCAGCCCAACATGTATGTTTCTGAAGTCCATTCTCAGCTGCACTGGTTGTACTCAGTATCATCAACATAAAGGATGATGTTCCATGTTGGTGTATTAGGTTAGGCTATTAACACTCATATCTGTTTGGCTTCTTTGGAAGTTAAAATTCCTGTTGAAAAGCAGGACAAAATGGCATACATGAGAAGCAGTTTAACTCATTTTTCCTCCTTTTATATTTTGCTGTTAAAATGACTCGGGTAACTGCTGCCTAGCTGTTAAAATGCTCCCCCTGCACCTCTTAGAGATACCTTTGCTGCCAACAAGAAAAAAAAAGTATACAAGTTTCAGACTTGACGAAATTCACTTTGATATGCTGCTTTGTACTCATGGATGGTTTACTTCTTCCTGCTGCTACTAGAGCAAATGCCTGTTTAGTGTTACAGAAACCAGTAGAATTTCTTTGGGAAATTTCTTTGGGAAATTTCTTCGCCTCCATCAGTACTTTTTTACTTTATCTGTTTACATAGAAATACATCTCAATTCAAAATATCATCTCTCAAAAAGAAAAAACTAAAATTTTAGTGTATGTTACACTGTATATGATATAAAGGAATTACCTTTTTTATAGTTCATAGATTTGGGGGGGGGGTGTTCAAAAATAGACTATAATACTGTTCAGTTCAATAATTTATCTACATCATGTTAAGAATAGGAGGAAAAAAAGCTAGAAACTTAAAGTTCAGTTATTTTTCTCTTTTGCTGAGTTAACAGAATGTAACCATGTGATACCATGACTCTCTTCAGGGAAGACTAAACTTTAGTCATGACAACTTTCTATTATTTTCTATCACAGAGCATTTCTTTCATCTTGATCTACAGGGATACTGGAATAGGTTTTTGGGTTTCAGGTTCTTCTGTAAAATGCTTCAATCTGAGCTGTCTATTGCTGAAGATATATTTATTTCAAATAACTGTTTCCTGGATTTTATTAACATCTCTCTCGAATGCATATGAGAAAGCAATCTCCATTCATTTACACTGATCTTCGGCAATAAAAAAATGCACAAATTTGGGACCAAATTTTCAATGATATTCTCTTGAGAAACTATCTGTGGAAACGGTCAAATCAACGTACATAGCAAAACAAGTACAAATTTGAATACTCTGGAATCTGACAGTGCTATGGGGCTTGAATAATGCATGTGCTGAAAATTATGCCTGATGAGAGGTGATATACAGGAAACAAGTATTAGAAACATTGTTGTTCCTTTTAATGGAAGCACGACTTACACTGTAGAGAAAACACAGTCCCTGTGGCTTTACACTGGTATCATTAATTTGTTTACTGTCTGCAGAAGTTTCCCATAACATTATGTTTTAGAGCCAGATGTTTGCAAAAGGTACCATTCTTCATCTGGCACATCCTAAATGAGATAACCAGTGGATGAATGTTAGTTTGCAGAGGTACTTTTCTTATCAACAGTTCCTGTAATGGCTGCTTGTCTATCTTCACTATTGATGTAGACCAGTCACATCAGCCCCCTCTCACCCTTCCCCTTGTTCTCCTATAATGATAATACAGGGTGGGAAGGGAACTAGCAGAGTGTGCAGAGTGATTAGGAGGAAATAAGATGTGGTGATGAAATAGGTATTGACCTTGTGGTGAGACCAACAAAACTGCAGATCAGTAAAAGAAAAAAAAGATATGAAGGAACTCAACTTATTGGTCTCTATCTTAAAAGGAAGATTGCATCATCATTGTGTGCAGTGCTGAGAGTCCTCAAGTGAGAATGTGTTTCTAACTTGGATCCCTCTGAGTGTTTCACATGTATGGCAGGGTTGGCTTTCTGCAGTTCTTGATGGAAACCAGCAATTTGGCTCTTGTGGAAATGACTTCTGAGCTGTGATTCCCTCAAGTTTTCCAACTATGTCCCAGCTGTGATTGATGCTTCCTTCCAAAGCCCTTGAAAGCTATTAATTCACCCAAAACACATAGTGAACAAGCCCAGCATTAAAATTATTATCTCAATTTTGGCCAGATTAGCCTTGTTTCTAGATCAGCAAGTTTGAAACAGATAGGCATGCTTCTAGCTCACTGCCCAAGAGAGCATGTTTTTTTTCATGTTTTGAGATTGTGCTAATGCTTAAGTACAAAACAATCAACTAATTTTCTCCCCTATCTATGCCATAACTTTTAACCCCTTTATTCCTGAAAAAACACAAACTGTACCAGCCTGGATGGAAGGAGCTACACTTAAAAGTATTTATTTTAATGGTACTTTCCCATTATTTCATAAAATACTTTTGGCATTCCCTGTGATAATCGCCTTATCTTTTTTCTGCTGTTTCAAATGGTACCTTTTGAGCCTGGAAAACAGCAAGTATTTTCATTACAGAATTTATATATCCCCACCCCCTTTCTTCCCTTTCTGCTAGAATGCAATTAGCTTCAAAGTACTCCAGTTAGTTCAGAGAAAGTACTTCATGCCATCAGGTAACCTTACCCACTTGGAAGACCTGGTGAGTGTTGCAGTGTGGCAGATCTGTCACTGTATAGCAGTGGGAACTTAACCCCAAGCATGAGCTTTTGCAGGACTCACTGTCCTTCACTAGAACTGAGAAAGTTCAAACCTGAGTTGAGGTTTTCAGCACGTGGAATGTTGAGGCCTAGATACTGTTGGAAGTCATTTCCAGGGGAAGGTGTACTGAGCTGCGAGTCTAGAATTTTTAGCACAAGCACTCTGCAGTGGAATGCACAGTAGCCATACCTGCATCGCAAGATCATCTTATTTATTTATTTAAATGGAAAAACATAGTTATAACACTCTTTTTGACTGGTGTGAAAGGGTGTGTATTGGGGTTGGACAGCGTGAAATGCAATAGCTGGCTTCCATGTAAGGTAATTTGTGTGTAGCAGTGAAAAAATGCTTGAAAAATCGTACTGTTATTGGGAAAAGTCTATGTACTTCAATTCGGCTTCTGTTGTAAATGGGAAATACGTCTTGCCCAGCAACTGTTTTCTGTCATTGTAATTTCTTTTTTTTCTGGAAGGTAATTAGTAAGTGCTTTGAAATAAATGAATTTGAATCCCGTAGAAAGAGCCAAAGTTGCCTGATACAAGATGGGGAAAATATCAAACTTGGGAACAATCTTCAGAAACAGCAAGAGAAATGCACTGAAGGACTGGTCTATTGTTAATTTCATTTCTGTGAAAGGATATGGTAGTTTTGAGTATGCTTTGAGTAGGTGTTATTGATTTGTTGTATACGTACATATATTTGTACATTTTCAAAAGCAGAACTGCAGAAAAATCCTAATTGGTGTGAAAATTTACAGTTACATCACTACATAAGGTAGGTTTCAGCTACATTCCTAAGAATCAGGAATACTTTAGGGTATATCTCTTTTTAAAGGAAATTAAAGAAAACAAAGAAACCTTTGTTTTCTGTGTTCTCAGAAAATAAAACAGAAAAATCTACATCGAAAACTACTCTTCTGCTTCAACGACAAGCAGAAAAGTATAAATGTAAAATAAATTCCCAAATACATGTGCTATATAGATTTATTAGGATATCAAAGAGCAAATGTTCAAAATACTGAAGGAAAAAGTCTTTCTGGCAGGTAGCTTGCTTTGTTTGCAACCATGGCTTTGGTCCCTGCACAAAAATAATATTCACTTTCTCTCTCTCGTTTGTCCCAAAGAGCAGGAGCATGCTAACCACACAGGTGCTCAGTTACATGCACAGTAGTAGACTATGGAGTCAGGGCTGTATATTTCTCCTCCCAAAAAACAGCAGTTTCCTTGTCACCACCTAGGCCATGGATTAAAATAAAGAGGATTCTTATTAAAGATCCCCTGGAAAGCAGAAATTCAACATGTGATAGTTACCTCGCCTGTTCAGAGCTCGTGCATGTCGCTCGTGGAGAAGTACTTTACACATGTGCATGTACACACACAGGCATCTATCCCGCCGGATCTTCCAACTGCACTGTCTTCACCAGCCCGGAAGGGCAGCCCCAGGGGGTGTGATGTTTAACCAAACACGGCCTCTGACTTGCCAGGGGCTGCCGCAGAGAGATGCATAGATACAGTAAGGGAAACAGAGGTGAGCAGGGTCGTTAAACTGTACCCCCCTTTCGATGACAGGCCTGAAAACAACTGCAGGTGGCTCCAGGGAAAGTCATTAATGGTAGAGCCTAGATGTGGTATCAGAAAGCACATGAAGCAAGGCAGGCTTTTTATTTTCTATGCATCTTTGAATTTCTTTTCAAAATATGTATATAGGATCTGATAAAGTAAATCTTCAAGGTCAGTTATTTCAAGGTGTGGCTTTCGGATTAAGGTATTTCACATTCAGGGGCATATGTACACAGCATTGCCTGAGTATACAGGCATGTGAGAGCCTTGGGTGGCCTGTGTGGGGCTGCTGACACCGCTCATGTACCCATGATCATTTCAAACTCGCATGAGCAGGAATCAGCTTCAGTTAAAACCCGGTGAGGGTTATATTGTCTGCTTAGAAATGAAACTGCTTTCTTCCTTTCGTCTCTTACAACCATCAATACACAATTAGGTTGCTGATCAAAGGTTCCAGGGAAAGCTGCTTTTATATTTAAAATATGTGGACCTCTAAGGGAACAAATACACAGAGATTATTTAACAGGGAGTAGTTATGTCTAATCTTGGGCACTGTGCTTTTCCTACTTGAGAAAAAGCAGGACTGGACCCTTGCCTATGTAGAAAACACTCTAAACCAGATCCTGTTACCCTTACACATGCTGCTTAGTATCTTAAATTCTTTCAGATTTCATTATGTTTGCTCAGTATACAGTAATCAGTAGGCTGATAAAAATACATTCACGTCAGCGGTGTCATACGTGCTACCACTTTTATGCTTATATTAGGGAGTGGAGTATATATTTCATGTTACTTCACAGAACTTGCTCTCTGCTTTGGTTAAGTTATTTCATTTCCTTTTAATTGTTCAATTATTAAGAAGTCTGTGAAAGTTTACTGACTTCACAGGATGACTGGAAAGCCATTGATAGTTAAAAAAAATGGGAAGGAAGACTTGGAATCACAGTCTGTCTTGACAGCTCCACATACACCTAGAGGAAATATTTCCCCTTGGGATGTCTGTGTAGGACATCACTAGTGCAGACCACAGTAAATACTGATTTTTTCAGTTAGCCTTTGGTATTTAGTCCAAGCTTTGAGTTCCTTCACTCCTTTTAGCAGCAGGGTGCAGTTTAATCCAGTCCAGAGACAAGAGTGCAAGACACTGCAGCAGAATTCTGCATTTCTATGCAGCATGTGCATCAAAAAACAAACCTGTTTCACTTCTGGGCTTATCAGGATGGACCAGGTAAACGAGTGAAAAATAATTCCTTGCCTTTATGTTACTACTTAGATTTCTGACTTCCCTTCTATATAAGCAACTAGTCACATCACCATCTGCTTGAAGTGTCATCTATACATATCTGACCTATTTCATTTTAGAACAAATTATTTTCCTTCCCCCTTGCTATAAAGAAGTCTTATTGAATGAAGACACCTTTTAATTGTAACCACTATGACAGTAGGATGAGCAAAATATCAGTCAGTCTTGGAAAAAAGACAGTAACTTGTTTAATTTGGCTACCAAAGCCTTTTGGTTTAACCCCAGCTGGTAACTGCACAACACACAGATACTCACTGACTCATTCCTTCCTCCCTGCAGTGGGATGGGGATGAGAATTGGGACAAAAAAACCATTATGAGCTGAGATAAAGACAGTTTAATAGGAAAACAAAAGAACAATAATAATTATACATAAAACAAGTGATGCTCAAATGCAATTACGTGCAACCTGCAAAAAAAAACCCCTAAACAAAAGCCCAGTGTGTTTCTGAGCAGCAAATCTGCCTCTTGGCTAGCTTCCTCAGTTACATATGGAGCATGATGTTTGGTGGTTGGGAATGTCCCTTTGGCCAGTCTGGATGAGCTGTCCTGGCTGTGATTTCTCAGCTTCTTGTGCACCTGGCAGGGTGTGAGAAACTGAAAGGTCCTTGACTTAGTGTAGACATTACAACAACCTAGCAACAACTAAAAAACATCAGTTTTTCACTGTTATTCTCATGCTAAATCCAAAACACAGCATTATACTTGCTACTAGAAAGAAAATTAATTTAGCAGGGCTGGATTAATGGTTGGACTTGGTGACCTTAAAGCTCTTTTCCAACCCAAATGATTCTATGATTTTATAAAAATTAAATTTATCTCAGCCAAAACCAGGAGAAGCACCTCACTAAAATACCTATTTTATTCTTAAGGATCAGTTTTCTGAGGTCTGTTTTGGGGATGTGGTAACACCAGTAAAAATTGCTGACCAAACACTTCTGGGCCTTATGCCCCATGGTCGTAATGTTTGAGTGTTATCTGCTACTACATGCAACCTGCTGATGCACCTTGGAAATTCTGAGCAAATCTGTCACACAATATGGAGAGGTTGTGCATGGAGCCAGATCAGATCTACTGATATGGATTAGATCTCGTACCCCCTAAAATCAAGATTTCAACTTGGCCATGACTCATATCTGTGGCAGTTTTTTTCCTTTACTTTCTGTATTTTCTAGCACCATAGTCTTTAGATTTTTAGGTTAAAATGTATATTCAATTCAGGTTTTATTCTGGCACATGTTTTTCTCTTAATAGGAACAATGCACAGCAGGTACCTTAGCAGTCAAAGGGCTATTTGTGGTGTATTTAGAAGGCTAGTCTGTTACAGCAAGGCAAGGAGAAAATACCTGAAGTGTTCTTACCTTTTTTTTCCTACCCTTCCCTCTTTCCTTTCTTCCCTACTGCTACTCCTTTTAGCATGACACCAGCCCAGAACTGAGCAATATAGTTGTTGACTAAGTGTGGAAGAAAGCAAGTGCCAATCCATTTGTTCATACAGAATTTAATTTATAAAAGGAAAAGTAATTTTGAATTGACAGCTTTCATTTACCTTATATTCCCACTGCCACTAAGAGCCTTAGTGCTCTGTGATAAAGGTGGCTAACAGACTTGAGACATTTGCCATGTTGTCAGCGAGCATTTGGAAATGCATTTGTAACCACACTGGCCCTAGCAAACTAATGCATTGTGTCTAACTTCTTCTTGGATGCTGAACCAAAGTATTATTTTACAGGCACTATTTGAGGGGTAGGAAGGTGTGCTGATGGGCTGTTACTAGAGCAAATGCAATCTGAGAAAGTTCCAGTGATTGTTCAGAAAAGTGTATTAGATTGCTTGTTGTGCAAGTGAGAATTACCAGGCATGCAGCACATAATCAGGCACATCTCTAATTTGAGTGTTTTTCCAATAAAATCTGGAAAATTGTGACTGTTAGCTTGGAAACCTCATTTTGAATTATTGACCATGAATTAATGAATCATTCATAGCATATGTCAAAATATTTTTATGTCGCACATATGCCATGCTCTCACCATGCTTCTTCAGATTGGAGGGAAGGGAGGAATTAAAGGGGATTTTGAGTTAAAACAGCAGAAAAATAACAAAAACTTGCATTAAAAGTTATTAGAATTATGAACAATGAGTCAAATTGACTAATTAGTTCTTGGAATTCAATGCTGGGTACTGTACAGAAAATCTAAGGTGTAGTTAGAATATTAGATTACCAACCTAATTGGGCAGTATAATTTTGAAGCAATATATAATGAGAATTCAGGCCAACTATTAATTCAGTGGTTCAGCTGGTAGAAGTTTTGGGTAGCAGCCAGCTTCACTTATAACCTCAAATTACATCTTTTCTTCTCCCCTCCCTCTCCTGTCTTTCTCCTGAGAATAATCAGCCTACTTTCCCTCCTTCTGATTCTCAAAGTAAATTATTGTGAAATTTCAAAAGTTAGATGACTTGAAAATCCAGTGTCATTCGTAAACAAATACCAAGTAACTCATCAGGCAGGTGAAAGGGTAGATTAATATATTAACAAAAGACACAGGTTCCTTTTTCTCAGTTATATGGAGCAAATACATGAAGCTCGGAGAAAAGAGTGTTTTTTGAAGACCTCATTTTTCACTTTATGCTGTGGTTATAGAATCCTGTATGTTGTTTTCCAGCCTAAAAGGTTGTAAAGTGTGGGTATATGTGCACCAAAAAAATTCTGCTTATTCTACAGGGCTTATAAATTTGCTGCTATTTGGTTTCAAAATGTAGGCTGGCAAGGGCTAGCTTCACCTCTTAATACCCTTCTAAGGTATTTTTAGCTGCATGGGTTTTTAGAATGGACGGTAGAACAAATTTTTATGTAAAACACGTAAGGTGCTTCAGTTTGCTGTAATGACTTAGAGAATAAGTCAGTGCTGAGACAATTTAAATTATCCATTTATATTACAAATAACTTTAAATCTAAGTTACTTCCTCTGGGATCTAGGATTTAGGAACAATAGTAGAATTATGATTTAGGAACATGTCAGTTATTTTTAGGGATTTTTATTTGAGTTTTTTAGTCTTTGTTTCATATATAAAATTTGTGTTTTTCCCAGGCCCCAAATATGTTTTTTCATTACCTTAATGGATACCTTAATCAAGGAGATAAATGCATATTCAAAGAAATTCTCAGATTCTTTCCAGCATATGTTTGTATTTCTGCCCAAAAGTGGGGAGAAACATTCACCTTAAACAACTAAGATCACTTAAAAACTGATCCTTTTAAATTTTGGTACTACTTTTAGCAAATACACTTTATGTTATAGAAGAGATTATACCAAAATGCCTTTTTAAAAGACCAAAGCAGTGAGCTGCATGTCATTAAGATGTGCCACAATATTTTCCTTTACCTGTAAAACTACCTTGTGCTGATGCAGGAATGAGTTTAGGCAGTCCCATCAGAATTTAGTGTTGTGAAGACCTCTTAAATAAATAAGAAAGGCATTGTAAAATAAGAGTATTGGAAGATTTTTGCAATAAATCAAACTTGGGAATTGCTTTAAAATATTAAATCAGTTGGAAATTCACCAGGTGCAAACAGGTTGCGAAAGGAGTGGAAGTAAAATGTAACACTAATGGAAGACCTATCAGGATGCAAATTCTCCTGTCCTTTTCTACATAAAATTTAGTCGTGTGTTCTGCAAGTGGTCAATTGAGATACTATGTCTAAAATTATGTTTGTTCTGCTTATTCTTTGTTTACCTCAGAAAGGGAAAAGAAGGGGAGAAAAGGTGGAGCAGCAACATCCCATTGCAGCTGTCAAATGCTTAGCAAGCTGGTCCCACTCTAAGAGACTAAAAGCCTCATGTATATAGTGCTTCTGACAGTAAAATTTGTGAACGTAATTAAAAGATAATAGAATACAAATGTGCACTTCTCTTAATGTTATCCACCTCTGACAGATGAATGCTTAGATGAAGCTGAGATGCTTATTTTTGAAGCAGTTACAAACTGTCTTCAGAAGGAAAGTTCACATCCTATTAATGTTGTCACTCTCCGAGCAAATGTTAAGCTTTTAAAGCTTAGATTTCCTCTTGCCTAGAAGACAGGTCAACCTGTTGCTTGGATTGAGTCAAAAAATTGTTCATACTGGTATAGTTATCATGGTGGCACCCAGAATGTCTTCAGCACCTTAGAAACACGTGCTTTCCTTCTATAAAAGACTTGACATGTGACAGTATTGTAAAACCTCACTATGGAAAACTGTAGGAGAGTAAAGCTACATTCTGTGGCTGCCGTTATGGTGGTGTTATTGCTACAGTGTCCTAAAGAGCGAGTTCAAGCTTTGTCCTTAAAATGTGGAATTTATTTATGTGGAAGTATTTTTATAGGCTATACTAAAGTAGATGGTCTCAGATACTTGCTCAGCATCCTCCAAATTTCAAGTGGAAAATGAAGGCATTTTGCTGGCTTTAATAGTCATTCCTCACCCCTCCTCCAGTCTGCTAAGATGTATCACGAATAGTATAAGATTCCTTCCATATAGATTAATTCTCCTCTTAAGGTCTGAGTTCTGTTTTGGACATTAAGGTCTTTGCTGTCTTCCCTTGCATTACACATTATGAAATACAGCTTCATATTTCTTGTATTTCTTCATATTTTAGCAGGTCTCCCTGCTCTTTTTTTCTAATACTAATAAAAAGACCCCAGAATTAATGAAATGCAAATACTTAGTAATCCAGCATTTTGACGATAGAGCCAGTTGCTGTGCTTGCTATCTGTGTCTCTCCCTTGAGGTAATTTATTATTTGAGTTGACACCAGTTTTGGCACTAAGGGGGCGAGCTGCTGACCATGCTACTGCCTAAGTAGCTTTTGTTAGCCTCCTCCCTTCAAGTAAACTCCATTCCTAATTATGTGCTTTTATAACCTGCTATTGATTAAACAATCTAAATCACATTTCAGTCCACATAGATGTGCCACAGAAAATCAAAAAATAATGTCACGCAATAGTTCAACACATTCAGTCTGGAAAACACATTGTCTGTTAGAAGAGATGCAGTTCTCACTTTACAGAGCTAGAATTTTAAATGGAGACATATAAAATCTTTTGAGCTGGATCAAGCTTGAAGGAAAAAAATGCATAATCAGTCTTTTAGTTTAAAATACCTATAATTCCTGGTTGCAGGTGAGATTCTATCAAAGAAAGTTTGTTTTCATAGTAAGTTTCAGGTAGAATAAGCTTCAGGAATAATAAATATGGAAAAAAACAGCTAGTTTGTTGCTGTTTGTAATTGACTTTGTGGCATGTTTTTATCAGAGCCTGGAATGCTAAGTTTCCTCTTAGAAGGCACTTTAAAGTATTTTCTTATGACTAATACAAGACCGACATTTTTACCCTTTCAAAGTATGGAGTTGGAGTGAGCATTCAACTACTTTAGGCTTATTCAGACTGGTTTGATACCTTTTTAGTGGTTAGTCTTTGACACTTATTTGCATACTTATTTGCATGTGGATGAGGGGATTGACTGGACAAGAGGGCCAACAGCCTACTGGCTGGTACTGGGAACAGTGTGGCCAGGAGGACTAGGGACGTGATCATTCCCCTGTACTCTGCAGTGGTGAGGCAGCACCTCATGTGCTGTGCTCAGTTTTGGGCCTCTCACTACAAGACAGGTATTGGGGAGCTGGAGTGTGTCCAAAGAAGAGCAATGAAGCTGGTGAAGGGTCTAGAGCACAAGTCTTATGAAGAATGACTGAGGGAACTGGGATGATTTGGTTTGAAGAGGGGGCTGAGGGGAGACCTTGTCACTCTCTACAGCTACCTGAAAGGAGGGTGTAGCCAGGTGGGTGTTGGTCTTTTCCCCCAAGTAACAAGTGATATGACGAGGAAACTGCCTCAAGTTGTGCCAGGAGACGTTTCCTGGACATGAGGAAAACTCCCTCACCAGAAAGGTTGTCAAGTGTTGGAACAGGCTGCCTAGAGGGGTGATGGAGTCACCATCCCTGGAGGTATTTGAAATATATGTAGATGTGGTACTTAGGGACATGGTTTAGTGGTTGGATTTGTCAATGCTGGGTTAACAGTTGAACTCAATGAACTTAAAGGTATTTTCCAACTGAAAAATTCTATGATTCTGTATTATTTGTGCATGAGGAATCTCCCAGGAATAGACAGATGTAGTTGATGTATCTGCTGTCTGTGTGATGTACCTTCCCTGTGGTTTCAGAAGGCATTTTTTGAACCCAGAAATGTGAAAAATTGTTCTTGTCTTGCATTAATAAATTTGACAAGTGGCTTTCTGCCTCTGGCAGAAGCAGTTTCAATAGTTTATTAGTAAAGGCATTTTATGTTCTCACAACCTACCACTGCTGTCATTAGGATGCAAGTCATTAGGAGCTATTAGGATGTGTACAAGTCATGCCATTATCATATCATGGCTTGTTGGATGCTCTGTGGATGTTCAGTTACTCCGTGGAGGTAAATAGGTAACTAACATAGGGCCCAAGTGAGTGGCAAAGCTAGGTGGTGTAAGGATATGTCACAATCATTTTCGTGAATCTTCTACAATCTTACTACTTACTCTTGCTTTCAAGAAACAGGAAATAAGACCTAACTGCTGACATACAAATGAGCCTACTGTGCAGAAAACAACTAGCAGAAGATAGCTATGATTGAAAAGATACAGTTTCCATGTGCAAAACTGAGAAGGGAAATAAAGAAAATAATGCAAGGTCATAGAAGTGCCTTTCTGGAACCTTTGTGGACTTCCAAGTCCTTAGCTTAAAATTAACCTTTATTTAGGATATTTATAGTACAAACACTTTCTGATGATTTGCAGGGTCATTTTTGAAGGCTAGAAAGGAAGTCATATTCCTTGAGCTAATTGTGTCATTTTATCTCTCAGGTTTAAGATTTTGTATTGCCATTAACTTTACACTTGTCCTTCACAGTGTTAGAAAAAAATATGGTTGTTTGCCTGCTTTCCCGATGATAATTCTGAATCTTACTAAGATCCCTGTGCCTTTTGTCCCTATTATGTAAACTTGGAGCTTAGCTGTTTCTGCTAACTCTAGAAGGACTCAGAACACAGGCACTGAGGAGGTCTGAAATGAAAGTATGAATCCTATGCTGCTCTCTTCCAGAAGGGAGCAGGGTAAGGACAAACATTACTAAAGCTGTGACTCAGTATTATGGCCTTGCTTGGAAGATAATACTGATGCTTAATGATGTAAGCATTAAAAACATGACTGAAGGAAGGAAGTCACAGAAGTAATGGTATCATTCAGTTGTAATTAAAGATGCGAAATTCATAAAGAATTTGGTTTTTAACACTGCAAATAATCACATTTTAAAACTATTTTATAGTAGGTACTGAAGTTAAAGTTTGAAAAAGAAGCATTGTGAGTATTTCTAATATGAAATTAATTTTCTATTTCTTGATAACTTTTTAAATTGTTAGAATAGCATATTTGAAATACAATCTTTTTTAATCAAACATCCAAATGTTCCAAAACTTTAAAATACTTTGTGTGATCATTTCTTTAACAATATTAATCTCTCCAGCTATAAACATATTTTATATATATGTGGTATATGATTCTGTAAGGCTCAATGATTATACAAGGTTCATCTTAATGTTACTCTGTAAAACAGCATTGCTTTGATGTACCATCATTATCCTGTTCTTTAACAACAATGAACTTTATAGGTATCTAAAAATATACCAGATAGTTCTGTAATGTAAGGTGACATTACGTCATTTCATTGAGGAAAGCTTATACATTTTAGGAGTTGAAGGACTGACTGCAGAATACTAAAGTACAGCTCTCTACTAAAATATTTTCTATATCATAAAAAGCCAAAGTTTTATTTCTAAGCATTTTTACAACTGCATGAAATCCATGTGAGTCTTAGTGTTTTCGCTTTGCTTTTGCCTCCATTCTTGTTACTTATTTGCGTAGCTGCCACAACAAAAAATCTGCTTATACATGAACATACAACTTTCTTTTTTTCCCCTTCTGTTACATTCTATGCTGTAGTGCCAAGATCTCACAGTATGAAGAGTATTGCTAAGGTGTTAGGTTAAAAACCGTGGACAGTCTTTAAAAGATGAAGCATTCAATTGAAAAGAAGTCTCTCTTCTGAAAACATTGTAAGGGTAGTGGAGTTTGGGGATTCATGTTTCTTTGTAGATGGTAGAAAAAGCTGTTACTAAAATAAAACTAATTTTTAATTATTCTAGTATAATTCAGGACAAGTTTACATGTACTACTAATTAGCAACAAATGTTTCTATTTTTCAAGTGGTTTTATTTGGTATTGTTAAGACCCAAGGAGTACTGCTCAAGGATTTTTTTAGATAATTTCATTATGAAAATGACGCCTGTAGATATGGTGCTAATGAAAAAATGTGATTAGCTAAGATTCAGTGTTCTGTAGGCCAAAATCTGATTTTAACTAAGCTCCTATGCTAGTTTTCTCTCATAGAGTCTTAAAACTGAGCAAAACTCCCTTTTCTTCATCTTTCTCAAACTGATACTGTTAGATTTTAATGCCTTCTGCTTTTTGGAAGCGAGGGCTGTTGGCCTTTGAGATGCAAAAAGGTCAGCAAGACATACCCTGCACTTAACACGTGAGGCTCTGGCTTGGTTATCTAGTTTCCTAACTGGACACTAGCAGAGTATGCAAGCAGGTTCAAAGTCCATGGTAACAGCTGTTGCATGCAGATCTGGAGATGGCAATGGAAGGCAGTGGCAGAGAGTTGTATATACCTGCCAAATTTTTTATCTTGGCTTAACGCAAAAGTACGGCTGCTAAAAGGCAATGTTATAAAAAAAATTTAAAAACCCAAAACCCCAACCCATAAACAAAGAAAAACAATGAAAAAAAGCCAAACCAAACAAAAATGAAAACCACAAAAAAAATAACCCCACAAAAAACTTGCAATCACTTTAATTTTCAAAAATCCTCTATCGGACATTGAACCCTATTTCAATGAACAAATTAACAAGGTATTTGTTGAGTTACCATTCAGAACTGTGAATTGTTTTCAGCAAGTTTAAAATTCTTTGAATCCTTGGGAACTATGAATAAAATATTTATTTATAATTTCAGAGCAAGTGCCTGTTTGTTTTGATTATTGCATCTATAACTCTGTATTTCTGCTAGCTCTTTATCAACTGAAAGGTCATCATGCATACAGAAATTTCAGAATAAAATTACTGTACTTTCAGAAGTAATTGACTCAAAATCCACATTGTGTAAACATAAATAGGATTCTCTTCAAAAAAATTCATGGTGGTTCATTTATATTTATATCTCAATCAATGTGGTAACCTTGTGAAGCACACTTGGAGGCTATGAGCTAGTCTTTTCCAGTATATGTAACGTTTATTGCAAATGAAATGCCAAACTTGATCACTAGCATGTGGTGCACAGTTTGAGGTCAGTTTGCATTGTGTGTATGGATCTTCTCTAGATGATAAAAATCTGCATCTTCCTAGAAGAGAAAATCCTGTTGGCAATTATTACTGCATTTAACTATGCTTTTCCAGGGCTCTTGTATCTCTATTGCAAAGTGTATAAACTGCTGTTAAATGGATCAAACTCATCCATATATATGTTTACCAGCCATGCTAACTGGACACTAGCAGAGTATGCAAGCAGGTTCAAAGTCCATGGTAACAATTGTTGCATGCAGATCTTTGATATATATGTATATCAAAGGAAATACAGTTGGACAATTTCATGTTCTTTTGGTGGTGCTTAGGAAACCCCAGGAAATGTAAACTTTGTTTCGAAGATGAGGTTGTATAGTCTTAGAAATTAGCATTTATTGGTCCAAAGTCTATATAGGTATTTTTAAAAGTCAATATAAATATGTCAATATGTCTTTAAATAGTGTGAAGTATTTCAATATGTATGCATTTGATACAGAAGACAATGTGAAGTGTGACTGAAATGGCTGAGGCTGTACAGCTCAAGGCAGGATGAATGTGCTACAGACTGAAATGTCATTCTACTGACTGCTCCAATTCAGAATAAAGTGACCCCACATTACTGAAACTTATTAACCAAGATATTACAAGATATAGAAACTGAACTGAAATGATTCTGCTCAAAAGCTGTCAGGTCATAATGATATACAATTAGCTTATACTTATATAGAAATTATATTAAGAGCAGTTAAAGATTTGAAGATAGATTGTTAAAGTATGCCAAGATTTCAGGATGGAATTTTTTGGGAAAAGTAAATGGTTTACAGTCTCTGAAACCTGGCCCACATCAAATTAGCAACAAAACCTAAATACATACTGTCTTTGTATACACATATTTTTATTTATAATACCTCCACACAGAGATAAATTTGTATTCTAGAGTATATATATAGATACACATACATGTAAAAATAGCATGAGGTATAATTGTACAGACAGAAAAAATTATCTGCCAACATCCATATGTTTATAATGAGTGAATAAACTGTATCTGTAAATCCATAGAAATACAAATGTTCTGGTGTAATGATTCCTTCTTGTAGATAGTTACACAGAAATGTATATTTTAGCTGCCCTGACAAGCTCCAGTATGGCCTAGTGTTATGTATGGGCCCATTTGGATATACATGTTTATGTATTTATTCATATATAAATGCCTTGCAGTAATAGTGAAGTTTCAGAGGTTAAATTACAAATCCTCAGTATTACTAACTTGACCAATTGCCTGCTTAATATATCACTTTTGTGACAGAAGTTGGCGCGATCTCTAATGTATATCATTAAATATACAGAAGCTGTAGTGTTGCTGAGTAAATGACATTTATCTTTTCTAATTTGGAATTTTAGTATCACATTATTATAGCTTTTGTTCAGTCTCCTAAGTCTAAAGTGTGAGTAATGGCTTGAATTGTATTTAGTCATATTTGCATAACTAACTCTTCAAATTTAGGCCTCTTCAAGGTGGAGGTAGGGCCATGCCTGGATCAGTTTACTTTTATAATGTTGCAGCTGTTAGGGTAGAGACAAAAAAAATCCAGTTATGCTTTCTCCCAAAAAGGAATTCGGATTTATTGAATATGTGGACTACCAACAGAACTTTCTTCCACATAGACTTTTCAGGTAACATGGTATTTAGCATGATCATTGTTTCTTCTAATGCAAAGAAATGGGCGTCAGATGTGCACACAAACCAGGTTTAGAGGTTTCACTGACAGGGTCTTCCATATTTAAACTGTCTGGGCTGATTGATTCCTGTTTGGTATCAGAGCAAAAATATGCAAACTTCTGTGGTGGTTTGGCCCTGGCTAGAGGCCAAATGTCCACCAAGCCGCTCGCTCACTCCCTCTTTTCAGCTGAAAAGGGGAGAAAGTATATGTCGGGAGGCTTAGGACCTGAGATAGGGACAGAGGGATCACTTTCCAATTAGTGCAATGGGGAAAACAGACTCAACACAGAATGAAAGAAACAAAAGTGATTTACTACTACTACAACTACGCACCCCATGAACCAGAGTTAGGTAATAAGAAGCACAGCCAGGTCTTAAAGCACCTTCCCCCCCACGCCTCCCTTCTTAGCAGACTTAAACTTCATGATGATTTTATTCCCTTCTTCCTCCACAACGTGGTGCGGGCAAGGGCAGGGAATGGAAAGTGGAGTTCCAGCAGTTTCTCACAAGCTGCTTTCCTCCTCAAGATCTTAACACTTCTACTTCCTTCCACCCCTCCCTTCTTTGCAGACTTCAATCATAAATTCACTCCGTTCTTTCCCCTTATCGCAGCACGGGGAGGGGCAGGGAATGGAGAATGGGGGGTTTTCAGTCCGTTCCTCCCGAGTTGTCTTACGTCTCAGCTGAGGGGGCATTCCACACACACACACACTTTTCCCCTGCAGCACCGTGGGGTCCCACCCATGCGAGAGTCGTATCCTCTCTATTGGGGAGTCATCTCCTCACTGCAGGGCTCCCAGCAGGGCTCCCTTCCATAGGGTGCTGACCTTCAGGCCCAGACTCCCCCGGCCTGGTCCCCCAGAAAGTAAGAAGTCCCCCGGCAAACCTGCTGAGGCGTGGATCAATCTCTTCACAGAGTGTAGATGTTTGTGCTCCCCATCTTCATCCATGGGCTGCAAGGGGACACCCGCTCCACCATGGTCTTCACTACGAGCTGCAGGGGAATCTCTCTTTCTGCATTCTTCCTCTGCCCCCTCCTCCTTCAGGCCTGGCCTTGGTGTCCGCGCAGCTCGTTACATCTTCTCACTCCCTTCTCCGGTGGCAAAATGCTTCTGCCTGCAGGTTTTTTTTCTCCTATATGTGATTCACAGGGGCTCTGTGACCATCTCAGATTGGCTCGGCCCTGGTCAGCAGCAACTTTGGCCTTGAATCAGCCGATGTTTACAGTCTGGGGCTTGCAGAAAGCTGTAACTGCTGCTTGCAAAAGCCATCTCAGCAGCACAGCTACACAAAACTGCAACAACTTCAGAAGGGATGGGGAGTTTTGTTTACTGACTGGTAGCATTGCCAGCTTAGCAATTCATAGAAACACAGAATCACTAGGTTGGAAAAGGCCTTTGAGATCATCAAGTCCAACCGTAAACCTGGACTTGCACCTCCACTATAGCATAGAGGCCAGTTAAAGTACAGGAACATCTTGAAATCTTAGGTAGGCACCACCCCATCCCACCCCCTAAGTTTTTTTTCCCCCAAAACATTGTCAGTCCATAAAAACAACATGAAATTTGGATTATAGCAAATAACTTGGCTATAACTTTAGAGCTCGGATTACTGTCCTATGGCCGAAATATACAGCAAGGTTTTAAAATACAACATACCTCCCAATGTGTAGCAGTAATATTGCTCTATAACTCAAGACTCACTGAATATATCTGAATATAGATGATAACTTGATTTCTTTGTTGAAGCGATAATCCATTCAAAGCCTTTTACAGTTAATTACCTCTAAATTACTTGTATTAGGTTTTTCCCTGAAAAACAGGACATATGCTAACAGATGAAACTAATAGGTGGAATCTCAAATTGTTTTACAATACTCTGCCTAGCACAGCTGGGTAATACAGTCATATTTCTGACCCTGCTTGACACAGATGCCATGCAATATACATCTCAGAGGAACGTTTTTTTTTCTTTATACCTCTTCATCTTTCAAATAAAGTGTAATGGATTTTATCCTAGTCAAAGTTCCATCTGCGTATCTCTGCTGCTGAGGCCCCTTGGTGGAAGACCTACGATCCTTTTTCTCATTTACATTAAAATATTCAGATGAAAAGTCAGAGTAGAAAATTAAAAAAATAAGGGAGGGATCATTTAAAGCCTTTTCACATACAAAACTTGAAGTTCTTATGTTCACAGTGCAAAAACAATGTTTCTGCTTAATTCCATTTCTTCTGCATTTAGTACAAAGATAAATAAGTAATTGCTTTGCTTGTAGAGTTGCTTTGTTCATTTTGCTATGTAAAATTGATGGTTTGAAACTTTTGTGGAACTGCTACTTCTAAAAGTATCATTTTTCATTTCACCCTTTCTATTATCTCAAATTACAGACATTTTGTATTGCCACATTCTGCTCTGCTTATTCTTCAAACACTTGGTTTTGCACAATTCAGCAGCTCTGCCAAATATCACAAATACATTCTTAAAAACAATACAACAGTACTAGGTGAGTGCTCTTTAGAAAAATATACTTTATTTTGTCAGTTTAAAGCTCTTCTCGTTACACTACTGTTGTGGGGTGTTGGGTTTTTTTCTCTCCACTGAAATAAAAATAAACCTGGCTATTTTTACTTCACAGTGTTGTGAAAATGATGGAATGCACGGTAAAGTTGCAAATTAGCACTGGATGAAACCCAGACCCTGATACAGTAGAAGGAGATTAGAAATTATTTGTTTGGTCTCTGTGGGGAAGTGTGCCAGATGTCCCTCTGTTTAAACAATCCCCAATGATTGCCCCCTGAAATAATATTCTCTGTAGCTATGGAAAACTGCTTGTCTGCTCTCAGCACCAGGTTAGGAAGAGTACAGTAACTTCTGGGGGACTGCCTCAGGTATAAAAGATATTCCCCCACAAAAACTAGTTTTCAATACAATATGTGTGATGTCTGAAAACATCAGGTTTAGTTGGAGGTAATGATGCAGTCCAAGACAATCAAGTAACAGTTTCACTGTACTCGATCTGCTTTCGGTTGACTAATGGGCCAATTAGATCAAAACAGGAACTATTTGCAAAGTGAGGGAAGGTGATTTGAAACACTTTACAACTTAATTTAAGTTTCTGTAACACCTTTATCTATAGTACAATTAATATGTGTGTGTGCATGTATTCATACACATCAAATGTATGTAGCTGTCTTCCTCTGACTAAAAGAATTTTCTGAAATGAGTGCTGAGATTGTGCTTTTTTTGGCTTAAAAGAATGGAATTGATAGAAGGGAGAGTTAGGCATGCTCCTGGTGTAAATTGCTGTAAGCTTGGTAAAGTAAGATGATCAGCTATATTTAAGATTTGGCTTTAGTTTTGTCCTCTTGGTCTTCATAGTTCATTGAAGACAATAATTGCATGAGCAGAGGGTTTTTTCAGTAATTAATAAATTACCACCTTTTTTTAGCAGATTGCAGAGTGAGGACATTGCTTTCTTATGTACTGTTCTATTTTTATATTGAT
Organism: Gallinula chloropus; assembly: GCF_964237585.1. NCBI lineage: Eukaryota > Metazoa > Chordata > Aves > Gruiformes > Rallidae > Gallinula > Gallinula chloropus. The sequence continues at coordinate 66,214,232 of NC_140088.1, forward strand.
GTTTGTGCTGTCTTAAATAGCAAAATACCAGTAGCTGTTGATTATGGATAGCAAGGGGCTTGGTATGTGTCAGTGAAAGGCCCACCTGCATACCCCTGAGTTTAGCTGTTGTTAACAGCCTTCTCATCAGCACAGGTGAACGGTTCCTGTTAGTATTGTGTGCCTGCTCCTCCCTTGCAAGTGGACCTTTATCTAAAAATGTTATCATATTATGTACTTTAGTTGGCAGACTAAAAAGACGTGCCTTTAATTTGCTATAGCCTTCATGCAAAAGCTGCTACTGTGAAAATAAGCAGAGTCCCAACAAGAACCCTGATTGTTAAGTGCCTTTTTATGGAACGAAACCTATCATGAAACCTTTGAGAGGGCACAAGGGCAATGGAGACAAGTGTGGCATTTCTGTCCTGCTGCTTAGTCTCCTACCATGAGCAGTCAGAAACACAGTACCAGGTTAAGGCAGACATAACTGTGTATGTATTTTTTGGTTTGTGGTAGGTGTTGGGAGACTGCATCCCACCATTGATGTCTGGAATCCCTCGCACTGCACAAGTATTCAGTATGGCCATGTCAGGGATCATGAGTGGTAATGACTTGGACCTAAGATGAGTTGACATTTTGACCTAGATTTAGCTGATTAGGGAAATATTTCCATTTCAAATTTCGCATGTGCTGTAGGCTACCAGGAAAACTAGGGCACAGATTCCCAGAGGGTGGGGGTTTTGAATTGGAAGTGTTCAAATGTATACTTATGTAACTACGACACTGCTAAATCACATGCCCATTTCCTTGCTTTGCTATTAAATAGTCAAAAGAAGACATTGCTCCTTAAATTTATCTTCATTTCCCCATGCCAAACTTAAAAACATCATACAAATGAACTATATTCAGAAATACTATAGTTGTGATTTTTCCATGCCTGTTGGTCAGTGCACTTAAAGACACAAGAAAGTTTGCAAGGTGCTTTGTGGATAGTAAAGGGGGAGCTATGGTGTTTGTGAGCACAGCACAGCCAGGTAAGCATGAAATTTCTTCAGCATCCATGAGACTGGACATTGGACAGTGTGACTAAAGATCAGGAGAGTGCTTCTGAAGAGGGGTTGTGCTCTGCCTTGTCAACATTATTGCTGCATAAGATAATGATTAAAGAACTCTGTGGATGCACACTAATGGCTTTTCTTGTGAAAGTTAATTGGGGTGTTTTGTGTAATTCTGTGTAGGAACTTCGATGCTTCAAATACTGTTTACATTGTATTTCCTAGCTGTTTGGTGTAAATAATTGCTTAGTAGATGGTAGCTTTTAGCTACCAGCTGCTTGCTTGCTTTTGTAAAGATTTCTCTGGAGGAGTTTAGCATTCATAAACTAATACTGAAAACTGACTGAAGCAAAGCAAAACAAAAAAAAAGGGAAAAAAAACCCCAACCAAAACGCAACAACCGAAAAGGCATGTTTATTAGGCTGAGTTATTTAGCTCATCCCTACTTAAATGATTGTCAGCTTAACTAATTAGTCTAATTAAGCTAGCTGCATAGTATGTAATAAATAAGATACACTGAAAAGCTTCTGTGAAAGTATTTACTTCAGTTGTTATACAGTTTGATTGGTAAAAGCTTCTTTCTTTAATTTTGCTAAAGTAACATTTTTATTGGATATATTCATAAAACATAGACATGATGGAGAAGAAATATTATGACAAGATTTGAATGTGATCTGTTGTTTCAAATCAAATCATTTTTTTAAAAAAATACAAATGTATTTTAATTACATATACACCATAAAACTGTGAGTGTTGGAAAAATAATTAAAACAAGGCAGCTTTACTGCATTTTAATATCTCTTTAATATTTAGATTTATCTTCTTTCCATGATGATAAGTTTTCTGTCAAGTAATTCAACAATAATGTTTGTCTGGCTTCTTATAAAGCCCTTTTGCATTTTTTTTCAGTGGTTCTTTATCCAGTCATCCATCTTGATTGTATAATGCAGCAGTAGCTATTCCAATATTTAAGCTTGAATCAAACTTTCCATCATATCAATCTTATTTTTTTATCCAGCCTCCAAGATTCTTCTATAATAAACTAATATCTGAAACTGTAAATGATACATCATGCTCGAGATTTAATTTCTAGGACAAGTATGAGTATGGGAAGAGCTTTTAACCACGACTCCTTTAGCATAAGGGTACCTTCTGCTTGCCTTTCTTATACTGATTTTTCTATCTAGAATCTTGACTGAAATCACTGGGGGAAGACACTGTTTAGCAGGTCTCATCAAGATATTTTTAATGATGTTTTAATTCTCATAGCTAGAAAACATCATGCCAAAATAAATGTTTATAAATTTTATTTATAACCAGTTAGGAACATTTTGAAATACCTAGTTCTGAAATTGTGACTCAGTTGGCACCATCCGTGCCTGTGAAATTTCAATGTTCAGTTTAAGAACTCTTAAGTTTTAAGTAGCATTACCACTTTTAGCAGAGCTTACTGTTCCAGGGGCTGGAGAAGCTAGAAATGTGAAATAAACCCTTGGAATTATTAGGGTTTTTTTTCCATTGCTAATAAGAAGTTAAAATATTCTCAACAACTTTGTTCCCAATTCCTGGGGAATTGCTCCTGCTGAGATGTGAAAAAGACATCACTTGTGTTATCTGTAAGTGTTTTCTTCATATAAGCAGCCAGTTGTCATGGTTGAAAGCTCATCTCAAGAAAGAATCAGAGGCAGATTCGAAGCTGTAGCCTGTAGTCTTAAATTGACACCTACATGTGAGAGTACGTATTTACTCCAACTGTATCTATGGTGTGCTAAGTAGCATTGGAAATTACATGGAGAAGTTGTTCTAGGCTTTGTGGATATTGTAGAAGCATTTAAAGTTATTTGAATATTGTTGCTGCTTCATGAGGTTCGTCTCCTCTTACTGCAGGGTGAGAATCTTCTTCTGGCCCCTCTCTGCTCTCATTAACCTTCTTGTGCTCTACTGAGTGCCTTTGTGCCCTCACTGCACTGATTGCCCTGCATCATTGCCAGGTCACTCGCTGTCCTGGTGCTCCTCTGATGCAGCCATGGAAAAGAAAGCCATTATTTAAACTAGCAGTAAATTAACATGCTTGAGTAAACTTTTACGACTCCTCAAATTCCTGTGCAAGCTCTTAAATTGTACCTGTTGAAGCTTTCAATGGTTTACTTTATTTTTTAATTATTATTTTTCTATTCCTCTCTCTAGGAGCCTTTTTACAGTCTACTTTCCCTTCCCTTGGGTCCTGGCATGCTTTCCCTTGTTCCACTGAGTGTAACACGATGACATGACGCCTTGTGACCTGCAGAGTGTGTCAGAGTTTTAGAAACAGAAAGGAAGCAAATGCTTCGGTCCTGCTATCCCTTTTTTTTTCAGTGCATGAGAAAACATTCGATGTGGATTTCTTCGCAGAATGGGATGGGAGGACAGTTCTTTCTAACTGCTTTCAATACAGGCTGATAGCTTGTGACTGCGATCTTCTTTGTTATGTTTTTGTTAATGCACTGGCAACTCACTTGGAAAAAGTGCTATCCAGATTAATTTGGTTTGATTATGCTTTTTTTAAATCCAGATATTTTTTCTTGCCTGTCACTTTCAATTTAAAAAAAAATATCATCACTAGTTCTAACAGACTGCAAAAACCCCCTTATAATCATTATTACTGCAGGGAAAAAATCCTTCCTGTTTTTGCTATATAGTATTTCCCAAGCTTCATTGTCCCCAGATAGCCACATGCAGGAAGCAAAATCACAGAATCACAGAATCACGGAATTGTAGGGGTTGGAAGGGACCTCCAGAGTTCATCGAGTCCAACCCCCCTGCCAAAACAGCTCCCTAGCTCATATTGCACAGATAGGCATCCAGATGGGTCTTGAATATCTCCAGAGAAGGAGACTCCACCACCTCCCTGGGCAGCCTGTCCCAGGGCTCTGTCACCCTCACTGTGTGAAAGTTCCTCCGCATGTTGGTGCGGAAGTTCCTGTGCTCCAACTTGCAGCCATTGCCCCTTGTCCTATCCCCACAGACCACTGAAAAGGGGCTGGCTGATTCCCCCTGCATCCCCTGCTTAAGATATTTATAAACATTAATAAGGTCCCTTAGTCTTCTTTTCTCTAGACTGAACAGTCCCAGCTCACTCAGCCTTTCCTCACAGGGGAGATGCTCCAGGCCCTTAATCATCTTCATAGCCCTTCTCTGGACTCTCTCAAGGAGATCCCGGTCTTTTTTATACCAAGGAGCTCAGAACTGGACACAATACTCCAGGTGGGGCCTGACCAGGGCAGAGTAGAGGGGGAGGATCACCTCCTTAGACCTGCTGGCCACTCTTCCTGATGCATCCCAGGATGGCTCTCTTAGCCACCAGGGCACACGGCTGGCTGTCATCAACCAGGACCCCGAGGTCCTTTTCCACAGAGCTCTTCTCCACAAGGTCATCCCCCAGCCTGTACTGATACAAGAGGTTATTCCTTCCCAGGTGCAAGACTCTACACTTGCTTTTGTTGAATTTCATTAGGTTTCTCCCTGCCCAACTTTCCAGCTTGTCCAGGTCTCACTGAATGGCAGCGCAGCGTTCCTGTATGTCAGCCACTCCTCCCAGCTTTGTATCATCAGTGTACTTGCTGAAGGTGGATGCTATTCCCTCATCAAGGTCGTCAATGAAGATATTAAACAGGACTGGACCCAACACTGATCCCTGGGGAACACCGATAGTCACAGGTCTCCATTCAGACCTGAATGGAGACCTGTGACTATCTATCAGGATGTCATGGGAGACAGTATCGAAGCCTTGTAGAAGTCAAGGTAGATGACATCCACTGCTCTCCCTCCATCCAACCAGCCGGTGATGAGATCATAGAAGGCTATGAGATTGGTCGAGCACGATCTCCCCTGGGTGAATCCATGCTGATTACTCCTCATGACCTTCTTCTCTTCCAGTTGCTTGGTGATGGCATCCAGAACAAGCTGTTCCATCACCTTTCCAGGGATAAAAGTGAGTCTGACTGGCCTGTATTTGCTGGGATCCTCCTTCTTGCCCTTTTTAAAGACCAGAGTGATATTGGGTATCCTCCAATCCTCAGGCACTTCTCCTCTTCCTCCAAGACCTGTTGAAGATGATAGAGAGCGGCTCAACAGTCACTTCCACCAGCTCCCTCAGCACATGTGGATGTATCCCATCCGGGCCCATAGATTTGTGTGCATTAATCCCTTTGAGCAGCTCCTGGACCTCCCCTACCTCAACTAGAGGGAAGCTCTTCATTCCCCAAACACTCCTACTTTTGTCCAGGATCTGTGGGTCCCGAGGGGCCTTTGGAGTGAAGACTGAGGCAAAGAAGGCATTTAGTATCTCCACCTTCTCATCATCACCCGTTACCAGGACACCCGCCTCGTTCAGCAAGGGACCTACATTATCCCTGGTCATCCTCTTACTATTCACATATTTGAAAAAACTCTTTTTATTATCCTTTATGTCCCTTGCCAGCTTCATTTCCAAGTGGGCTTTAGCCTTCCCAGTTGCATCCCTACAGGCCCTGACCACATCCCTATATTATTCCCAGGTGCTCAGACCCTGATACAATTATACATGGCACAAAAGCTAGCTGGTGTCTTGGATTCTTTCTTGGAAGGAAAAAAAAAGCTCAGAAACTGCAGTAGTTTACGTGAATATAGTCTGGTTTCAGTTTCTCTTTTAATGAGATGGTTCACAGGATATCTAAAGGAAGTGGGAAAATACAGAGTAAAGTAAGATTAATAACTAATAGTTTGTCTCTGCTCAGAACTGCAGTTTCTATGGGAGTTTCTGTATCAACATCAATAAGCTTGCCTTAAGTGGGTAAAATAGGGAGGAAAAGAACTATTGTCTACATACTGCTGCTATTAGAGCAAGTCTGAAAACTTGTTTGCTTGCAGGTGTTTCACTCAATTTGGCGAGATGCATTTGGTGAGAGGTCTTGAATTTCACTTCTTGATGGGTTTTATAAGACTGACTTTTAAGGTAATCAGTATAAAATACATCATGTTTACTCTCCTGTTTTTCTCTTTTAGATAGAACAATGAAAGAATGTATTTATTGGCACTATATAAATTCTACCATCTTGCTACAAATTAAATTCGGTATTTCATTTATTCTGGGTAGCACCGAGGCAGACTGATGTTCTGAATCCTCATAATGCTTTTGTTCTGCTATTTTTCAGTCTCCTCTTCTTTATGGAGTGTTTTTCTTTTGATTAAACACTGTACTTGAACCCAAGATGCAGCTCTTGCCATTATTTTGTACTTCCTTTTTCATTTAAACTGGAGGAGTGATCACTGAGTTACAGTGTGTTGTGTTCTATGAGGAAATACTGCAGAAAAAGTCTAAATGTAATAGCTAGCTTTATGAGTTCAGCAAGAAGGGACGTGCTTTAATATTTATTAGTTACTTGTTTAAAATCATAAAAAATCCAACTTGAACATATCTGAATTTGAGCAAAAACTGACAACAGAACTCTTGGACAGTCAGCCATTTGGCATACTAACCATCTTCAAAGTCCTGAAACCTCCTGAAGAGACTCCTATAACTGAGTGTGATGAACTGCCAAAATATAAAAGCAAGGCAAAAAATATTTAGTTTTGATTTAAGATTTGGTGCAAATTTTATTGCTTTGTGATATGTTTAAATTTTGCATTATAGACACACAGTTTGAAATCTAAATCAGATATTTTTATTCCATCTTTGGTAAGCATAGTTACTCTGCCTGAGGCAGTACCTAACTAGACTGGACTTCAGTGTCTGACTCCCTTCTCGAACTACTGATAATGGAAAATAGAAATACCATAGTCCATAAAAAGTTTTAGAAATGAGAATAAATTAGTTACCCCAACTAATTTAAGTTAAAGAGTGCAATTAGTAGTTTACAATCACTTACCCTCAATTCTTTTACTCCAGACTTTCTACAAATCAAAATACTACTTGAATATTGTACAAAATGAGATATTTGCTCAGTTTTTGAGACCACAACCCTAGATAAGGCTGAGTAATGAAACTGTCTAGTTCATCTTCCTGAAAATGTGAGGTTTATTGGCATATTGTTGAATGTATTGTCAATTCTTACACTACATTGGTCCTGAGGTTTAAACCAAATTAGTCTAATCCTTTTCTGAATAATGAAATGCTAACAACTCAGGTTGAGTCTTTGTATTTCATCTAGTAGTTTAACAGTGCTAACATTCAAATGGCTGAAGATGGCCTTTAGCATCAGCAGTCCTTTTAAGACAAATGGCAGAAATTCACAGAATCACAGAACATTAGAAGTTGGAAGGGACCTCTGAAAGATCATCTAGTCCAACCCTTCTGTCAGAGCAGGATCACTCAGACTAGATACACAGGAGCGCATCCAGGCGGGTTTTGAATGTCTCCAGAGAAGGAGACTCTACAGCCTCTCTGGGTAGTCTGTTCCAGTGCTATGCCACCCTCACAGTGAAAATGTTCCTCCTTATATTCCAAACTTATTCTCCTTAAATTCCCAGTTTAGCTGTCGTTTTTTCAATGTAGTCACAGACTTAGAAGAAAAGCAAGACATCAAACGTATGTTTTCTATGCACTTGCAGGGACAGGAATGAGAAGCAGCAGGTCAGATTTGGGAACTTTATATGACAAGGATAGGGAATTAGAAGTTGGTTGATTGGCATCTCACGTATTATATTAGACTGGAAAAGAAATGCTATTTAAACACTGGTGGAGGAGAAGAGAGAGGAAGTCATGTCACATGCTCTAACCTGATATTCAATAATAATACATGTTAGTTTCTCTGATAAATATGGTTTGTGTTGAGCTCTGGCGTTGTGTATGTAAAAATGAGTTTCTGGATTAGTATAGATTTTTTTACTTCTGTTGAGCTGTATACAAATACACTTGCTCTATACTTTGTACATTAGAAACATCTAAGATCCAGAAGGCCAGGTAGTGCTTCCTCTTCTTTATATTTTCTTTACAGCACCACCCCCACCCCTACCTCCCCGATTTCTTATTAACTCTACCTTGCTCTTTGAAACAAACAGGTGTCTTTAGGAAGATACGATTTTCTTCTATTTACCAGGGATTTGAAAATGCTGGATCCAAGTACAGGCAGCGGCAGTCAATATTCACTGCTGTTGTGGAACTGTGCAAATCCTGTTCATCTGAAGAGAACAAATTTTCATCTGAAAGCCTCTAATCCTGCTTTCAGATGCTGCCAGTCGTGAAAACATACTGTCTGTATTTTGCAGTTTGTCCATGAGGTGGCAAACAGGGTTGATCCTTGGCTTGCCACAGAAAGATATAACGTGTCAGTGTTGCCGGTATTTTTTACGATCAGTATGGTAGTTGCAGCAACCTTTCTGATGTTTTGCAGTAATGTGTTTTATATTTGCCAGCCTGTAGCAGCAGTGCGATTTCTTTTCTGAAAAAGCTGGTCTAAAAGGTTGTATTTGCTCGTGTTTTACCTCTGCTGGTTACTGTGTCCTGTCTCAGCTGCAGTGGCAATCACCACACGTTCTAAATGACAGCGCAGGGTGTGGTGAGAGGCTAGAACAAAGTGAAGCTATGACCAAATTTCAGCAGACTTTTTGAAAACAATCATCTGTTCTAAGAAAAATTATTTTAATGGTTCATACATTAATTTATATGGAAAATCATACCTGTTGATCTATTTGGTTTTTCACTTTTCACCTTTAACAGTTGCTTTGGCTGTCTCCAGTAGTTTCCCCTATGCTATACTATCCTTAATAGTGTTGGTCTTGTGAGAGAGTTCGGTTTATGTAGCTGCTAGGTTTTTTTCTCCTTAGCTGTTTGGAAGAGTCTGTGAGAAACCACAATTCACATTCAAGAGACTTTTACTCACGTATATAATGAGCTTCATATAGGCAAAGGGTAAGTAGGTAACATGCCATGAATGGTGTTGCTCATGAAGAATTTCCCTTTGTCTGGTGATGTTGCCAGAAGTTATACGGGCAATACAAACTAGATGACCAGATTACTCAGGTTAGGGACACAAAGATAAGTCCTCTGGTCAGCAGCTTCTTGTCAGTGGGGTGGGGTGAGAGATCCTGTGGGAGATTTGATATTTTTAAGACCTCTGTATGACGTTTTGCCATGTAAGAGCTAAGTATCTTTATTATTGCTAACAAATGAACAAAACACAAACACTTTTCGTGGGCTGTATTTGAAAGGATAGTGTTTGTGGCTGTAAAAACAGGAGCTGCCTGTGCAGGCAGACCTCTGCACTGTGTGGACAGAGCAGTTGGAGCTTCCATGTGGAGCCTGAAGAATTACAGCCCCGGTGGCAAACTTGTAGCTCCCAAACTGTATTTGCTTTTAGGAGAAGCCCCAAAAGTACTTTCTATGTTTGATGCACACAGGAGGGTGCTTAGCTGTTCACAGATCCCCCCCAATAGGACATCTATCAGAAAAGCATCCTTCAGGTTTTTTACGTTTATAGAATTTAGAAATCTGTGGAGATTTGTTCCTCACAGATATACAACTATGAACTCCCATAGAAAGAGAATTTGTTACTAAAATGAAGTCTTCCTCTAATTAAGTGTAAGCATTCAGGAATCTCTGACATTTAGCCTGTTTAATAGCAATTATTTCATTTTTGTCCTTTAAAGCATGTCTACTACTGGTCTTTTTATAATGTCCATTTGTTCTTGTATTTGGTTTGTTAATTGCTTACGAAGCTCCATATTTAAAGAGCGTCAGGGTAATAAAGTGATATGTACCCTATAAAAATTGATAATTATAAAAGTAGACAATCATCTTCCAGGTTCTCCTGCTTACTACCACTAGGCTTCAATGTTCTTAATTTGGGTTCTGTACGGTTGCCTTTTATAAGGCAAAAATCAATAATCATGCTTAGTTATTTTATGGCAGTCTACATTTCCCAGATTTATTACCTGTGTGTTGCAAATCAGGAGATTGAGAGCAGCTGTGTAGTTTCCCAGGGTCGTACCTGAAACCTGGCCGTTCTGCATATTTTCTGACTAGAGATGAAACCATTGGACCACTTTACCTCTCTCTGGGGAAGTGCATGGAGATTATGGGCTGGACACACAGAAATACAAGGTTTGGTGTTGATGTTAGCGGGTCTTCCATGCTGCTTGGAGTTTCTTCTACCTTGTTTGTCTCTAATGAGGTTCTTTTTGTTGGCTGGCAGGAAGGACATATGTGTACCCAAAAGCTTATAGGAATATAGGGCAGCTGTTAGCAGCTACATTGTGAAAACAAGGATGGGAAAAATGGGATGTGAAGCTGAAAGCCAAATGACTTGGATCAGGGCCATGATTTACTGCCTCTATTCATGCACAAGTATTTCTTGATATTTGATGACCACCTCAAAAAGAGTTTTTCTAGCATTGAAGGAATATGATTATTTATTTATTTGCTAGTATGTCCTGAATAGAGAAGAAACATTAACATATTCTTGTTACTGAGATAGTATCACATCGGAGAAGGGATTAGGAATTCTGGAGTGGGAATTTTTGGAATTTACTGTCCCATAGCTCTCATAACAAATCAAAATGAGCGTTTTTTTACTATTTCAACTAACTGCAATGAAGGAAAACAAAATTTAAAAGATAGTGTCTGACAGTAGTGTTCTACATGAAATTATGAAGATGGCCACTTTGCTCTTTTTATCCTACTTGTAGACAGAAGTTTTAGGTGCTTTGGTTTTTTTCTGGTGACTTCAATTATTACCATGTAGTAATACAGTGTTTACACAATAGAAAAAGTAGCTTTAATGATGTGAAAACTTGGTAGTTTTTAATGCCTAGGGGAGCTAATCACTTAGAGTCTCATTTCTAAAGAAAAGCTGTACTCTGGCGGAGAAAAAGTGAAGCTCCTGACTATTCTTTTACTTAAATCTTACTTTTTTAAAATTTTCTTTTCCATAATAACTTGTGAGACGTCCGGAGAATTGCACTTTTAAAACTGCAGAATACTTGGTGTATGAAAATATATCTGCAGCCTTTTATTGTTAGTGGTATCAAGGATATCATAGAGGTTGCAGCTTAATGATTCTTGCTGAGGAACAGAAGGGGGGACCTAGCCTCCTGTGGCTAGTCTGGGTCTGAGCATCGTCAGGTACACTCCTGTGGCTTCCATCTCGTCATGGGGGTGAGCTCTAATGCTTCTCATCAGGTATATGCCTCGGGTCTCACCTTTGACTGTGACCCTTGTTACAGGAATTAAATCTTTTGAAATGCTTTACCTTCCCATAGAAAACTTCCTGTCCTGCAATTTCACAGAAGAACATTGAGTCTCTTAAACAGAATAAAATTGCCATTGTTGCTGTTCTTTCATGGAATGTTCAATGTTCTATAAACCCTTCCAGAAGACATTGGATCAATCCTTTTCTCCTTAGTAGCTACATTCTTAATCAGTAATTTTGGTACTTGAGTTTGGGGCTATGACTATATCTCGCATGTTTGTTTGGAACAGAACATTCCATAGTGTTCTTTGTGGCAATTTATGTCTAATACAGAATAAAAAATGTTGAAAAATGTCCTCAAACTTATGATTTTGAAAGCTCTAGTTCCCAGCTCCACAAATAATTTACCATCAATTATATTTTAAATTATCTTCAGTTGGAAAGAGGAAATGGAACTACTTCTCTGACTGACTGAAATGTTTGTCCAAATAACTACCTTATGTCTATAATGTATCTATATCTACATCAACGCTACTTGCTCTGTACTGGAAAACAGTTCCTTAGTGTAGTTATCAAAAGAAAAAAATCACTTTATGCAGTGTACTTTTATCATCATTTAGATAAGTGGTTTTGATAGTTTTATTTGTGTATTGGATGTGATACAGTGCCCATCTAATTTCAGATTAATGTCTCAGGGAGGGATATAAAATAAGAGGGAGGTAGATGTTCTTCTACTGAAAATTTCTACACTTAATTGATCATTTTAGTTGTTTCATAAGGCTGTTCCCCCTTTTTAACCTTTCCATAAAGAAAAAAAACATATTTTGAAATCACTTATTATCAGTAAATGCATGTTACAAATATGCCACTGTGATTTTGAAATACTCATACAACATATTTTTCTTTTCATGGCAGTCAATTCATCATTACATTGAAATAACAGAGTATTTTACCTCCTGATGATTAGTGCTATAGCTAAATGTTCAAGGCCACTCTGTCTTGGATGGATTTATTTTTTAACATACATAGAATTTCCATTTAGCTAATCCATGATCAAGCAGTCATCTTTTCCTTTTCCTTTAGTTTCTTTGATAAAACTTGCCCGGGGATTCATTAAATCTTAATTCACAATACAAATCTTAACCCTGCTCATTCCCTGCAGAGTAGCCTGTCATCGATTCTTAGTAGATCTGTCCTTTAATTCTCATGCCAGCCTGGGCATTTCCAGAGACCACTGTTTGTAATTGTCCCCCTGAAAGGCTAAAATGCTCACAAGGACCAGGAACAAAGAATATACTTGACTTTTTTGTTTGTTTTAAAACGTAGTCCATCATGTAAAAACTGTGCAGCCTGTGCAGAGTCTTAAGCCTGCTTTCTAGAGGTCCAGCCCAGGAAGATTTTAAGAATATGCTTAATTGCTTCATTTTCAAAGCATGAATGATTTTATCAGTGTCAATGAGATTACCAGTACTTAAAAGTAAATGGGCTCAAGTCCTGCACCAGTGTGAAGGTTCTTAAAACATTTCTGTTCTCTTATGACCAAAAGTAATCTCATAAATACAATTATTTTAAAACTACTAGAAAACTTGATTCTTGTGTGAAATGGTATCAAATGCTTTGCACAAGTCCAGGCAGAAGACAGGTGCTCTTCTATTACCCCCCAACACTATAAACCCATCATAGAAAGCCACCAAACTTTTCAGGCACAATTTGTCTGTAAAGCCATGTTGGCTGACACACATCACTTCCTTAGTTTCCACGTGTCTGAGCCTAGTTTCCAGGAGGATCGGATCCATGATCTTGCCAGGCACAGAGATGGGACTGACTGGTCTATAATTCATTCTGTGTTCTTTCCCTTTTTAAAGGTAGGGGTTGGGTTTCCCCTTTTTCGGGTGTGTGGGAACTTCACCAGACTGCCATGACTTCTCAGATATGAGGGAGAGTGGCTTTGCCATTTCATGCACCAGTTCTCTCTGGACCTGTGGAAGCATCTCATCAGGTCCCTTGGACTTGCACACCTTCAAGCTTTAGATGTTCTCAAACCTAATCTTCTCCTACAGTGGGTGACTCTTCATTCTTCCAGTCCCTGCCTTTGTCTTCTCTGTCCTGGGCAATGTGATTACACCCCTTGTTCGTGAAGGCCGAGGCAAGCAATTCATTGAGTACCTCACCCTTCTCCATATCCTGGGTAACTAGGTCTCCTATTACATTGTGGAAGGGAATGTATTTAGAAATATCGGAGGAAGGTCTTCTATGAAATGCAGGTCATAATTCCAGTTGTAGTTTACAGGATTCTGTCTGCTGTGTAAGAAGATATAGGATGGTTTTGGATTAGTTGGATGTTTTTTTTCTTTTTTTGGGTGTGTTTGTGTGTGTGTTTGGTTTTCAATCTACATGTTCTTTTGGCTCATACAAGTCCTAGGACATGGCTTAAGGGTGGAAAGCCAGCTATACAGGGGCTGAAATGAATTGGGGAAAAAAAAATAACCAAAACAAACCTCATTCCGTTTAATAAAACCATTAAGGCTTTTCAGTGTTAATGCAATTTTGCATTCCTTTCAATGGTAAGATTTCTGATAGTTTCTGTGGCATCTTATGTGCCTTGATATGATTTAAGCATATACAGGAAGCGTATCTTATTTTTAAGCATTCAGAGTGCAGGTGTAATTAATAATGCGGCAAGAGCCTTTATCACAAACTTTGTTCTCTCAAAAAGTATTTGTCACTGTGACATCACCTTTCAAAGGTGAAGTGAAAGTGAATTGCTTAATGAAACAGTAATTTTTAGATAAGTTCTTCTATCCAAAGGTGTCCCTTTGGAGTTCAGGCATAATAACTGGGCAAGGACTGTGATTTTATATAAGTTATTGAAGTTAACATGTTATTGAAACTCTGAAGCACAGTGCACTAGTATGTAACTTGGAGGACACTGTTGTAAAAAGTTAGTTAGTTAGTTATTTTCAACAACATAATATCACAACACTTTTTCCCACACGTGACTGTAGTAACAATTGGTTTTTCCATGACAAATATTTGAAGTGCTAAATTGTTAATTTTTTTTAAAGCATCTTATTTTTGATGATCTAACACACACACACCATCCCCACCCCCGCAACCCCCCTAGATGGCATCACCAGTTTATAAATGTGAATGTAGAGAGCAGTGTACATCACTAAAAGTGTCAATTTGTGCTTACCACTGTTCTATTGCTGTTCTGTTACTTTCAAGAAACAAGTCAAAGCTCTGTTGTGATACAGAAACATTATTTTTGAGCCATGTCTTAAAGTGTTTGTTAAAACTTATCTTTGTGAAACAACAACATCTGTTTGCTGCAGTTGCTGCTGCTGTTTCAAGAAGCACGCTGGACTTGACCATTTGGGAATTTATTACATTTGTTGTCAAAACCCACCTTTCTTATTAACTTCTTGTGTTCATTTTGATTAGTATCTCTGAGGAGGCTTAAATAGGAACCCTTATTTGTGATTTTAGGCCCTTACAAGTAGACAACAAATGTGTGGCTGGTCTTTTGCAGGCTGAATTGCTGACCACTATGAAATGTTCTGCCATTGCATGATCAACCATTCCAATACGGAGGAGAAAACAGCATGCTTTCTTCTCTTTGAAACTTGTAAGAGCTTTATTGTAGAGATACCCTGGGTTTTAGTGTTCAAAAAAGGAAAACGTTGAGGCAAATAATCAGAATTAACATCTCACACACACACCCCTTTTCTCCTGATTGCTGAAGGATTGCATGTTGCCCATACTTAATGTGCGTTTGAAAAAATATTTAGAAGCATTAGTGTGCTATGACTGTTTTTCTATCTCATTAATCACATTTATTCTAAATACAGTGTGTATAAGAATCTACTTAGGGGGAGCAATCACAAGCAAGTGTATGTAATTGGATGGATACCATCAGAAAGTATGGAAAATAAGGTGTTTTCAAAATAATCTTTGGGAAGTGCTGAAAAACTATATTCCCTGCTACATGGATGGGAGGCAAAGGTAATTGTTTGAAATACAGAAAATTTAGGTATGTGCAAACCATGGGAATTTATACTCTTGTCCACAGCTGTTATCCAAGTGTGACAATCAGTGTCAGCTTACTGACTTCAGGTACTTCCAACATGTGACTGAATCACAGCTGCTATGAGAGGGTGCTAAAAGCATTCTAGGTGCAGCACAGAGCAAATGTGAGTCCCAATACCATTTTGGACTGGACAGCACAATATACTCAAAATTACACATAAAAAAGCTCATATTCAGAGCTCACATGTCTGGGGTGAATAGGTTCATTTATTTCTTGCCTGATCACACAATTGTTTGCCATATAACCACTATATGCTTTCTCTTTTCTTCTGCAAATCAGAGCACTTGTATATTATAGGTGCTATTTCAATACTGCATTCATTGCACTGCTCTTTGTTGTAAACTGTCTGCCATCTGGAATTTTTCTTGCCTGGGAATGTCTAAGCACAATGTAGTTAATTAGTTCAGGACACATTCTTTGGACTCCCTTGAAAATAAATAATACTTTGTCTATTTGTATTACATTTGATAGCAGGAAAAAGAGAACTGACACTTTGTTCTTTCATTATCGTGATGAAGGTCAAACTAAAAAAAACCCACAAAAAACACCAAAAACTTAAAAGCGAAGTTTGTCTCTGAGACCCCCAATCCAAATGTATTTATGTTTTATGGCAGGTGTTTCAGCAATTATTACTAATTGGAAAATTAGATGCTGTTGCTATAGCAGCATCTTTATTCACTAATTGGTTTTGGCACATTTTAAGTAGCACCAGCTCAGCTAGACACAAAGCTATTCAAATGAGACATATGAAGGTTTGTGAGAAAATGGTGAGCCAGTGCTGCAAGTCAGTACATTAGCCTTCCACCTCTGTGCCCCTGGCCACAAACCAGGTTCTCTGTGGGTGCACCAGCAAGGCCTTGGAGGCATCATCTCTGTTAGTAAAGTACAAGAAAACAGGAAGAAGGCAAAAGTCTGCACTACAGTCCTTCAATTATCATTCTTCATTTCTATTTTGACTGTACCAGTTGCTGCAAGGTCATCAAACCCATGGGATTCTCCTTTTCAGACTGCTTTGCAGCTGGCTTGATCAGTCCAGTTTTTCAAGCACATTGCTGCTTATATTATCATCGTGGAATGCTTTGGATTGGAAGGCTCATATATTTCTTTGCTGAGCTCCAAAATCTTTGAACTTGTCTTTCCTTGACATGTCTTCTGCTTTTTCCTTTGGTTCTCACAACGAATGTTTGGGGGTTGGGTCATTGAAGTTACCTTCATGGACAATGTAACATTTATTTTCTGGGCAGTTTAGGTTTTGCTTTGAGTCCTTCTTTGCATCTGCTTCACAGTAGGATGGAGGTCCATTGACATGCTGTAAACTCAAGATTTTACTACTTTAAGCTCCATATTCTTTACTGAGGTTTGAAAGGTAGAGCTTGCTATGAAAAATTCTTCTTTTTTCTTTTCTTTTCTACCTGACCTGGATTTTGTGAAAATTTTGAAGTCTTGGAGGTTAGTAGACTTTGAAAATGAACAGCAATTTCAAATCTCCTTGCTACCCCCTGCCCTACCCCTGCATTTTAGATGGTCTTCTCATTCACCCTTTATACTGTGATTGTCCCATGTGAGCGTGAAAGGCTGCCTAATAGTAACTATGGTTCCTTGACAGGTCTTATCTCTTCACCATCCATCCTCTGCCTTTCCTCTGTTAGAATCTGTTTGAGTTTCTGAAAAGAAAGTTGAAGAACTACTCAAAGCAAGGATAGTATGAAATATTTCCCTGCTAGATGTCTGACTGAAGAAGGCATGATGGCAGTGTGAGTGTGCACTATATATTCTGCAGGAGAAAAAGAATATTCCTGTTTTGTAGACTCAAGTACATGAGCCACATTGAGAAGTTTCATTTGTGTGTTTTCACAAAGATTTTAAGCTACTCAAAGTACAGTTATAGCCATGCCTCTTTTCATGTTAAGCTAATTATGGAGTTGTGTATCAAAATGCTGAAGTGCTGTGTGCCATAAAACTGCTAATAATTTTTCATTCTCAAGTATAACTTTTAGTGAGTAGTGAAATAAACTACTTTGATCATATGGGTTTTACTTCTCTTGGTTTATGTCTCATTGATGAAGCTACTTAGTAAAATATATTGATATTTTTTTCCTTATAATCTACTGTCCAGTAAAATGTTTGAGTTTATTATGGCATATGCACTAGTAGTAAATCTAATTAGAGTAATGAATTTTAATGCATCAAGTGGCAAAAATATTTTTCCATATGGGAAATGTGTAAAACTATTGGTTCAGTTGCAGAATGTGGGAAGGAAGAAATCTTTGGAGCCAAACTAGGTTTTCTTATGCCACATACCCTTTGTGTGAGGCGTGCAGCATTGTATTCTTGGGGAAATATGCATTAACAAGATGTCAGAGTATCTGATAAGGAACAAAGGCAAGGGACTGAGCTGAGCTCAGAATGTTTTAAGCAGTTATAAGGCATTCACTTGTTTTGAAAGCACTTTGTTATGAGAGGTTGGAAAAAAAACTGTTCGACTGATGAATTTAATTTTTAGGAAGAGACAGGACTAAATCAAATAAAGCGGCTTTTTCTGGAAGATGCAGCAGCCCTCAGCACTGAAGAAAGTATAAAGTCAAGTAATTCCCTGCAACTGTGTATGAAGCTGTGTTACTTTTGTCAATAAATTCCTGGAGCAGTTTAGATGCTATTGAAACACTATGCTAAAATACTGCTGTAAAAAGATGATTAGTACCCTGTATTATATGCCAAAAAAATTGAAATGCTATGTTTTTCAAGTGGGCATTGGTCAATTACCTTATATATATATATAGTTACATATATATATATAGTTACATTTTTATATATATATATATATATATATATATATATGAAAACAAAGACGAGAAACGGCAAAGCTAGATTTACCAGCAAGCTTCCATGATTGACCATCTGTTCAATAAAGAATCATGTTTTATTGTATCAATTCAGAAGTTCAGACATTGGAAGAATTGAGTGAAACCATGGACACATCAATCAGATTATAGTTTTGGTTCATCTCCTAAAAAATAAATAAATAGACTTTGTCTTGCTGGGATATTTTGGAAAGAGTCTGTTAGAGGGAATAGTACCCAAAACTGTAGAAGTATTTATTTAATGTGGCAAAGTCTGCATTTTCTAAGCACATGAAAAAGTCCAAATTTCAAACATTCACTTTTCATTAGCGTATATTTCTTTTTAACATTAACATTGTTTTTTTTATGAAAGCACAGGAGGGTTTGGATCTTTTTTAGACATAAATGAGCACTAGTGGAAATATGAACTGAAAAAGTAACAGTAATCATGTGCTTATGCATTAGTCTCTGTCTCTAAAATTGGAATGTGAATCCCTAGGCATTCAGTTAAGCTTTACACAAACATTTAGTGCAGTGTTATAGTCTGATCTAGATATAATCATGCAATGGTCTCTGCCCCTCTCTCTATTGAATTTTTAATTTAGGGGTGATGAAGTTAGAAGTCATTGTTGACACCTGGCTTTGAATATGAGGGAAAACTGGGTGACCAGCTGGGGTCTCTAGCAAACACAATGGTGCCAATTCTGTGATATTCAGTCAATCGAATGTGTTTGCATCTGCACCATAAGCATTTCTGAAGTGTTACTTGTACGTTCCGGACACACTTTGCATATGTATGCAAAAGTGTGTGTGTATATATATATATATATGAAGACAGTTGTGTAGTCAGGCAACAGCAGCTAAAAAAGGGAAGCAAAACCAACCCCATGAACATAACCATTTGCCTTTTAGTCTCCTTGAATCTAATGATGAAATTTTCCTATGGCTGAAAGGAGGAGTAATTTAGGGGTAAAAAACCCCAGTCTTTAAAAAAAAACCCCACAACCCCACAAAACAAACCCTGGGTAGCCATGTCTCCCTATCATTATGTGTATTCCTGAACAAGATGAGAGTCACGCACAAGGGTTTCTTCCAACCAAATGGTTCACGTAAAAAATACCATCCACCCCACTTACAAAGTTAACACACCGAGAGGCAATGAGATACCCATTGCTCTCTAAGCTGTCTACAGTCCTGTACTAAATGTAATATCAGTGAAAAGTACTTTCCTGAAAGTAAACAAACTTAAATGGTGCTACTTTTATTTGTCCAAGACAGACTGTCTAATGTATGTGACAATTTATTGCATGGAAGTCTTCGTTGTCCTTAAAATCTATGCCAAATTGATTTATGCTATATAATGCAATTAATTGCCTTTTTTGGTTGTCCGGTATTTTTTGTGGGTTGGTGTTTTGGTTGCTTTGGGTTTTTTTTTTTAATGGGATCTTTTATGTGTACCAATCAATGGCTGAACATCACTTTACAGAGTTAGACATCATAGTTATGAATCATCTACAAGCAGAAAATAAGTGGTCATTTGTAGAAAAAATAGTGCAAACAAGAGGGCCTAAATACCAAATGGTATCAACCCAGATCAGACTGTCAACAGAAGGGTGGCTTTTGGTGGGAAGTGGAGGCTGTTAAGAATGAGAGTAGTAGTGGAAGTTGACTAAGTAAGTACTGAGGCTGCCCAGCAGTTTCAGTCTGAATTTCCAACATGCAGCCCTAAAATAGAAACACTTTTATTGAACAGTTAATATGCTCTAAATGAAAGATGTCATAGGCAAGAGCCCCTAAGAGACCTGTAAGACCAAGTAAATGAAAGACTTAGATGAGCTAAGCAGAGTGGCATTAAAACAGCTTGTACCAGCTTGAAGACAGGGATAACTGAATTCAGGTTCTCTTAAGTCCTGATTCAGACAGATCATAAAGTGACTAAGAAATTAATGTAACATAACCTCTGTAGTGTAAGATGTCTGCAAATAAGTTAACATTTTTCTATTTCATGGATTTTTATAATTAAGTTTACAATTTTTTTTTTCTAATGGAAGAGCAATATTGCAGCAGATACTGATCCATGCAGGAACTCATAATTTAAAAGAAATTTACCTAAGCAACTTCAGCAGATTGTTGTTGCTAGTAAGATAGTTGCAAGGAAACATCGAGTTAATACATGCCAGTTATCTGTACAGAAACATTAGTTGGATTATCCATTTGACACGAGTCTCCTATTGCTATCACAGAAGGGACTGTAGGTACCCAGAAAGACTGTTACTGCCTTGCCGGATTGTATCTAGTTCTAATGTAGTATGTATAGTTTGGCCTTAGGAGACTGCAATCCAAACTGTAGTGTGAAAGTGTATTTTAGGATCTTTCACTTATATGTGGAAGCAGATTGTTGAAAAGTGCATGTAAACATTGATTCAGAGATGAAAATGTGCCAAGAGACTACTAGTAAAATATTTACTGATAACTTTAAGATGGAAATATGTCTTCCTTATTGAGCTGTAACTTCAGTTTGGAAGATATTTGGAGGAGGAACATATTTATATTAATATAACTGTAGACTATGGAACCACATTTTCTCTTGAGGCTATTTTCTTTTAGTAATTTTATTCATGCCTGTCAGCTTTTTTTTTTTTTTAAAACGTGTGATTGCTATAGTATCATCTTCAATTGCACATAGCTTTAAATATTTTGCAGTTGTATGAAGACCTTGTGGTATTTCAGGCCATCATAGGAACGAACTATTTTTTCCTGCTTCTTTGTTTAAGGTAAAACACATTGCAATCTGGAATCTAATAAAGGAAAAAGACACAAATGATAAGCAGTTTTTCATCAGAGGGATTGTAAAGACTGAATGTTGTCTGTTATTAAAGTTGGATAATGCTATGGAAGAGATTAAGTTGTAAACAATTGCTCGTGAAAAGTGGTATTTTCATTTGCTTAGGGTTTTTTAAGCATTTTCTAACCCTATCTTTCTCAAAGGAATGAGAATTCCTTATCTGCTTGAGTTTTGCTTTAAAGCCTCAGTCTTCCTCTTTAATACTATTATTTTGACTACTATTTTTCATTTATATTTATGGAGATGATGAGATCAAACTCTCCTTCTTCCTGTATTCAAATGCTCATTTATTTACTTCATCAAAATGAGCCTGAAGGATGAACAAATTCTACATATATAGAAATGGTCTCAGCACTTAAAATTTTAAATGGGATTTTTTTTTTAAATAACAATGGAAAAGGCAGTATGTGAATATTGGGTAGAAAACAGGGCAGAAAATTTGTAACAGAGGCCTATTGAATCAGCTCTAACAAAAGTAAGGTTTTTTAATAGAAATGGTGAAGATCTTAAAAAACAGAAAGAGTGAGTTTTCATGGCCTGAAATGAATAAATCTACTGCAGGTGTCTCAGACATTTATGGAATAATAAGCGATGGGTCCTTAGTACCAAGGTGAGGAGTTGAAGACATGCTAATTTCATTCTATTGAATTAACCTGGATGTTTTAGAGCCATTATAGAGTGATACTGTATTGGAAAAGTAGTAGAACCAAGTCAGCCTTTACTAGACTCATCACTTCCTTGATACACTCAACCAGTGAAGTATTGTGTGATACAAGTGCAAGTTGTTGTATCAGAGCATGGTTTCCCATTTTCATATTTGCTCTGTTCATGAAAGAAATTCATTCTGCTGTTGCAGCAGAAAGTTTTTCTGTCTCTTATGCAATAATGGTATTACGCCATTCTGTATTGATAAGGGATTATCTTTCAAAGGTCTTGAGATCAGTTGAACATTTCTTACTTGGTAACAACTAAGATTTCAGTATAGCCTGTTGTTTAAGACTGGTTTTTATCCTTAATAGTGCTCTGAAATATTCTGAGGTATCTGTCTCAATTCTATGATGAGAAAAAGTGAAAGGTTCTTTTTGAAAGTTCATGTCTTGAGAAAATGTTATCTACCATGAGTAGACTTGCCAAAAATCATAATTTTGGGTTGGTTCTGGGGTTTTGAGTGTTTTGATTTTTTTACTGGTGCCTTTTTAACCATGTAATAGGTTGATTTTGTGTTTTAAGAGAAAAGAGAACCTTTATTGGAAAACCTTCATTTGATGGGTAGTGAGCCGTCCTTTATTTTCTTCTGGCATTGATTGGTCTGTTGTCAATACACATCTTTGTAGAGATTCCTCACAGAAAGTGACACAAAAAGAACAGCAATATTTGTGTAGTTATGCTGCAGAGGGGGTATTCAGTTCAGCTGAATTGATTTGATCGTTTCCTGTATTGCAGTACTCAGACTTCCATGTTGCTCAAGGTGAACCCAGAGGACTTCAGTCACTATATACAGTTAATAACAGGTGATCTCATAACTTCATAGTTCAGAGAGGTGCAGGAGACATATGCAATTGCTGAAGGATTTTTACTGAAAGGCTTCTTTTGAACAGCAAACTAATACATACTTGGATGTTTTGCTTCATCGAACAGGTTGCATTATGATCCTTTTTCATTTGGGCTTCCTTGCTGCTGTTGTCCCAGAATAGCTACAGTCACAAATATTTAGGCTGGCAGGCATTTGTGGTCATTACTGTCGTGGTTTCACCCGGCTGAGGGCCAAGATCCACGCAGCTGCCTGCTCCTTTAAGGAAAAGAGCAGGTTAAAGGGAAGAGGGAAGGGGGGGGGGGGGGTGAGAAGTAAGGGAAGGGAAAAAGAAGAGAAAGGGGCAAATAACCCCAAGATCAAGAAATTAAGAGGCCCGTGGGTTGGGATAAGGATAGTTTACTAAGATAACAGAAAGATACAATGTAACAATACTAACAGGACTTCAAAGCAAAATATATGAAGCTGTTAATACACAAGGCAGTTTCTCACCAAACCACACAACTCAGGCCGTGCCACCCAGAGCCGTCCCAGAACCCGACCGTCCCCCAAGAACCGCGCGTCCTGGAGCCGCCCCAGGCCTTCCTCCCGTCAGCCCCCCGATATCCTGGGCAGGACGTAACTGGCGTGGAATACTCTCTTTGGTCAGCTCGGTCACCTGTCCTGGCTTCGCCCCTCCTTTCTCATGAAGAGCTGAGAAAGTCCTTGACTGTCTGACAGCAACTAGAAACATCAGGGTGTTATCAACACTACTCCCATTTTACTCTCAAACACAGCATTCATCTGCTGTTACAAATGAAATTAACTCCATCCTGACCAAAACCAGGACAATTACTTTAAAAAATTGACAGTAACTGATTTTGTTCAATGTGAGGATGTGAGAAATAAAATAGCTGTGGTAACTAAATGCCACATTCCCTTGCTGAGTTCATTGGAGCTTCCAATGAATACCTAACTGTGACTACTGACAAAAAATGTGTCATACTCTTACCTTGACAAGATTAAAAATTGATAGTATTTTCAAAAAGACCTGAGTTTTGTAATGTTCTGATTGCATTTCTGAAAGCTAAGTGAAAAGAAATTATAAATGACTGACTGAAGGAATGTAAACAGAACAACAGTGGATCTGCTTGTTTGGTCCATAAAATCTGCATTCACTTTAGGGATGTCTTGGGTAATCAAACGCTCCTGCATTAACAATGAGGGGTTGTTATGAAGGCAAGAAACATAAAATAAAAGCCTCTCATTTTTTTCCTCATGAGAAACAGGGACAGCAGCACTGAATTGCATGGTACAGAAACATATAGAAAAAGTAGTCTTTGCTCTGCTTTTAAAGGGGGAACATCTGAAGCATGAGAAAAGCAGCTGATTTGTGTTTACTTCAGCATCTGATGCTATGGTAGTGTTAAATAAATTAATATATTTGAACAGAGACTCTTTTTTTCCTTTTTTTTTTTCTTTTTTAATCAAAAAGTGCGTGAATGTTATTTACTTCTTTCCAGATAGAAGGTAATGACTGGTCTAGCAATTTAATCCTAGAGGATGATCTCTGGTTCCTGTTGGTCCTGAAAGTGGGTTCGTTTACCCCATGTGCTCTACACCCATATACACACAGTGCAGAGGTATTTGATTTATTTCATGTCTGTGCAGACATGGGTGCTGGGTGGTAGTTCCACAAAGCTAGCAGGACAAGCAGGGCAGTAGAGACTTTGGACTAAAATATCAATACTTGGGGGGATTTTGTGCCACAGGATGTATGTAGGCAGGACCCAAGACGTGCGTGGGTGCAATCTCTCATCAGGCTGTGTTTAAGTGCAAAGCAGTCCTAAAAACTGCATTTCCCTCATCCATCCACAGAATAGACCAGATGTTACAAATGAGGCATCCTGACAGCTTCACTTGTAGAGGCCTCCCAGTCTTGATAGACTCTTTCTTGGCTGCTAAGCTCTGACTTTTCAGGTAGTGATGACTGTTTTCTCCTCACCTGTACATTCAAAGGTGAAATGCACGAGTTGTCCATTTTTAAATCTTCCCTCCAGAAAGTCTCTGATCGCAAACAGCAACTTTTTGGTTTCCTTACACTGGCACTTCAGTTGGCTGATGATGAAGTATAAGTGACTGTTTTCATATTTTTTTGAAGAATCATGTACGTAGTAATATCAAGAATATTATTTTAAAAACTCATTCCACGTTAAATGAATTAGCAGAGAGCAATTTATTTATGTGTATTAACTTGAAAAGGTCTTTAGATCTAATCAAAGTGGTTAGGAAAAGTAAAAAATACAGTCATCATGAAACTTTTTTCCTGCTTTGCATCAGTGGCAACACAGACTTGCTAGGATTTTAGCATTAAAAAATTAAGTAGCATTGATCTGATATAGGCAGAGTGATAAGCGAAAAAAAGGAAAAG